>NC_134216.1:16658666-17278333 GCF_965140235.1 Caretta caretta | reverse complement strand
GCCAAACAATCCTTTAGTGCTTTGTTTACAATCAGGGAGCCCTCAGCTCACATGCTTAGTTTAGCATCTGCTCAGGCCTCGCCATGCAGCCCATTGCCTTGGGTGATGGCTTCTGTTGTTTTCAGTGATTTCATTACATAAAAGGACTTAACGGCTCCTTCCATTTAGCTCGAAAGAAGGGTGCTTAGCACCAGACCCAGCTTAACCAATGTGCACTCTGTGCCCTTGCACAGGGCCACCATCTCAGGAGGGCTAGAGGGAAAGGGGAGAAGGGCTGGTGACCACTGGGGGGGAAAAAAAGGGATGGGTAACTGGCCTGTCAGCATTTTATTTTGCCCACTACATTAATCCTTGTGCTGAAAGGGAGGATGCCCTCCCCAAATTCCTGATCTCACTGCAGTGCTGTGACCTGCTGCTGGCCACAGAAGACATGCTGAAAGAAAAGGAGTACTTGTGGCACCTTAGAGACTAACCAATTTATTTGAGCATGAGCTTTCGTGAGCTACAGCTCACTTCATCAGATACATACCGTGGAAACTGCAGCAGACTTTATATATACACAGAGAATATGAAACAATACCTCCTCCCACCCCACTGTCCTGCTGGTAATAGCTTATCTAAAGACAGGTTGCAGAGGAACAGCCGTGTTAGTCTGTATTCGCAAAAAGAAAAGGAGTACTTGTGGCACCTTAGAGACTAACGAATTTATTTGAGCATGAGCTTTCGTGAGCTACAGCTCACTTCATCAGATGTTTACCGTGGAAACTGCAGCAGACTTTATATACACACAGAGAATATGAAACAATACCTCCTCCCACCCCACTATCCTGCTGGTAATAGCTTATCTAAAGTGATCAACAGGTGGGCCATTTCCAGCACAAATCCAGGTTTTCTCACCCTCCACCCCCCACACAAATTCACTCTCCTGCTGGTGCTAGCCCATCCAAAGTGACAACTCTTTGCATAATCAAGTCGGGCTATTTCCTGCATAGATCAAGGTTTTCTCACATCCCCCCCACCCCCATACACACACAAACTCACTCTCCTGCTGGTAATAGCTCATCTAAACTGACCACTCTCCAAGTTTAAATCCAAGTTAAACCAGAACATCTGGGGGGGGGGGGGGGGTAGGAAAAAACAAGAAGAAACAGGCTACCTTGCATAATGACTTAGCCACTCCCAGTCTCTATTTAAGCCTAAATTAATAGTATCCAATTTGCAAATGAATTCCAATTCAGCAGTTTCTCGCTGGAGTCTGGATTTGAAGTTTTTTTGTTTTAAGATAGCGACCTTCATGTCTGTGATTGCGTGACCAGAGAGATTGAAATGTTCTCCGACTGGTTTATGAATGTTATAATTCTTGACATCTGATTTGTGTCCATTTATTCTTTTACGTAGAGACTGTCCAGTTTGACCGATGTACATGGCAGAGGGGCATTGCTGGCACATGATGGCATATATCACATTGGTGGATGTGCAGGTGAACGAGCCTCTGATAGTGTGGCTGATGTTATTAGGCCCTGTGATGGTGTCCCCTGAATAGATATGTGGGCACAATTGGCAACGGGCTTTGTTGCAAGGATAAGTTCCTGGGTTAGTGGTTCTGTTGTGTGGTATGTGGTTGTTGGTGAGTATTTGCTTCAGGTTGCGGGGCTGTCTGTAGGCAAGGACTGGCCTGTCTCCCAAGACTTGTGAGAGTGTTGGGTCATCCTTTAGGATAGGTTGTAGATCCTTAATAATGCGTTGGAGGGGTTTTAGTTGGGGGCTGAAGGTGACCGCTAGTGGCGTTCTGTTATTTTCTTTGTTAGGCCTGTCCTGTAGTAGGTAACTTCTGGGAACTCTTCTGGCTCTATCAATCTGTTTCTTTACTTCTGCAGGTGGGTATTGTAGTTGTAAGAAAGCTTGACAGAGATCTTGTAGGTGTTTGTCTCTGTCTGAGGGGTTGGAGCAAATGCGGTTGTATCGCAGAGCTTGGCTGTAGACGATGGATCGTGTGGTGTGGTCAGGGTGAAAGCTGGAGGCATGCAGGTAGGAATAGCGGTCAGTAGGTTTCCGGTATAGGGTGGTGTTTATGTGGCCATTGTTTATTAGCACTGTAGTGTCCAGGAAGTGGATCTCTTGTGTGGACTGGACCAGGCTGAGGTTGGTGGTGGGATGGAAATTGTTGAAATCGTGGTGGAATTCCTCAAGGGCTTCTTTTCCATGGGTCCAGATGATGAAGATGTCATCAATATAGCGCAAGTAGAGTAGGGGCTTTAGGGGACGAGAGCTGAGGAAGCGTTGTTCTAAATCAGCCATAAAAATGTTGGCATACTGTGGGGCCATGCGGGTACCCATAGCAGTGCCGCTGATCTGAAGGTATACATTGTCCCCAAATGTGAAATAGTTATGGGTAAGGACAAAGTCACAAAGTTCAGCCACCAGGTTAGCCGTGACATTATCGGGGATAGTGTTCTTGACGGCTTGTAGTCCATCTTTGTGTGGAATGTTGGTGTAGAGGGCTTCTACATCCATAGTAGCCAGGATGGTGTTTTCAGGAAGATCACCGATGGATTGAAGTTTCCTCAGGAAGTCAGTGGTGTCTCGAAGGTAGCTGGGAGTGCTGGTAGCGTAGGGCCTGAGGAGGGAGTCTACATAGCCAGACAATCCTGCTGTCAGGGTGCCAATGCCTGAGATGATGGGGCGCCCAGGATTTCCAGGTTTATGGATCTTGGGTAGTAGATAGAATATCCCAGGTCGGGATCTAAAGTGATTCACTTATCTAAAGTGATCATCAGGTGGGCCATTTCCAGCACAAATCCAGGTTTTCTCACCCTCCACCCCCCCACACAAATTCACTCTCCTGCTGGTGCTAGCCCATCCAAAGTGACAACTCTTTACATAATCAAGTCGGGCTATTTCCTGCATAAATCCAGGTTTTCTCACATCCCCCCACCCCCATACACACACAAACTCACTCTCCTGCTGGTAATAGCTCTCTACGTAAAAGAATAAATGGACACAAATCAGATGTCAAGAATTATAACATTCATAAACCAGTCGGAGAACACTTCAATCTCTCTGGTCACGCAATCACAGACATGAAGGTCGCTATCTTACAACAAAAAAACTTCAAATCCAGACTCCAGCGAGAAACTGCTGAATTGGAATTCATTTGCAAATTGGATACTATTAATTTAGGCTTAAATAGAGACTGGGAGTGGCTAAGTCATTATGCAAGGTAGCCTGTTTCCTCTTGTTTTTTCCTACCCGCCCCACCCCAGATGTTCTGGTTTAACTTGGATTTAAACTTGGAGAGTGGTCAGTTTAGATGAGCTATTACCAGCAGGAGAGTGAGTTTGTGTGTGTATGGGGGTGGGGGGATGTGAGAAAACCTGGATTTATGCAGGAAATAGCCCGACTTGATTATGTAAAGAGTTGTCACTTTGGATGGGCTAGCACCAGCAGGAGAGTGAATTTGTGGGGGGGGGTGGAGGGTGAGAAAACCTGGATTTGTGCTGGAAATGGCCCACCTGATGATCACTTTAGATAAGCTATTACCAGCAGGACAGTGGGGTGGGAGGAGGTATTGTTTCATATTCTCTGTGTGTATATAAAGTCTGCTGCAGTTTCCACGGTATGTATCTGATGAAGTGAGCTGTAGCTCACGAAAGCTCATGCTCAAATAAATTGGTTAGTCTCTAAGGTGCCACAAGTACTCCTTTTCTTTTTGCGAATACAGACTAACACGGCTGTTACTCTGAAAGAAGGCATGCTGCCGCCGCTGCTGTGAGAGTGCTCTGTCTTGCCTGTAGTGGATGGCATGGGCTAGCCGCGCTGGGATCTTTTTACTTGGAAGCAAAGCATGCTCAGGCTATTGCCGCTGCCTAACTCATTTACGAGCTGGTGTTGCTGGTTGTTGCCCTATGGAAGGGTATGTAGCCTTTTTGAAACACAAACAAATAAATAAAATATGGCCCATCCAAAGGTTTTAGTGGATTCTGTGGCTGTCTGCACCCACCATCGCATGCTCTGTCTAGTTTGGCTTTAACCAGATCTGTGGTTGCTATATATATAACTATAACTCAGATAAACGGCAGCCTTTACACCTTGCAGCATAGCAACACACAGCAGCCTGTGCATTTAAAAAAGCAAAACACTACACTACACACACAATTCTCCCCTTGGAGAAAGGACAAGACAGAAAGAACAAATCGCATATGACTGATACTAGTCACGTCACTTAACGCACTGGTGGAAGGTGCTCAGATACTATGGTGGTGTAAGAACCTAGTTAGGATAGAATATAAGAATTAATTACGTTTAATATGAAATTGTGAAGTTCTTTGTTTTTTATTATCTGCTTGTCTTGGATATGATGTGGCCATAGAAGTCATTTCAGCACTGGGTTAAGTGAGACAGTTACCCACCATTGAGAAAATAAAAGGGGTCCACATATTTAGACTGTAAGCATTTGGGGGAAGGAACCCTCTTTTTGGTGTGTATTTGTACAGTGCCTAGCACAAAGGGGTCCTAGTCCATGACTGTGGCTCCTATGTGCTACTGCAATACGAATAATAGTCATTTTAAAACTGTGCTCCAGATTTTATTTTCTCAGTGCTTCAGTCAGGTGATTCAGGTCTTCCGCTGGCATATCTGTTCCTTCCCATTCTGTGAATGCTCTCCTGGAGGCAATGTTTCTTGTCTGTAAGTGACAAGGGCTGCTGTTTCCAGTAAGGTACATTGTCTTGTGTCTTGCCTCTCATTTTTTCTGTGTTCCCTTCTTTTTTTCTTATACCTCTGTTATTTCTAATCACCTCTCTTCTTCTTTGCCTCACCTGTTACCCACTATATTTCTCATCTCTTTCCCCACCTCCAATGCCTTGACCTCTCTCTTCCTAGTGATATTGTAACCTGCCCTATCTCAGCCGAAATAGGCCTGGACCTATGTGAGCAATGATGCACATAAATTGGTTTCAGCAGCCATGACAACCTCACCACAAACCCGGAGACAAGCACTGTGAGTTCCAACTATGACAGCCACATGGGCATCTAACACTGAGTGGGCTCACACAGGAATGTCACTCACAGGAAGGGTTCACAAAATAAACAGGGACCTTTACTTCCACTCTGCTGAGATAATCTCAGTGAATTCAGTAAAGAAACAATAAACAGAATTAATGATCTGACATAAACACAATTAAGAAATAATCCATTAATGCCCTTGGGACCCTGTGGCTCCAATTGCCTTGAATCGCATGGACCCCTCTGGAGCAAGCATACCCTGATACAAAGTTATTCCTAACCAGGGATTCTCAGCAGAGCTGGTCAAAAAATAAAAACATTTTAAAAAATTATGAAAAATTGTCTATTTTTTGGTTAGAAAACTTTTGTTCTTTAAGGCTCTAGGCCCAAGGTACAAGCTCCACTTCTCCCAGGCAGGAGCTCCTTCCCTGGCCCTTTTCTTGTTTGATCCAGATTTTAGGAGTTTCCTATGCAATCCTCAGGACCAGAGATCAGCTGCCTCATTCTCTTTCCTTCCAGGATGTCTCACATGTTCACTTCTGCCACCAAAATGACCTGGTTGACTGAGGGGAAGGGACTCAGTTGTCCCTCAGAACAGCAGGCTCTGATCAGTCCCCGAGTTGCAGTAGATCAGCCCTCTAAAAGAGAGTTTCAGGGTCCATTACAATAATTATTTTTAATTTCCTACCAGCAATCAAATCAATCATGAATCATGATCTTTGGACCCCACAAAAAAGGGGGTGTCCCATCCCTGTCAGACTGCAGAGGAAGCCATACAAGGTCACAGCATCAGCCAGAGATGATCAATATTATGCATGGTCACGTCATGTTCTGACCTCTGTTGATTAAGGGGAATGCTATGAACCAAGGGTGCATTTCATCCTCTTCATGTCTTGCACACCCAAGAGCTGGATTCAAGGCAGTTCATAATTCCTGGGGCCCTGTGCTCCTGTGACGCCACCCTGCCTCTAGTTGGGGTAGTGATGGTTGTAGGGTTGAGGGAATCTGCCACTGTCCTGTGGGCCCTCATTCCCAAACCGCGGCTCCCTGTCCAGGAAGGCCAGGGTCTGTCCCAAGCAGAGGGTAAACCTGCCACCCCATAAGTGGATTCTGTGCTTGGCCATACATGCCACCTCAGCAAAACTCTCATGGTGGGTGGGGCTCCTACCTGGGGAAGAAGTTCCAGCATCATCCCAGCCTAGCCATGATGGGTTGGCAACAACATCTCATCACTTCCCACCCACCCACCCCCGCCCCGCAACATGCACAAACTAAAGCGGTGAAGGTATCAAAGTTCCCTCTTATTTCCTTTCTTTGAGGAGCAAATAGCTGTTTGAGCTCATGTTTGACACCTATGAGTACAGCCTCTCTCACTTCCATTTCCTCCTCCTTTCTTTGTCTCCTTCATTCCATCATTCCTTGTACTTCCTTCTTCCTCATTCATTCCATGCCCATCCGTCACTATTCAAGAGTGAATACTGTACCTCTGACTTAAAATTTTATGTTCTCCAATCATTTTCACCAGTAAAACTCAATCAAACTCAAATATTCATAGACAGAAAACATACAAGGGATATGAACATGACTGAAGCAAAATCCTTTATGAAGTCTATTAATATATTCACAGATTTTTAAAATTAATTGCCCGTCTCTATTATTTTATCTGAAGTTGACATATGAACATCTCTGGAATAATATTCGGAAGTAAATAGCACTGAACTGCCCAATCCTACACAAACCAGAAAAAGAGCTCATTTATTTAAAATTCAAAAATATACTGTAAACCTATCTCTCTGTCTAGAAAACATAATGCAAGAAACAGGATTATCTTCCTGTACCTTATGGGCTTGAGGTTACATGCTTAATCCTAGTTTCCTATTCAGGAATTTGACTGTCAGTTTATTGGCAAGAAGTGGTATAATGTTTATTCACGTTATTGTGCCAGCTAAGATTTCTGTCAAGCTTGACTGTACTGATATAGAGGAAAATGTACAAATGACTGCTTCAGTGATAGATGAAATCTTAAAATGATTGCATCTTAATATTACTATAATACATTTCCAATTAGCACCCCCAACATATAAAGGCTTCTTCAATATGCATTTTACTTTTTAAAAAAATGAAAGAAAAATATCTCTCAGAGCTTCTGTTTAATTAATTAGAAAATCCTAAATGTTACACAAAGCCATATGTTAAAGATACAGTTCTGTAAAAAAAATACTTCACATACAGAACTCAAGTATCTAGGCCAAATTTTAGTGAGAGGCATTGCAGTCTGGTTCAGGATATCCCAGCACCACTCAGGTTTGGCAATGCCCCCCACCCTGCCCCGCCCCCTCTCCCCCCCCATTAATAGTGTGGGGAGTGACTCAGATTTCAGAGTGGCTGCTGCTGGCATCATTGCACTGGGCCTGAGGTGACCCACCAGGCTGAGAACCTGGAGTTAGGAGCAGAATCAGGGAAAATTCTCCCACCACTAGCGTGCCTGGAACTCAGGGAGAGGCAGGACCAGGAGTGGCCTTCCAGCTGTATGCGGGGCAGAGCCTCCCTAGCTCCGCAGGGAAGGCAGTGACTCCAACCACCTGGGCCCTCAATGTCTTCCCCATCCCCTCTCTAGCCCCCCAGGCAGCACAAGGCAGGCAGCGACCCCAAAGACCTGGCTCTCTCTAACCTCCTTCAATCCTTCTCCTCTTCTTAAACTCTTTTGTCTCCATGATAATTTTTTAGAAGGGTGATGAGGGGCCTCACCTTCAGATTTTTTTCTGGGCCCCAAAAAACATCTGTGTGGTCCTTGCCCTCTAGCCTGTGAGCCGAACCAGGAACGCTCTTATAATGTAAAGTGTTCAGCTTGCAATTTTAACACAGTTTTCAATACACCACAGACAATGCCTACCACACAGGAGTGTTGTGTGGCTTAATGTCCAAAAGCCTTTTGACATCCTCAGGTGAGTGGCATGGTATAGGTGTAAAGTAGTCTTAGTTAGCAGTTACTTCACTTTCCCACAAACAGGAACAGGAATGTTAACCACAGGAATGAATTTCCCATAATTATGACCACCTTTAAGCTGAGGGGGTCTGGATGTGACTCCATTTGGTGATTCCCTTCTGTGTGAAGCCTAAATGAACCACCATTACTCCAAATACTATCCTGCAGGCTTCCTGCTCAGTCTGAATTCTCAGTTTTCTCTGGACATGCCAGTCAAGGGACTGGTTTTGAAAATCTCAGGACAGGAGACATAATTTTCAGACTTGGGTACCTAAAACTACTGGGGTCAATGGGAGCTTTGGTCATTAGCATCTGTGAAAATCAAGCAGCATTCATTTAGGGCTTGTCTATGCTGGGACATCCAGGAAAATTAATCCAAATTAACTAAATGTGTGAATTTGAAGTGGATTAGTTAAACCACAGTAAATGCCTATATGGAAGATTATGTTCAAAATTAAAGTGGCCTTAATTTGATATAGTTTAAATCACTTTGGAAGTGAATGAAACTAAACTGAATTAAGGCCACTTTGATTCTGAATGAAGATGTTCACACAGGCTTTTCATGTAATTTAACTAAACCACTTCACTTCAAATTCACACCTTTAAATAATAATAAATAATTCAGATTAACTTTCCTGTGTCCCTGTGTAGACAAACCCTTAGGTACCTACCTTCATGCACCCAAGTTAGAAAATTTGTCCAGTGTGCATAAGCAAGTTCTTCCCTCACCCCTCCACCTCAATTGGCAGATTATTCCATTTACACTTCTTTGTACAGTCTATAAAGCTGTAAGAATAATTTTACAGGTAATGCTGTTGCAAGTGCTTTGTACACATTGCAAAGAACCCTTTAGTACTTGGTAAAGTAACTGTATGTCAGGAAGTAAAGAAATAATGTATTAGATGTGATTTGTTCAATTTTCAGGTAGAGCAAACAGACGTTAAAAGTACATGCCAGAAGGAACACTGTCAGATGTAGATTCTAAAAGCCTGGATTTCAGAAATATAACATATTTACTCCTGTGGGTTATTACAGTTCCAGTATTAGTCTGTCTTCTGTTAAATCATGTATAGAGCTATTTTATGTGACCATTGTTCCATAGGCTGCCTTAAATTAGGGACCAGTTTGGGGGAAAAAATAGATACTAGACAATTTTATGAGAATATGAATCAAATCAAAGTTTTGGGTTTTAGAGAATTGAATTATTTACCGAAATGAATTAGCTTCAGCTCTTTGCTCATGACTTAGTTCACTTGAACGCTCTGTTTTTTTTAATTTTTATTTTAAATTCACTAACAGTAAAGAGAGGCAAGGCAGATTTGTACTTCCAAATGACAGCCTGACGTATTGTTTAACTTTTAGAAAGCTACAATGAACTCGAACTCGTAACTAGACTCTGTGCACAGAGAGTTAAGCCTAAGATTATGTTATTTATACAGAATGGAATCAGGACAAACCCACTGAAAATGTGACAGTTCATGTATAGTTTCAAAAATGACATTTGATTATGGTAATACATTTTTTTAATGAAACATTTGTCAAAAACATTCTAAAGTATCACCAGCAGAAAATACTTACTTTTCCCCCATGTCAAAAATGTAACTAAGGAGAGGACACTTATATAAAATAAATTTAAAAATTCCCTCCCACGTATTCAGTTCCTCTAATCAATGGTGTGTAATCTGATTCAAGGCAATTACACATTATTGTGTGAATGCTTCCAACCATATTTTGCAAAAAGAAAAGGAGGAGTTGTGGCACCTTAGAGACTAATCAATTTATTTGAGCATGAGCTTTCATGAGCTACAGCTCACTTCATCAGATCTGATGAAATGAGCTGTAGCTCACGAAAGCTTATGCTCAAATAAATTGGTTAGTCTCTAAGGTGCCACAAGTACTCCTTTTCTTTTTGCGAATACAGACTAACACGGCTGCTGCTCTGAAACCAACCATATTTTGATTACTCTAGGTATTTTAATTTTCTGTGGCACTTTATTGTTGCCTGCCTATCATGATAGATGTACTATTTGCCAGCATTGAATCAAGAAACAACTAAGCTTCATCAAAACATTCAGGATCATGTCCTCAGCAGTGTAGCGGTATTGAAGTCAGTTCAACTATAGTGATTTACATCAGTGAGAGATCTGACCCTTACATTGTATTCTGTTTGATTGTATTAGACTAGAAGACCAAAACAAAGATTTGTAATGTCATACTAAAGTTATTAGGGTGTATATGTTTGGTATGAAATTGGGAACCGGTCAAAAGTTAGAACCTAGATTTTATGTACGCTCGTAATGTCACTATCTGATTTAGGGAGTGGGTTCGGGAAGTTACTCCAGGGGAGAAATAGCTTATAGTGGGATCCCTCAGAAAAGGGTCTTCTCTGCCAAAAAAATCAATATAATACACTGCTCAGTTATTTTATTATTTATTTCTTACAGGTAGCCAACCAGGTTGTTCAAGCTCTACTTACTCAAAAGGTAAGATTGTTTCTCTGATTTTTGGCATATTTTTAAAGGCTATAAATGCAAACCATTGAATTAGAAAATGTATGTTTTTATGTGGGATACATTTTTTCAAATGCTGTGCACACATTTCACTAACGCAACCACAAAATGTCAAAATATGACAAGTGTTTTACCAATAACAAAAATGAAAAATAATTTCTGGACACCTCAGAGGATTGGTAATGGAATATATAGCCTCATCCCATTTGATACTTATCATCCCATTTGATACTTAGCCTGGCTAAGGTAAATAATGCCTGACAGTCCATCCCATCTCTTGGCTTTTTTGTGTCCTATCCAAAATTAGTTGGTTCTGTCTCCCAATCCGGTTCCTGTTGGACATCAGAAAAACACCGTCACACTTGGCACTCTTGTTGGCTGACAGCAGAATATAAGGGTTATAGGTGAAAGCCTTTGCCTCCCTGAGTGGCAATGGAAGGCTCCCATATACACAGCGGAGGAATGGATATTCTAAGGCTGAGTAGTGAAGATGATGTAAAGGGGACACTTCGGCCCCATGCTATGGAACTTTGCTCTTTAACACCTCTGTGCTATATGACAGCTGTGTAGAGAGGGATTTGTAGGTAGGCAATGCAGGAATATCCTGGAGTGTAGCCACCACATTCACATACTGTGAAGATCTGTGGAGGGAGCATATAGAGGGGGCAATTAATGTTTTCTAAAGCCCTATGCTCAGTAATTGTGGCCACAAAATGGCTCCATAGATGCCACTGTCACTTGGGGATGAATATTCCATTCCTCACCTCCACATCTTCAGAACACTATCTTTGTCTCTGTACCCACAATTCCACCCTGCATAGGTCTGGAAATGACACAGCACACTCAAGCCTAGTGGTGGTCCACGCAGGTCAGACATGAGGCAAGGCAGTGTGGGGAAGCTTGCACTGTTGCTGTTCTTGTTATATCTATTCTACATATAATCAGAGAACTGGTCCTTGAGTACATAAAGCAAATTCACATCTTATAATGGTAACATATTTGCTAGAGTTTCAGTCTCCATATTTTAGGCTATAATTCGGGAAATGTTGTGATTGTTTTCCAAAAGCAGAGAGAAGCTCTCTGAATCCTTTTGCACTGAGAGTCAGATTTTTTTATGACAATATACTTTCCCAATAATGGACCCACCCAAACTTGTAGGAACTGTGGAGTTTATACAGATATAATAAAAATGGATTTAAATACATTTAATAAAGTAATTTGCTGAGTATTGATGGGATTTAACAGCTGCTTACCAACTGCTGAGTAATACCAGCTAATTTAATGTCCATGAAATGGAGAGGGTACTCTTCTAAATGCTAATGAATGTTAACTGTTACAGTACTCCTACCTCTGTTCATACTGAGATCATTTATAAGAAAGGAGAGGGAAACAATAGTGTAGGAAATTGGACTCTTCAGGTCAATCACAAAAGGTAGTAGTTATACAAATCCAGGTAATAACTAGTAAACAGATAAATCTACCGTACTGCAGCTAAGCAGCAAGACACATCAAGTCATGCCACAGTGAGATAACACACCTCTGGGGCATAGTGAGGCATGAAGACAAGCTGAGAGCTTTCAAAGATTCAAGAAGAGTAATATTGCACAGTAACCTATATTGGGTATGTTTTATTGTGAATTTGAAATTGCTCAGCAAGGGCTAATTTTTGTTCAAATTAAGTACATGCTGTAATGTAAGGGATAAAGTACTGTATACCCACCAGTATATGAGAAGACTGTGATTCCACTGAGGAATTCTGATGAGATAAACTGAGAGAGCAAAGCTTGAGTGATTTATCAATGTCATTGAAACCTTGAGATGGAATTACAGTCTTAAATGTGCACTTTTGGAGTATATCATTTGTTATAATACATATTGAATTACTCTGATATGGCTGGCTTTTTACCAGGCGCTTGCAGAAAATATGTGAAATTGGGAATTTTCCTGAATTAGCCCCAGAGCAAAATTTCATCTTTTTATGCAGAAAATTTGTTTGCGTTTTTCTCCCCACTTACAAATAGCAGGTTTTACCTCTGGAAAATCTGAGAAGTCAGATAATCAGCAAATGATTTTGAGACAAACCCACAAAATATGTTTTGTGTGTTTGTTGGTGTTTGTTGCACAGTCCCATTGATTTCTGTGTAGATCATCAACCATCATTCTTCATGTATCCATGGATGGCTTAACTCTATGTGGCAGAATTTAACCTGGGTAATTCCCCTGGGTAAAGAGGGAGGCAGTATTTTGAAGCTCCACACAGGAGGTGACATCCCCTGCACTGCTTGTAACCTACCACTGCTGGGGTTTGCTCTGTGGCAACAAATGGGAAGGGGCCTGGGGAAAAGGTAGGCAGTGGGGAACTGCTGCTAGAGAGCGTTTCCCTTCAATTGGTTGTGCTAACACCCTAGAAGCAGGCTCCAGACAGAAGGCTGGAATAAACTGCATGGAATATCTCTGCAGCCGGTGTGAGGTTTCCATCGCCTCTCCAGAGATCCCTAGTGCCCAGTTGAGAAAGTGCAGCTGCGTGCTTGGGTCTAAGTTTTCCTTAAGATCTGGATCAACATTGTAACATCGGAGTTATAGTGCATAATGGAATTGCTGAGTGATCCATAGATCTGACCTTTGCTTGTCACCCTGCTACACTTGAGTCCTTTCAGGAAAGTGCTGACCCACATTCTCTGCTCTAGGATCCGCGTGATCATTTAATTTTTCCCTTTCTGATTTTTTAAATCTTGCCACCTGTTATCTGGTGCTACAGGTGACCTTCAGTGCTGTATATGGTGAATGTGTGGACAGGAACTGAGCATTACAACAGAGGAAATGGATTCAAAGGAAAGGCAGTGGATTTCCAGAATTTAAAGGAAAGGCATCATTTCCCAGCTGGGGGAAAAATAGTTCTGGTATCGAGGAATAGTGCAGTGGGTGTTGTAAGGATAAACACCTTAAAGATTGTGAGACACTCAGATACTACAGTCCTGAGATAGATATTTGTGGTATGGCTTTTTTAATACCCATTAGTCCTACATTCAGGAATGTGCATAATGAGATACTTCAGGTTTTGTTAATTATTACACAACATGCCTACTGATCATTTTACTATTTTGATTTAATATAACCAGGCATTGCTACTTTACATAAATATTCTTATGTTAATTTCCTGTTAGTGCTTTTTTTCACCTAACTGTGAATGGCATTAGTGTTGGAACAGTTTACTGCATCTTGGTTGGTAACATGCGAGAATTTTATTCTTGCTCTTGAGCAAAAAGTCTGAAGTTTGAGGGATATAAAATTCCAATGTTTAGCTCTTAAAAGGAAAGGTTTGCGAGGCAATATTGCTTTGTCTGCAATGTTGTTTTAAATTGTCAGTTCCCATGAAGCGTTTTTCCTCTTCAGTGAACTCAGTATTTAAACTTCATTGTAGCAGCTAGGTCTCAGTTTTAATTTCTTTGATAATTTGTGAAAGCCATGTAAAGAGGAGCTTTGGTGTTGTGCTTCCCCTGCCGAGAAACACTGTCCCATATAAGGTAATAGATGAGAGTTTTTAGCAGGGGTTTTCACTCAGAGAATTAAAGCTTTAGGATTTCACTACACCTCAAATAGATATCATTGCCTCGTCATTTTAGAAGGCACCACATATAGAACTTGGACAGCTTTAGAACCACTTAAAATAAGCATTATCCTGGTAATGTATCCAGGGGAAATAACTTCATAATTCATCCAGTGATACCTCTGTAACTAAAGATATTTCAGCATGTTTGCAATGGTCTTGGGGCAAGATTTTCTCATTGTGTGGTGACCTCTTTTGTATTTTCTGTGCTGGCTACAGTACACTCTAGATAAGAACTGGCACTGATGTAGACAGGCACTTTGGTTACTTCTGACTATAATTTCCCACTCTGAGCTGCTACTTCATCAGGTTCATGCACCTTTGCAGGTCAATACATTGTTAATGATTGTCAAGGTTCCTCCCCCACTCTGAACGCTAGGGTACAGATGTGGGGACCTGCATGAAAACCTCCTAAGCTTATCTTTACCAGCTTAGGTCAAAACTTCCCCAAGGTACAAAATATTCCACCCTTTGTCCTTGGATTGGCCACTACCACCATCAAACAAATACTGGTTACTGGGGAAGAGCTGTTTGGAAACGTCTTTTCCCCCCAATTACTTCCCAAAACCTTGCACCCCACTTCCTGGACAAGGTTTGGTAAAAAGCCTCACCAATTTGCCTAGGTGACTACAGACCCAGACCCTTGGATCTTAAGAACAATGAACAATCCTCCCAACACTTGCACCCCCCCTTTCCTGGGAAATGTTGGATAAAAAGCCTCACCAATTTGCATAGGTGACTACAGACCCAAACCCTTGGATCTGAGAACAATGAAAAAGCATTCAGTTTTCTTACAAGAAGACTTTTAATAGAAATAGAAGTAAATAGAAGTAAAGAAATCACCTCTGTAAAATCAGGATGGTAGATACCTTACAGGGTAATTAGATTCAAAACATAGAGAACCCCTCTAGGCAAAACCTTAAGTTACAAAAAAGATACACAGACAGAAATAGTTATTCTATTCAGCACAATTCCTTTCTCAGCCATTTAAAGAAATCATAATCTAATGCATACCTAGCTAGATTACTTACTAAAAGTTCTAAGACTCCATTCCTGGTCTATCCCCGGCAAAGACAGCATAAAGACAGACAGAGACCCTTTGTTTCTCTCCCTCCTCCCAGCTTTTGAAAGTATCTTGTCTCCTCATTGGTCATTTTGGTCAGGTGCCAGCGAGGTTACCTTTAGCTTCTTAACCCTTTACAGGTGAGAGGAGTTTTCCCCTGGCCAGGAGGGATTTCAAAGGGGTTTACCCTTCCCTTAATATTTATGACAATGATATTGATGGACAAAGCGTATTGGGAGCAAGAGGCCGGTTTCTCCACCAGTTAGGCAGTGCCAGTGGGTAGCAGCTGTTCTAAATTTTAAAAAACTGAGAAGAGTGGTTATGCTTTTTGTGGGAATAAATGTGCCTGCACTGATTCCCCCGACCCTTGTAATTGTGGTGGAATAACCACCAAGATGGCTAAAGTTTATTTCATGGATTGTGTACCACCAGCATCAAAGATGCCACTGTAGCTCTGAGAATAAAGCATTTGTTAGGTTATGTTCCTTTAGCTATCTGGGTAGCAGGCTCTGCTGCAGAAGTAGAGCATAAAACAGTTCTTACATAAACACTGGGTATTGTTGAGTGCTTTATTTTGATTAATATTTTGCTAGCAGAATGGTGACTGCAAAAAAAACAAACTTTTAGGATCTGCACTTAGGCCTGAGTCCAGCAAAGCACTTAAGCACATGCTTAATTTCGGTAGGCCTACTCATGTATTTAAACTTAAGCAATGCTTGAAGTGCTTTGCTGGGGTCTTAGATGCTGCGGTGATAGACATTTTCTAAAAATCTTAAGACTATAACAATTCCCATTAGACTATAACAATTGTAAAGTAGATAAAATTATTGGGCTAAATTACACAGCAGCTTCTCTTTAAAAAGTTATCATAGGTCCCTTCAGTTACAAAACTGCATCATCAAATTTGACAGCTGAAATAGTGTATGGTATGGAATCATGCTGGGTATATTAAAAAAAAAAAACCCATACTCGGCTTCAGTTTATCAGACCTCTGTTCACTCTGTTCTGAACTGTGATTTGGACTTTGTGGCCGCCTAAGGGGATAAAGGGGAATGAAAATCATTTTTACAACCCTCTGCGAGCCCTTGGGAGTGGGTGTAGCCCACACAAATTGGCACTCTGTCCCCTTCTACAGGTGACTGGGCGAAAGGTAAAGGTTAATGAACCTGCAACCTTTGGCTAATTGACCTGGACAGAAGGGCTTCATGCTTTAAGAACCAGAGATCCCAAGTACAATCTCAGCTGCAGACAACCCATCCAGGGTCATAAGGTTACAAGTGGTAGCCCTTATTGGCAACTGAACTAGGTAAACCTTTAAAACTTGGGATGAGCTTCCTCAGCCAAGGCTGTAGTAGGCTCATCAACCTCTGTCTGTGGCCAAACCACCCCAAGCCCTGGTCTACACTAGGACTTTAGATCGAATTTAGCAGCATTAAATCGATGTAAACCTGCACCCGTCCACACGATGAAGCCCTTTATTTTGACTTAAAGGGCTCTTAAAATCGATTTCCTTACTCCACCCCTGACAAGTGGATTAGCGCTTAAATCGGCCTTGCCGGCTCGAATTTGGGGTACTGTGGACACAATTTGACGGTATTGGCCTCCAGGAGCTATCCCAGAGTGCTCCATTGTGACCGCTCTGGACAGCACTCTCAACTCAGATGCACTGGCCAGGTAGACAGGAAAAGAACCGAGAACTTTTGAATCTCATTTCCTGTTTGGCCAGCGTGGCAAGCTGCAGGTGACCATGAAGAGCTCATCAGCAGAGGTGACCATGATGGAGTCCCAGAATCGCAAAAGAACTCCAGCATGGACCGAACGGGAGGTACAGGATCTGATCGTTGTATGGGGAGAGGAATCCATGCTATCAGAACTCCGTTCCAGTTTTCAAAATGCCAAAACCTTTGTCAAAATCTCCCAGGGCATGAAGGACAGAGGCCATAACAGGGACCCAAAGCAGTGCCGTGTGAAACTGAAGGAGCTGAGGCAAGCCTATGAGAAAACCAGAGAGGCGAACGGCCGCTCCGGGTCAGAGCCCCAAACATGCCGCTTCTATGATGAGCTGCATGCCATTTTAGGGGGTTCAGCCACCACTACCCCAGCCGTGTTGTTTGACTCCTTCAATGGAGATGGAGGCAATACGGCAGCAAGTTTTGGGGACGAAGAAGATGATGATGATGATGATGAGGTTGTAGGTAGCTCACAACAAGCAAGCGGAGAAACCGGTTTTCCCGACAGCCAGGAACTGTTTCTCACCCTGGACCTGGAGCCAGTACCCCCCGAACCCACCCAAGGCTGCCTCCTGGACCCAGCAGGCTGAGAAGGGACCTCCGGTGAGTGTACCTTTTAAAATACTATACATGGTTTAAAAGCAAGCATGTGAAAGGATTACTTTGCCCTGGCATTCGCGGCTCTCCTGGGTGTACTCCCAAAGCCTTTGCAAAAGGTTTCTGGGGAGGGCAGCCTTATTGCGTCCTTCATGGTAGGACACTTTACCACTCCAGGCCAGTAACACGTACTCGGGAATCATTGTACAACAAAGCATTGCAGTGTATGTTTGCTGGCGTTCAAACAACATCCGTTCTTTATCTCTCTGTGTCATCCTCAGGAGAGTGAGATATAATTCATGGTCACCTGGTTGAAATAGAGTGCTTTTCTTCAGGGGACACTCAGAGGAGCCCATTCCTGCTGGGCTGTTTGCCTGTGGCTAAACAGAAATGTTCCCCGCTGTTAGCCACAGGGAGGGGGGAGGGTTGAGGGGGGTAGCCACGCGGTGGGGGGAGGCAAAATGCGACCTTGTAACGAAAGCACGTGTGCTATGTATGTAATGTTAACAGCAAGGTTTACCCTGAAAGAGTGTAGCCACTGTTTTATAAAATGTGTCTTTTTAAATACCACTGTCCCTTTTTTTTCTCCACCAGCTGCATGTGTTTCAATGATCACAGGATCTTCTCCTTCCCAGAGGCTAGTGAAGCTTAGAAAGAAAAAAAAACGCACTCGAGATGAAATGTTCTCCGAGCTAATGCTGTCCTCCCACACTGACAGAGCACAGACGAATGCGTGGAGGCAAATAATGTCAGAGTGCAGGAAAGCACAAAATGACCGGGAGGAGAGGTGGCGGGCTGAAGAGAGTAAGTGGCGAGCTGAAGAGAGGGCTGAAGCTCAAATGTGGCGGCAGCGTGATGAGAGGAGGCAGGATTCAATGCTGAGGCTGCTGCAGGACCAAACCAGTATGCTCCAGTGTATGGTTGAGCTGCAGCAAAGGCAGCTGGAGCACAGACTGCCACTACAGCCCCTGTGTAACCAACCGCCCTCCTCCCCAAGTTCCATAGCCTCCACACCCAGACGCCCAAGAACGCGGTGGGGGGGCCTCCGGCCAACCAGCCACTCCGCCACAGAGGATTGCCCCCAAAAAAGAAGGCTGGCATTCAATAAATTTTAAAGTTGTAAACTTTTAAAGTGCTGTATGGCATTTTCCTTCCCCCCTCCACCACCCCTCCTGGGCTACTTTGGTAGTCATCCCCCTATTTGTGTGATGAGTGAATAAAGAATGCATAAATGTGAAGCAACAATGACTTTACTGCCTCTGCAAGCGGTGATCGAAGGGAGGAGGGGAGGGTGGTTAGCTTACAGGGAAGTAGAGTGAACCAAGGGGCGGGGGGTTTCATCAAGGAGAAACAAACAGAACTTTCACAACGTAGCCTGACCAGTCATGAAACTGGTTTTCAAAGCTTCTCTGATGTGTACCACGCCCTCCTGGGCTCTTCTAACCGCCCTGGTGTCTGGCTGCGCGTAACCAGCAGCCAGGCGATTTGCCTCAACCTCCCACCCCGCCATAAACGTCTCCCCCTTACTCTCACAGATATTGTGGAGCACACAGCAAGCAGTAATAACAGTGGGAATATTAGTTTCGCTGAGGTCTAACCGAGTCAGTAAACTGCACCAGTGTGCCTTTAAACGTCCAAATGCACGTTCTACCACCATTCTGCACTTGCTCAGCCTGTAGTTGAACAGCTCCTGACTACTGTCCAGGCTGCCTGTGTACGGCTTCATGAGCCATGGCATTAAGGGGTAGGCTGGGTCCCCAAGGATAACTATAGGCATTTCAACATCCCCAACAGTTACTTTCTGGTCTGGGAATAAAGTCCCTTCCTGCAGCTTTTGAAACAGACCAGAGTTCCTGGAGATGCGAGCATCATGCACCTTTCCCGGCCATCCCACGTTGATGTTGGTGAAACGTCCCTTGTGATCCACCAGAGCTTGCAGCACTATCGAAAAGTACCCCTTGCGGTTTATGTACTCGCCGGCTTGGTGCTCCGGTGCCAAGATAGGGATATGGGTTCCATCTATAGCCCCACCACAGTTAGGGAATCCCATTGCAGCAAAGCCATCCACTATGACCTGGACATTTCCCAGGGTCACTACCCTTGATATCAGCAGATCTTTGATTGCGTGGGCTACTTGCATCACAGCAGCCCCCACAGTAGATTTGCCCACTCCAAATTGATTCCCAACTGACCGGTAGCTGTCCAGCGTTGCAAGCTTCCACAGGGCTATCGCCACTCGTTTCTCAACTGTGAGGGCTGCTCTCATCTTGGTATTCATGCGCCTCAGGGCAGGGGAAAGCAAGTCACAAAGTTCCATGAAAGTGCCCTTACGCATGCGAAAGTTTCGCAGCCACTGGGAATCGTCCCGGACCTGCAACACTATGCGGTCCCACCAGTCTGTGCTTGTTTCCCGAGCCCAGAATTGGTGTTCCACAGCATGAACCTGCCCCATTAGCACCATGATGCCTGCATTGGCAGGGCCCATGCTTTCAGAGAAATCTGTGTCCATGTCCTGATCACTCACGTGACCGCACTGACGTCGCCTCCTCGCCCGGTATCACTCTGCCAGGTTCTGGTGCTGCATATACTGCTGGATAACTCGTGTGGTGTTTAATGTGCTCCTAATTGCTAATGTGAGCTGAGCGGCCTCCATGCTTGCCTTGGTATGGCATCCACACAGAAAAAAGGCGCAGAACGATTGTCTGCCGTTGCTCTGATGGAGGGAGGGGCAACTGACGACACGGCTTACAGGGTTGGCTTCAGGGAGCTAAAATCAACAAAGGGGGTGGCTTTACATCAAGGAGTATTTCAGGCAGGACTTCATGGAGGGTTCCAATAAGAAATGGTGCACCTAAGTGGCCAGGAGCACCTCGGACACGACGAGGACGGCTACCAGTCGTACTGCACCGTCTGCTGCCAGAAGGCAATGGGTTGCTGCTACTGTGTAGCAATGCCGTACCGCGTCTGCCAGCACCCAGGAGACATACGGTGATGGTTACCTGAGCGGGCTCCATGCTTGCTGTGGTATGGCGTCTGCACAGGTAACTCAGGAAAAAAGGCGCGAAATGATTGTCTGCCCTTGCTTTCACGGAGGGAGGGAGGGAAGGGGGGCCTGACGATATGTACCCAGAACCACCCGCGACAATGTTTTAGCCCCATCAGGCATTGGGATCTCAACCCAGAATTCCAATGGGCAGCGGAGACTGCGGGAACTGTGGGATAGCTACCCACAGTGCAACGCTCCGGAAGTCGACACTAGCCTCGGTACTGTGGAAGCACTCCGCCGAGTTAATGCACTTAATGCACTTAGAGCATTTTCTGTGGGGACACACACACTCGAATATATAAAACCGATTTCTAAAAAACTGACTTCTATAAATTCGACCTTATTCTGTAGTGTAGACATACCCCTAGAGTAGCTAGTCCAGAGCTTGTGGACAGGAAGAGGAATGGAAAGTGAAGAGCCAAGCTTCCCCCCCTTCCTGATGCAACAGTCAGCACAGCTGAGCCAGTATGCGTGGTGGTATACTTTGCTCTTGGTACTACTCCAGAGCAAGCAGAAACAGGGAAGGGAGGGGATTTTGGAGGAGCATCTCCAAGGTATAATGCCTCCTTGGTCTACTTCTATAATGGTGTAGCTTACAAAGCACTGCATGTATTAAGCACTTTGTATTTTAGGGCTGTGCTTAAAGACACAGTCCAGCTCTATGAAAACATAATTATTCTTATGTTTTCTGATTGATTTTATGACCATATCGATACACTGAATCACACTGCTGCTAAGGCTTAACTGACATCGTACTCCAAAAATATATGTACCGTAACTAATATTTCTGATTTCATGCATTTTAAATATTATCTTTTGATGAGCAAATAATCAGGGAAATGGCATAGTATCTTTTTTTCTGATTTATTTGTGCTATTTTGAAAATTTTGCTCATTTTTCTCTTCTGAAGCCTCCTATTCCATAAAGCATTTTCAAGAGTTTCATTGCATTTTTCCTCAATCCTCCTATTTTCTCCTGTGCTGTAGGATCTGAGGGAAGAATGTGTAAAGCTGAAAACAAGAGTTTTTGATTTGGAACAACAGAATCGAATGCTAAGTATGCTTTTCCAACAAAGGGTCAAACCAGCTTCTGACCTCCTTCTCCAGGTAGGAAGAAACCTTTGCCTCTAGAATCTGCTAAATTTAAGTTCAGTACATTTACATAATATTAATCTTCTTAAGAAAATGTTAGCAAGCAAGAAGTGACAACTGATAGACATAATATATTAGAAGAAAATCTATCTATCATCTGGTGGCATTGAAATTGAAAGTGTACACCACCAAACTTTAGCTGCGCATTATGTGCAGATGTGGAGAGAGAAGTTTATCTGAGGAATAAGTTACTTTTTGAGGTGCCTCCTCAGGATGATAAATGCGATCACATATGGGTTCATTATTCCTCTTGGGGGGCAAAAATTGTGGATACATAATTCCATAATATTCCATTTGATGGTAAACAAAGCATAATTTTCTGTGAGAAGGAAAACAGTCTATTTAGCTTTCTCCATGTTTGCTGTAGTGACTCAATATATTACATAGACCCAGAGCAATATTTTTTTTACCTTTTCTGGGACAAGACAGTCAAGAACTCAGATGTAGAGTGACCTGTTTCCCATTCTTCCTTGTTATTTTGGAAAAATCAGGAAGGCTTCAGATTTTCTTTTGATGTGGCATTTCCCTTAATATGAATTTATTTTTATCTTCCCTATTATTCTTTGTTCCCCTTCCCATTAGAAGTGCCTAGCAGCAAAAATCTGACCATGAGCTGGGATGAAATTAAATGAAGGTAACTTTAGGTTGAGATTGAGAAGCTGCTTAAAGATGGTCCAAATTCTGCCCTTTGTGTGTATACAGTTGCCACTGAGATCAAAGAAAGGTACATGAGAGTACGGAATTTGGCCTATGTAAGAGCATGAATGAAACTCTTATGGAAATCACCAGGTGTTCCACACATGTATATGATGGTGAAATTTGGCCCTTAGGATGTCGTATATCTTCTCAAAGGAACTGGTGTCAGTCCTATGATTAAAGTTATTTGAAACTGGACTGCACCAAGTGCTATGGAATATACTGAAAAGAATGAACTTGCATTGGTAGCAGGAAGGAGTCGATCTAGCAAGTCTTTTTATTTCCAGCTTGTATGAATTTGTAACATTTATCCTTGTTGCCTCTCCATGGTTTAGCAGGCAGGCTCTTCATATCTGCAGAATTTTTCTGACTTCACTGCTTAGTCTTTATTGGCCAAGTGAGAAGGGGAATCACTGTTATTCCTAAACTCCATGTCGCCAATCTGACAGCAAAATGTACTGTTGATGTGCAACTGAACTAGCTCATCAACGTATTTTGAGCCCTTGTGAAAAATCAAAAGAAGAGTGTCACTGTATTTCAGACAATGATGGACTTCTGATAAAGATGATCAGTGTCAAATATTTTTTTGCAGAAAAACAGAACAGTAAATTTGAGAATTACCAAAATTTAACTCATTTTCTAAATTAATTTGCCCAATGGAATCTAATTCATCATCTGAGACTTTTAAGATTTTCAAAGAGATATTTCCAAATGATATTACTGAATTCTGCTAGATTAGGCAACTAATAATATGTCTGCCATCGGGGTTGCCACATTAATGGACACTTTTGATTATACTCTTAAACCCAGATTCAGAAAAGCTCTTAAGCACTTGCTTAAGTTACCCCTATTCAGGAATGTACTCAAGTGTGTACTTAAATACATGCCTGAATCACAATGCTTTCTTGAGTTGGGGCCAAACACCATAATTATTTGAAAGGGTGGTTGCTTAAATGTTCTGATGGTCCCTTCTACATACACAGGCAACCAGGAGACCACAACTCTCTCAAAACTTGTGGAGTTGACACTTTGCAGCTTCCAAGTGGAATCTCTGCACATTTAGCTGCACCTGGACGTTCTAAGGCAGTGGTTTCTGTTGATAAATTGTATAATCAATTCTTTGACCACATTTTGGTTCATTATGAAATATACTCAATAGACCAAATAACCAATGTCAGTCAGGTTTATTGCTATAAGCCAGTAATAATATAGTACAGGAAATAGTTTTTATACAATACCAGTCTCTGGAAAGCTGTCTTATGCACCGTTGTCACATTCACCTTACACAGACGGTGTGCTCCCAAAGTTACACATTTTAGCTGGTAGTATTTATCAGATGATTTTACAAGGTACACATTTCTTTACATGTTACTAAAATTCAGCCCATCAGTTTGTCCCGAGTTCATTAACTTGTTCTGTTCCTTTCCTTATCTTTGTTTTGGATACTAGCATTCCAGGTACTGGTGTTTGAAGGTACCTTCTAGGTTTGTACCAGGTCAGAACAATCATATCTTGTCGTCTTCCTTTGGGATATTCCAGTACTGGCCTATGGGAATAACTCCCTATCTCTTGCTAGGGTAAAATACACATATGTCCTTATCCTGACAACTTTCCTATCTACTTAAGCCAAAGCTTACTTCAACTAATGCACGATGTTATGGGATACCAGCATAAGTGAATAGGAAGGATTATAGTAAAGGTCTAGGCTAGTTTAGTCTGTATAACTGCTATAATATTTGTGCTTAATGCTATTTGTGCTTAATTCATAGTAATATATATCTATGGTGTGGATAATATACATACGACTAATATGATATATGTACATGCTAGCCAGCATATATTGGTCAACATTCCAAAACATTTTACTCAGGCAACCTACCAACTGCATTTTGTGTTTTTTTGGTGACCCACCATAATGTACATGCACCCTCCACCCTGACACCGCAACCCTAATCCTGGCCTAATGCGGAGGGGAGACCCTTGGGGGATAGGTAGGGGATGGTGGAAAGTGATCTGCCACCTGTGACCCATTTGGAACTTTCGCATGACCCACTGGTAGGTCGAGACCCACCCTTTGGGGGACACTGTTCTAAGGCAGGGTGTGTGATCTGTGTGTTTTAGAATGGAGTCCCAGATCCACCTTCATTTACTAAGAACTATTCCCCAGTTGAATTATTCTCTAAAGATATAGTTGAGTTTAGAGAAATTATATGGTCAATAACTGTATTTGCTTTACATGTTGTGTACCCATTTATAAATTCTGAAAAGCATCTAAATGACTTAGGAATATGAGTCCTATAATTTAGGGATGGGATTTTCAAAGGAGACTAACTCTGAGAATTTTGAAAATCGCAGCCAAGGCTCATAAGCCCTATTCAAAGTCAGCTGCACTTGTGCTACTCATTTACTTAAACATGTGTGAAAATATCATAATTTATTTATTGTTGATTTATACAATGCAGTACAATGTTATTTTCATACAAATCTCATCCTAAAATTCTGTGTACAATTAAATAGTTACAAATTTGAAATAAGTGAGTGCAGAGGAAGAAGAAAATTGAGTTAATCTTAGTTGTTTTCTTCTGTAGTTATCATGTATACCATTATCACCAGTGACTTGATTTCATGTTACCAGCAGATTATTCTGCAACCAGACATGAGTAAATTCTTTTACCTAAATTTAAATGTACTTTAAAAACTATATATGAATTTCTTGACCTACCAAATTTGTATTAAAGTATGGATTTCTTCCATTTCAGTGGTGTTGAAATCTTGCCTCAGTGAGCTTAAATGCTTTTCAAAATAATGAATCACCAGTATCACAGGTTATTTTAGTGCATTTGACTTTAAACAAAGCCTTCACAATCTGTTTGGTTTATAAACAAGAGGAGAACATAACACACTGTGATCATTTAAGGATGTGATTTAAATTAGAGTGCAGAACATGTTCCTTATATAATACTGAATGCACTATGCTGTTTTCCCTCATGTTTTGCACACAGATCAAAAAGAAAAACTGATTACTCCAGATTTAGCAAACTTCATGCAAGGGAGGTTTAAAAGACAACTTTAAGAAGCCTTCACTGTAAAACAGTTATTAAGTATTACATTTTCATGAATTTTGGATAAATATAAGTATCCATTAAATCCAAGGGACTGATAGTACTGAACAAGAAATTACTGTGTTTATCTGGGGGATTTGATTATGCAGATTGCTACATTAATTCTTTGGCACTTGAAATTTCGGTGCGTCCATTGCTGGCAGTATATGTCACACGGGGGAAATCTCATTCCTATCTTGAAAAGATTAAGTAACCCAAACCCTGACATAAAAGACCAGAGTTTCCGGGAGCCGGAGGTAATTCAGTCTCTGCTCTGTCACCAATTTGTATGGAAGGTGAGTTTGTTTTGAGATTCTCTAGAGATATGCTTTCTTGATGCTGGAAGTCATGTATAGAGTTGGCATTAGGTGTAGGCTAAATAAGCAAGTGTCTAAGGCACCTAATTTTTGCTGTTATCTAACCATCCTTCTCCTTGACCCACTGGGACAGTTTTGTGGAGGAGATCTTGTGGAGGTGCCTTCAACTCAATACCACCTGAAAAGCAGCAACAGCCAAGGCCAGGATCTGTGGCACTAATGGAGCTCCTGTCCAGTTGACCCCCTGAGGGAGGATGGGGGTGGAGGAGAAATAAAGTACCTGCCCTTTTGGGAAGAGTATAGAAAGAAAGATCGGGAGCTCAGTTTTAGCTAGCCATGTTACATATATTCTGTCAGTGAGCCACACACCAGGAGGGAATGTTAGACAGGCTGAGATTTGAGCTTGGATAAAAAGGAGCACTCAAGGAAGACAAAGCCAGTGCATAGAAACTAAATGAGTGGAGAGGCAGATACGTGAGTGTTTGGTATAAAGATGACAGGTTTCAGAGTAACAGCCGTGTTAGTCTGTATTCGCAAAAAGAAAAGGAGTACTTGTGGCACCTTAGAGACTAACCAATTTATTTGAGCATAAGCTTTCGTGAGCTACAGCTCACTTCATCGGATGCATACTGTGGAAAGTACAGAAGATCTTCTTATACACACAAACCATGAAAAAATGGGTGTTTACCACTACAAAAGATTCTCTACTGTGAAAACCAACCATTTATTCCTTCCCTTTGTTTCCTATCTTTCACCTATTTACTGATCCATAAGAGGAACTTCCCTGTTATCCATGACTGCTTACTTTTCTTAAGAGGCTTTGGTGTGGGACTTAGTCAAAGGCTTTCTAAAAGTCCAAATACACTACGTCCACTGGATCACTCTTGTCCACCATGTTTGTTGACCTCCTCAAAGAATTCTAATAGATTAGTAAGGCCTCTTCTCTCATAGCCACTTGGTTTCCTTAGAAACCTTTGCCGAAGGACCTTGTTAAGGCTTTTTGAAAATCTAAGTACACTTTATCACCTTGATCATCTGGTCCTGGTGACTTATTACTGTTTAGTT
Organism: Caretta caretta; assembly: GCF_965140235.1. Lineage (NCBI taxonomy): Eukaryota > Metazoa > Chordata > Testudines > Cheloniidae > Caretta > Caretta caretta. Next base: position 17,251,460 of record NC_134216.1, on the reverse strand, counting down.
TATAATTTTTTTTTCCTAAAATCTTTTTCTCTCCCCCCACCCCACTCTCCTGCTGGTAATAGCTTATCTAAAGTGATCACTCTCCTTACAATGTGTATGATAGTCAAGCTGGGCCATTTCCAGCACAAATCCAGGTTTTCTCCCCCCCCCCCCCACACACACACACGCAAACCCACTCTCCTGTTGGAAATACCATGAAAATCAAGTAAAGGCATAAATAAATAACAATTTTAAATGAGAAGGTGCATATATATAAATTCGTTAGCTGAATTCTCTCAAGAATCTTGTTCTATCTCTTCATAAACAGAGTTACTATCATTGATGTAATTAAAGCACTTTGAGATCCTTGGGTGAAAGGTGTTAAATAAGTGCAAAGTGGTAGTAGTATTGTTCATTGATTTGATTTATTTCATCATACTACATCAACTACATAGTGAAATTTGCATAGAGTGTGGGAAGTATAAAATAATATTACTAATCGTAAGACCGAGGGCATCTCTGTTCCCAAACTCTCTTTTAATTGTCATTTTATCACTATCTCTACAAATATCACTTTAGCAGCTCTAGAACAAAGCAGGAAGTCTTTTGAAATGTCTAATTATGCCTTGTGTACATTTGGCTGGATTAGTATAATTCATTTTCCATGGATCTCCAGTATTGCTTAATTGTGTACCTAAAATTTGTCCATACTGCTGTGGCCAGATTGCTAAATTCTCATCTTAATGTAGGTATTAACTATTTTTGTATTGACTTCTATAACTATTTGAAGAGTGTGCTCTAAAATATGTATTTGAAGGGAAATACACTTACTTAGATGGAAATAGTTATCAACCTAGCAGAAAGGGGTAAATTGCTCCAACAACATTATTATACATGTGAAGAAAGATAGGACAATTAATTATTTAAGCCCTGACAGAAGTGGATGAAATGAATGGTCCAGAATCTGACCTTACATTCAGATATCTTGAGACATCATGATGTTCTGAATACAGATGGTTAAAAGAGACATTACGTTGGCTTCTACCAGTTGAATATGCAGAATTAGTAGGTACTCCAAAAAGTAAGCAATTGCGGAGGAGAAAACAAACCCAAAGATCATCTTATATTGGTAAAAAAGGATGTCAACAGTTAACCATTCATTTAAATAACTGTACCAATATGTGCTGAAAGCTGCATAATTCAGACTGGATAGCATGCCAACTGTCTAGACCACACCTCATGCATATCTGCACTCTAAAGGCATATTTAGGAACAAGATCAGTAACTTTAAGTTTCAGCCATTTCAAGGCTCTGAAATTCCTGCAGTATAACCCCGCTGTTCACCTCTCTCTACTGTGAAAACCAACCATTTATTCCTTCCCTTTGTTTCCTATCTTTCACCTATTTACTGATCCATGAGAGGAACTTCCCTGTTATCCATGGCTGCTTACTTTTCTTAAGAGGCTTTGGTGTGGGACTTAGTCAAAGGCTTTCTAAAAGTCCAAATACACTACGTCCACTGGATCACTCTTGTCCACCATGTTTGTTGACCTCCTCAAAGAATTCTAATAGATTAGTAAGGCCTCTTCTCTCATAGCTACTTGGTTTCCTTAGAAGCCTTTGCCGAAGGACCTTGTTAAGGCTTTTTGAAAATCTAAGTACACTTTATCACCTTGATCATCTGGTCCTAGTGACTTATTACTGTTTAGTTTATAATTTTTTTTTCCTAAAATCTCTTCTATTGACACATCAGTTTGGGCGAGTACTTCAACTTTGTCACCCAAAAAGAATCACTCTGATGTTGGTATCTCCCCCACATCACCTGCAGTGAAGACTGATGCAAAGAATTCATTTAGCTTCTCTGTATTGGCCTTCTCTTTCTTGAGTGCACCTTTAACACATTTGTAGTCTAGTGGCCCCACTGCCTGCTTGGCAGACTTCCTGCTTCTGATGTACTTAAAAAGAATTACTGTTAGTTTTTGCATCTTTAACAAGTTGCTTCTTAAATTCGTTTTTGACTTTCCTTAATATACTTCTACATTTCACTTGCCAGAGTTTGTGCTCCATCCTATTTTCCTCAATAGGATTTGACTTCCAAGTTTTGAAGGATGCCTTTTTGCCACTAGCAGCCTCCATTTTTTTTGCATTATTTTGTTTATGCATCATGGAATTCTTGTAGTCCTCCCACTGTCTTTTTTGATTTGGGGTATACATTTAGTCTGAGTCCCTATTATGGTGTTCTTCAGTGCTCTCCATGCTGCTTGCAGCGTTTTACCCTTCTGACTGCTCTTTTTAATTTCTGTCTACCTAGCATCTTCATTCTTGTACAGTTACCCTTTTTAAAGTTAAATGTTATTGTGGTGGATTGAGCTGGTATTTTCCCTTCTACAAGGATGCTAAATTTAATTACTTTATGGTCACTGTTACCGAGTGGTTCAACTATAGTTACCTCTTAGACCAGGTCCTGTGCTCTACTTAGGACTAAATTAAGAATTTCTGTTCTCTTGTGGGTTCTAGGACAAGCTTCTCCAAGAATAAATCATTCATGGTGTCTGTAAATTTTATCTCTGCATCATGCCCTTAGATGACATTTACCCAGTAAATATAAGGATAGTTGAAATCACCCTTTATTATTGTGTTTTCTAGTTCTGTAGCCTCTCTTACCTCTCTCAGCATTTCGCAATCACCGTCAGCATCCTGGGCAGGTGGTTGGCAGTATATTTCTGCTGCTATACTCTTATTATTGAAGCACAGAATTTTTATCCCTAGAGATTTGTGATATAGTTTGATTCATTTAAGATTTTCACCTTATTTGACTATGTTTTTTTAAAACCTATAATACCACTCCCCCACCAACAATACCTACTGTGTCAGTCCTATATATTTTGTGCCCAAGTATTACCATGTCCCTTTGAGTATCCTTATTCCACCAAGCTTCTGAAATGACTGTTATATCAAAATCCTCATTTAATGCTAAGGTCTCTAGTTCACCCTCTTCGTATTTAGATTTCTTGCATTTATATATAAGCACTTGTGCATTTTGTCCATATTTAGTTGCATGCCTTCATGTGTTATGCTTAAATGGGATTTAACATGTGATTGTTCCTTATTAGCTCTTACCTGTACTTTACCTACTTCTTTCCTACCTTCTCTACTATACTGTGTTCCCCCCCCGTTAATAAATTCATCCCCAAGGGATGTCTGTGCCCAAAGCAGGTGGTCCTCCTCACCTGTCAATTTTCCCCCAGCTCCCATAATCTCTAATCCTCAGTAATCTTTTTTATTTTATGTGCAAGCAGTCTGGTGGTTCCATTTTGGATAGTTGAACACCATCCCCCCTGTATAGGCCACTGCTTCCCCCAAAAGTTCCTCAGTTCCTTATAAACCTAAATCCTTCCTCCCTATACCATGCCCTCATCCTTACATTTAGACCTTGAAGTGCTTTCTGTCTTGGTGTCCCTGCACATGGAACAGGAAGGATTTCAAAGAATGCTACCATGGAGGTTCTGGAATTTAATCTCTTACCTAGTACCATTTCCTCCCCATCACTGCCTATAAAGCTGTCTAGATCAGTGGTTCTCAAAGCCGGTTCGCTGCTTGTTCAGGGAAAGCCCCTAGTGGGCCAGACTGGTTTGTTTACCTGCTGCATCCGCAGGTTCGGCCAATTGCGGCTCCCACTGGCTGCGGTTCGTCGCTCCCGGCCAATGGGGGCTGCGGGAAGCGGCACGGGCGAAGGGACGTGCTGGCTGCCCTTCCCACAGCCTCCATTGGCTTGGAGCAGCAAACCGCAGCCAGTGGGAGCCGCGATTGGCTGAACCTGCAGACACGGTAGGTAAACAAACCAGTCCAGCCTGCCAGGGGCTTTCCCTGAACAAGCAGCGGACCGGCTTTGAGAACCACTGGTCTAGATCTCTTGTGAGATCTGCTACCTTCGCGCCTGGCAGCCAGTTCTCCATGCCATTCTCACAGTTCTCACATATCCAGCTGTCTATGTTTCTAATAATCAAATCCCCTACTACTATTGCCCATCCCTTCATAATAACTGGAGTCCCCATGGCTGGAGGGATATCCTCAAAGCAAGAGGATATCATGACTTCATCTGGAAGGTGGGTCCCAACTATAGGATTGTTTCCCTCTGCTCCAGCTTGATGGTCTCCTGCCTTGAAACTTTCATCCTCCTTGCAATACAGCCCACTAATCAGATGAACAACTGACCAATTCAATCCTGAGAGATCTCTCAGATAAAAAGGAACAGATTAGAGAGTCAATGACCAACTTCTCCAGCAGCAGTATCCTGCCCACTCACTGTTGACTGTTACTAGTCACACTTCTGGGCATTTGAACCCAGTGAATCTTCCTCATAGGCTTAAAATTAAGTACTTGAGTACCTAAAATTAAGTGCCCTGCTGGATCAGAGTCATATTCACATTGATATAGGCATATGCTCAGTATTAGGAAAACCTTCCTGATAATGAGTTGTGTTACACTGTGAAATAGTTTCCCCTGGGAAGAGATGGAAGCCTCATCATTTGGGACATTGAAAACTAAACTGGATATAGCACAATTGTGAACAATCTTTCATCAGCAGTATGATGGACTAACTGACCTAATAGATCAGTTCCATCTCTAATGTGTTTCTATGATCTCCTACTTGTCATGTCTGGCTTCTCCTAGTTCAGCATCTGGAGTCTTTCTGATCTCCCCCTCCCACCCCCTCAAAATGAACAAAGCTCACCAAGCATATAATCCTGGTGAACATGACAAATCTTTTAAGTGAAAATAACCCTCAGCAGCCAGCACTTCTCAAGTCCTTATAACACAGATTATTAGCCTTTAGGACTGCCAAATAAAAGCATTAAAAGGCTTTTCCATGTCTATACAAACATGAGGTTCTGTGATATTTTATGGAGGCACTTTTCACATCCAACCGCTGAAAGCAAGATTTGTCCTCTGCTCAACTGACAATAAATTGCCAGGGAAAGACTACCAACAGTAAACGGTTTTGAGGCAAAATATAAATGGTCTTTAGTGTAATATTTATAAATTATTTTGAAAAAGGAATACAATCTGTTATAACAGTTGAAAGATATATGTGGGCATCGTCCTGATGAATGAAGATGGATGTTACTCAGGGGAAGTGTGGATCAAGAGAACACTTACGCCAGGCTCTTAGTGACAAAAATAAAAATACATACAGCTGAGACTGAGTGAGCTGTAGGTTCTGTTCCATCTTATGCATCATGATCCTCACCAGAATTGTTCACTAAGTTCCATGGGGGCAAATTGTTGTCAGTGAGGATACACTGAGGCCATAGCATGTAGACAATGGGGTTGCCTGGGTGTAAGGACCTTTATTACTGATGGGGATGTGCGCAATGGAAAAAATCCAATTTTGCTTTTGTAGATCAAGGTGAGTATGCAGAGATAATCATTGGGAAAAAATATCATTATACTTGTAAACTGAACACTTTAAATGTAGGAATCAGTGAAAGGCAAGAAACAAGGAAGCCTACGCTACCATTTTTACAGTTGCTTTTCAGAGGAGCCCTACACTTTAAACTTTTTATAAAAGCATTAAAAAGATACACTTTTCTTTGTTGTCCACTGTTGTATTTTGTTCCTCATAATCACACCTTCCTTAAAGAGAAGCAACCACTTGACTCAGGGGCACCTTGGTTTTTCAACCTGCTGTATTTACTGAACATAAATATAAGATGTCAGCTTGTCATGTAAATCCCTGGGTAAATTGTCAAAGTATAAGTGAGAGCTGTTTATAGGTAGCCTTTATTCTACGCTCTGAACTGTGTGAAAATTCTGTGAGCTCTGTTTGTATTTTTTATTACCAGCTCCAGACCATTTATTTACTCTTTGGGATTGTGGTACTGAATTAGCTCTTTGTTTGGAGTAGGGTGGGGTGGGGTAGGTTTTAATTAAATAGAAAGCAGTGGCATTTACTTGTTTACTTTTTTTTTAAGTTTACATAAAGTGCACATGAACAGTGTGGGGAATTTTAATGAATGCAGCCTAGATGATACAAAGATTTATCACCATCAATTTTATGACAGGGACAGTATCAAAGATTCAGTAGATGTAAATATATTGCAGTTGATGCATTTCTGTGTTCAGTGTATATTATCCTGTTTGTTATATAACTTGTATATTTAGGCCAAGACTCCTTCAATTTCCCATTAAAACTGAGAAATCTTTCTCACTGGAGTGCAGACTGGAAAATTAGTTTGACTTGAAAAACAGACATCATTCTAGTGTTATCACAATGGGCAAAGCACTAGCCATGTGTTACATATAAAAGTGTAATTTCATGTCATCGGATCAACTTTTAAAGCCCCCTCATTGAAATTATGCAGTGGAATAAAATAATAGCCATTGCAGGACTGTCGTAAACACAATGTGCATAAGCAACAGGTGTGCTAGATAATTGTTTTCTCATCATGGTGAATATTTCACACTCCATAACTCCCAAATGAAATTCCAAAAGAATGCATAAGATTAAATGATTCAAAGATTTAGAGGGTTTCTGTTCTTTATTGTAAAAGAGAAATCTACTGAAATTCTAAAACGGTATGGAAGTATAAACATTATTATTAATGTTGCTAAATATGAAGTATTTATTTTGGTTATCTTAAAAGACTAAAATTTAGACAAAGGTCTACTGCTCAAAAAATAGTATGTAATATGTGTGTATATGTATTTATATGAAATTAATGGCTGATGTAATAAAAATAGAGGATTAATTTACCTGTAGTATCACTAAAATGAATATGTGAAACTCCCTGAAAATTTCACTTATTTTATCATCTCTTTTTTCCCATTACTACTTTATATAGCATGGTGATAGAACTTTGGGTTGTGAAACAAAATCAAACCTATGGCTCTATTATCTAAAACTGTCTATGTCTGTAAAGGTTATACTTGATTACATTGTAAGATTTTTAAACTTTTATCAAGTCAGTGTGATTTGTAAGTGATTTTAAATTAAACTTCATGGACTCTCACCAGATGACTCCAACTAAAGTTATGTTAAGTGATTTTAACAAACAAGGTTATTCTATAAGATTTTGTGCTGCCATCTATTACAAAACAAATAATTTCCCTGGCATATATTCTGGTATACTATTGGTATATATACTTTGTATACTATTATATATATATTGCACAGTAGTAAGAGGAGATGGGGTAGTAGTTAAAGTGAAATGTGATCCATAATGAGTCATGAAACAGCTAGTCAAACAACCCAATCTTTTTGTATTGAATTTTACTAATGTGCTCCTTTCTTTCCCATATGACCTATCTTCTGCAATGATGGTTTGATACTGGTAAAATTCAGATCCTCATCCAAAGGCTGTGACACTATTGACTAAATCTCTATTGACTTTGCTGAGGATGTGAAATACTGTATTGCAAGATAAAATCAGCACATAGATGCTCAATGAAACTGAAGAGTCCATTAGTGCTTTAACTCTTAAATTACCATCTGTCTTCTTTCTTGATAAAAGCAGGCTGAAGTGAAAAGTTACCTTTGTTGTTAAACATTTTGCAGCATATTGCTAGCCTTAACTCTAATTCTTTTGCATTTTAGATGGTATTAAAATTAATTTGTCTCTAAACGTGAGCAAGCCATGTTTCATTAGTCACTCACCTTTTTCAGGATACTGGGAGGAGTGGTGATTTGTCTGTGTCCTGTGTGGAATACAAGGGCATCTTTAACATTATGAATTAAACTCTCGCTGACTGCATTTGAAGTATGGAAACCAGCATATCAGGATAATGACATCTTGAATTAATAACAGTACTTTAGAAATCTCAAAGAGATGCCCACTCTTTAGTCTTTCTCAACTACAAAGTCATTGATGTGAATTGTTTTTATTCTACACCCATTTTGTAGAGTTTGAATTTTAAACTTTAATATTCTATTGTTTTAAAAACTGATACATACTCTTTTCAGGTTTCCTCTTATGTTCTGTTGACTAAAATTCTTCCTTATATGTCCACCTCCAGTGTACATAAGACTTGTGCATACTGTACATTTGTCTATGGACTTCAGATATTGTACATGAACCTGAGGAAGATTATAACCTTGTTTTTTTAAAGGACGCCTTAAATGCTGTTCTGTAAACCAGTCCTTGGGAGTTACTTGACAGTAACCTGACATATGGCCTTCCTTAAGGGACAGAGGGTTGCCTCTGCAATATTACGAGTCATTCCCAGCCCATGAGGGAATAACTAATAGAAATAACTTTTAATTTTGATCTTCCATATAATAGCACGTAGGACCAGATTTTCAAAAGAGCTCAGGGCCAGATTTTCAAGTCCTCAGTCAATATGCTGAGCACCTTTGGAATTCTGGACACTTATTTGATCCCAAAATGGGAGCTGATCTTTTCTGAAAATCTAGTCAACATAATATTATTTCGTGGACCAAATCTTGGCCCTGCTTTTCTCTACAGAGAAGAGTTAGCTAGAGGTACAAGGCCACAGAATCCTAAGCAAAACCTGGCACTTTTTCCTCCCATTCAGGAATAGATTCATAAGGCTCCACAACCATAGGCAGGTTTGTGACTCCCTTAAGCCCTAAGGTGGCTGTGGAGGGACACTGCTTCTCTGCTGCCCCAGCTATCAAAACACTGTGAAATTGAATAGGCCGCATACCTGGAGATGGTTATCTCACAACAGCTCCAAAATGGGATCAGTCATCTAGAAGCACAGTGTGAGGGAGAAAGGGAAAACACCTGACTCCTGTAACACTATCCTCTTTCTGTGCCAAGATATCAGTTTTAGGAACTAATCCTGGTCCTTCTGTCTACTCCCAAGCCAAGTCTATGGCAGATCTGCAACTTTAGTATCGCATTGACTTCTGCAAGCCCAGCACAAAGAGACAGGGGAGACAGGAACAGCACAAACCTCCTCACTGTGGGTGGTGAGCACAGGTCCAAACCACCACGTAGGCAGAGAGACTGTCTTCCCCTTTCCCTTACACACCTGGCCTGGCTGTTCTCAGGAATGACAAGGTCCATGTCTGTGCAGCTGATTGCCATGCTACTGCAAGACCACAGTTTGACTCAATAACAGTGCTTAGCACTTGTCTTCAGATCACCAAGAAAAACCATTTAGTTAATCCTCCCAATAGATCTGGTCACACTATTATGATCAATTCATTGTCTGATTTGGTGCCTTTTCGTTGTCAGGGAACAGGTTTTGATTTGTACTGTTCATAATTCAGAATTGTTTTGTAAATAGTTTTTAAGGAACCTATTTTGTGCTGTGGGTTTTTGTTTTTTTTTTTTTGTGAACTCTTCCATGTCAATGGTCCCTTGAGTATTTGATATATGGGGGTTTGTGTTCAGTCTGTGTGATTGGCCATCTATGGTATGCCGTCTGTTCTCTGATTGAATGACCTAGTCATCCATAAATAAGAACCTGGACAAATGACTTGAGGGTGCTGAGTTTCTCAGGGAGGGAGTGGAGAGTGTTTTTTAGTGAGAAAAGCAGAGCAGAAAATAAATATATCTTGTTTGAATATTTTCCTTTTTTCTTTACAAAACATAGATGATTGTTTTTGTCTGCTTACATGGACTCAGATTTAAAAATATCTAGAATCTTTCCTGAGTGAAGATGGGGAAGACAAGTCAGATGTATTGGCTGTTCAGCAGATTTTAGATTCAGTATTCTCTTGTCACAATCATACTGAGTAATTGTGGTGGCTAATCTTTGGCTTTCCCTTCTGCACCAAGTGGCACCCCTGCTTACTCGTCCCCCATTCCCTCCTGAGAGCAGGAGTGGGGCTGGATAGCCCTTTCTTGATCAGCAGACCCACCCAATCATGCCAAGGAGCTTCCATATGACTCCAGTAAAATATACAAGATCTTATGCTTTGTACAGTTGTAGTTCCTTAGAATAATTGTTCCACCTCAGTAGCTAGTCACACTGCACAATCTCTGTTCCAGGGTCTGAAACATGTTCAGAATCTCCAGGCAAGTTTAAAGAGAGCAGCAGAGGAGGAAATAAGATTTCAGAAAACAAAAAATAAACCTGCTGTTTAGATTATGCCCCTTTATGCTTTTCTTCATCCTTCTCCTTTTGCTAGGTGATTACGCTCTTTATTAAAAATGATTGGTTTGGCTTTCTCACTCTCCCAGGCCTGGTCTACACTAGTAACTTACATCGGTATCGCTACATCTCTCAGGGGTGTGAAAAATCCACACCCCTGCAGGAGGAAGCTATATCAAACTAGCCCTTGGTGTAAATAGTGCTAGGTCAATGGAAGAATTCTTCCATCAACCTCACGACCACCTCTCGGGCAGGTAGATTACCTACACGAACTGGAGAAGCCCTCCTGTCAGCATAGGTAGTGTCTCCACTGAGACACTGCTGCAGCATTCTAAATGTAGATATAACCCCCAGTCTCTTCCTAATACTCTCGTGCCCAAAACCTCAACGCCAGTTTTTATACATGGGGTCATCAAGCAAAGACTTCTGGTGTGAGTGTGCATATCTGCATCTGAATACACTTGTGGACACGAACAGAAACTCCATCGTTAAGCTGAGGGGGGAAAAACCCCAGCTATTTGGATGTTCATGGAAAAGGGAATTTTAAAAAGACACCTTGCTTCGTTGAATCAGATTTAGGGAACAAGTTAGAAAAACGTTTTTTTTCCACTATTTTCCCAGCTCTACTTACAGCACTCCTTTGTGATAAGTATCACTATATTTGTTTTACAGATGGGAAAGCAGAGAGTTAAGTGATATACTCATGTCCATACAGCAGCCTGAAACAAGGGTAGCCTAAACATCAAGAATTCCTGAGTCCCAGTTCTTTGCTTAATCCAGTAGACCTGTAATCTATAGAATAAATCTCTCGTTAGAACCACTGGAACAGGACAATTAAATCTTAAAGATGCTGAATTTGGGTCTGGCTCAGATAAACAGCCAAAATTGGGATGCTTATTCAAGGCTTTGGGTTTGCAAAGTTATGGTTCAACCCTGCACATGTTTATTGTCCTGTAATTTTGGGAAAGTGCGTAAGTGTTTTCATGAGGTAGTTAGCCTTGGGCTGGAAATTCCACAAGATTAGGTTTTCTCACTCTATGTTGGGACTTCAAGGACATTAACAAAAAAGTTGGGGAGAAAAGAGTTAATTGAATACTTCAGAATCTTCATTTATAGAAATAAACAAAAAGATTCAGGAGCAGTGAAGCTGACAATTTACACCAGCTGGGTGACTGCCCTTGATTATTTCCAAACCAGTTTGCCCATCCTCCAAAAGACGCTTTAAAGAAAAAGTGTTCAATAAAACACCTTCCGTCCAGACCACTAAGGCTTTTTAACAGAACCTTTATAAATGTACAAAATTTGGAATTGCTTTTCCAGAGCAGAAAACATTGCATTTTGATCAGTGTTGGAGAAAGAACTTTTATTAAAAAGTTATGAAAGTCTTGAAAGTAGGAATGAGGACATTTTGTGTAAATCCTGCTACTACTCTGCCTTCCACCCCCAACCTGCCCCACCATCTGTGACATTTCTATAAGATACACAAAAACATCTTTCAAAATACAGAACATTTTGGGAAAGAAAAAGATGGCTTGTTCAACATTAACGCTGACAAATTCATGTTCTTGTCATGTAAATAAATGAATCTTTTCAGTGTCTAACATGCTGGACTTTGAGAAACTGCAGTGAAAGAAGATTATAGAAAATTATGCTTATCTCTTCTGGTTTTTTATAGAATAAATGAATTATTTCAGCTAAAACTATGCAAGAAGGAATCTATTGAAAATATGTAATATAATGCTTATTTGGGACACCAGCTTGTTGCCTCTGAACTTCCTAGCAAAGCAGTGCTTACCTTCCTCTGTTGCCATGTATTGATCTAAAATATCTTCCATGAGCCTTGTCTCTCCTTTTCCTCCTACAGGCAAAAGGTTAGAGTTAGATAATAGTATTAATTTTCCAGACATCTGCACATGTTTTAGTAGCCTTTGGAAGGCTTGAAATAGTTTCTGTTTGCCCACCACAGGGCTAAAATACCATTAAAGCCTGGATTGAAGTAATACATAACAATCATAGTCTCATAGTTTAACCCTACAATAAAAAAGCTAATTTATTTTATCAGAGATTTAAATTAATGTGAGGAACTCCTCTCTTAACAGGAGCTGGAATGCCATTCCTGCAGAGCCACATGTGCATTTTGTATAATTATCCTTACAAATTTTAAAGACGTAAAACTGCAACAATCCTTGTATATACATTTTGTCCTGTGCTCTGTTTGTGTGTGTGAGAGAGAAAGAGAATTATGTGCTTCTTTTCATTCCAGACATCAGAGTTTTTGTTCCTGATATCTCTCCTGAAAATTCCTTCATTCCTAGGCTCACTTACTGCCTTGACTCAAAATACAGAAGAGGAGGTGGGGAGATTTGTGCCAGTCTCTAAGCCCTTATTATTTAACCTTTTTCCCCCTGGAAATAAGTTGGAATTTTAGCATGGGAAATAATTTTGTGGGGGTCATGTGAATTTAGTTTAAATTAACTTTTAAAATATACACAATGATTAGGATATTTCTGAACACTTGAATAAGTGATCTTGAGATTCAAGACAGTTTTCCTTTCTAACTCTAGGCTGGAGGAAAGCTTTAGCTTATCCCATTATAAAGTGATAAAACAGCATTTGATAGCAGCAGCTTGTGTGATAAAATGATCATGGCAGCAGTGAGAAAGAATCTAATAAGAGAATTGATCTGCAGATTCCAATTCTGTAAGAGCCAACATCGATCAACATAAATGTCAATAACAAGATCGTATTGAGGTCTGCCTAATTCCTTTAGATGATTTTTGGTTCTAGTGACAGAGTCAGGAAGTGAATGTGAAAAGAAGTTTAAAACAATAAGAATCACAAAGACAGAGGCCAACACTACATTATACTATAAATGATATATTACTGGCTATCCTGATATAAGCTACCTAATCACATGATGAAATTAATTAATAGTATGTAATCAAATAACTTCTATATTATACAGTGCATATTTTATAGATGGAACCTAAGCAATAGCATAGCTGTTCACATTCGTATGTTAAAGTACTGCACTTGGGCACCCTGACAGAATAAAAGGCAGGCCTGCCTTTTTGTGTTAAAGTACAAATATCTTCTGTGAGGCAGGTCATAAAAGATAAATGGTATAGATTTTCCTTGTCATAAAAGTTAGAAGTATAAAATGGTATTCTGGAGTGATTCTGACCACGCTGAAATGTAAATGAAAAGTCTTTGAAACTGACTAATAAAAAAGATAAGGTGTCATAACTTGCAGAATTCTATGTTACAATTTTTCATATACACATAACTTGCTGTATCTGTGTGATTTTGGCCATCCCATAGTAAAGTGGAGGAAAATTTACTTCATTCATTTTAGATCAATAGAAAAGTATTTATGAAAAGTATTTACTGCTTTTTATGTGAAACAAATGAGCACAGAAAGTGAAGATTGATATTTAATAGGAGGGTTGAACACCTCAGAATGCATTTTGCAGGAAAGATGGTGTCATGAAATACGCAAGGAGTCTTCAGTGAGCTCAATGAAATAATTAATTGCATTAATCATTTACCTTCTGGCTAGCTGATTACCAGGTTATTGGTGTAAAATGTTGACTCTACAATAATTATAAACCATAGGGAACTTTATACATATTTTTCCCAAAAAAACAAATTAGTTGATTTTATCGTTGCTGCAGTATTTACACACTCCTAACTTAATGCTATTAAAATAAGAACTAATATTTTGGAGTTCTCAAGACTTGAAAACACTGATATAGTTATAAAATGAAAGCAAGGATCAGAGAGGATTACATTAAATCTGTCAGTGTAGCTTTTATTTAAAGCAGTTTATAAAAATTAATAAAACTAGGAGGATTTGAAAGAGGAATAATTTTAGTCTTATAGTAACTGAAGAATACAGAGAGATTATGCTATTTATGTTTATGCATCAAATAAGTGCTTAATACCTCACAATTTACACTCTAGGACATTTAGGAATTTTTGCTTTCAACTTTCTCAGTACTTTTGGAATCTAATTCACTGCTTCTGCCTATCTTTGAAAGGCTTGATTACAACAAAGTGTAACAAGCCTGTAGAATCTGAAGCAGACACAAAACTATTGTTTTATATTTTGTGGTGGATTTGCTTTGTTAACAAGATTTTCTGATGTAGCTGTAACTCCCTAATCTTCCATACAAACGTTTGTAATATCACATCCTTGTACTTTGTCTTGAATGTTGTCAGTTAAGTCTCAGTAAACTCGCCTGTAGGATTTGCCAGCAGAGCTGACAAGCCACTATTAAGGGTGGGTTTGGATTTAAAGTCTGGCATCTTTTGTATCTCCTGACTTAGCTTTTAACAGCTTTATCCTGACAGGAGGGGGAAAAAATCAGAAATAAACAAATTAAAACTTGACCAGGGAAATACTTTTGCTAGATTAATAGAAAATCAAAATAAAATCCACTTGACTGAATGAATTCTCTGTAATAGCTAGAAGCTCTTTTTTATACTAAGAAATTATTTGGCTTACTGAACTATGTTTTAGAGTTAATCCTTTACTATTTATTTTGTGTATAACTTTCCCCACTGTTAATACTGAGCAATATTGTAAGCTTGTAATTTTGTTCCTTACATTTCAAACAGCTATTTGTAAGACCAATAAATAACAATCCCCAACTGCTTGCTTATATCACTATGAGGCATTTCATATCTTGGGATTCACTTACTGTAGGATAGAAAACAAAACGGCAACTATAAGGTTGAAGCTTCGGGAAAATAAGGATGCAACTCTGCAGATACAAACTGTAAGGCAAGCTAATTTTATTAAATCTACCAGTTAGGTTATAGAGAAGAACAAAGTAATAAACCTGAATCACTGATAAGGTGGATGTTAGTATTAAATATCATGGGAGGTAAGGCTACAGACATTCATTGCATTTTCAAGACACAGATTCCACATAATAGACCTTTAGAAGTATCACCAAATATTGTCATTAGCTACTTGTCCTGTTGGAACCAATACTCAGAGCAGCAGAAAGAACAAAAGATTGTACATTATGGAGCTAATTTTCATCAATTTTTTCTTGCATTTTGCATTCCCTTTATGATCAGTTTTATGGTGCTTTAGAGTCATACAAGATTACGAAAGTTTGCATGCCCAAAAATGGGGACTCAGAGTAAAGGTTTATTAATGGCTTTTAATGATCTAAAGGTTTAGTCAGCCTTACAAATATTATAAGGTGTTATTGTTAAACAGTCACAAGCAAATATTAGAATTGTTTTAAGATAGCATAAGGTTCCTACTCTATTTTTTACTGTACTTGCTTAAACCTGGGCCTGCTATGCACGTGTGAGCTGAAGAAGTTATCCACTTGAGCCCCCAGTGGATCTACTACCTATCATATGTTCTGTCAGCTGCCTCAGGTGAGTAGCTTGTCATTCTTTTTCAGCCCCATGATTGTTCTGCACCCAAATAGGGGGCCAGGATAGAGTTTGGCTCAGCACTTTTCTGGCCATGGCCTCTATCTACAAGTACCCCACCCTCTTTTTTCCCCTGGCAATTGATGGTGCAAGATGGGGATGGACAGGGAGACTTCTGCAGATTGACTGGTTGGCATCCGGCTCTGTCTTGTGTGTCCTCAGGACCAAGGTGCTGTGTGTGTCCAAATGTTTGTTACAAAGTATTCTATGCCATTTGAAGGGTGTCTGTAGACAATATTCCACCCAGCCAGCCAACATTTAAAAGCAAAGATCTAACTCCAATTATGCAGAATTCAGAGGTTCATGGTTTATTTCCAGTAAATATGGGCTGGAAACTATCCTAAATGTGGACACTTACTCAGAATGCTACAGGCACCTAACAGAGAAGATCAGGAGAAAAGTTAGTTTCCAATCCTCATGTTCATTCTCCTGAAAATGCTTTTTCTTTTTTTTTAAACTGAACTCCTTTTTCTGCTACTGAGAGCCATGCTGTTATTTCCTCATCCTCTACTGATGGTCTCGTTACACAGAAACTAGGGAGATATAGCTTTGGACCTTTTCTGTGCAGCCTACAAGATAGGACCAAATTTTATTCCGCAGAAATTGGAACTACTTGTCGCATTACTTCAGTCTCCACTTTGGAGCAAAAGCAGATGAGGCATCTTATGAAATAGACATGCATGTGCCATTAATACTCTTTGGGGAGCTTCAACTCTTGTAAAGAGATCTCTGAAAAGTGGTAAAGAGGACAGTGGACACTCTGGCATCTGGAAAAGGGCCTCTACAAAGCTGGACCCTTTACAGATCCAAATCATTAAGAGGTATGGCATATGTCGGAGGTAAGGGTAGATTGTCAGGATAAATAATAAGGAAGTTGTTAGGGAATTGGGAGGAAAAGAACTTTGAAAATTTGGACCAAGCATTGCCCTTGAAACGACACTAGGTAATATCAGTAGTCAGTATGAAAAGAATGGTGAAAAGGCATATGCAAACGTAACAGCATTTCTGTGACACTGCATTTCCTGGCAATTCATAAACAGCGAGAGGAGGTGAATGCAAATCCTTAACCCACCTGATTAACTAGGGGGAAATGCATGGAGGTCAGTATTGCCATTATAAACTATGAAAATAGAAAATAAATAAATATTGTTGTTTGTGTGCTGAAAAGTTAGATTAAACAGTATTTTGCAATGGATATAAAGTTCTGTGTATAGCACAGTAATTAATTAGTAGAAAAGCAGGAGTTTAATTCTCAATGTTCCATTATATTTATACCTTCCAAGATCTGAAATAAGTAAGTATAGCTAACAATTATACATAATAATAAATTCATACATTTTTGTAGATCAAAAAGAGTACAGTTCTCAGAAATGTTCCAACATTTTATAATATTATAATTAAGTACAGTGAGATCTGCAGTAAGAACCATTTCCAATAGCATCACTTCGTAAGAAAACACTTTAAAGCATCTTTGAGGTTTTCAGTGCACTTTCTTTGCTCTTTAGTTAAAGCCCACTTCCAATACATGACCAATTTTGCAGGTCTCTTTGGAAGGCAATCTTCACCATATGCCAGTGTTTGTAAACTCTAATTTGTGTAAAGCTGAAATCCATGTTACATTTTTTATTTTCAGTGTTTCCATACACATAATTTGCCCCTTCATTCTGAGAATTAAGCATATGAAGAATACATGCTTAATATATTGGTTGTGTAGTATTTAGCTTGAATTAGAACTCTCACCAATCTTGCAAGAAACAGGTATAAGATGTCCCCTGTCTCCCTGAAAACATTTCTGTGCATTCTGTTCAATGCCCAGAAGACAGCAGGATCCAATTCCATAATGGAAACATTATCTTTAGAAACTCCTATTAAATAAACTAGATACCAAATCATAGTGTTTATTGGGGGGTGGGGTTGGGGGGGTTATAACATTATCTGGTATGGGGCAATAGAACTGTTTCACAGTGTATTATTTCTATAGGCTTTTTGGAACCAAAAAGAGAAAAACTTCTGAAAAAATGATACAGCCTAGGCTGTATTAACTTTCCTGAGTGTTCTGCATGGGGGCTGGTGAGAGGATAACATGATTTCCCCAGCTCAGGACTGCTCCATTCTCGTGCACATGTGCCTCGATCCACAGCAATTCAAGGACAATAAGGGTTATGCCATGTGTACACCTGGTGGCCTCTTCTGTTCAGGCAAGGGAAGTTCATGCATGGAAGTTATCCACATTACATAAACTTCAAGAAGAATAATCTCCTTCTGTACTCTATTTTGCTCTGCTGAACCCCAAGGGCATCAACAATATTTTAAAAACCAAATTATTTTCAGCACAGAGGTATCATTACACAGATGCTGTGATGTAAACAAGTGTGTCATGTGAGAACATCCGTGATCAGTACAGTATAGTTTACATCATGTCATTGGAGCTTCTGTGAGATAAAGTCATCAGTGGGGGGGGATGTCACATTTTGTAGAATATTTTTTCATTTTGTAAATGTATTGACATTTTTAATAAGCAACATTATACTTCTTTATTTTTTGACTTTATCACTTAGAGAAAATAAATGAATGTGGGGGGAAATTATTTTCCTGTCAATTTTACTTTATAATTACTGTTTCATTGCTGTGTGGCTCTATTTCCTTAATTATCTTAATCCAAACTTTGTTCTGTTTCTTTAAACTTTGTTAATGTAGGTCATTCTGCTGGATATGTATCTGTTACAGCTGATTTCATAGAATCCTACAAATGTAGGACTGGAAGGGCCCTCAAGAGGTCGTCGAGTCAAGCTTCCTTTCTGTGTACACTAGACCATCCCTGACAGGCATTTGTAATTGGTTTTTCAAAACCTCCAATGAGAGGGATTCCACAACTCCCTTGGAAACCTACTCCAGTGCTTAACTAGTCTGATAGTTGGAAAGCTTTTCCTAATATCCAACCTATAACTCCCTTGCTGCAGATTAAGCCCATTACTTCTTGTCCTACCTTCAATGGATATGGAGAACAATTGATCCATCCTCTTTATAACAGCTCTTAGCATATATGAAGATTGTTACCCCCTCAGTCTTCTTTTCTCAAAACTAAACGTACCTAGTTTTTTAACCTTTCTTCACAAGTCAGGTTTTGTAAACCTTGCATCATTTTTGTTGCTCTCCTCTGACTCTCTCAATTTCTCTTCATCTGTCTTAAAGTGTGGCGCCCTGAACTGGAAACATACTCCAGCTGAGAAGAGTGAGACAGTTACCCACTGTGTCTTACATACAACATTCCTGTTAGTACCCTCCAGTGTGATATTGGCCTTTTTCACTACTCAATCACATTGATGACTCATATTCAATTTGTGATCCATTATAACCCCCACATCCTTTTGTGATTTGTATGATGGTGAACGTTTCCAGTATGATGATTACTTAATTGGTCTATTTGATACAGATATGTAATGGTATTATAGATCTTGAGAACCCACTTTTCTTCCTTTCTTCTCTATTATTCTTATTATATTTTGCTGATTTACTTTTATTATTTATAGGCTCATAGAGTTTAAGGCAGAAGGATTCATTAGGTCACCTAGTCTGACCTCCTGTATATCACAGGCCATTAAATGTCACCCATTTTCCCCTGTATTGAGCCCAATAATATATAACTTTTAACAATTTACTATTTTTAATTAATTTTAGGTTGTTATTTGGGAGATTATTTCTTTCTCCTTCCTGATTTTATTTTCTTCTTGCTGACTCAGTATGCTGAGTGAGCTGGCATTATGTTTCACAAGGATGATATAGCAGTGTACTTAGTTTCATGTAACTGTTATTGTTATAACAAATTATATTGTTCACTTCTTTATTTACGGCCATCTATATTGCTAACTCCTGTACAATAAAATAGTATTTTCAAAACATTTTTAGGGACTGACAAACTCTGAAGCAAGTCTTCAAGATGTAAAACTCCTGAAGTAATATTTCCAGTATGTTTTCTTGGGAAATAAATGTTAGTGTCTATTCCCTTCACACTTCTTCAATTTTCCAGTCTAATGCATGGCTTAAGTACAGAAACTTGCACTAAAAATCCTCTGCAAGGAGAGAGCAGGAAGTTGGTCTTTTTGGAGGAAAGACAGTCCTTTTCAAAGGGCCCTTCCTAACAACACCTTTGCATCGCATCAAAGATTCCTGTGTCTGAATCAATTTGAATTTTCTGGTGGCTCAACTATACAGTTGGGAGACTTTCAGTTAAAGGCTAACTTTGAGTTCATTGTAAACCTGTGAGCTTGGAAAGGTGTAATTAGGCAGTATTTAAATTTTGGACAAACATCAGCCTGCAATTACAATAACAATATTTTAAATGGTTCACATTCAATAACTGGAGAATAGATATAACTGACACTGTGTTAAAAGACATGTACACTCGGTGTAGTAAATATTTATAATGAAAACTATACTGAATGCAAAGTGTTTGTGGCATCTATTCAACATTGTGTTATAGGAAATATGATTATACAGAGCATTCATCATTCAAACAGTTTCCCCTAGTCTTATTGAAACAGGATAGCACAGGTTAAAACAAAACACTGAATGAAAACTAGATGAATATGTAACTCCTGCAAAATTATTCCCCAATTAATAATTAGTGGTTAAAAGTACTAAATTGCCTGCAATAGAAGTCAGTCTGCAATTCTGGATGTGACCAGCAAAGGCTGGAAGAAGAGATGCCTATTTCTGGATGATTCATTCTCCAGAGGAAGACATTGTAGAGGTGAGTGCCTGATAAGCAGGCTGAGCACTCACTGCATGTAGTGCTGAGCTGAAGCCTCAGTCCCAGCTTGCAGAAGCCTGCTCCCCCTCTCACTAATATTTGTGGACAAATGGATAAACAGTTTCCGGGCCCACTGCCTTGCCCCACTGCATCGTCTCCACATTCCTATAGGGTGTGTCCTGCACAGTGTAACCCAGGGTTCCAAGTTTTCTTGGCAGGTTTGCTGCAGCCTCTCCTTCCCCTTCACCCCTTTCCGACACCCACAGCCATGCACAACATGAACTGAGCAGTTCCAGTGTCTTGATTCTTCTGTGGTTGCAGGGAGGGTGGCAGGATCTTACCAGAAGGCCTGACCCAAAGCTCATTGAAGTCAACAGGAACCTTTTCATATATTTCAGTGGACTGCGGATCAGATCCCAAATATCTGTAATCAAAAAGCTTAGCTCACATGACCAGCTGGAGAGCAGATATAGCTATTTTTTTCTTTTGAAGTCATTGGTCAAGAAACAGCATTCAAATAAATCATACGTTTGAAATTAAAACAGGTCAGACTTATTCTATACAGAAAGCCTTGGTAATTAGTGTACAGATTAATATGGGGGAAATGGCATCAGGTTAGCAGGCCTTCCAAGCAAAACTGAAATAAGGGACTGAGTGTGTAATTGAACAGCATGTGAATATTAATGCACAAAATCCTCTGAGTCCCTTGCTCCCTGGTGCAATTATTTTCTATTCATATTAATTGTTCCTAACAGATGACATTAATGACTTTGAGTTAAAATGTGTGCAAGGCAGGGCTTCACAAGATCAATGCCGTTTAGAAATAGGGTCACTTTTATAACCATTCACTCAAGCTGTAGCAACTGCTAAATAAAACAAGGTTAATGTGTTGATTGCTTTATAAATGTTAATTTCATCATTCATTTTTATACTTCTTTAATGCAAACTTGCCAAACTCTATGGATAAATATGATTGGGGTCATATTACTTTGTCATTATTACATGTGAAATCATGATAAGTTGTGAAACAGTCGCAGGGAGAAAAAGTTCAGTTTTCTTTGGATGAAAAATTTTCGTGCATCAAGTCCTGTACTCAGTAAGCAGTAAAATGGAAAACTTTCAAATTAGGACAAGTGCTCTTTTACCACAGGGTTTTATTCCCCTTTGAAATTTAACTGCACAGTTTGGAATTTTTAAAATGCTGATCTGTTGCATATTTGTCAAATGTTTATGCTTTGGTCATTCTCTTCTGCCAGAAACTGCATTCACGCATCTTAGATCTCTCGTCTGGGGATTTGCTTTCAGATGTAGAAAGGAACAGAAGTTTGATACAATCACGAACTACTGGTGTTCAGATTCATGTGAGTCTTTGTGCGGTCTTTAAGTGCCTCATTTGGAGCGCTCATTTTTGTCTGTGAAGTGCGATGTCATTGGTGAGCAATTGTTGAGACAGATAACAATACTTTCCTTTCTTCTGGTCTCTGAAATTCAATATCATGTCTCTGGTTGATATAGTACACAGAAAGTGTCACTCTGTGCAAAAAAAGCATAAATCTTGACAATGTCCCCAATATACCTTTTTGGGTATTGATTACATCTCAAAATCTCTGAGAAATGGTCAAGGAGCTTTTTATTAAAGCTCATGTACCATGTTATTCTTCCTACTTTTATGATATATTATGTATGAACTTTTAAAAATTCATGGTCTCTGCAGTTTTTTGTTTTTTTTTTAATTAAAGTTGGGGGTTAGCTTTGTGCTTATTTGGCAAAACTGTAACCAGTAGGGCTTTCATGTTTCATTGACGGAGAGAAAAGTAGCTTTAAAAACAAAAGTCACATGAAGATAGAGAGAAATAAAGCAGATGAGAACAGAAAACTGAGCCTTTCTATGCCTTTCATCTTAAAGTATAAAAGTGTCATCAGAAATGTAATCCGCTTTATAATAATACATATTTTAGTGGAAAGTCATTGTTTCAAAGGTTCAAAAAGATGTTAATGACCCTCTATACAATCTGTAATTTAGCTTTCAGGTTAGATTTTTCTAAGTATGCAGTTTTCTCTCTGCAATTGTTTGATTCAGTCAGTTGTCTTTTCTTCCTAACAACAATTACATGTTTAAATTATACTCATACAGACAGCTTTTGTACTCTAATTTCATTAAAGGTGATGGTTTAGAAGTCATGATTAGGGGAAAAAACTCAGATTATGCAATTCAAATTAATTAACCAGTGTGCAAGTTAACTATATATAATTAATGCATCATAAATATAATCTTTAAAGGTTTTTTAAACAGAATTTAAAAAAAAAATTAGACAACTCCTAGAAGAAAAACCCAGCCTCCTTTTAAAATTGAGGAAGTTGAGAGAACGTTCTGTTCAGAGAGAATTCTCGGGATGCACACTATATTTTCCATGTTTTCTTACTTGCTGTAAATATTAATAGTATTTACATGAAAATACTTTTTGCTTAGATGTCCATTTGCTTCTTATTCTGAAATCATAGGACCTGATGTCCCTCTCCTCCTTAAGGCACAACGGGGAAAAGGGGATGGGATGGGAAGGCTCCCAAAGCAGCAGAAGGTGGGGGGAGGGGAGTGAGGGCTCTGCACCATGCTATGTGCTCTCCTTCCCCAGAATCTACAGCAGTCCTTCCAGGCAGGCACTAGGCACTTTGGACATGTCTGGCCTGTTATATGGGGTGGAACCCAGAGTGCAGTCACCGAACATTGTATGTTTATCTAGCACCACAGCTGAAATACCATAATAAGCAGAAGTCAATGCTACTGTTGGCCTCCATGCCTTCTACCTGCAGGGGAGGACGCAGGCATAGCAGGGGGAACTAGTGACAGCAGAGGGAGTGAATGATGCCAGTGGTGAAAGCCAAGGGACTCTATTGCAGAAATGCTGAAGCCTGTGCTCTATGTATTACCTGGCACTCCAGAGGGTTTGGAGACCAGTTCTTCTACACCCCTTTCACTGCTTAGGAGGACATGAGGTGAAACTCTCTGTTGCTACTGCTGACTGATTTTTCTGATCATGGGGTTTTGTCCATGACAGGGAGCGATGATTTGCCCTGTAATTAGGTTTGTTACAGACAGAGTATTATGATGTCACTTGAGGAATGAGCAGCAGTCGCTGAGGAACTCCTCAGCAATAAAAATCCTGTTCTCAGCCAAACAACCTTTGTAGTAATAAATGGGGGGAAATCACACACACAAAAAGCAACCCAGCATGGAACAGAGTATATGGAGAATGGTCTCTAAATTGAGTATTTTCCAAAGATTTCCATGAAACATTTTATACATCCATTGAATCTATTTGACAGTTTTGCCAGCCGCTCATGTATTATATAACCTTAGATTTGTTTGTATCCTATTGGGATATAAATGTGAAAACACCCATCTAAGCAAAACTACATCAGGCTATAAACAAGAATGGAAATCAATAAATATTGCTTAAGGCTTGGTTGTGAGGTTATTTTCTAGTTTTAATGAAATTCTAAGCCACCTTTCAGAAAAATGTAGTCATGTTGCTCTTCGGTATTCCTGGTAATTAAAAAAGTTTCTGATTCTATATGGCAGACAAGGATATCATCATAACAGCATAACAGTGCAGGCACTTAACGTTAAAGAAAGTCTAGCATTGTTAGACACAAGAGAACTAGTTTGAATATAAATTACACACATCCTAGATACTCCTTCAAAGGTTTAATATTTTACCTAACGTGCTATCTGCTCTTCATTACTCTCTTCCTCAAAGCTGGCATTTAGTCACAGTCAGCTGAAATTGCATTTGGAGAGGGGCGATAACTACCCAAGTACTAAAGGCAGCCATAAAGTGTCAATAAATTGCATAAGTAAGGGGCTTCAGCTGTCTGAGAGTGACACAAAGATGGATTGTCCTGCATCCGAGAGTTTCTTAGACAAAGGTTTGGACTAGATAGGAAACCAGAATTAGACTGTAATGGAGAGATTCCATTCTCAATGGACATTCTGTTTGGGACACTAAATTAATTTACCTTGTCCAGTTGGTGGAGCCTCATCTGTTACATTGTGGGGCTATAATGCAGTTGTCAAGATGTACTTGTACTCTTATAACTTAGTTTGTGATATCTTACTGGAGCATGCTGCTAATATCTACAGCATAATTCACACAGATTCAAAATACTCTTGCAGAAAGACCAGCAGAATGCTGAAGCCATAGCAAGTAAATAAAAATAATTGGAGGGATTGAGATTTTTTTCTGTTCTAATAAAGCTAAACATTAAATTGTTTTTTTTATTTTATATCTATTCATTAATATTACCAGATCCTAATGGAATATTATGCAAGTATAAATGGCACACTTGCATTTTGCCCTATTAACTAAATCAATCAGGTAGAAGAGAAAGTGATCTGTTTTTACCCATAAGATTGTTGCATTTCTTCTTGTGTCTTAGGAATGCCAGCAGAATGTGAAATCCAGTATACCTGCCTTGAAATGCCAGAGTCAAATAAATATGACAGGGCCCAGTCGCCTATATCCCCGGAGCAGTTGCAGTAGCAGTGAACTCTCTCTATCAAGTGCTTGCAGTGAATATTCCAGTGGCTCCTCCTACACTTGGAATGATGGAAAGACGTGCAGTAAAAGGGTAAAGCAAATTGATTTGTTTCATTTATTAACTCAATTCATCTGAAACAAGATGGAGCAGTCAGAAATTTCTGAACAATTTGCCTTTCTTCCTCTTCTCCCCCCATCCCTTTAAATGATTATCGAACTTGCTAGAGTCTGGTGGGGGCAAATGTGAGAGGTCCGAACAAACTTCAGGCCTCCTTAACTCTTTAAGCTATCTGGCACAAGGGCCTACAGAGTGCAACATGCAAAACCAGTCTATGCATTTACACGAGGCCAAGCTGTACCACACTGGCTTCATTTGGGTTGCCTCGGTTTAATCAAGGGTAAAATTTGGTAGATTTAGCAGATTTAAAAAAAAATGTTGTTATGGTTTAGGAGGCAGGAGGCTTATGAACTGAAAGTGTTTGCTTCTGCAATGCATAGGAAAAAAATACATCGGAAAGGAGGTCTCATGCGATCTAATGGCCTTAAATAGAAGAGTTGGAGAGATTTCAGCTTGAATCATATAGGGAAGTTTAGCCCCATGACGCTAATTGTTGAATTACCTCAATGCAAAGTCCTAATGCATGATGAATTAGCACACAACACTGGGAGCATCACCACCACCAGTGCCAAAGGGTTAAGCAAGTTGAGCTCATATTGTTTTTAATCGTTTTCTATTCTCCCTGTCTCTGTATTAACTGAGCATACTGAATGGTAAGCTTCTTCTCTGAACAGTAACTTCTTGGCAGTTTTGGATTTTCTCCAGGTTTCTTCTCAGAAAGAATGTTTCATTTAGTTTCCTTTTGT
This sequence comes from Caretta caretta, assembly GCF_965140235.1. Lineage (NCBI taxonomy): Eukaryota > Metazoa > Chordata > Testudines > Cheloniidae > Caretta > Caretta caretta. The sequence goes on along the minus strand of NC_134216.1, from coordinate 17,225,807 downwards.
AAGCATGCTAACTTCAAAGTAGGCTTTTTGAGCGGCGCTAGAATAGGGAGGTAAAGGGTGAAGGATTTGGGAAATGGAAACTTTCAACTCTTAGGTTCAGATATAACTAGGGCCCTACCAAATTCATGGCCATGAAAAATGCATCACAGACCGTAAAAATCTAGTCTCCCCCCATGAAATCTGGTCTTTTGTGTGCTTTTACCCTACACTGTACAGATTTCACAGGGGAGACCAGCATTTCTCAATTTGGGGGTACTGACCCAAAAGGGAGTTCCAGGTGGGGGGGCTGCAAGGTTATTTTAGGGGTGTCACAGTATTGCTACTCTTACTTCTGCACTGCCTTCAGAGCTGGGCAGCCAGAGAGCAGCGGCTGTTGGCCAGACGCCCAGCTCTGAAGGCAGCGCCCCGCCAGCAGCAGCGCAGAAGGAAGGGTGGCAACACCATACCAGGGCACCCTTACTTCTGCGCTGCTGCCTTCAGCGCTGGGTGGCCAGAGAGTGGCAGCTGCTGACCAAGGACCAGGGGTGAAAGTAACTTAAATGACTTACTGGTATGCAGGGTGGCTGGGGTCCTGGGCAAGGTGGGGCGGGGGCAGCTCTGGGCCCTGGGAGGGGCAGGGCCTCTGGCAGAAGGGGCGGGGAAGGGGCCAAAATCCCCTAGCCAGCCCTTCAGCGCTGCCCACCCCCACTGCCCGGGGCGTCCGTGGTGATTTAAAGGGCCCGGGGCTCCAGCCACAGGAGCAGTGGTGGCCGGGAGCCCCAGGCCCTTTAAATCACTGCTGGAGCCCCAGGGTAGCCAGCCCCTTTTTCCCCCTGCCGTTATCAGCGGCTTTCTTACCAGTACACCATGTCGGACTGGACCGGCTTACTTTCACCTCTGTCAAGGGCCCAATTCTGAAGTCAGGGTGACAATACCATACCGTGACATCCTCACTTCTGTGTTGCTACTGGCAGCGGCTCTGCCATTAGAGCTGGGCTCCTGGCCAGCAGCCGCCACCCTCCGGCCGCCCAGCCCTGAAGTAAGGGTGGCAATCCCATACCATGCCATCCTTACTTATGCATTGCTGCTACTGGCAGCTCTGCCTTCAGAGCTGGGCTCCCGGTCAGCAGCTGCCGCTCTCCGGCCGCCCATCTCTGATGACAGGGCCGTCGCCAGCAGCAGCACAGAAGTAAGGGTAGCAATACTGCAACCCCCTCTACAACAACCTTGCGACCCGCCCCCCCCCCACACACACACACAACTCCTTTTTGGGTCAGGACCCCTACAATTACAACACCGTGAAATTTCAGATTTAAATATCTGAAATCATGAAATTTACAATTTTTAAAATCCTTTGACCATGAAATTGACCAAAATGGACCTTGAATTTGGTAGGACCCTAGATATAACCCTGGTAAATAGTGACTGAAAGTTACCATCAGACATATGTTCAGTGGAAGAAGTTTGTGGTGTGAGTAAAGTACCCAGTAGACAGTTGATCATCTCAGAAAAACCACCAACATACTTAACATTCTAGAGTTCAAAGACTGCGAGGTAGATTCTCAGTCCTGCTCTGCTAATTTTATGCTACTCAAGCAGCACAAAAGGAGCATCACCCTAGCTATTTACCTTTGCTGAAGGCTCCTCAATGCCAACAAAAACAGCATAGCTGGCTCCTATGCTCCCCTCCCTGCAGCCCCCTACTCAGGGAGGTTAGAAAGGATGTGTTGTTGGTGGGAAAGAGGTATGGCTGGACCACTCTACGTTTTGGCTATCCTCAGCTGGCAAATCATTTCCCGCTGATAGATCTTAGAGCAACACTGCTCTAAACTGTGCCCTGGGTTGGGGCCAGGCAGAGAAGCTAGACACAGAAGAGAATCTGGCCCAGAATTACCTGCTCGTTCTTTGAGATGGTCCTTCTCGATGTGGCCTGGAGGCACAAAGATGCTCACATTGCCACTGCCTCTACCACTGTTAAATGGATTGTTTTATTTTCTCAGGACATTCACTCCAGCACTTTTCGCAAGCATCACAGTCATTTAAAACCATGCAAAACATTTTAACAAGAACTATTCCAAGCAAGTTTTGCAAATCACATCAAGGTTTGGCCTTCGCTGTGAATATGGTTTATATTTAGAATCGTAGAATCCATAGACTCTTGTGAAGTCACAACTAGTCCATCAACTTGCTGGAGGAAGATATTTCCCTATAGTATATTTTTCAATAATTTTTCCAATGATATTTTAGAAATGTGGCTTTGACACAGGGAGCACAGTCAAAGCAATCAGAAGGGTAGGAAATTTCTGTAATATTTAAGGTAAAGATACATTTGCTATAATTTAGTAAAGTACCACAGTCACACTGTCTCACCGTAAGAAAATTGCCTTTTCTTTTCTAGCTATGCCTATCTCTAGCTCTTCTTTGCAAATCACAGTTTGCTCAATTTGCACTTTTGTTTGCTGTTCATACTCAAGCATTTTCTGTTGTATTGTGCTTCCTATCCTTTCAAAAAGACAAGTTGAAAAAGGCAAAAAGAGGAGATTTCCATGTAGAAAACTATTGGGGACTGTATGGGAGCTCAAGGATTTCCCTCAGTAATAGACACCAAACTCTCTGGTTAACAAAAATAAAATCTTTTTCTGGGTTGCTATATTTATTTTTGGTTGTTAGCATATTAAACCAAACAATAAACGTAAGACCTACTATAGACTTCTCCTATCTCAAATCCAAGCATCAGTTATAAGAAAAGACCCATAAATGGTCCATAATGCAGAAGAATCACCTTTCCTAGCTGTCTTCTGGGCTGCTTGGTGGGTCTCTAAGCTGCCTGAGTCACATCCAGGCAAGAAGAGCTGCTAATACAGTTCTTATCTGCAGGATACAAAGCCCACTTGCCTAACAACCCCACTTCTTTACTACTACTACTAACAATAGTAACAAACTCTGTCTTAGGTACTAAATAGGGCCCCATTACCTCACAGACTTCAATGTAGAAGTAGGGTTCATGGAGTTTCCTCCCAGGGCCCAGCATGTCATAGTGGTGCTGGAGTTCATGTAAATATGCAGTATTTACTATATATGCTGTGTAGTCTTCCCTTTATTTTTTTCCCTCATATGTGAAATGGCAGATCACCTGACCATAAGTTTGCATGCATGAGTGCAGCCCCTTCCCTATCCTCTGTTCTCACTCTTTATTCACTCACCTCATTGATTCCTGTTTCCTCTTTCCCCTAAATCAGGTCAACTATCCTCATTATCTCCCTCTGCTTTCCCAATCTCTCTCTCATTCAGACATTCCCTTTCTCTTTCACACTCAAATTTCTTCTGCTCTCTTTCTGTCTTACTCATTACCCACATTCTCTCTTACACACACCAATCACACTCCCCATTTCACACTACTATGAAATACTGTATTAAGAAAGAATATTGGCATCCATTCCAAAGATAGCAGTTTGTCTAGATGAGACTTAATACTATATGCAATTTATAACCAATTAAATAAAAGGTGTTACTTTTTTTCTTACCAGCATATTCTTATTTTTTTAACAGTCATCTGTAAGCTGGGATAAAAGAATAAGCATTGGTTCTTCACTACCGAGCAACCTCTCTAGTCCTATAGATGATCCACCTCCAACTCGTATCAAGGAAAACCACATTTTGGAAGGGCTGAAGAAGTTACAGAAACGAAAAATATTATTTGAACCATCTTCAGTAATATCAAAATGGGGTTACAAAGATTGCATGAACTCCAATGAAGGAATATATTCCCCTGGAATTAAATGTGGCAGCCATGAAGAACAAACTCATTGTAAGCCAATGGAAATAGGGAGCGTTTGCATCGAGCACAACAAAACTTTCACTTATGATTCAGATTCACATGATGATGCAGATGATGAATCTTCATCTTTAGTATTGCTGCATGAAGTACCAAGCAAAGGTGGCAGGCTCTATTGTAATAAATTAACCCACAGTATTTCTGACAGTCTATTTGGTTGGGAGCCTAACGGGAAACGTTTACCAGGAAAAGGTTCATATTTTAATTCAAAGGAAAGACCTGAAAAACTAACTAGTTTTGTCAATGATTTTCAGTCAGAGGTAAAATCATGCACAAATGTTAAACTGCCTGTACTACAGCTAGATCAAAGCACTGCTAATCTGGGTTGGAAGGACCTTAATTTACAGTTTTCAGATACCGATGACAATGAAGTCATGGATGAATTACATATAGAAAGCAGTGATGAAAAAAGTTCATCAGAGTTGTTATTAACTCCCTTTACTGACAAGCATACAAAGAGCTCTGACATGCTTGCAGGGATGGAGAATTCTCAGTTTGTATCTACTGATGGAGAGGAAAAACAAGTATCTGCTCAGTCAGATATTGGGCCAAAGACATGTAATTTTATTAAACAACAAAAGCTTATTAAAAAGACTTCTTCTGAAGAATGCACTACTGTAATATTTGATGCTGAGGATGGTGAGCCTATTGAATTCAGTTCACATCAAACTGGAGTAGTCACTGTGACTAGAAATGAACTTTCCATCAACCGACCACAAAGTGGGCGCAATGCAGAATACACTGAATTTATACCTCAGGGAATAACTAATTCGCAGACAGGAACTGATGCTAGAAACTACACTGTTTTAGAAACACCTGAAGATGAATTAGAGAAAAAGACTCTTCAGAACAATGTAGGGAATGAAAATACAGTTGTCCCCATGACATGCAGTGAATCTTTACACTTTGAAAGAGCATTGTTGCAAAATACTCTACGACAAAAGCTAGTGAAGCCAGTGTACAATGTATCATATAAGGCCAATTCCATCTCCACTGTTCATGCAGGTATCAATCAAAAGCAAAACTTGACTAAAATACCCAGCAGAAATAAGTTTTCACCACAGAAAATTAAGATGACAGATAGTGAGTCTGCTGCAGCCTCATCATCTGGCCCAACAACCCTAGAAAAATCACCAGCTTTGCCGCCTATGAAACTGTCAAGATTCAAAAAGGCACAAAGTCCAACTCATAATTTGGATTCAAAAATAGACATACAAATTCCAAAGCACCATCTTCCTCAAAATTCTAAAAATCCAGGCAGAAGTGAGTGGAGAAAGAATCCAAAGAGTCAAGTTCCAGGATCGCCATTATTGCCTCAGCACCTTATAGAACACAGTGACTATGGAGAGCCCCCAACTAGAGATATTCATTGTGATTTAACAACTGTAGAAACCCAATCCCCATCACCACCCCCTCCTCCAGGCCGGTCAACTTCACTGTTGATAAAACCAAATTATGAACATTCTCCACCTTTATCCATAAAGCCAGGAGCAACTGTTCCCAATGAAACAGCAAGAAATATTCTTAAATCATCATCCTTAAAAGGAACTGCAAACCCTATTGCTTTTCATAATCAATCTAATCGTGAAATGCTAACAAAAAATACACCTCTCATGGCCAAAATTGAATTAGTTCACCTTCAAGAGAATGGACAAATGAGCACACAAAACATGCTTCAAAAGTCCCTCAGCTCCCCTGGAAACTCTCCAGGGCCTTCCAAAGTTTTCACAAAAAGAGCTAGCCCAAAAACCTCTAATCAGGCAGTATTCTGCAGCAATCAGGAGTTTTCTAACCCAGGATTACGGACAGCTAAGACTTTCTCTCTCGCTTGTGTGTCACTGGAAACGGTTTCCTCACAAAGCACGTATTCAGGCAAAAAAGGACTATCCAATGGCAGTGGAGTGCCTCAGCCACAAAAAATGCCAAACAGTCTGCCCACATCTCCACAATGTCACACAGCAAGTAGTAGTGAGCCTCTTCTATCTCATGTTAACCGTTCCTCATTGCCACTATTGTTTCATGGCAGTGACATGACAAATGCTGTCCAAAACTCTCATGAGAAAGGACTGAAAACCCGTCTCCCTGTAGGACTGAAACAACTTGTAAAATCTCCCCAACTCCTCAGGAAGAGTTCTACTGTACCAGGAAAACAAGAAAAAGACAGTATAAATGCAGCTTCCAAAAGCAATGTGAGTTCATGTAAGTACAAGCAGGATGAATCCATGTGTCTAACCACCATGGAAACAATGGGTACGGAATTAAGAGTCACTAAGGCCGATCCTGAAATAAAAGATATTTTTTCCATGGGACTTACTATGGATACAGCATCTCCTCACTCACCTGAAAACTGCAGCATTATGGTAGACCGAGGAGATGGATTAGAAAACAAATTAGTTAAGAGATCTGTTTCTTCGAGTAACAAAGCATACTTAAAACCGGCTCTGGGAATGAATGGAGCAAAGGCCCGTAGTCAAAGTTTCAGCATTCATACAGGGGAAAAGCCAGCTATCCCTGTGACAGAAGGTCTAGGAAAAGTACGGACTCAGATTATTACTAACACTTCTGAAAGAGGAAATTCTTTAACAAGACAGAACTCTACCATGGAAGGATTCCAAATCAAGGCCACTCCTGGGTTAGCAATGGCATCAGAGACCCTTTCAGATACTTCAAAAGTCCCAGAAAATTTATATTCTAGACAAGTTTCTGATGGAAGCATGAGTAGTTCCAATAGTCAGCATGGTAGCCCAAGCAGACTACCATTCAGAACATCTCCAAAAGTGGACTTGTTTCACAGCATTTCAAAATGTGAGGGAAACGAATCACCTTCTCAGAAAGATACACCAAGTATATTTGTCCACAATGAAAAAAGCAGTGAGAATTCTAAACAGCATCCACTAAACAAAAAAAGTATCATGCAAGCAGAATTGGAGTTGGAGTCATCACCAACTATTCCAACAGAACAAATTTCATCATTTCAAAACTTGGATGGAATACAATATCCTCGTAAACTTGAAGCAAGCAAGTCACAGAGACAAGAAACCTCTTTAAAGATATCAGAAAACTGTGAGGTTCCCAGTGCTTTAAGTTCATCTGTTGTACAACCTACAATAGAAGAAAAAGTCATGTTGTGTATCCAGGAAAATGTGCAGAAGGGTCAAGGGCAAAACAAGCCTCCCACTGCTGAGATGAAGCAAAAGACTGGGCCCTCTATAGCTAGCTGGTTTGGTTTTCGTAAGAGTAAACTCCCAGCCCTGAATGGTAGAAAAACTGATGTTCCTAAAACAAAGGTAGAAAAGAAAGAAGCAAAAGGTTCAGGTTTTGGAAATAAGCAGGCAAAGTCAGAGAAAAAAAAAGATAAAAAGAAAACTGACCAACACCATGAAGCAGAAAATGAATTTAATAAGAAAACCGAAAATGGTGACATTTTAGATGATGTTTTGAAAGGCAAAAAGAATACAAGAGCTTCACAAGACATCCCTGGCCAGATTAGGTGTTATCAAAATAGTGGTTCCTCCTCCATCACATATTCAGCAAAAGAGAGTTTTATGAAAGAACTTTTAAACAGGTAATTACTTTATGAAACAATTTGGGATGTGCAGTTTTTTTTTCTCTGCAGCTTTATGTGCATTCTCAGTATTAAACAAAATGCAAGCATGTTTCTTCTAGATAGGAATGCATAGTGTAACTCATGCACCTCCTGGGTGTGTTCTGTCCCATGTAGTAGCCCCAAGACCACTTAGAGAGGGAGAGAGAGAGATATTATGAGTCTGCTCTGTAGCCTTTTAGGTCATGCGGTTCAAGCTCATGTACTAAGCTCCAGAGGTCGCAGGTTCGATCCCACCCGATGACGACCGGGGTCTGTCAGTGTTACAATAGCAGCATTTGTTTTGTACATATCAAGATTTTAATCTCTGGGGGAAAATGCTAGCAATAAAACAATAATCTGGTTCATGTTAGTTTGTTAACCGAACCAATGGTCTTTGAAATTAAAGAATGGTAAATTTGATCAAAGATTATAGGAATTCAAACTATTCCAGAAACCAGGAATGTAGGCATCTGGTGTGACACAGAGGAAAATTATGTACGTGTTTTTTATTTCTGCCATTCTCAGTGATTGTAACCAGCAAATGTGCATTTGGTAACTAGCCAGAATTAATTACATTTACAGCTACCATAACCTTAGGCCACAAAGACACTCAACAATCATTGTACAGTGATTCCCAGTTTGCCGCACAGCAATTTCAAATATAAAATAAATCCTTGTATGTGAAAGACTAAATTGATACACTACCTGAAATTGCAAGTGACAGATTTGATCAAGACTAGTTAGAAACATTTATCACTCAAAGGTCTAGAGACAGAAAGATACAGAGAGGTTACTTTAAACATTAAAGGGATGGGAAAAGTAGAGTGATTGAAGAAGGGCAATGTAATTTATTAGAGGAATCACTTTCTACCTGCAGAGTTGATAAGAAAGCAGCTCAGCAGACAGAAAGTGGATCAAATAATGTTTCCTACAGGAGTGTGTCGAAGGGCAGCTCCCAGGGCTCCTGTCTTCCCAGCAACTCTATCAGCACTCAAGGAAGCCACAAGAAAAATAGCAAAACAAAAGCTGATACGGAAATGCAGCATGAGACACTGGTAAGTTCTTTAGTGCACAAAAACGTTATCTCCTTTTTATTAATATCTGGATGTGCTTTGTTCCTTATTTTCAGTACAGACAAACAAGACAATAATTGTTTATATATAGTAGAAAGAATTTTGTAACTAGAGAACTATGAATTAATGCCAAATCTGACAGTTTGATTATGGGCCAGATTGTACGACTATTCATGAAGATAGTACTGCTTTTACCGACAACTGTATTTCTGTAAATATATTTGCACGATGATGCCATAATCACAGTGCAGCACGATGAAATAATGAGATCATTTTATTTTCTTCTTTACTTTCCCCTGAAAATTATACACTTGTGTCAAACATTCTTCTGATATGATTGAAATCAGTAAAAAGTAAAAAGTGTAAAACTCAATGGAAAAAAAAAAGCAAAGCACTGAACCACATTTAGGGATGTTTGTCACTATCAAATACACAAGTGGGAATTGGATACTTGACTTTCCATGAGAATTAAGCCCCTTAGATTCCCTTTGAAAATTTCCCCCTTGGAGTGAATTTTGTGCTTCTCTACAGTTTTGACTGGATCTGATACTTTAATTTAGCCAGAGAGCAGAAGCATTACAATTCCTAAGGAAAATTGTTTTAAGCACTGTCAGCTCTTAGGCCCTGATGTGCAAAGGTAATGCATGTATGTGCTTAGCTTTACACATTGTGAGTAGTGTTTGCTGTGCAGCAAATGAATAAAGCTAAGAATGTGTAAATCTTTGCAGAATTGTGACCTAAGATCTTACTCTAAAGATACCCTTAATTGTGAAGTTTTTAATAATTAATCTTAGAACTCAGCTGACAATGATTTCTCCTTTGGAGTGGGCTTCTCCCAGGATGTTATAAAGTTCAAATACCAGTGGCATACAGATGTTTGAACTCTGACAGCATTTAATTTTGTATCATAAAAACTTTCTACACTCTCCATAGTTGTGTTAACCATATTATTTTCCCTTTTTGCAAAATAATTTGAATGCTTGCACCAAATGTGTACACTATACAGCATTAATTTAAGCATATCATTTTCGTTCTGACAAAATGGGTTATTAAAATACAGCACATGCTGCCATTTTGTATGAGAAAATTTGAAATATGAAATAATTAAATATTTCTCTGGGTTATGTTTGAAGGGTAAAGCAAGTTTCAAAAGGCTTCATAAGGGAAATTGGAAAAGCTCTTAGTTTACTATTGATGTTAGAGTGCTTAAGGTTACAGTTATCACAGACACACTTTCAAGTCCAGGCAAATGTGTATTTTTATTTTCATGCAAATAATGTCTTTACTAAAAGGATATACAAGGTCATTTTGTAAACTCTCTCAGAAAGCGTTGGCAGAACGAATGCTTTGGAAAACTTTTTGCTCTTGGCTTCTGTGGTATCATCTCTTCTCTGAAAATGTAGATGTCCCCTGAATTATAAAACCACAAATTATAAGCATATCTAAGGCTGCCCTTGTAATGTCACTGAAAGGAAAGAGAGAGAATGAAAGTCTGGAAATGTGCAATATGCAGGAAATTCAATCCAAGTGATCTAGAACTTTGATAGCAAAGCGGAGCCCCTTATCAGAGCCACTCAATTTAACGATGTCCCATTTAATATGGTCCTGACAGCATAGAGTATATCGTCACTGTACAGAAGTACAAAAAGCTCTGAACCATTGCTTCTACAATTTCTTTTTTGCTTTCTTATTATTTTCTAATGCTGCAATAATTTGCTGTGCTTTTTGTCTCTCATTTTGTAAAGTCTTTTAAAATGTAATAATAACAGTCATTTAGGACTTTAAGTATATCTTCAAGAAACACACTTCATTTTATCAGTGAAGTACAAAGATTGTCCTTAATATACATAAATAATGGAGAAATGCTAATTATCCTATTTAGCTTCTAAGGACAAATTAGTCATGGTGAAAAGACATAACCTATCTTATACCATACATCCCTTTTGTTAAGCTGGAAATCAAAGTATTGTAACTATATTGTTTTTGAAGATTCAAGTTGCTTCAGCTGTGAATTCCTTATTATGAATTTTGTTGAGTTTAATTCCTAAATGAAATAACTAGTGCCAACATGTTGAGAACATTTAGAATAAAGAGAATGAAAGCACATACTTTGTGCTCTTAAATCTAATTTTTGAAAGAAATATGGTGTTAAATAGGATTTATAAATTAAGTGGAATTTCAGCTTGTCCTCCAAATTCACACAAGAGAAACAATTGACACTCTTTAAATTCAGAGTTCATGCATCTTATTTCTAGCTCTTTCCATTATTCTTTGGTGCCTGCTTTCTCTGAAGAAGATTGCAACGGATTCTCTTTGGAGAGATATCTATGATTGAAAACACTAGCATGTGGGAGCATAGACCATTGTGTATTTTTTATAAAAAGGAAAAATAAATGCTTTTTGAGAAAACAGAATAAATCTTTTAAAAAACCTTAAACTAAGAGGATTATTCTTTTCTTAACAATGTAAAGTACATTCAGTAATGAGGGTCAACACTGAAACTGACACTTGTTCTTCAAACCTCATATCGTATGTACCGCTTTTTTAAAACCTGACAGTAACGTGAGGCTCTTTTAAACATTAACATTCTAGAAAGCGTTTTTTTTCAAGTCTTTTTTCTTATACTTCATAGAATTAAATCTTTTCTCTTTCCAAGTTCTGATGAAAGGTATGGGGGCCTATTATGCCATCCCTTATGCAGCACTTATCCCTAATTTTTGTGCAACTTATACTAGAGAGCACCATTACTTGGCTCTCATATTTAAAAGATATAAAACTAGCATCTCATTAACAGTAAGCTTGGGCATACACCTTTGGGAGGGATACACAGCCACCAAATGCATTATGATTAAGTTAATCAAAAGAGGTACCTTTTGGGCCAAATGCTGCTCACTCACACATGTACTCCCATAGGCACAAAACAATAACACCCCACATGTTCTCTTCTGACACAGACCTCAACTTATTCAGACCATTGGCCATTACTTCAGGTCAGGTGCAACAGTGTGGGGGGAGAAGTGGACAGAGTAGCACTAGAATCAGGGCAATGCAAGTGAGAAATTTGAGCCAGATTTGCATACAGCTCCTTGAATTGCACCCTGTGCACTTTGGAATACCCAAGGACATAGACTTCTATCATGAAGTTTAATAAAATTAGCAGGACACATACAATCCCTCATGACCTATGGGTCTTGAACCCAGCTTGCTGACAAGGACCTACCTGGGACCCATGAAGCCCAGATACAGTGTAAGGCTCCGCCCCTGAGGTCCAATTGTTGGAGCCCCAGGGTGTCTGGTTGATCCACTGGCCCTACTTAAGCCAGTAGCAGGAACAGGAAGCTGTTGAAACAGCTCTGCTCCACTCCTGCTCCCTCTCTGCTCCTTTATTTCCTGGCATCCAAGTTTTGGGTCCAGACCTCCAGTTTGTTTCCTGCCTCTGACCTCCTGCTATTCTGACCCAGCCTGACCCTGATTCTAACTTGTGGTGCTGATCTCCAGTTTGTCTTCTGCTTCTCATCTCCTAATATCCTGACCCAGCTGACTTCTGTCTCATCACTGTGGAATCTGGCTCAGATTGCTGTGTCAGGCTGCCCATGTCCTGGCTGTGGTACAATCCCTAAATGTGAAAAGATTACTTTATCAGTCAGTTAAGTCAAACCATGCACATATTCTTCTCTTATTCCGCATGCCCTAAAGAGTTCTGTTCCCCAAAAAAAGGTCCATATAAAATCTTTCCGCTTCAAAGAATATGTGACTTCTGCAAATTTGTAGAGCCAAATCCTTGACTTACTAATGGTAGTTATGAGAAGTCAGTGGAACTACCTGTGTGAGTAAGACCAGCAGAATCTGGCCTATGATAATTTTTTTTAAAAAAAATTAATAGTTTTGCAAATAATAATCCTAAGATTTTAGATTGGGAAGCATATTTAATACTTCTTTGAATGTATATAAAATACAATAGATCCTGGAAGTGGCTTTGGCCAACAGAGGTCAGTTAACAAGTATTAATAAGAGCACGAGCACTAAGCAGTGAAAGAGTGAATTTTTCTTCAGGGCTTGTTCTCTTTCAGGACAGCCTGAGGAAGTATTTTCCTTTGTTTGACTTATCCGTATTAGCATGGTGTAAGAAAAAACATATGCCCTTGGATCTGAATTATAGCCACACATGGTACACACTGAAGAGGTTTTTCTCTGTACGTGTAAGAAGCAGGTTGACAGAATGCATGCGAGGAAGAAGCTTAACTATTTGTGCACCCATTTTTGGGAATAGGAGAGAAGAAAAAGTGTGAATTGTGCAGTCCTCTCAAGCATCACCTAGAAAATCCATGAGGCTAGAATCACACATTTTAACTACAGTGCTATAGAAAAGATCAGTATAGGGATCTTGGTGCATGATGCATTTTTAAAAATTATGATTGGCTTTCTAGCTAGCCTTTTAACAGGTGGAAAAGAAGACACCAGAGTTAAATGATTGCAAATTGAATGAGGAGATACCAGGTCACACATTAAGTTCACCTCATATTTTCCTTAGCATAAAGAATGACACGTGGTATTCCTGGAGAGAAACAAATACAGGGTCATGAGACCTGAGTGTATTTCTGTATTCTTATTAAAATGGATAGTAGCAGAAGTAATTTCCTCTTGAGGAATTACATGCCCCCAAGTCTTAATTTTTCTTGACAGCCACATATCATGGCTTTTATTAGGGGATTTAGAATCAAAGCTGTTATCTTTAGACATCTTTCATGGAATGAGACATACTATATATTCCTACTTTTGATACGTGAGCAGCTAAACATTTCTGAAAGGATATTAGGATAATTAAAGTAAATAATCAGCTAAAACAATAAAACAAAAGTGCTATGGCTTCACACCATTTTTGGTCTATGCTACCAAAAGCAGACACATGAAGAATATTTTCTTTACTTTGATTTTTGTTGTACTATGTGCAGACTAAAGTGGTCACAGAAAGCCAGCAAGAAGATGAAGAGGACACCATCACAAGCACTACATGTCAGAGTCACGTAATAGGTACAAAACTATATTTTATATGGGTGTTAATGATGCATTTTTCCCCTGGTAAAACAATGTTTAATCTCAGTAGCTAACCTAGCTACTAAATTGTCCTTTTTAAAAAAGGACTTTTTCTGCATTGGTTTGCCAGTCCAGAGGTACAGATACTGACACCGTGCTCTACCATGCTGACGCCAATTGTGGAGCAAGGTGCTATTCGATGTGAGTAAGGGTGTTACAACCTGGCCCAGAGGTTACAACTGGAGTATTCCATGTACTATGTCCTGGTCTTGTAGTAGTTGTTCATGCAAAACTGCCCTGGCTTTTCGCAGGAGTTCAACCCATGTACAATCTGTAACTATACACGCTGCCTTGAATAAGGGATGGCAGATAGCTGTGTCACCTCAGGAGCAGAGCAAGGATCGAGTTATGACTCAGGGTCACAGTTCCTCATCTACTCCTCTCTTGCTCTGGTAGAGAAAATTACTTCATCTCTTTTTGTGGAGCAGCTTACTCCCATCTCAGCACCCAGCTATCTATTCTGGCCAGTGAGTAGAAGTAGCAAATCCATGGCTCCTCCCACTCTGCTCCTCTTTCCTTCCTCCCTAACCATTTGCTCACAGCAGGGATTATCAGATGAGTAGACCCTGCTCTTCTCACCACAGCCAGAGTAGCAAAGTCATACTCTGTGCGGCAGAGTAATAGCTGTGACAATCTAGCACAGACTGAGTGCCAGATACTGCCCCTATTTAAGGAAAGGTACTAAAAGGTTTTACTAAATGAATAAGAAAAGAATTACCCCCACTTTGTGTTCTTCAGTGGACTAGCACAATTCCTCCTGCTTGCGATTTGATTAGCATGTACTACTTTTTAATTTGAAATACATGGTCAACATTTCTTAAACTATTTGTTCCCATAAGCTCTGATGCAATAAGGGACAAAATATGGCCCTGTGAAAGGGGATGTCAAAGAGCCATTATGTTCGCTTTATGTGGGACAGGAGGATTCTGCAGTGGCCATTTCAACCCCCTGTGTTGCCAGAGACCACAGCATAGGGTAGAATCTGACTTAGTCTTTCCAGTGTACTGTTGGGGATTATGCCAGGAGGAAGCACTTTTCAAGTTGCTCTGTCACGCTCTTCCTGCAGTAGCTCAAGAGCATGAGGACCAGCCTCAAGGCAGACTGTGAAGAAGCGGGGCACAAACTCCAATTCGTCTGTGAGTTCTACCGTTAGATTTCACCAACCAAGGATCACGTGCAGACTCCCCAAGCACTACAACAGCCTTAACATGGAGTCACAGACAGTCCCCTGGGGCACTCCTATGAATCTTGTCACCTAGGCAAGCCTGCCTTTGTGATAAATAGTCCCTTACACCAAAAATCACCACTTACTGCCGGTTAATTGCACTTGAGATCTCACACCAAAGACAATACTTGTAGCTAATCTTGTAATAAACTATCTAAAGATTTATTAACTAAGAAAAGGAAATAAGAACATTATTTACAAGGTTAAAGCAGGTAAACATATATACACAAAAATGAGTTCCAGTCTTAACTTTCAAAACATAATAGAAGCTTCTATAATAAGCAAGCTTTATATGTCCTTTAGGGCTAACCCAGGCCAACTTTTGGGGAGCTTTTGCTTATGCTTAGTAATCCTTGCCCTTCAGAGTCCAAACAGCATAAAAGATACAGTTTCTCCTTGTTAGAGCTTTTTATTCCTTCCCCTCTGCTTTGAGTTGCAAGTTCAGCTGCTGAGAGGAATTCAATTGCACATCTCCTCTTTGTGGGGGTGGAGGGGGAAGCAATCAATAAAGTCTTTTGTCCTCTGATGTTCCACAACAATTTGTCTGGTGTTGGTGGACCTTCTTTTGTTGGGCATGAGATACCTCCTGTGGCAAACTAGTATTTTACATTTGCCTAATACTTCTCTCCTGTTGGATGATTTACAGTGACAGACCAAACATTTAAATATTACTTTATAACATGGGACACTGTAAGTGAGATTAATGCATGCAGCAATTTACAAGCATTTCATGAACTCTGAACACTAAACACATTTGTATAACCCTAATACTTGTTGTAACCACACCAACACACAGGTGAGCCAGATTGGTTCCAGTTATATATTAGTCAGTGTTCAGCTGACACCTAGGGGCCTTGGCATGAGCTGGCACCTGGTCCGCCAATGTCACAGCTCCCATTCCCCACAAAGTTTAGAGCCTGGGGGGTGACAAAGTCATCAGATCATGCCATGCTGTAACACTAATTCTAAACTGTCTGTCTTCTCTGCAGCTATGCTGGGGTGGGCAGAAGGGGCTCTTTAAACTCTCACCTCTCTAATGCACGCCTGCAGGGCCAGCCATAATTTGGCCCTGATTGTAACACAGTTTGGCCCTGAGACTAATACTTAAGAGACTCCAAGACTCCCTTGGCTCTTGCAGGTGTAGATTACAACCATTAATGGCTGAGGACCCATTGGTTGTGGTTTCTTTAAAAATGTTTTTTTTTATCATCACTATGATATGTGGATTCTAATGATAATGATAATTCATGCTGTCAGGTTTGTGGGATTAAATATTGTGACTCTCTACTTGTTTGCAAGGCTGTGAGCTTGGTGGTTACTAAACAAAATTGTAATAACTCTTGAGATCAGACTTCAATCAACTGCATTTGGCCCATGGGCAGGGACAGATTAAGGCAACCTGGGGTCTTAGGCACACCACAACCTGTCCCCTATGACTTTACCCATCAGGCCCCAGCTCCCCCTGCCCAGTGGTTCTCATCCCCACTCCATGGAGTGATAGTGTTGGGGAAGGGGAGGCTCCTTTCCCTTTCAGAGAAGCAGGTTCCACACAAGGATGGCAGCAGGGGTCCCTCAGCATCCTGGAAGAGGCAGGTGTGGCAGCAGGGGGCACCCCTGTGTTTACTCCAGCTCCTAGTTATATTACTTTTTAACCCTTACATGCATTGGCTGGGCCTGCTGCTCAACTTTCCTGCCATATGCACAATTCTCTGTTAAGGTGGTTTTTGGGGGGGGCTCCCAGAGAAGTTAGTTAACACCTCATTGAGATGCATGGGGATGTTCACACCTCTGAGCTATTTTTTCAAGCTACCTGCAGACTTCGGCAGATGTCCTTGCATCGTTTACATATGGATCACATTTTCAAGCTTTTTCTCACAACTATGTGCACTAGAAATCTATTTCTATTTGTTAATGAAAGATGAGATCATGCATTCACCAAGTGACTCCAGGGCCTAGGTGTGGACCTATAGTGCCTCTGCCTTGATTAGTCCCCGGTCTTGGACATTCATCTGTGGGAGTCCTATAAAGTAGGCTTTATCTCTTTCTGGGTGTTTTGTTATACAAAGTGGCCATAAAAGTTAGATTAGATAGACTTCTGGACTATAAGGTGGATAGAAAGCTGGCTAGATTGTCGGGCTCAATGGGTAGTGATCAATGGCTCAATGTCTAGTTTGCAGCCGGTATCAATCCTGGGTCCAGTTTTGTTGAACATCTTTGTTAATGATCTGAATGATGGGATGAATTGCACCCTCAGCAAATTCGCAGATGACACTAAACTTGGGGGAGAGGTAGATACGCTGGAGGGTAGGGATAGGGTCCAGAGTGACCTAGACAAATTGGAGGATTGGGCCAAAAGAAATCTGATGAGGTTCAACAAGGACAAGTGCAGAGTCCTGCACTTAGGAAGGAAGAATCCAATACACTGCTATAGGCTGGGGACTGACTAGCTAAGAAGCAGTTCTGCAGAAAAGGACCTGGGGATTACAGTGGATGAGAAGCTGGTTATGAGTCAACAGTGTGCCCTTGTTGCTAAGAAGGCCAACAGTATATTCGGCTGTATTAGTAGGAGCATTGACAGCAGATCGAGGGAAGTGATTATTCACCTCTATTCTGCACTGGTGAGGCTACACCTGGAGTATTGTGTCCAGTTTTGGGACTACATAAGGGATGTGGACACATTGGAGAGAGTCCAGCGGAGGGCAACGAAAATGATTTGGGAGCTGGGGTACATGACTTACGAGGAGAGGCTGAGGGACCTGGGGTTATTTAGTCTGCAGAAGAGAAGAGTGAGGGGGGATTTGATAGGAACCTTCAACTATCTGAAGGGGGGTTCCAAAGAGGATGGAGCTCAGCTGTTCTCAGTGGTGTCAGATGACAGAACAAGGAGCAATGGTCTCAAGTTGCAGTGGGGGAGGTCTAGGTTGGATATTAGGAAACACTATTCCACTAGGAGGGTGGTGAAGCACTGGAATGGGTTTCCTAGGGAGGTGGTGGAATCTCCATCCTTAGAGGTTTTTAAAAGCCCTGGCTGGGATGATTTAGTTGGTGTTGGTCCTGCTTTGAGCAGGGGATTGGACTAGATGACCTCCTGAGGTCTCTTCCAACCCTAATATTCTATGATTCTATGAAAATGGGGAATAACTGGCTAGACAGTAGGACTGCTGAAAAGGATCTGGGGGGTTATAGTGAATTACAAATTGATTACGCATCAACAGTGTGATGCAGTTGTGAAAAAAGACTAATGTCATTCTGGGGTGTATTAACAGGAGCATCGTATGTAAGACATGGAGGTAATTGTCCTGCCGTACTTGGCACTGGTGAGGCTTTAATTGGAGTACTGTGTCCAGTTCTGGGTGCCAAACTTCAGAAAGCAAATGGACAAATTGAGAAACTCCAGAGGGAAACAACAAAAATGATAAACGGTTTAAAAAGTCTTGCTTCTGAGGAAAGATTAAAAAAATTAGTCATGTTTAGTCTTAAGAAAAGACTGACTCACAGGTCAAATGGTTCATTGTAGTGCCCACGCGCCAACACTCCACCTGAAAGTCTGCTGACAACTGCTTACCTGTGACCCATGGAGCCCAGCCCCAATATGAGGCTTTGCCCCCTGAGATCAAATTGGCAGAGACCCAGAGCCTGCTGGCTATACATAAGCCACCAGCAGGAATAGGAAGCTGTCCAAACCACTGGGATGCATCCTGCTCTGGACTGTGTGCCTTGTACTTCCTGTGCCTGCACCTGCCTCCCCCCCCCCCCCCCACCCGCCCGCCCGCTCCTTCTGCTAGACTTCCCGGCATCCAAACCTGGCAAGACTCCAAGCACCTGACTCATGGTGTTGATCTCATTTGTCTCCTGCTTCTGACTTCTCGGTATCCCAACCCAGCCAACTCTTGGCTCCTGTCTCACGACTGCAGACCCTGGCTCTGACTACTAGGTTTGGTTGCCCACAGCCTGGCTGTGAGAGCTTGTTTGGACCATAGTAGTCCTGCGAGACTGAGCCTGATGTGAGAAGGATGGACCCAGCAACACTACTGTGGCCACCAGAAGCATCAAACTCACCCAAATGAGCCCTCCACCTCCAGGAGGCTAGTCAAGTCCTGCAGGCCCAAGTTGTGCAGCTGACCTTAGACAATCAATGGCTGCAGGAGCAAGTGAGGCAGCTCACAGCTGAGAACACAGTGCTGCGAAGATGGCCTGCAGTGTCTTACCCTGAACATGGACCGGGAATACCTTTGCCTGAATGGTTCAATGGGAACATTCCGTTTCTGATGTGTCCCCAAACCTATGTGTACTGGGGCGGTTGCCCCACACCAGGAAGAGGGAGGGTTAAAGCAGGCCAGAGGGAGCCTGCACAGAACCCTCTAATTAGAGGAGGGCTCACTAAGCGAGCCAATTGGAGGTGCCTTGTTGCAGCAGCCCATCAGGGCCAGCAGGGGCCATATATAAAGGGCTGCTCAACAAAGCAGAGGGCAGTCTCTCCCTGGCCTGCTAGGGAGAAGGACTGGCTGCCTAGGAGCACCAGGGCTAGAGAAGTGCTGGGCAGAGTAGCAGAGCAGAAGGAGCGTCTGGCTGACCGCTGCCAGACTGAGGCCCTGGAGGAAGGGCAGATTAGATGCTAGCACTGCCCCCATTTGCCCTGAAGGAAGTGGCCAGCACAGACTTGAAGTTTGCCCCTGGAGCAAGGGACTAGACTGGTGACTGCAGCAGGCCACTAAGGCGAGTGACTGGACTATAGACTACCAGTTCCCTCAAAAGCAGGGGAGACAGCGGAGTGAGGCACAGCCAGAGAGCATGGCTTACAATGTTTTTTAGGCCTTGCAAACATCTACCAAAAGTTCATTTCAAATTTTTCAAATAAACCAACCCCCTCACTCCAGAAAAATGCCAAGTTCTATTGGTTGCACGAGATCCAGTATACATTTGAGGAGCTGAAGCTTGCCTTCACCACTGCTCCAATATTGGCCCATCCTGACAAGATGCAAGCTTTCGTTGTTGAAGTCGATGCCTCTAGTACGATGATTGGGGCAGTCCTGTCCCAAAGGCAGGGACCTGAGCAAATACTGCACCTCATTGCCTACTACTCAAGGAAGCTTACAGCTGCTGAGTGAAAATATGAGATCTTGGACAAGCTGCTCCTGGCAGTTAAGACTGCCTTTGAAGAGTAGTGACACTTCATGGAAGGGACCTGTCATCTGGTCCAAGTGTTTACTGATCACAAGAACCTGGAATACTTGTGCAGGGCTAAGGCCCTGAACTATCAACAACTCCAGTGGGTCCTATTCTTCTCCCAATTCAACTTTACCTTGACCTACTGCCCTAGAACCAGAAACAGCAAGGCTGATGTCTTGACCCAAAGATATGCTTCTGATTCACAAGGCCCCAGGCTGGAATCAGCCCATATTCTCAAGACCCATGGATTTCCTTCATGCAGCTAGCCACCAAGACCTGCTTGAGGTCATCCACTCTGCCTCTGTCTATGGAATTCCACCCAACCAGCTGGCCATTATCAGCTGAGAACCGCATGACACCCAGGAGGGGATTTTATTTCTGAGGGACCCCATCTGTGTTCCCCAAGGATCAGCAAGAGGGCGGTTCTTCAACTGTGCCATAACTCCACCTTGGCAGGACACTTAGGGCAATACAAAATCAAACGATTAATGTCCCATTTCTTCTGGTGGCCCCAAATGCACCCCAGAATAAAGACCTTTGTAGGTGTTTTCCTGCACCAGCATTCCTCACCAGAAACTCTATGGTCTCCTCCAACGTCTGGACACCCCATCTCAGCCCTGGGAGGCCATTTCCTTGGATTACCAGAATCCAGTTGTTTCACAAGCATCCTGACAGTGGTAGATCACATTTCTAAGATGGCTCACTTCATTCCCTGCACAGGTTTACCCTCCTCAGAGGAAACCACCCAGCTCTGGATAAACAACGTAGTCCATCTTCATGGCCTCCCAGATCATGTCATCTCCAACTGGGAGGACACAATTTACTGCCTGCTTCTGGCATGAGGCCCTGTGTTATTAGGAGTTCACATGCAGCTGTCCTTTGTTTACCATCCTCAGCCAAACAATACTTAAGATGCTTAATCAGCCATCACTAGGGTCACTGCTACCATATGCAGAGTTCTTGTACAATAGTGCAGACCATGCATCCACTGGCCACAACCCTTTCTTTATCAACCATGGGTACCACCCACAACTACCTACATCCTCACCCAACCCATCTGCCTCAGACCTAATACAATGTATCCATCACATTCAAGAGGACATGAAGGGACACCTTGAGAAGGCGAAGGAGGTCTACAAAAGACATGTGGAGAAGCGTCAGCAACAGGGCCCTTCCTACTCCATAGACGAAAAGGTTTTGCTTTCAACAGAATACCTCCACACAGATAGACCATGCCAGAAACTAGACTATCATCTCCTTGGCTGGTACTGGGTTTGGCAACTAATCAACCTGATCACGTTGCAGCTCCAGCTCCCTCAGTCTCTGAGAGTCCACCCGGTATTCCATGTCTCACTTCTAAAACCATACATCAGAAACACATTTCCACATACAGACTATGCAACGCCCCCACTGGGTCACAAGAGAAATCCATTGCTCATGAAGTCAAGTAGGAAAAATTATGGGTACCTGATTGACAGGAAAGGTTATAGTCCAGAGGAACACACTTGAGAGCCAGCTGAAAACATTCGTGCTCCGGCCCTGTTTCGGGCCTTTCATAGTACAGGGGTAGGCAAACTTTTTGGCTCGAGGGCCACATCTGGGTATGGAAATTGTATGGCAGGCCATGAATGCTCAAGAAATTGGAGTTGGGGTGCAGGAGGGGGTGAGGGCTCTGGCTGGAGCTGAGGCTCTGGGGTGGGGCTGGTGATGAGGGATTTGGGATCTAGGACGGTGCTCCACCCTGGGACTGAGGGGTTCAGAAGGCAGGAGGGGGACCAGGGCTGGGGCAGGGAGTTGGGAAATGGGGGCGTGAGGATCTGGCTGGGGGAGCAGGCTCTGGGATGGGGCTAGAAATGAGTTCAGGGTGCAGGAGGGGGCTCCAGGCTGGGATAGGAGCTTGAGGTGTGTTTGTGGGGGTGAGGGCTCCAGATGGGGGTACAGGCTCTGGGGTGGGGCTGGGGATGAGGGGCTTTGGCTGAAGGAGGGTACTCAGGGCTGGGATCAAGGCGTTTGGAGGATGGGAGGGGGATCAGGGCTGGAGCAGGGGGTGGGAGCATGGAAGGGGCTCAGGGGTGCAGGCTCCGGGCAGAGCTTACCTCAAGCAGCTCCCGGAAGCAACAGCATGTCCCCCATGGCTCCTACACGGAGGCGCAGCCAGACAGCTCTGCGTGCTGCCCCATCTGCAGGCAGTTCCCGCCAATGAGAGCTGCGGGGGCAATGCTTGGGGCAGAGGCAGCACGTGGAGCCCCCTGGTTGCCCTAAACATAGGAGCTGGAGGGGGGACATGCTGCTGCTTCTGGGAGCCATGTGGAGCTGAAGCACGCATATGTGGAGTGGCTCCTAACTCGGCTCCCCGGCTGGGGCATGGGAGCAGGGCAAGACCCAGACCCCGCTCCCCAGCAGGACCTCGAGGGCCAGATTAAATCGGCTGGCGGGCCATAGTTTGCCACCCCTGCCATAGGAGATACCCTGAAAAACCTGGACCACACCTGTAGGGAAGGGGGCTATGTCGTACCCCACAGGTCTCAAACCTGAGCCAATGAGGCTTATGGGAGCAGTCATGCTCCAACCCTCCACCAGGAAGACCGCTGACAATTGCTTACCTGGGACCAATGACACCCAGACCCAGTGTGAGGCTCCACCAATGAGGTCCAACTGGCAGAGTCCCAGATCAGCAGATTGGCCCGCTGGCCCTATTTAAGCCAGCAGCAAGAACAGGAAAGTGTTTGAACCACTGGCCTCTATGCTTCTCTGGACTTGTATGCTTTGCGCTTCCTGCTGCTGCTCCCCTGGCTTGGTTTCCTGGCATCCCAACTCCATGTGACTCCTGGCATCTATCTTGTGGTGTTGATATCCAGTTGTCTCTTGCCTCTGACCTCCTGGTATACTGACCCAGCTGACTCTTGACCCCTGTCTCATGACTGTGGACTCTGGCTCAGACTACTAGGGCTGGCTGCTCATGAGATGGCAATGACAAAGAAGACCAGTTAACAGTCTTCCAATATCCTAATGGCTGTTATAAAGAGGATGGTGATCAATTGTTCACTGTGCCCATAGAAGTTAAGAACAAGAACTAATGGGCTTAATCTGCAGCAGGAAAGATTTAGGTGTGATATAGGTAGAAAGTTTTTTCCTGATAAGGGTAGTTAAGTTCTGGACTAGGCTTCCAAGGGAGTTTGTGGAATCCCTGTTATTGGCGGTTTGTAAGAACAGATTGAAACAAACACCTGTTAGGGATGGCCTATGTTTACTTGGTCCTACCTCAGCACAGAGGGCTACACTTGATGACCTCTTGAGATCCCTTCTGGCCCTACATTTCTATGAGTCTGAGAATTTGTTTTATTTTTTTCCATATAAACTGAAGGTTATGTAAAGGAACTGCGGCTGGGAAGTGTTATTCCCAGTGTGGGGAGAGAGATACATGCTAGCTCTATTTGAGCAAGTTTCAGAGTAGCAGCCATGTTAGTCTGTATTCGCAAAAAGAAAAGGAGTACTTGTGGCACCTTAGAGACTAACCAATTTATTTGCGCATAAGCTTTCGTGAGCTGCAGCTCACTTCATCGGATGCAAGTGAGCTAAAACTAGCTGTGCGGCTGCAGCAGCTCATGCTAGCCACCCAAGTCTGTACCCTAGAGGCTGCCACTGTGCCACTGTGGCTACACTGCTATTTTTAACAAGCTAGCTTGAGCAGATGTAGGATGTATCCATCTACCCATGCTGGAAATCAAACTTCCCAGTTGCAGCGAAGATACACCTTATATGTAAATAAGCTGCTGACGGTATATAGGCGGCATGGGACTCCGTCTCAAGGCACTCCTGAATGGGAAGTACTGAGGCTCTGCCTCAGTTTCATGGTATAGCCATGAGTAAGCCACTTAAATTATCTGGGTGACATCAGCACCCCTGCTCTGGTCCTTCAGTGCTGGGTAAAAGCACCAGAGCAGCATAAAGGGGCTCTAAAAAAACCCAGATCTGCCCCAGGGGAGGATTTTCTCAATACAGGCACTGTGATGGTCAATGGTAAGGCAGCCTTCTGAGGACCTCTTCATAGGTTCTGGTATAGGGGGTATGTCAAGAGTGACAGAGGGCTTGTCTGTATGTGGTGCTGTGGAGATTCCAGGCAGCACTGCAGTGATTCCAAGCCAATCCTGCATTTCATAGAGCACTCCCGGGAATCTGTCGTAAATGAGGCTCCTGACACAGCTGAGGATCCAGGTGTGCAAAGGTGGCTTAAAGCGACCTTAGCACCTCCTCCCCTTGGGCTGAGAGTTCTGGCGCAGAATCTACCCTCTGTCTGTTCCCTGTTGTTAAAATGTACAGACCTTTCTTTCAGGGTTTGTTGTGAGGCTTCATCACTTAATGTCATAGAGGTCTTAGAAGATGCACGGCAGTGCACTGTATAGGTGTCATTGTTACATAAAAGATGGAGTACATAGAAGGGCCCTAAGCAATGTTTTTGTTTTTTAGTGTTAGCAAGCTGGCCCCAATTCAGGAAAGAACGTAAACATGCTACGTTTCATTTACTTCGTAGGAATTAAGCCCAACTGAAAGACATGTTCAAACATCCTTCCTGAACAGAGATGCTTTTACCTGAATCAGGCTTTGCTGTGTTTTATGCTCCTCTTATGCTAGTCTGCTCCCATGTTGGTATTTTTGCTGCCAGCACTCAGCATGACTCTCTATGGACACCAGACTCCAGCCGGTCTGCGTTAAATACATTCTATTTCTGACTTTCTCAGCAGTCATTTCAAAACCATAATTTAAAGTTTATTATGGTGAGTTGTTGTGTAGCTACATTGTAATGAACCTGGCATACTGTCATTTTTCTTCTGTGCTCTAACTGAAGGAACTAAAATCTTACAAAACAGAACTGAATGAGTTGAAGAAAAAAGACATTCTTGACTATAGTTGTCAATGTAAAATGCCTAAATTGGTATCAGTTCTGCACAATTAGCTAATATGCAAGTCAGATAATATTTTACAGCCTTTAAACTTGGCACCATGTAAGACAACTCTGATTCATCATTTTCCAATAATTACATCCTCCTGAATCTGTTAAACAAATAACGTGTAAACTATCAGTTGCTAATGTTTTATTATTAAGCATTTGATCTAAATAGATTTAAAGATATTATAGACTCTTTGGGTTAGCCAAAAAAGAGACGAATGTTAGAACATTTTCTCTTTATATTGCACCGGCATCCAAGGACCATTCAGTGCTTTACATACATTAATTAAGACTCTTAACACTTCTTTTGGGTAGATAAGTATTATTATGCCTATTTTATTAATAGGGTAATTTGCAAGACAGGCATAAGATATAATAAAGCTATGGTCAGTCTGCTAGTGATTAACAGAGCACAGAATAGAATCCAGAACTCTTAGCGCTCAATCCCCTTCTCTAACTAGGAGTTCTTCCGCCTTCTCTTAATTTAACTAAAGCACAGCACCTCACAAGCCTGCATAATGTAATTGTTTCTGTGTTTTATTTCCAGTGTGCCATTGCTTGGGCTAAATCATTGCGGGACAAAGGCTGCTGTCAAATGAAAGCATACAGTGACTTGAAATCAGTGAGAGCACTGTGTGCAGAGTTTGGGCCCAAGAAATGCTGGTAAAATGAGTTAAAAATCAGTTCATATTAACTGCACTGTAATTAGTTTCAGCACTGTGGATGGCATGCTAAGCAAATTATTGATAGGACAGGGATTAGGATAGTGATCCAAAATGTTTCAGGATTTACTGTTGGAGTTAGACGTTTAGCTGGTCTGTTGAAAGCATAAGATACTACCAGGTGGGATGTATGGGTTTGATATTTGTGTTCAGGGCTTAATTTCCCCAGGTGAGCAGGGGTTTGAAGTGCCACAGAGATAATAGTCAAGCTCTTGGGGAGGCATTATCCTACTACAGCAGTGGCCCTTATTGTTTATGTTGAGTATTTGATCTGAAGTGCAGAACCATGCAAAAATAAAGAAGATAAAAGTTTTGGCGAAAGGCTCAGGTCAGTTTCCTAGATAAATTCATCCAGTGTTAACTGGCAGACTCTAGAGATGTTGATTTGTCAATAATGCAGAGGGGGGAAAAGCTAACAAATGATTGAAAGGGGCTTAAGGAAGTCTCAAAATAGACAGAGGGTCAGGCATCCAAACTGTTAAGTAATATTAAAAATGCATTGTAGACTTAGGTTTTTTGTGACAGAATAAAAATATACTCAGGTCAAGGTTTCTTTTATAGTTCTGCTGTACTATGGTGCTCAATTCCATCAAAGTTCTCGATAATCATCTCTACCTTATAGGAGGCACTTTCCTATACCATCGTTTTTTGCTTTCCAAGAACAACCTTGCAGAAAGGTTCTGCAGTTTAATTTAAAGGCAATCTGATCCAAAAAGGAAGGTCTGTTTTTCACATAGCTTTTTTTGTAGATTTCCTTATTTTAAAAGAATGTTTGGTTGAATTCAGTGGCATTTTTAATGCTCCTGAAATTTTGGGCTATTGGTCTTTTGCAGCAAGGATTGTATTTTTAGGTGTACACCTTTAAGTTTTACACAAAAGAAACAAGACAAGTGATCAAAATTAAATTTCAGTGGGAAACAGGAATGCTCTGGATAGCAAGTTTAACAGATAAATTGATAGCAAGTTAGCTAGATGTAAAATACTGTTGACGGTGAATAGGGTTGACTTATAAAGTGAAGTGTCAGCATTAAAAGTTTTTGTTGTGGTATCAAAAATCTACGCATAATATCCTTATCCAAAACTGCATCCAAATATTGTCTGATTCAGTACTTACAATAGCTTTATACACTATATAAAATGAGGGGCAGATGAGTGCTATAAATGAATGCATTAGTTTTTTTACCTACAGTATCCGTCTATTTAGGGTATTTATAAGTCACCAATCACCTTGGTATTTAAGTGTTGTATCTCACAGACTTACTTTCTGCTGTAGGACAAAGCTTTGGCTTATTTTCTTTGAGCAGATTTCTCCTGATAAATGTGCATTCACATCACCTAAATAGAAGGCCACTTTGGTAAAAATGGCAATCACTGTAAGCTTCACTGAGGTGCAAGGACAAAGTGGTGTGGGGAGACAGTGCCATAACTCCTGACCAGGGTCATCTTAAAAATTCTTAGGTTATCAATCAAATGTGCCTAAGTGCCACAGACAACCTGTGGAACTCTTTGACAGAGGATGTTGTGAAGGCCAAGACTATGACAGGGTTCAAAAAAGAGCTAGATAAGTTCAGGGAGGATAGGTCCATCAATGGCTATTAGCCAGGATGAGCAGGAATGGTGTCCCTAGCCTCTGTTTGCCAGAAGCTGGGACTGGGTGACAGGAGATGGATCACTTGATGATTACCTGTTCTGTTCATTCCGTCTGAAGCACCTGGCATTGGCCACTGTTGGAAGACAGGATCCTGGGCTAGATGGACTTTGGTCTGACCCAGTATAGCTGTTATGTTTTTATGTAATAAAAACATAACAGATGTTATAAAAACATAACCAGATGTTATATAACAGATGTTATAAACAGATGTTATAAAAACATAACCAGATGTTGGCGGTAGGAGGGATCAATTTTCTCCCTCCCTATTCCTCCTATCACCTTCCCTGCCCCAAATTGTCTGTCAAATCCCACCTTCACTCTCATCAAAAGAACCCCAAACCTGCTCTTTACTCTTGATCAGACCATGGGTTTGAGCATACATTTTATGTGGCTCCATAGATATTGTTTCTGCTGCTTCTTTTCAATGTGCCTTTGTTCCAGACGCTAGGTTTCCTTCTGGAATCTAGGCCTTTAAAAACAAACAGTCTTACTCTCCAATTCAGTCTCTTGACATTCAAACTGCATCTCTGTAAAGCCCCTATTCAGAACTGCTCCTCCAATGGATCCTTCTTATCCAGCAAGAGAAGCATAAGTCCTCAGATCATTTCTCATCAGCTGCCTCCATCAGTGAACCTAGTTGGTTTCCTGCTCACATTGCCCTGAAACCTAATATATACTGAGCAGGTTCCCAAGAATAGCTCCTGCTCTGCCCATTTTCCCAACTGAGCCCTTTAAGTCACTAGAGGCTGCTTTTTCATGGCTTGTAGGTCTTTAAGTGCCTTCAGCAGTTAGGCAAATTCCCAGAACTGAATATGAATCATTTTGTAGGTAGGCTGGGAGATATGCTTTCCTTTCTAGTGTTATTCCATCCTCATACCTAATGGTACTATCAAGGTCTCTCTGTCATAATTAGTAAATATGCATGAAATTATCCCACTATTCTCTTTTCCTACCAAGCAAATCATTAATTAACATTACAACATTCACCATTTTTAAAAATGCTGCAGCTGGGTAGTTTGTTATGTTGATATTAAGTAAGTTGTAACTGTCTGGTTTCATGTTTTTCCATTCTGAGAATATGAAGATAGACATGATGGAAACAAACTCAATTAATGTGGTCTATGTATTAAGTCTGACACATGTCATCCTGTAATATGCCCATTATGCCTGACATATTTGAGTAAATACATTTACTTTAGAGAGTCCTGAAAAACTGTGGGCAGATTAGGTGAGGGCAATAATGAATTATCAAGATAAAATGAAATCACATAACAAAACAAATGACAGTGAACAAATTGAGGCTGTCCATTTAGTAAAGAAAGGTGATTGAAATTAAAATGTGGTTAGGAATAGGTACAGTCATTCAGAAGTTGTTCAAATTTGGGGAAGATCCTGGGACTCCTCTGCTAAGGTGTGTGTTGGGGTCTAAAGAAATCCTCTCGTCATGAAACCTCCATGCCTGAGAAAGTAACTTATCAATGTCAGTCTTAATTTTTTTCGTCAGTCCATTGATAGAATTTGAGAAGAATCATTTAGCAATCATCTTATCACAGACAGTGGTTGGTTGATTCATTTTACACATGATCAGATAAAGGAATGATATTTGCTTTATCTTCCCCTTCAGCACTCAAGTAAGGCGATTGAATACCTAAAAGTCTCTACAGATGAGAGAGCGCTAGGTTACTGGCTGTAACAACACTGGTAGCACTGAATCAATTTCCAATCTGTTTCTGATGTATTTGGAATCTGTACTCTGAAGGTGTTATGTTTAATGTGAGAAATAGTAAGGGGTCACATGTTCAATGAGTCATTTATATGTGAACAGTGGTGAACATGACTGTAGTCATGTACTTATTTGCACACCCAGAATGCAACCTGTTTTCAAAAGCCCTAAGGGCGCACACATGGTTGACAATTAAGCCTTACAAGAACCCAACCATTGTAAGTTTGTACACAGGTTTTAATGCGAGTGCTCGCTGAACTGAGACTTTGTAATGGGGCTACAGCTTATCAGCCACATTTGCAGCCTACTCGGCCACTGTACCTCAGCAGGTTGAATATTAATAAATGTTAAAAATAAACTATTTACCTCTTGCAACATCAAAGCCTACCAGACCTACATACGTTCTAGATGATGTGGCAGGGTGCCTCATGCTCTCTCAGTCATTTGGCATAGTACGAAAGGGTAGCCCTATGGACTCATGCACAGATTTACAGAAAGGACAGAACTAATTACAGGAAGAAGCCATTCAGACTAGTACCTTCACCTGCTACTATACTACAAAAGCAACTACTGTCCCTGCCAATTCCTTTGCTCTGTGTTCCCCCATGAGAGGGCACTTTTCAAAATCTCTGCACCACTCAGTCTACAGGCCCAGGATTTTTTGGCTATGCAGACAGGTGGGGAGCTGTCATGTTCCATATGCTAATAATAACATATGCTAATTATGTGCCAAGCAGCAGTGCAAAATATGCCACCAAAAGGGATGGGTGTGCAGACAGTTGGTGGATTCCTGACTTCCTGAGGAAACTTCAATCCATCGGTGATCTTCCTGATAACACCATCCTGGCTACTATGGATGTAGAAGCCCTCTACACCAACATTCCACACAAAGATGGACTACAAGCCGTCAAGAACACTATCCCCGATAATGTCACGGCTAACCTGGTGGCTGAACTTTGTGACTTTGTCCTTACCCATAACTATTTCACATTTGGGGACAATGTATACCTTCAGATCAGCGGCACTGCTATGGGTACCCGCATGGCCCCACAGTATGCCAACATTTTTATGGCTGATTTAGAACAACGCTTCCTCAGCTCTCGTCCCCTAAAGCCCCTACTCTACTTGCGCTATATTGATGACATCTTCATCATCTGGACCCATGGAAAAGAAGCCCTTGAGGAATTCCACCATGATTTCAACAATTTCCATCCCACCACCAACCTCAGCCTGGTCCAGTCCACACAAGAGATCCACTTCCTGGACACTACAGTGCTAATAAACAATGGCCACATAAACACCACCCTATACCGGAAACCTACTGACCGCTATTCCTACCTGCATGCCTCCAGCTTTCACCCTGACCACACCACACGATCCATCGTCTACAGCCAAGCTCTGCGATACAACCGCATTTGCTCCAACCCCTCAGACAGAGACAAACACCTACAAGATCTCTGTCAAGCTTTCTTACAACTACAATACCCACCTGCAGAAGTAAAGAAACAGATTGATAGAGCCAGAAGAGTTCCCAGAAGTTACCTACTACAGGACAGGCCTAACAAAGAAAATAACAGAACGCCACTAGCGGTCACCTTCAGCCCCCAACTAAAACCCCTCCAACGCATTATTAAGGATCTACAACCTATCCTAAAGGATGACCCAACACTCTCACAAGTCTTGGGAGACAGGCCAGTCCTTGCCTACAGACAGCCCCGCAACCTGAAGCAAATACTCACCAACAACCACATACCACACAACAGAACCACTAACCCAGGAACTTATCCTTGCAACAAAGCCCGTTGCCAATTGTGCCCACATATCTATTCAGGGGACACCATCACAGGGCCTAATAACATCAGCCACACTATCAGAGGCTCGTTCACCTGCACATCCACCAATGTGATATATGCCATCATGTGCCAGCAATGCCCCTCTGCCATGTACATTGGTCAAACTGGACAGTCTCTACGTAAAAGAATAAATGGACACAAATCAGATGTCAAGAATTATAACATTCATAAACCAGTCGGAGAACACTTCAATCTCTCTGGTCACGCAATCACAGACATGAAGGTCGCTATCTTAAAACAAAAAAACTTCAAATCCAGACTCCAGCGAGAAACTGCTGAATTGGAATTCATTTGCAAATTGGATACTATTAATTTAGGCTTAAATAGAGACTGGGAGTGGCTAAGTCATTATGCAAGGTAGCCTGTTTCCTCTTGTTTTTTCCTACCCCCCCCCCCAGATGTTCTGGTTTAACTTGGATTTAAACTTGGAGAGTGGTCAGTTTAGATGAGCTATTACCAGCAGGAGAGTGAGTTTATGTGTGTATGGGGGTGGGGGGGATGTGAGAAAACCTGGATTTATGCAAGAAATAGCCCGACTTGATTATGTAAAGAGTTGTCACTTTGGATGGGCTAGCACCAGCAGGAGAGTGAATTTGTGTGGGGGGGTGGAGGGTGAGAAAACCTGGATTTGTGCTGGAAATGGCCCACCTGTTGATCACTTTAGATAAGCTATTACCAGCAGGACAGTGGGGTGGGAGGAGGTATTGTTTCATATTCTCTGTGTATATATAAAGTCTGCTGCAGTTTCCACGGTATGCATCTGATGAAGTGAGCTGTAGCTCACGAAAGCTCATGCTCAAATAAATTGGTTAGTCTCTAAGGTGCCACAAGTACTCCTTTTCTTTTTGCGAATACAGACTAACACGGCTGTTCCTCTGAAAAGTGGTCTCTCTGTAGTTTTTTTCCTCCCTCTCAGATCCATCCCAGAACAGGTTTAATATTATCTCAGTGCCTGTTGCTCTTCATGCCCCCCCCCCCAAGTGTCTTATATTCTCACCCAGCCAGCATTCCCTGTATTTCCCCCTTTCTTCCTGTCTCCAAAATCTCCTTTATCTCCCTCTCTGTCATGCATGTGACCAGTGTACAAGGGATCTCTGCCTATCCATGACTCCCCTGCCCATGTGAGTGTTCCCATCCTTGGGATCCACATGCAATTTGCAGAGCCTTTAGAAATTGTGTCTGCAGATACTGTGTGCTGCCTAGGCCATTAACTATTGTTTGGTTATTGGGTGTCTTCTGAAAAGTATTTCTGAAGTGATGGTATGAAGGAGTCTGCAATAATGGAATGTAATTTTATGTGTACATTTGAAGATGGTGGAGAATCTTTTATTGTGAATAAGAAACTAGCATGAATTTGTATCTCCTAATTTATGTCAACTTACCTTCTTCACAGTCTGGCAAAGACAAATAATTTATTCCTACTTCAAACAGATAATACACATAACAGCTCATAATTGCCAAGTCTCCTGCAGCAACGCTATGGTATACCGTTTAGCTCTCCTTTCTGTGGAGAATATTAATATCTTGGATCAACATTTCCGTGTTAGTCACAATGATTTGCTGTTCATTTTATTTTTTGTCATTACATTTATCCACCTGGAAGTACTAAATTATGTAATTGGAATGATAGAAAACCTGATGTTTCCTACAGTTATATGCAGGTAATACCCTGATTAGTATTCTGGATACTTAAAATCTACTATTCTTCAGGATTTAAAATACCATTTAAATACATTGGCCCAGAGCCATAGTTCAGAAGTCACTGGAGCTATATTGATTTACATCAGCTTAAGATCTGGCCCGATTTATCCTACTTTATATCATGCATATAGAGAATACATTACTTATCCCAATTAGTTGGGGTAGTATAAGACATTATTCTCCATATAAATATGATTTCCTTATATTTTAGACTTTTCACTTTAGAGATTATTGCTTTTGGTTAGTACATATTTTGGTTAAAACCACTTGTGGACGGACACATCTTCGTCTCTTTGTATGGAGCTTTGGTCATGCGTTTCCCATTAACGCTACTTCACATGTCTGTAGTGGAGCAGAGGGAATATTACAAAACATTTTCTATTGATGTTTGTTCGGGTTTTTTTCCAATTCACTTCACTTGTGCACACACTGATTTTCTGTTCTGTTTGTACAAATGGTGGAATGGGTTTTAGGAGCATGTATGTTCCTGAAAAACAAATTTTAATCTTGAATGCTGAAATATGCTTGAAGTGCAAAAAATGAATTTCAAATTTTTATTTTTTTATTTTTTATTTTAATATGTAATTCAAAATTCACATTCTTACCAGTTAGTTACATAACTCATTCAAGCCTGTCCAAAGCCTATTGAAATCAGTAGCTGTCTTTTCATTGACTTTAATCAGCATAGCACAATTTCAACAGTAATCTCCACGAGCATGAAATATTCGCTGAAGAAATTCATGCGTCACTTTGAATATTGAATATATCTGAGAATTTCACAATCTGAGGACCATTCATAAACAGAAAAAAATCAAATTTATTTTTCATTAATTATTTGTCTCTCTCCAGCCTCTAGCAGGCAGAGTGGTACAGTATGCTGTTCCCAACCACTCATGTTAATGATGTTTTTGAAACACCACCTAGCATATATATTACAGACATTTGTTATGGGGAAAACACTTTCTGAAAGAAATCAGTATTCATTGTTTTGGCTTTAGATCATGACAATTTGTCACCAACTGCTGCTTTCTGTTTACACACAGTTAGCTTTCAGATACAGTGATTAGAATATCATCTGGTCTGGAGGAGCTGAACTTGTGTGCTGAAATAAGAAAGATTATAGCTCAACTGAAAGTCACCCAGAAAAGTCTGTTAACAGGTTTTCACTACATTAATTGGGAAATAAAGCCATTTAGTTGCACGTGTGTGTGTGTGTGTATGTATATATATATATATATAACTAGTTATTACATTACGGTTAACTAAAATCACCCTCTGGGCATAACTAATAAATTATTTAAAGCCTCATTTAATATTTATATAGCTTTTATTTTAGCACTGTTTTGTGCTATTAAAAACAAATCGGTGATGTTACCAAAATAAATATAGTACATTCTCTTTTGCATTTGCAATATACAGAGCTTCTTGTGCACATCTTTTATAAATGACTTCATAGTGCCTGAGACAAAATGTATGGACTCAGAGCTCTGTCACTGCTCTTGTCTGTTCACTAGCAGAAAAGTGAAGGAGGCTCTCCTAACGTGAATGAGACCACGCGCCAGTTACACAAGGTTCCTGCAAGAGCATGTTATCAGTGGCTCCCAACCTTTTCAGTCAAGTTTCCTGGTTTATCCTAGACTAAGACTTCAGCAATACCAGTCAGTGAACTCTGGCTTCCACCCTCAGTGGTACTAGGGTTGAGACTGAGGTTTGAACTGGTCACAACTGAATGTGAGTAAAACCAGAAAACATTTGCTAGGATTCAGTTCATGGCCTCTATGTCTGTGGCGCTCTGTTTATCTATGTAGATATGGCCCCATCACTATTGTATCTGAGTGCTAAACGTGAATGGCTTTATTCTTACAACTCTCTTGGGAAGTAGGGGAGTATTGATAGTCTCATTTTTAAGATGGAGAACTGAGGCACAAAGGGCAAGATTTTTTTAAGGTGTTTAGGGGCCTAACTCCCATTGAAACCAATGGCACAGAACTCAATGAGAGTTAGGGGCCTAAATAGCTTTAGAAATCTGAGCCAGAGAAATTAAGTCCCAGATTGTAAAGGTATTGAGGCATTGCTCCACTTGGCGTTGCCATGCCTAAGTCTCATTTTCAAAAGTGACTTAGGTTCCTAAGTCTCAGGCTCTTTATAGAACAGATTTTAAAGGTATTTTGGCACCTAAGTATACAGTTAGGTGCCTAGTGGATTTTCAAAAGCACCTAGTGCCCATGTCGCATTGATTTCAATGGAAGTTAGAGGCCCAGGTGCTTTTGAAAGTCCCACTAGGCGCCTATGTGCATCTTTAAGTGACTAAATCCCTTAAAATTCCTGGCCTAAGTGACTAGCCCAAGGTCACATGCAAAGCCTGTGGCTGAGCCCCAATCTCCTGAGTCCCAGTTTAGTACCTACACACGCTGACTATCCTTTCTCAGGCTGCGGTACTACACGTTTGAACTATGGAAGCATCAGGAATAGCCACACTTCTGCATTGCTACAGCAATAATTTATCATTTCTTTTGCTTAACTTGGATTCATCCTGTACATTTGATTTGAGGATTTCACCTTCTCTTCATCTATTATTCATCAGTTGGGAGTGCCTAAGCACACTTGCAAATCATTAATGCTGATTGGCAGGTGAGAATGTACAGCCAAAATTATGTATAGTCAAAAAGGAGGAGTCTGATCCCTTCCAAAACAAACCCATTTCTACCCTGACCCTGTTCACATCCTGTAGGTGCAATTCAATTTTGTTAAAAATTCACAATGAGTCTTACACACAGAGCTAGAATTTTCACCTTACATCAATTAAAGGCCATACTATTCCTGTTAAGGCATATCAAACTTGTTATCCTAATGTCTAATTTTCTTGGATAAAATGTAAATCTTTTCCCAGTAAGTAATTATAACAAATTGGAGGAACAACTAATGTTTTGGGAAAGATAAGGAACAAGTGCAAGTGTCCATAAATAATTTTGTTTTTACAACTTTTGTTCTTAAAAATAATTGACATTGCCCAAAAATGCCCTAGGTAAATCACAAATGAGAATACATGTGATGAAATCCTAACAAAACTTCTGTTGATTTGAATAGGGACAAGGATTTCACCCATGATCCCTGTCCCAAAAAGCTTACAATCTGTCTTGTCATAATGCAAGAAGAGGGATAACAAAATGGGAGAGGGAAGATGGACAGGAATAACAGTATATGGTAAAAGTCAGCATACAATATGGTAGAGCAGAAGATTATTATTATTACTTGCTATCAATATTACAAATAAATGTGTCTGACTTATTGTTGTAGGCAGAAGTGTGTCTTTGGAGAGGTAGGTGAACAAAGAGAGGGTAGTGGTCTGGTATTTCCACTCAGACTGGAAGTTCCATGGATAGGGGTGTCATGGGAAAGAGCATGCAGATATTTGTGGGAGAATTGTACAGTAAGGGTATTGAAGTTGGATGGAATGCAGAAAGGCAGGAGAAGGGGTGAGACAATAAGAGGCATGGTTGGATAAGTGGGGAAGGACAAATAAGGACCACAACATAGTTTTATAGAAAAATTTTAATTATAATTGGATCTGAACTGCAACCCTGATTTGAGCAACCCTGAGTCTGGGCAAAGCTCATATTTAGATTAATCAGTTTGAAGATACAGGGCCTGATTCTTCTCATGTCCCCTGGTATAAATTAGGAAAAACTCCATTGCAATTAATAGGATTACATCAGTGTAAAACTACTGTAAGTGAGAAGAGAATCATGTTCATACAAATCGTTACCTCTAATTCTCCTCTGATTTTTACCTACAGTAGGCTTAGCTTCTTCAGGTGTGCATATTGGTCATGCTTCTAATCCAGACAGTAAACAACTGATGCATTCATCTTTGACTAATTATATCAAATGGTAGTATAAGCCCAAAAGGAATAATCTGCTTGAAAACTGACATCAGTTTGGCAGAATTATGTACGTTTTTTTTGTAGTTACGTTAGCACTGCAGATGAAGAGAAGGATGTGCAAATAAAGAGATCTGTTCTGCCATCTGTAGTTTAAATTCTTCTTGCCAATACCACATGTAGTTTAAAGATGTTTATTAACTGGTAAAGCAGTTTTGCAGAGATCTATTTACACTGGAGATATTATTATGAAAGAAGAAAGAGTGATAATTAATAATCTG
Source organism: Caretta caretta (assembly GCF_965140235.1). Classification (NCBI taxonomy): domain Eukaryota; kingdom Metazoa; phylum Chordata; order Testudines; family Cheloniidae; genus Caretta; species Caretta caretta. The sequence continues at coordinate 17,189,087 of NC_134216.1, read as the reverse complement.
GCATGTTTCAAAATACCAAAAAAATTAGTTGTGCTCATATCTGGCTCAAAAGCCACATCATATCATCTGCTGCATATGCCAGTGTAACTTTTAGAGACAGGATGAATTTCTCATGCAAAGAAAGAGCACTTGCAGAATATTTTGGGGGGCTTCATTTTAGTGGTTTGAATATGTCTCCTTCATTTTCAGTGCAGTCATTCACCCCTGTGAAGACAGCCCACACAAGAGTTATGTATCACTTTAAACACTATTTTGAGGGCTAAGTGGTGAGCAGAATGGGTCAAGAATTTTCCATAAACTGTTTTTCAGTGGTAATTTAGGTTTTTGACTAAATGAATTTGATTGTGAAAAGTGTCTGCTTTCTGTGAAAAATTTTGGGTTTCTTGTCAAAACATTTCAGCCAAAAACCAAAGGATTTCCACCAAACACTTTTGGGTTTTTGGCCAAAAATTCAAAAATGTCTGTGTGATTTTTTCCCCACTAGTTCTAGTGATGTGTGCCCTCTACTCAAGGGTAAATGTAACCTTTTTTACATAAAGCGAACCATTAATATGAAAGAAATTAAGACCCTGTGGGCCAAGGATAGTTGTGGTTACACTATCCAGGAAGCCAGGTTTAATGAGAGCTCCCTATATACTGTTTGAACACAGATTCTCTATGTCCCTAAAAACATTTTGTTATTTTTTAAGTTTAGATAGCCAATGTGACAATCTACATGACTTGCCATTAAAATTAGCTCTGGTAGCCAGTATAGTATACACTTTTCCTAGTTCTACTACAGTTATAACTGTTAAAGGAATTCTATGCTTTGAAATAGAAGTAATGTTGTTTGTTTACATTAAGGTAACCAGCAAAAATGTTTGTGTTAACCTTGTGATGCCGTCTGATTCAGAGCTGTTGTGATTAGCAAAGTTTCCAGAAATCCTGACATGTTTGGAGAAGTGGGATTGACTTTTGACCATCCTCTGTCAATCTTAGCACAGGTCAATACAAGACAATGCTTTGATTAGGGCATGCTGGAATCTAAAACTAGAGAGATATAACTCCTTGTCTGCACACATGTCTAGAAACATATATTTTGTTTGTCCAGCAAACACACAGACATACACTTACCCTCAAGCACATAAATAGTCCCATTATTTTGAATATGGCTATGTACTTAATTGCTTTGCTGATCAGGGGCTCATTCATTTTATTTCAAATGTAAGGCACTCTAAGGATTATTTAATCATTATTATATATGCATGCATGTAAATGCATCCCCAAACTTGGCAATATTTAGAACTTACACTGCTTTATATTTTAAAAACCCTACAAATATTTTTAATTAATTGGAATTAGACTCCTATTTAAGGAATAATTGAGATCTGTTCAGATTATTGGCTAACTCCTCAATAAACCAAACACCTGGTAAGAATTTATGAGTGGAAAGTGAGTCTTTGATCCACCATTTTCACAAATCAGATGTTTTGGAAAGCTCTACCAAGTATCCAGAAGAAGAGAATACATTGCCAATGCCTTTTTTTTTCTGAATAAGGATATTTTTGTAAATTATTGGAGCAGTGCATCTAAGAAGCTGTACTGAAAGGCTATGTCATCACTTCCATTATAAAATCCTATTTTCAGAGATTAACGCCTTCTCTGAGGTTGAACTCTGGTTTGTGGAAGCTCAACCCAAGAGTGCTTCTTTGTACCTAATCTCAAAGTTATGTAGGCCCTGATTTTGCCTCATTACTCACATTAAATAGTACTTTACTTTGCAGGCAGCCTCATTGAAATCAGTACTTGCAGAGTAAGGTACTATTCAGTATGGATAAGAGTGACAAAGCCAAGCCTTGTGAAGAGGCTCCTCCATGTACATGCTTTATTTATTTTTTTTTTCATTTAGGAGTCCTTATTTGGGCTAAACTCCCCTATTTACATCAATGTGGTATTTTAACCTGAGAAAGGACAGAAGCATCAGGCACTCTGGGTTTCTTGTTGTACTGTTCATCTTGTCTTCTTTTTTCAAATAATGATTTCCCAAATTGCACATTATCTGAAACCGGAAACAAAAGGTGTCTTATGTAAGAACCTTCTTTTATGTAATGTGATTATTTTAAAACAACCCAGGAATTTGGCCAGTGATGAGTTCTGTGAATGTGTTGCTGGTATTTTAAAGAGAAAAAATCTAATCATTTTAATGTATCCTACACCAGGCCTCATTTCGATACCAGGATGAGGTGTCCTAACAAGATGAAATATTTGTCCATGGTTGCCAACCTACCCTGACTAATCCTTACTTAGGGAGATGCATGGATTCTACCGTCTGATTTTTAAGTAAGCAGTGTACGGGGCATACCATAGGAACACAGGACTTGTCAGACTGGCTCCAACCCGACATCCGTCTACTTCAGTAACTTGTCTCTGACAGTGGCCAGCACCGGATGCTTCAGAGGAAGTTGAAGGACTCCATAGAAGGTGGATGTGGGATAATTTGCCCGCATGAAGGTCTCATTTTAATAGCTAGAGATTGGTGTAAATCCTGAAGCATGTTTTATATCCCTTACAAAATTTTTCTATTAACATTAACATTAGAACTCTAGATATTCTTGTTTATCAATATAGTCATCCAGTCCCTCTTTAAATCTTGCTAAGTTTTCAGAGACCTATTTCAGACTATAAAATATGCAGTTGCTTTTTGTCTGCAGAGGTCTCAATGCTGTTACCACAGGACACTAAAGTCCAGGGTTTGTCAGACTACAGTACCATGATGTCTACCTTACCAGACTAGGGGAATCCAGACCAGACTGGATGATCATCTTATCTATGAAAATGTGGAAGTTAGACTGAAATTCCTACACATGCATAACTGTTCAGTCAATTCTTAGATCAGAGAGCATAATGGCCAATGCCTTATGTAGAAGTAACAGCTTGTGGGAGGAAGCCTCACTAAACCCAGAGGTATTCCTCAAGTTGTGCCATCCATAGGGAAATATGGAGATAGTATTGTTTGCTGCCTGTCACAAGGTGTCAGAAGGTCCCCTTCTGGAGTGAGGAGGTTTGTGATCTCCTGTAAATGTCTCAAAGTCATGGGCCTATTTCTGCTTTCAGTTTGGAAGAATGCATCTGCACAGGAGTTATAGGGACTTTTGTTTTGTAGGCAGAATCAACTCCAGGCAAAGGAAAAATTCTTTCGGTATTTCAGAGACTGATTCTTGACTATTTGGTCAGTAGTATGGCAGATGGTAAGTCTGTGATCACTATAACAAAGTCATGCCTGTGGAATAGTGCCTCTCTTCCCTGAGGCAAAAAATACAAATAAAACAAACCACCACCGCCTCCCTGGCAAGTATGCCAAATTCCTTAGAGGGGAAGACTCCCTAACCATAGCAATTAAGCTCAAATATGACTCCTTTTGGCACATGAATGTTCTGCTGAGTCATTTTATATCTTTGAGTTTGATTATATAACCTTACACATACTGACCAGCACTTAGTAATGCAAGTAGTCCAACTGAAACGCCAGTACAGGGCTAAGAGAACCTAAAGGAGTCATATTTGGGCTTAAGCAGTTTGGCTTGGGAGCCATCCCTGATGAGTGTTCCACATACTTTGATTTGGCAGTTGCCTCATAGAAGTTAAAATCCAGCACACAGGAATACTTAATACTCATTCACTTAATAATGCAAATCATTCTTCAGGAAAAAACCCACACATCTATGAACAATAGTTTATTTGTATTAATAAAATAAGCTTTCAGGTATAAAGCAGTAATGCACATTGAAAAGTTAGCACACTACATAGGAAGTTGTGATGTTCATTGTGTTTAGATCTAGGGACAGATTATAGCTTGTTGGGTTCACATCTTTTTGGAAAATCTCGCCACCAGTGTCACAGTGGGAGCTTCTGAATACTGAGCCCTTTTGAAAACCAAGATCCTGTGGTGGGTGCTCTGCACTAAAAACCTGGCACTGAGCTCCTTTGAAAATCTGTTTTACAACATAGCATCTTTTCCTTTTACAAAGATGGTTAGCCAGATACAGCATTCTACAGAAGATTTTATTTTGGTTAAAAGTATTTGTTTATTAAGTGAGACTTACTTTGTGCTCCCAGGTCACTCTCTCATCTAATCAATTATTTTAGAAACAGTTGGGAACTTCCACTTTTCAAGAATCTTTTTTGGCAATCAGCGCAGTCCTTACTAGTCATTTATCTTGATTATGAGCTCTATCTTTCATGGATGTTAGATTTCCTAGGATTTGTAAAGATGAGTCATGAGGAAGAGGGATTCTCTGGCACGAGTTGTGTTCTTTCTTGAAGCTATTCCAAAAAGAGTTGATAGTCTTTCACTTCCAATTTTCCTGTGTTGAAGGCCACTGCTACTTTCTTGCATGATCAGCATCCGTTGTTTGATTTGAGTCAAGTACCAGACATCGGTGTGCTGTAATTAGGAAGGACTGACTGTTGTTTCTAATATAGAATATTTTTAAAACAACGTGATGGAAAAGAATGGCTGTAAATGGAAAAGACGTTACAAGATGTGTGCTTGATCTTACAAGCTCTTCTTTTGCAGAATTCTCAATGAAATTGGAATGCAGGATCAGGCCCGATAATAACACTGCAGACCATAAAAGGCATGCTGTTAAGATATTTAGGGTCCAAAATATGGTCTTCTTTTTATCCCTCCTAGTTTATCCCATGTCTTTGCTGAAGCCCTGGAATTCTTTCCATTGTTATCTGATCTATACCTCTCCAAACTAAGATGCCCACATTAGTCACCATCCTTCCAGCTAAGTAGAAATTAATGGAAATCGCTTCTTCACTCCTGTTTTTCTTTAGTTGGTAGGAGACCTGTCAGTAAATGATGTCTGCTTATTATCCATGGGGTTTCTAACCCCTGCTAGTCCATGTAGCATGTTACCAGGATTGACTCATTGAATGTAACTTACCTGAACACTGTTACAATCTGATAGGAATAGTCCACAGAATTCTAAGTAGCTATGTTATTGTGGCTTTAAAAAAAAAACAGAGCAATTAAAACTAAAAAAGAGGGAGGATGGATCAATTATTAAGGCTCTTGCCTGCCTTGTCACAGGCTTCCTGTTTGATTTTGGGCAAGTCACTAAGGCCTGGTCTGCACTAGGAAAAGAGGTCAGTATAACTACGTTGCAGATGGGTGTGAAAGATCCACACCCCTGAACAATGCAGTTAAAACAACCTAACCCCAGTATTGACAGTGCTAGGTCAACAGGATAATTCTCGCTTCAACCTAGCTACCTCCTTTCAGAGGGGTGGAGTACCTACACCAATGGGAAAACCCCTTCAGTCTGCATATATAGCATCTTCACCGAAGGACTACAGAGGTGTAGCTACTCCGCTGTAGCATTTTAAGTGTAGACAAGTCCTAAGTCTCTCTCTGTGCCTCAAATCCCCATCTGTAAAGTGCGGATAATGATACTTCCTTTCTTCACAGTGGTGTTCTGAGGATAAATGCATTCAAGACTGTGATGCACTCATATACTACAGTAATTAGCGGGCATATAAGTACCTGAGACAGATAGATAAAACTACTACTTCTCTGACAAGAAACTGAAAAAATAAATAGCCACCTAACAATTTTTGGGGGAGTGGAGGGGAGGCGAAGATAAGTTCTTATACCAATATCAAGTTAAGATAAAAATAGTAAATGAAAACAGCCATTATTGCAGAAGCTGACAGGCAAAATGTGTAAGGGAGAAATGTTTTCAAATAGTAGAAATGCTGCAGAGGAAAAATAACAGAACATGACTTGACAGAGCACTGCTAACTATGATGGTGTTAAATAGCAAATAGGAATATCATAAAAAGATCAGTATATAGGAGCATAGAAAACAGAGATGGAGAAGATCTATTAAGTCATATTCTGTGTGTCCTACCAGAGCACAATTGCTTGCTACCATATACTCTCAAGTCCCTTTTCCAGTATGGTCTTAAATTGCTCAAGCAATGGGACTTCCACCACTTCTTTGGGGAGTATCTGCAACAGCCTGATAGATCTTGCTGTCAGGATATGTTTCCAGATATTTAACCTAAATTTTGCTTAGTTTCAAGCCATTAGTCCTAAAGCTTCCTCCTCGGTATTTACGCTCTTAAAATATAGGTCAATTGCCATAATACCCTCTCAGGATTGTTTGGCCAAGCTAGGTATGTCAGAGGGGAAGACTATGTGAGTGAATAGAGAGGGAGGGGATAGGATTATGCAGCTGCATCCCATCCACCACGTAGGGGAGCCACAGTTGCATCCCTTATCTCCACTCCATGACTGCTATGGTGGAGCCGAACACCACTCATTTGAGAAGACACAGGGGGAGGGATTTAGTGTGAGGCTTTGAGTCATGTCCCCTTGTCAGGAATTTACCAACTAAAACACTTGCTTCCCTGATCAACAGTAACTGCTCCTCTGCAATTTGAATAAACAGTGCATAGGGCATGTGTGACTAGATAACATCAGCTGAGCCAAAGTGTAAGAAGGCAGGGATGTGAGCTGTCTTGTCATTGCTATGGGAGGCCTGTGGGGGAACCCTCAGAGGCTGATATCTCCAGGTAACCCTGTAGATCTTGGTCATCTGCAAGAATTGGTGGTATGACTTCTGGCAGTGGCATATTAGCACCCCTTTCCTTCCTCGCGGAAGAACAAGCTCCTGTTGTACATGTTGCACATGGGAAGGAGAGCACGGCACTCTTAATTCTTTTACTTTTTCCTGTAAGCCTACCCCCAGCCCTTAATCATGTTAATGGTCTTCTCTGAATTCTCTCCAAACTGTTAAAATATAATGTAGCTCAAAGAAATTCGTATCAACCATTAAGAGCAGTAATTAGTTTCTAGTACATGCCTTTTTAGCCATTGTCATAACAAGAGTTTAAGTCATGCAACTTAGAATGTCTTGTCTTTTATCTTTTTGTTGTGATTTAACTGTATTTGAATGTGATGTTTTGTTGTGTTTAATGAAAAAGATGTTTCACGTGAAATATTAGAAGTTGCAATTGCAATTGACACTTGCTAAATGTGAAATGTTTTTCTTTCCTTAAAACCTTCCTTTCAAGATACCCTCTTTCCCCGTAGCCCCTTTCACTGTCTTTAAATACTAGTGATTCCTTTAGCTCCACTCCCATCACACAATCTTCCTGTATCTTAGAGTCTTGCTGCCAGATGAGAACATTGGACAGTGGGATAGGAACCTTCCCTCTCCCAGACTCAGGAAACCGGTCAACTGGACGATATGTTTCTAAGCAAGAATCAAGTTTAGAAACTGAAGTCTTCATGTCTCCTGAGCAAGCCCTTCCTTCACCTCCTTCAATAAAAGCCAAAACTCTTGAGCGAGAAGTGCCTTCAACAGCTAAGAGCCCAGAATCTGTGGAAAGCATGATTAGTCATTCAACATCTGATCCTGCCATGACTGCCAAAGTTGTACAACCTTCTCAAAGTCGCCTTCCAAAACCAGTCTCCTCAGGTAAAGTGCCAATTACACTGGAAATTAGATTCTTTCTGCCCTAATGTCTGTTTCCATTAACAGAAGCCCTGTAATAATGACGTTAGATAACGAGAACGCTAAGCATGTAGCAGAAAAGATTCCTTATGTGAATATATAAGGTTATCAAGTTGGTGACATGAGTCGAATGGAAATTTGGTTGCTCATAATGCATATCTGTATCTCAAAAAAAATTGTGCAAAATATTAAATCCATTCCTCAAGAAACAGTATTTGAGAGAAAAGTAGGGCCAGCCCTGAGAAATGCTGAACACTGTTGATTCCCATTGATTTGAATAAGAGTTGCATGTGCTCAGCAACTTTCAGGATCAGGCTCTCAATTTGCTGTCAGTGGCCTTATTGTGCTATTAAATGTTAAAATGACATATTCATAAACACTTGCTTTCAGAACTGAACTTGGAATACAAAGTAATTTGGACTCGGTGCATAAATTCTATACCAATGAATATTTTGCCTCAACTGTAAACATAAGTCTTTTGATATGTTACTGCACTGTACAAATGTATTTATAGACAGTAGTAAAAAACACTTATTTTGATGGATCAGCAGAATGTGCATTAACTATCACATATAAAACAAGAGCTCACAAAGGAATGAAAGACGTATGCTAAGGCCCCAATCCAGCAAACACACACATGAGTATCTTTATATATACAAACTGAATTGAATATAGTCCCACTGAGTTCAATGGGACTGCCAGTGTGTAAAGGTATGTGTGTATATGCGTGTTTGCAGGCTTGTGGCCTAAAAGTACAAGTGCCAGTAAAAAAAAAAATGGATGTTAATTGCACCACAGCATTTATCTTTATCATGGAGTAATTTCTGTACTTAAAATGGGAAATATTGCAAATAACACAATAAATTAAACTGCTTTGGGTGGTGTACAAATATTAATTGTTCCTACTTCAATATTATGTATTCTTTGTATTATGGGAATGCCCCAAATTCCCTATTAGGATTGGTGGTCTTTGCTGTTACAAACTGTGCACTTAGATCCACAAAGGGCAGACAGACATCTAATGTTTAGGCTCCTTGATGCACAGTGGAATCCACACCCCTGAGTTGGAGACCCAGGCTCACTGTACAATGCATGAGTAGAGTTAGGTGCCTAAGAATGGGAGTCACTGAGCAGGGAACTGCCTAAGCTAGTGCCAAGGACAGGGGTGTGGCCTGAGCTCCACCTCTCCAACGGAGTCCGCCACCTCCCTCCACTTGGGATTCACAGCCATGAAACCTCTTCTGGCACCTAAATCAGCTCAGCCCTTTCTCTCAAAAAAAAATGGGGGCAGCTATTCCACCCCTTGTATAGCTTATAGCCCAATGGGAGGTGCAGCTTCAAATCTGTCCTGTCAGATTTGGAGAAAGGACTTGAATCCAGGTCTCCCACTTCTTATGTGACTATCCTAACCACTGGGCTACATAGTATTCTGGTTGCAGCTTTAAATCTCTCCTGTTGAAGCTGTTCCACTTTGTATGAAATTTTTAAATATTCATTGGGCCAGAGAGAGTGAGTGTGAGAGAGTGACTCTGTAGCCCAGTGGTTAGTGCACTCACCTGGGATGTGGGAGTGTCTGGGCCAAGCCCCTATTCCAATGACCACATCCCAGGTAAGTGCTTTAGCCACTAGGGCTACACTACCACTTTCTTCTGTGTTAGTAGGTATCCTCTGAGAATGCCTACTTGATCGGGCTCTGAAGGTGAGCTAGGCGGGGGAACATCTAGTTTGAGGATCCCACTGCAGTTTAAGTAGGAGCTAGCTGAGGGTGTCAGGACTTAGGCAGCTTTGTGCATGCTCACCAGCAGAAGTGTAGGTGCCATGGGGTCTTTCCAGTGGAAATGTGGGCTTCTACATGGTTAGGTAGCCTTTGAGCAGCAGCATTGAGGGATCTACATTTTGGGTTTAGGTGCCCAAAGTGACAATTAAATGTTTAAATCCCTTTGTGGATCTAGCCTTAGATTAACACATATAAACACATACTAAGAGACAGTCCCTGCCCCAAAGAGTTTACTTTCTAAAAAGAGAGCTATTAAAAAACCAGCAAAAAATCTACAGGCTGAAACTTTTTTGCTAACACTTTGTCAAGGTAGAATATTTATTGCAACTAAAAAAATGACACTGATTTATTTAACTTGCATGACTCTGTACCACATTGCCCTCATACAAGAAATCCCATGTAATGGGATTTAGGGCTAGACATCAGGTTTAAATTTAGGGTAAGGCCACCAAAGTATGTTTTGCCAAATTGCTGTTATTTAAATTGAACCTAAGACTGGTGTTTCATCAGAATGTATATGAGAAGGTTTTTAATTAAACATATTGGAATGTGGTTGATTTAGCCATATTCCCAGTACAGTATATTAGAGTACAAACACATATTGTGGCCTTTATTGCAAACTCCCCTGCAGGTTTTGAATCAAAGCTAAATAAAATATATATTAATACATATTATTTTCAAAAGAAATGTATTGTTAATTAATGGCACAGCTAAGAGATTCAGAAGAGAAATCTTAGTTATAGATTATATGCTACATGCTTGAATAGCCACATGTGTGACCTCAATTCAGCAGTGTGCTATAGAGTAGACTCCATGATTAAACACTGTCATTATAACAAATTGAATAGAAACTGCAAGCATTGAATTGCTTCATAAGAAGTTGGTAGCAGTAAGATTGCACTGATTTTAATCGTAATATTCACTGCACCAATCTTGTAAGGTTTGTATCTTAATTAAATTGTCATGAAGAGATGCAAAAAAAGTAGAATACATCAGATTGTGAGGTCAACTCATTCTTTCCTGGAATATTTTCATCTGACCCTTCTTCTTTACCCTACTTCACCAAAAACACAACTTTCATTTTATTCTACAAAGCACTGTTTATTTTCTTAGATTTTGGTTTTACATAACATACATGTAGTAAATAAATAGAACTATTTGATCTAAAACATTTCTGGAGTAAGATATAATTTCCTATTTATGTCTTTGTCAACAAACTGAGTTTGCTATGTTTCTCTCCACCAGAATATAAAATAACAGTACAGCTTTTCTAACTGCTTCCTAAAAATCATTTTTAACCTTTTGTTTCTCATTTGCAAAGAGTTTACATTTTAAGAGTCAAAGACTGATTTTAAATTGTGCCTTGGGAAGTACTTTGGGCAAGATTCTCTCCCCCTTATGTTGAACAGCACCTTACTATACAAGTCGTTCCATTGAAGAATGGGATTCTTTGACGTGAAAAGAAGTATAAGAATCGACCCATAACTGAACACTGGATTACTCCTAAACACAATCAAACGCTGTTGTTAGTGTAATGATGATGAGATCCATAAATTGCATAATCTCTTTCTGAATTCAGGAATAATTAACCCTCCAAAGCAAAGTGGGCATGAACAAGTTCTGGTGACTTCTGTTTCATTAGAGCATACTGAAAAAAATGTGGAAAACAAGAAGATTCTTCCAGACTGGGGCAGCAAGAAAGCCACTAAAAAAACAAAGGTATAAATTGAAAGAAAAATGCCGGTGGTGTAACTAGGATATATATTTAGTCTAAAGACCATACTTAACTGTAAAGAGTCAAAATTGCTAAATGTCCTAACTTTAATGAAAAGAATAATTAACAATCTAATGCATAATTATTTGTGATTACTGGATAACATTCATTGACAAAAGGTATGTTATTATTTATTAATAATACAGTGCCCACAGGTATGCTTGGTACTTTGTCTCATGCTTTACAGACATTAATTACTTAAATATTATTATCTCCAGGCATTTTATAGATGAGGAAATTGAGTTGCTGTTACCTGATGGTCTTTCTTTACAAGAGATTTGGGATTTTTGTTTTTTTTCCCTTTGGAGATACAGTTCTTTCCTGATCTAGGTTTTGCTGTTGGTGTGGTATGTGTGAGTGGATGTAATATAATTTTAATGTAAAAGGTAAAATAATCTTCTTTTGGTTTGTGTCATTTTGTTAATCCCTACAATGATCTGTCTCTCTTTCAATCCTTCCGTGAAAACAATGAAAAGGACAAATAGGCAAATGCATACACCTGTGTAAAAGCTACTGTTGATGGTTGGAGGGCTATGAATGATTAGAAGTGCAAGATGAGTCAAGCCCTGCTGGAAGAACAGGTGCAGCAGGTTAGCAAATGGGAACCCTTGAGATATAGGATACATAGGGTGATTAAAAAAATAACCTCCTCAAGAAAGGGGGTGGTTTAACGAGGAAACTGATCTACAGCTAGCACATAAGCCTCACACTATTGTGAGCTAAGATCTTTACGTTGCTAATGCTGTAATTTATGCTAATCTTTTTGTTTTATGCTTTTTTTTAAACTGGTGCAGGGCTGTTCCCTTATAAAGTTGGCCCAGACTCTTGTTCTCCATGGTGCACACAGATAAGTTAAGTGGCTTGCCCAATGTCACATTGGCAAGTCTGTGGCAGATCCTGATTAGAGTACTGCTGCCTCTCGCTCCCATACTCCTGTTGTTGGAATATGCCTCTTACCCAATAAGCAGCTGTCATTTTAAATCTCTGATGAATTGAGGAATACAAGGGGAAAAACCAGCATCTCCAAAACTGCTGTAAGAATTTCTTATATTAAAAAAAGTTTAAAAGTGGGTCCAGGTGATAATTGTACTTGTGGACCTTGCTATCTGGTTGATAATCTGAACACCAAGTACAAATACCACCCTATTCTGAATATCAGATGTTACTTCCTCCCCTCTCCTTTCTGCTGCCACTGAACTCCTAAATCTTCATTGCATCCATGGAGTGGGGTATCAGGACCAGGGCTGCTCTTTACTAGGGATTTTCACTTCCAGAGGAAGGGATGAATTTGTCTGTGCCCCTCCCCATGGAGTCCAGAGGAGAAGGAGCCAGTTGTGGAGTTTATTGCTTCCCTACCACTCTGCCGAAAGATAGGAAGGGGGGCATGACATTAAAATGGCTGAATTGCTCACAGATGGTAAAGCCATGAGTGTTTTATGCTAGTCATTCCAACCAAGTGTTGATAAAACCTTTACACAGCCCTACACATCATTTGTTGTGTGAATGCCCTACATGCTATCTTAGGAATACTTGAGAGGTTTGAAAATTGTATATGAAGGGTACTTTATAAATGCAAATAAATAAATAAATATTACCTGAGGAAAGTGTGCAACCTTAAAGTAGTTTTACAGAGGGAAAGAGGCTGGATTCTCCCACTCTTACTGATGTTAAGCTGTTATTCACTCACGGAGTCCTGTTTAAACCAGTGGGACTAAGTGAGGAGTATGGTACTACACAATGTGAATAAAGTTGCAGAATCTGGCCCAGTATAAGCAGGACTAACTCCTGGGACACATCTGGACAATAAACAGTGGCTGTTTCCCATACTGTCAAACTTATGATTAGAAGCTGAATGATAATTGCTGTAGTTCAATTAGTAAATCCAAGGTTTTCTTTGATGAATGCAAAATGTTTTATACCCTAATAAAATATTCTGCCCTAGTGTATGAGTCATTCTCATTGTGCTGTTGTTACTGGTGCAGGACAAGGCACTGCGAGTGTGCACATATTCTGCTAGCAGCAGTAGCGACACTGAGATGGAGCCAGAGTATGAAAAAAACGACTTTGGAACTGCAGGGGAAAAGTTAGTAGATCTAACAAAGAACAAACAAGGTAATTGAAAATGTATACATGGTAATGTATAGTTCCCATCTCCATCCTGACAGCCGCTGATTGTGTCTTTCATTGTGGGATTATTTCCACTTTTTAACTCTATCTTTCTTCAGATATAATTTTCCATTATGTATCTTTTATTATATATCCGCGTCATTGTTTTCTGGAACACCATTCTTGCCACTATGGGCATAATTCTAAGGCTTTTATTCATAAATCCCCATGGTGAGCTAAAAAGTCTTTAGCTGCATTATTGCAGCAATAAAAAGGTGATTATAAAGATAACTTTTTTTTTAATTACTTAGTATAGTAGTAGGTTAAAATAACCCAATGAGCCATGGCCATAGCTTTCTAACTGTCTTATGACAGTGGTACTGTTCACACGGCTACAGTTAAGGGTCTGTCAGCCTTCCCAGTGTATATTGCCACTTTTCTGAGGATCAAATTAGGTCACAAGAATCGACTCTGAATTGAAATCTAGTATGAAAGCTCAACAGTGAATTCCTTGGGGTAATTTTTCTAAATTTTGAGGTAACTGACCGCTGGATTGGTGGTCCAGAAGATTGCTGTCCGCATTTGAACACCAGAATAGGTAATTCATGAGCAGCGGCAACAGTGAAAACCATCCTGCAATGTATGTTAGCTGTGTTATGGAGAAGACTGTCTGCAGTGGGAAAGTCCAGGCCCATTCCATCCTTGGCTTCCCTGCTACAAATGATTCAAGGGAGTGTATAGGCCAGCACAAGAGCTGTGCACCAATGAACCCACTCAAGCCCTGAGGCCCTGTGCATTTCATGAGAATTTAAGGGAGACTTCAGTGATGCATAGACTTTATGCCAGCCCTTTGCACAGTGGGTGAACTTGACCCAGCACATACATACAGAAACTACAGTGATAAGTGCCTAAAAATGCCACAGGCAGATAGATACCGCAGATAGACACCCAGGTGCCATTAGTGTCTACCAGGAGCTAGACTGAATGTTTGGCATTTGCAAGGATAATCCATTTGGGTGTTTTTCAGCAGCAAGAGTAGGGTTGCCAATTTTGGTTGGATATATTCCTGGAGTTTTCATCACATGATATAATCTTTAATTAAAGATTAATCTTTAATTCCTGGAGAGTCCAGGACAATGCCGGAGAGTTGGCAACCCGAAGCAAGAGTGTGGGAGGTTGATTATTTTATTTAGGGCATGCTCCTATTTTTTTAATCTTTGGTTATACATGAAATGTTGCAAGTGATTAAATCAAAGAGACATTTGATATTTTTCTAAAATGATTTTGTAACAGGAGAGAATTGTACTTTCTTAAATAGGTGTTGCCATATGTGCAATGATTTCTTTATCCATAACAAATGTGTTAAAGGATTTTATCATGTGTAAGCGCATTAAATAACAGCAGCCTTCAAATTTTGTGACATCTACTGTGAATTAAAACCACCACTTTACTTAGTAAGCTGTTACTTTTACATAGCTGGCTCATTGGGGTTGGGACAGAGAGAACCAAAATGGATGCAAAAATTCTGGTCTGCAATTGAGGCAAACAAAAAAAATCCTAAAATGTTGGTATAGTGAGTGGTTGTTTTTTCTCCTATGGATCAACATTTCAGCCTTGGTCACTTTAAATACAGTTTTTCAGATCAGGTAAGTAATAACGCTATGCTTCTATTGCAACTTGCATCCAAAGAGCTCGACACACCTGACTGACATTAACTGATTTAGCCTCACAACACTTGTGTGGGGGTGAGGTATTATCCCCGTTTTACAAATGAGCAAACTGAGGCACAGAGATGATCTAGATACTTATATGGCCCCATTACTGTATTACCTCAGAGCCTCACAAACATTAATGAACTTATCCTGACTACACTCCATGAGGTAGGGGAGTATTTTAATTCCCATTGTACAGGCAAGGAACTGAAGCACAAGGAGACTAAAGGTCTGGTGCAAAGCCCATTGATGTCAATGGAATGGCTCATTGATTCCATGGACTTTGGATCAGGCTATTAATGAGTTGTCTAGTCACATAGGAAGTCTGTGGCACACTAGGAATTAAACCCAGGTATTCTGAGCCTTCGCCCCATGCCTCAAGTACCAGACCACCCTAATTTTGATCTCAACTGGATTTTACATCAGTGTAACTCTGTTGAAGGCAGTGGAGACAGTGTTTTTTCAAAAGGTACTGGATATACAGTGCTTCTGTCAGGTAGCGTTCAAATGTGTGTAACAGCAAGAGCCAGTAGAGAAACAAATGCCCAATCTAGAACATCCTTCCCTTGTGCTGTCTCACAATGTTACAGAGGGTTTCTTTGCTTTTTTTTTTTTTTTTTAACATGGGTTTCAGGTCTAGGAGTCGGGAGTCCTGAGGTCTATTCCTAACACTGTCACTTCCTGTATGATCTTTAACAAGTTAATAGAGCTTGATTCTGATCTCACAAACATAGGTTCTACACCACTCTATTCACTGCCAGCCAGTCAGGATTTAAGATTTATAAAACAAATGAAAAAGTAGATAAAAGAAAAAATATGTTCAGAAGCAAGCCAACCGAAAGATAGGCATGTGCCCAAGGAAGTTCAGGCTTGAAGGCTATTAACAGCTGAAGATAAAAACTTAAACTAAAAATATTAAAAAAAAAAAATTCTACAATGAAATCAAATTAACAATCTCATCTAAAGTCACAAAAGAAAGGAAATTAAAAATCTGGGATTTGCCCCTCTGTTTATCTCAGACCATTGTATCTTCTTTAAGGATGGAAAGTCATTCTGAATTTTAAGTATTAACTTTGAATGTCCTTTTTCAGTAGTTTTAAATCATACCCTTAACTTTCACATAGTTTTTGTTATGCTTTTATTACCAACCACTGACCTTTCCAGTTGTCTTAAAGTATCTGTATTGCTATTAAAAATTACACTGTCATCCATTTAAGCTGGACATGAACTTTCTCTCAAATAAATGTGCAATGTTTTTAAAAATCTTTCCATAGCTGAGCAAGAAGAAAATACTGTGAGAAAGTCCATTATGGGGAGCCCTATGTCAATCTTGGATTTATATCAACACAGTCTCTATGGCCATTATGGAGAGGATGGGCCTGAACAATTAACACATTACAGTTTTATTGAGCAACTGAGTGGAGCTTCCAGTAAAGAAGGCAAGAGCAAAGAGATCCCTAGTGTGAGTTATCTTGCTTTTTATGATATTCCTCTTACTTAACCCAGGAATATATCTGTCTCATTTATATTCATTTTCTGCATTCATCATTAGTATTTACAGAAACCAAAAAGACACCTGAAAATATGGTATGGGTTGCTAGGGGGAGTAAAGCAAACTAAGCACCTTTTTAAAGGAGGTTGCATAAGTGTGGTGATCTTGTCATCAGCTCTAGCTTACAACAGACTTCCAAAACTTACCATTAGAGACAATCTGGAGCCCTAAGATTCATGGCAAACTTCTGTTTAAGAATAGCAGTAAAACCCGTGATATCTCTTTGGAAATGCCTGCGCTGCAGCGGGGAGTGTCTCCCAGCCCAGGTAGATAGACACAGGCCAGCGCTGCTCGAGCCAGTGCTCTAAAAATAGCAGGGTGGACATTGAGGCACAAGCAATGGCTCGGGCTAGTCACCTACACTCAGACCCCCAGGGAGTCAGGCAGGCTTAGACTTGGGCATCGAGCCCAAGCTGCCTCCCCTGCTGCGACATCCACACTGCTGTTTTTAGCATGCTAGCTTGAGCAGAGACAAGTCCGTCTACCCACGCTCCAAGCTGCAGTGTAGACATAACATTTGTGGCTGCTGCTCCACGCTGAGTCAGCTTACAAGAGGTTGCATTTTATTTAGTGCAGCATAGGCCTATTACATGGTATTTAAAAAACAATTGAAGTGGAAGTCTGCTGTGGTTACCAACTATTTTGTGGGCTCCCCAAAATACCATCATATAGTCAGACACAGTTCTGTTAAGACTAGGTCTGTCTTACCACCAATTTCTGTGCAAACTTCATTTGACTTAATCAAGAGTTCCACAAAGAGATTAGTAGCAGAGTATGACCCTTACTATGGGAGTCTCTACCACCTTGAACGCACAGTACTTCTGAAATAATGTACTCTACCACATTTTTTTGCTTTCTCTCCCTCCCACACACACATTCTTGTTTTCTGTCCATTCCCCCCTTCCCCCACCACCACCAATATTCTCTCTTTCTCTTTCTCAGTGAGGTACACAATTCCAAGTATTAAAAGGGAAAATACATTCTATGGCAAGCAGTCACAGGTGCAATACATTTTTAATGCCTGTTTTACGGAGAATCTTTTCTTATGTGTAAACTTAAAAAAAAAAAAACAAATTTGTTTCTGTAAGTATAAATTTTATTAAAAGAACCTAGAATTAGATTTAAGGAAGAAACTGAGAGGTGACTTGTATCCAAGGCTGCTGGAGTATATGTCATTTCTGCTCTGGGGATGCAGCAAATGATGGCTTCAAACACACTAATCAAGGTCCCACACAACTCTCATCTCTGAACCTCAATGCTTTATGGACAGAAAATTGCATGTTCCCCATAGTAGATATAAACCTGCTTGCTAATTTATATCATCCATAAACGATGGACTTTTGCACCACTTAATACCTAAGATACCATATCTCTGAGAAGTGCAGACAGAGTGTATGGGAGGGTCCACACTAGCCCTGAAGTAGGTGGTATAGAGAGGCCATTGGTGGCTGCTTAAAGGATGGACTATTGGATCCATGATTACATGGATCTAGTTCCTCCAAATCTCTGCCTATGGGTGCACAGGTAAACTGGCAGATATTTCAGACTATAGTCCTGGAATAGTAGCTGTAGTGGACCTACAGTGCTACCCACAGCCTGTTTCATACCACCTCCCCCACCATCCCTGAAAAGTTCCCTGCAGGAAGGTGGATTACTTGGATTTTGTGTGTGAAGAGGTGAAGTATTTTTTGCTAAACCCTGCCCATTGCCCCTTAAAATACTACTGGTGAGCATGTGCTTTCATTCTCCCACCTCTTCTCCTGCTGGGGCTTTTTTACCTCTATTTCTGAAGTGCAGTGAATCACAAATAGAAGTAGTTTCTTAACAGAGAATCAGTGGCTAGAACCTGGAGCTAATGATCCCAAAGCAGACAGCACCAGCTGTCAAGTCCGGGACTTCCAGCCTTGCTTCTACCCTGCCTGCTAGACCCACAGCAACCAGGCCCAGAAATTCCACTTGAGCAGTAGCTGCCTCACGGAGTTTGGAGGGGACATGCTTAGGAAAATTTCTCAACCCTCAGAGTTCCTTCTCTAAAGAAGCCAGCACCAGCTACAGCTGAGGGCACAGGGTGCAAATCAGGGTCCTTCAGGCCCAGTGCCCCTTAATCTCAACCATACCCTCCTGGGACACTGGTCCTAGTGGCTGTCAAATGAGGAGCAGCAATAGCCAAGAAGCACTTGCAGGGGTCAGACTTTGGCAAGCATCCAGGTTCAGCTTTAGCTGGTGCTGCAGAAGATTAGCCTCCAGCTTGCATGCCTCCTCTTTGCTATCTATCCATTTGCTTCCCTCCATGGGGCTCAGTGCCACTTGACATCATTGTGTTCGCTAACCTCTGAGATCTGGACTTGGACACATTATCTTCTCATTAGTTGAATTGTCATTGGTGGTTGGTCTATCTTCTTCCCCCATTGCCCTTGTCTCTGCCACCCTTCATCTGCCAAATCCCTCATTCACATCCTATTGTGCTTCTCTCCCCTTACTCTCCTCCTCTTCCTCTTCTCAGTCCTACAATCCCTTCCCACCATTCCTCTCCCTCACTTCAACCCTGACTGCCCCTTTGAAAAAACAGCTAAAACTAAAAGATTATAGCAGAAATTAAGTCAACATATTCATTTAAAAAAAAACTGAACTAACAAAACCTGTCCCATGTCATTGCTCTGTTCATTTTGCATATTGAATCTCTTCTCTGCAGCCATTCTCTTTTTGATTGTAAGCTCTTCTCAGCAGGGGCTGCATTCTATTCTGTCGCTGTACAGCACCTAGCACATTTTGAGCACAATATTGTAAATATACAGGAGGACGATAATAGATGATAATGCAAGGGCTGTTGTGTGTGGCACAGTGGGTTAGATCACAAGAGAAAAAAATGCATTTTTCATCTTGACCCCACTTGTGCACTTAAGAAAATCACTATACAATTCCACAGAGTTGGCAATATCTGTTAAATAGCAGAGAGCACTGGAGGTTAGGACCAAAGTGCACAGTCGGAATGACATGGAAGAAGCTTTCACAGCTATTACTTATACTGTGCCTTCACGGCAGTGCTCGGAAACCTGCACTTTACTGAACACTACATTCACTCACAAACTTAGAAAGAAAAATCCTGACATGTACCTACTTTGTTTCACCATCTACCAACATTTATCTAATGACTAGACTATGCTCTGGCTTTACACTTAGAAAAACACGAGGAAAAGAAAATGACACTAGAACATTTAAAAAGGATAAATGAAGGGAAACAACCATTTAATTCCTCACCTTAAACATTTAGAGATTCACAATTGAATTATGTAGAGATAGTGAATTGTCTCAAAACAAATATTACAATTCTGCCTTTGCCAGGGCCAAGGTCTTTTGCTATTAATCGAGCAATCAGATTTGGTTGTATTAATTAAATGGGCTAAAAAAGGTAGCATTTGCACTTAATTAATTTTTACTGGTATATTATAGTTTTTTCATGTTTAAATAATGTGCAAAATCAGCTGTGGGTTAAAAATAAACAAAACTCATTGACATGGCCTTAAGAACCTTGTAACACTGCATCATTAAACTAGAAAACAGCAGGTGTATCTGAGCCCCAGCATTTATCATGCATTAATTTGGGGGGGGTTTAAGATGACTTTTTGAAGATTTGAAACAGTGCTCAAAACCAGTGTTACCTCTTGGTGAACAGTGAAAGCTCAATAAAACACAAGGGATTTGCCTATTAGTATTAAACTTTTCAGAATGACAAATGAGGAGCAGTGACCATGAAAAGCAGGTTGCCCCTGAACTCCTTGTTTGAACCAGCGCAGCAATTTTTTTCTCAGCTGTAATTTGTCCGCCACAAGAAGATCCATAGTCTGTTTAAATTAGACTTGTGTGGCTTGGAACATTACTCACAAAAAATGGGGAATCCTGGCAACGAGGACTGTGTCAATGATTCTGAAAAATCAGGCAAATTTTGGAAAGGAACTGTGATCTATAATGTGGCCTTCTAAAAAGAAGATGGTACGTGCCTTGAATTTAATTCTTGAATGATGTATGTCAAGTTTTTTTTTAAAGTGTCATGATCGACAGAATGAGTTTACTATGCTTGTCAAAAGAGCAGTGTGCCGTGGCAGTACCTTAGCTCAATTAAATTGGACTGTAAGGCACCACTAGTAAGATGGTGGTTACAGGCTCAGTGCTGTAATGAGACATTTTGGAAGGAAGCTCTGCTAATCTGGCACTATTGTAGTTTGATTTGTCTCTCCTCCCCCAGTACACATTCACCAGTGCTACCCCCAAAATACACACGCACAAATACATTCAGTCACCAAAAGGCTTCAAAGCAAGGCTTCAGAATAGACAAAATACCTTTCTTATAGAAGGGAAAGTAAACAGAATGTTTGAGAAATTATACATTGTTTCTGAGGATGTAAAATACATTTTTAATGTTGCTCGATCCCATCTTTGATCTGAGATATCCTAAACTTTCTGTTTTGGAAACTATTTTTAATATCCTCAAATTTCTGCTCACCAGTAAGAGATCGTTTTAAATCAACTAGGAAAATGTAGGCATGCCAGGAAATTCTGAAATACTCAGATTCTTCAGTAAGTCTCCATTTTTATACAAAGAAAACATGATTTCAAATAGAAGATAATTGAAGTGAACTGAAGGATGTGGATAAAACAATCATCTAAATTAATAGGATTAATATATTTTTCTAACATGATTTTTGCTAATTGCAGTATTTTAAAATTGGGAACACAATTATTTTTATATGCAGCAGTTAAATTTGATTTTAATTACACAATAACTGATGTAATTTAATGAACTCCTACCGGGCCTGTACCAAAGACCATCAAAGTCAATAGAAAAACACCCATTGATTTTGCAAACTTTAGATTAGGCCCATAGTATACCGAATATTGCTTCTATTGCCTGTGGCAATAACTGATAATGCCCTAAACCACTTGCTGACATCATGATCTGTGCTCCAGTTACACAGAAATCTGAATCATGACAAGTCAGAGATGGAAATATTATTTCACAATTTGCATTATCTCAGTGGGTTTTTTATAAAAATTAATAAATCACAGCATGTTTTAAAGAACTCAGAAAACAAGACATCTGTTCATCACTTTCCCATGTTGTTTGTACAGCACCTAGCACAAGGTGGTCCTGGTCCATGACTAGGGCTCAGGTGCTATGGCAATACATCTAATAAATAATTATTTTTACTGCCTTCTTTCTGGCTGCAGAAAAGCATGCCAGTTAGTTCATCATCCTTATGACCCCAAAGCTTCATGAAAAATATATGCTCCTCTCTGCCTCTATGTAATGGAGTCACATGTTTTTATTAAATAAAGTCATTCTTCTTTCCTTTCCTCCCTATATGTAGTTCAGTTAGAATTCTCAAGATTTTTTTCTTGCTTATATTTCAAGGTATGACTTGGTGAGGGCAGAAAGGATAGGCTCCTTTGTAGAAGAAGAGTAATGAAATGTTTGTATCCATTGCAAGCTTGGAAATCTGTTTTTCCTCAATTACAATGATTTACATGTAAACACTGACTTTTCACCTCACATTACAGCGTTTACTACATCAATGATTTAATTATAGACCCAATTAACGAAAGAGGCTTATTTGTGCATAAGTGAAGTTATACTCTTTTTTCTATGCAGCAGAGTGCCTGTGTATTGTACAGCTGATTCATGAAGGAGATTTGATGCTCAAATCACCATGTCTTGCCATTCAAATAGGTTTTAGAGCTAGCTGGAAAATATGGGCAGAGGAAAAACAAATATATCAACAGAGAAACCAGTGCTGTTTTGGCTATGTTTATGAAGGGAATCAACATGGTGACATTCCCAGATAAACTCAAGAATTTTTACAAGTGAGTGAGTTGATGGGAATTAATGTATGCCTCATTGTACTTGTGAGTCTTCTAAAGTATCATATTAGCACAACGGAGTGTCCAAACAAGGACTTACAAAATGATGATAATTAGTAATTATACAATGCCTGCCATCCTCAAAGAGCCAAAAGCATTTTACGAGCAATGCATAAGATAATCCAGTGCCTCTTAATTGCAGCTGTACCTGGTCGTGCGATCCAGCATGTAGGCGGGAAACCATTGCAAAGCATACTGTAGAAGCAAAAGTAGAGGGAGAGGACAGTTTGTCCAAGGACTCGGAGGCAAATGCCTCCTCTTATTAAAAGTGTCATTAGATCTTTCACATCCATGTTGAGTTGACATGACTTTAGTTTTTAAGATCTGAAAGAGACAAACACAGTAAACTTCATTAAACTCAATTTCTCTGACTCATGAGGATGCAAGGTTGAGCTGATTCTGATGGGACTGGAATCTGTGGTTCTAGGGAACCTAGCTATTTCACACCATACATTTAGATCAATAAGCTATCCCTTCTGGCAGCCTTGATGATGAGATATCAACTTCATCTATTTTTTTTTAATGAATGTATTTATTTTAAAATATTCAGTGATTGTGAAAGGACCTGGGTTGACTCTGGAGGCTCATTACCTATCCACAGAATGGTACAGCATGGGAAGTGGTAGTACCAACTTTCCCCCACCCTGACCCATTCCAGTCTTGTCATTTCTAGGAGGGAGAGCATAATTCATTGTCCATGGCCATTCAATCCCTATCCTATCTCCTGAGACTGGCAATCATGGTGGTGGTGTTCTCACATAGATACTTAGGAACTGACTCTCACCACCAGTTCAAGTAGTCCTTAAACAATCATGGGACAAAGCATCCACTGCTCATTACTGACTTGAACTGGATTTGAACCAGCAACCTAGTAGTTGTATCCTCTTAACAATCCCCTGAACCATCCAGCCTGTCTTCCCTCCTTTTCTCATTGTTTTATATTAGTGTCTTTTAAAGGTAGCTTTAGTTAGGAAATACTTCATAATGCCTGTGGAAATAGAAAGTGCTTGCTGTACAACTCGGTGTGCAGCAATTTGCTGTTCCTTAATATGGTAAAAATTTTAAGATAGGGCTCAGTTCAGCCCTGCAGGCACATGGAGGTACAATTTGCACTTCTGCAAATCTGAGTGATAGCTGTGCCACTAGAGATGTTCATTACTAAGGAGGGGGGGGGGCAAATGGGGTACCGTGGTTGCCTGCCCTAGCAGCCCTCGAGAGGTAGCAGCTTTAGGTTCTAGCCAGGGATCCATCCGAGTCTAATTGGTGGAGACTTCACTGAATCATCACATCTCCCAGGTCCCCTGGCATCTAGGCCTGTTCACTTTCTTAGCAGCCCCAACTGCCTCCAGACCGACCTTTGGAGCTGTATTTGCAAGCAGCTTGTGCAGCTAGTGCTGGCCCTGCCCAGGCAGACTTTACTGCTCTGGCAGTTCACAGCCCGAGTTCCTCCTCTGGAACCCACAGAGAACATCAGGCCTGTAATGTGTTATAATGGTAGTCTGGTTCATCACAGCCAAAAATAGGCTTACAAAAATGTAGCTTAATTTCAGCATTGGTGCTTGTCTGATCATTTTATCATTGTCTTTGCCATTGTCACACCTGTGTTATCTTAGTCAGGTCACTTAATCTATATCTGCTTCTACTTAATAAAATGGGTATAATTTCAGTTACTTACCTCACTGGAGAGTGTGAGGTGTAATTTATGTTTAACGAGTGTGTTGAGAATCTCAGATGAATAATGTAATATTTGTTCCATCAAGGAACAATAGAGTCTGGATAATTACACAATTTAATGTCCAGTCTACTGTCCTGGGAGTCTCATAAGAGTGACAACTTCAATGAAAAAAACACAGGAGCATGATCCAGTAAGATAATGGACTTTATTGTACCACCCATGGGAGTACTGCAGAATTTAAAAATGTGTCATCTAGCCTCAAATTTAATTTGTTTGAGAATGAGGAAACATTAAATTAGAAATAAATTAGGAGGTCTCTGGACATCAACAAATTCGACATCTCACATGTTTAATAGGGTGAGTTCCCATTTCAATATCCCTCCTATGTTACTCAGTCTTTTATCCCTAATCAGATCCAGAAACCGCTTAAAATATGGGAATTGTTTAAGAACAATTTACCAGATGCCCAAAAGCCACAATTGAGAAGGAGACATATTGGTTAAAAAAAATGTGGTTTAGAGGGGAAGTGAACACAGCTATAAAACAATACTATAAATAAATAGAAGAAAGGGGAAGTTGATCGTAATGAGTATAAGTCAGAAGGTAGGAATTGTAGACAAGTGATAAGGGAAGCAAAGGGGCAGAAGGAGAAATTATGGTCAGCAGAATTAAGGACTATAAGAAAGAGGCTTTTTAAGTGTATTAACAATTACTCTGGTCCATTACTATATTGAAATGGTAGAATTATGTATAATAATGCAGAAAAGGCAGACATTTTGAATAAATATTTATACTATATTTGGGAAAAACAGATGATGTAATCATATCATATGATAACACTCTTTCCATTCCACTAGTATCTCAGGAGAATGTTAAACAGCGGCTACTAAAGTTAAACATTTTTAAATCAGCAGCACTAGATAATCTTACGTCCAAGATACAAGAGCTGGCTGAGAGCAAACTGGACCATTAATGTTGATTTTCAATAAGTCTTGGAGCATTGGAGAAGTTCCAGAAGGCTGGAAGAAAGTGAACGTTGTCCCAATATTTTAAAAGGGCAAATTCAATTACCTGGATACTTATAAGCCTGTCAGCCTGTCCTTGATCCTGATAAAATAATGGAGCACCTGATATGGTACTTGATTAATAAATAATTAAAGCAAGGTAATATAATTAAGGCAAATTAACATGTTTATGGAAAATAGATCCTATGAAGCTAACTTGATATCCTTTTTTGATGAAATTACAAATTAGCTTGATAAAGGTAATAGTTTTGGTAAGGCGTTTGATTTGGTGCTATGTGACATTTTGATTAAACAATAGAAATATATAAAATTAACAGTGCACACATGAAATGGAGTAAAAACCAGCTAACTGATAGGTCTCAATTCTAAAGCACTTAGAGGAGAGGAAAGTGATCAGGAACAGTCAGCATGCATTCACCAAGGGCAAGTCATGCCGGACTAATCTAATTGCCTTCTGTGATGAGATAACTGGCTCTGTGGATGAAGGGAAAGCAGTGGACATGTTATTCCTTGATTTTAGCAAAGCTTTTGACACAGTCTCCCACAGTATTCTTGCCAGCAAGTTAAAGAAGTATGGGCTGGATGAATGGACTATAAGGTGGATAGAAAGCTGGCTAGATTGTCGGGCTCAACGGGTAGTGATCAATGGCTCCATGTCTAGTTGGCAGCCAATATCAAGTGGAGTGCCCCAAGGGTCGGTCCTGGGGCCGGTTTAGTTCAATATCATCATTAATGATCTGGAGGAGGGCATGGATTGCACCCTCAGCAAGTTTGCAGATGACACTAAACTGGGAGGAGAGGTAGATACACTGGAGGGTAGGGATAGGATAAAAAGGGCCTTAGACAAATTAGAGGATTGGTCCAAAAGAAATCTGATGAGGTTCAACAAAGAAAAGTTCAGAGTCCTGCATTTAGGATGGAAGAATCTCACACACTGCTACAGACTAGGGACCGAATGGCTCGGCAGCAGTTCTGCAGAAAAGGACCTAGGGGTTACAGTGGACGAGAAGCTGGATATGAGTCAACAGTGTGCCCTTGTTGCCAAGAAGGCCAATGGCATTTTGGGATGTATAAGTAGGGGTATTGCCAGCAGATCAAGGGACATGATCGTTCCCTTTTATTCGACATTGGTGAGGCCTCATCTGGAGTACTGTGTCCAGTTTTGGGCCCCCCCCACCACTACAAGAAGGATGTGGAAAAATTGGAAAACATCCAGCAGAGGGCAACAACAATGATTAGGGGACTGGAACACACGAGTTATGAGGAGAGGCTGAGGGAACTGGGATTGTTTAGTCTGCAGAAGAGAAGAATGAGGGGGGATTTGATAGCTGCTTTCAACTACCTGAAAGGGGGTTCCAAAGAGGATGGCTCTAGACTGTTCTCAGTGGTAGCAGATGACAGAACGAGGAGTAATGGTCTCAAGTTGCAGTGTGGGAGATTTAGGTTGGATATTAGGAAAAACTTTTTCATTAGAAGGGTGGTGAAGCACTGGAATGTGTTACCTAGGGAGGTGGTGGAATCTCCTTCCTTTTAAGTTTTTAAGGTCAGGCTTGACAAAGCTCTGGCTGGGATGATTTAGTTGCGGATTGGTCCTGCTTTGATCAGGGGATTAGACTAGATGACCTCCTGAGGTCCCTTCCAACCCTAATATTCTATGATTCTATGATTCAATTGTAAATAGGGAATCATTGCTAAATGGGTATATTTCTAGTGCAGGCTGTCATTGATCAGTTTTTGGCCCTATGCCATTTAACATTTTTATTAATGAGCTAGAAGAAAACATAAAATCATCAATGATAAAGATGACAGATGACCCAGAAATTGGGAGAGCGGTAAATAATTAAGAGGACAGGTCACTGATACAGAGCAATATGGACCTCTTGGTAAGCAGAGCACAAGTAAACAATATGTGTTTTAATATAGCTAAATGTAAATATAGTCAAAGAATGTAGTCCATAATTATAGGATGGGGGACTCTGTCCTGGAAGCAGTGACCTGAAAAAGATTTGGGAGTTATGCTGTATAATCAGTTGAACATGAGTTCACAGTGAGACGCTGTGGCCGAAAGGGCTAATGTGCCACTGTGGCCAAAAGAGCTAATGTGATCGTTTGATGCATAAACGGGAATCTTAAATACAATGAAGAAGTTATTTTACCTTTGCATTTGACACTGGTATGACTGCTGCTGGAATACTGTGTCAAGTTCTGGTGTCAACAATGTGAGGAGGATGTTGACAAATTGGAGAGGGTTCAGAGAAGAGCCATAAGAATGATTAAAGGATTATAAAACATGTCTTATAGTAATAGACTCGAGGAGCTCAATCTATTTAGCTTAACAAAGAAAAGTAAAGAGGTGACTTGATTACAGTCTTGCATAAACCTAAATGGGTAATAACTATTTAATAATAGGCTCTTCAGCCTGGCAGAAAAAGGTGTACTATGATCCAATGGCTGGAAGCTGAAATCAGATAAAATCAGACTGTAAATTAGGTGTAAATTTTTAACCATGAGGGTAATTAAGCATTGGAATAATTTGCGAAGAGTCATGGTGGATTTTCTATCGTGATCCAGATAGCTAGAAAGGTACAGCAACAACAACAAAAATCCGTCACCAAACAAGCTTTTTCTCCAAGGCTTAATTAAGATCTTAGAGGGGACCAGTTATAATAGGAAAGAAACAAAAGATTTTTCACAAACATAGGGTCCAACAGAAAAAAAACTGTTGCTACAACCTAGTTCTCTAGCAGCTAGTGTAAAGCTTCATGTCCAGAGACCTTCTCTACATGGGGAAGACTGAGACCTGCGATCCTCCACAGCAGTGGCAGCCATGATGGAGGCTGTAGTGTAGACAGAACTCTGGCGTTTTCACTAGCATGTCACAGCTTTGACTGGCCCTCCATGCTGTATAAATGTTCTCTTTATTTTATATTTGCTCCAATGTACCTGTCCCCATATAAAGTTGGAGTGGTAGGTGGCGTGTTACTTTGAGCAAACCAAATGTTTTTCATCCAAGGTTCACTAGATTTTTCAGAAACATTTGAGGAGTTGGTGAGGGGTAAGAGGAGGTTTGGATTATGGGAAGAGGCTGTGACTAGCAGGCAGGGAGACAGCTCCCTGCTTAGTTGTGGTGAGTGAAATAACAGAGCAAGAGAACTTAATTTCTATGTTAACTGAGAGAAGAGGCAGAGGAAATGAAAGGCTCTATCTAAATTAGGAAAACTGGAATCTCTGGTTTTCCACAGGTGGAGACCGTGGTATAGATGGGACTTTGGCATTTTTGCCAAGGTGCCATCTAATCCTACTCAGAGCAAATCTCCAAACGATTCACACCACCAGAGCTGTGCTTCAACTATTAGGGTGAGATTGTTTGCTGTGCCTGTGCAGTGTGGGGGCCTGCCTAAATTATGGCCATTTCTTTGGGCTGCCCTGAGCTTCAGCACTGTATGCTGTGGCCCCACCCAGGGCACAATCCTTCTGTCAGGGCTTGCAAGAGGATCCTTGGGGGCAGCCTTAGAGCTCTCTCCTCAACTCCTGCACTTGCAGAATTTTACCCAGTCCAAATAAGAGGCTTTTCATTTTACACCACTCCAACCCTTGTACATGGCATAAAAGGACTGGAGCTGAGGATGTCACCCTTCTTTTTTCTACTCCCTTTGATATTTCTTCATGTGTGTTCCTTAATAAGAATTGTCTTTGTTGCCGTGTTGACAGAAGGGTAAGGACAGGAAATGGGAGTGTAGAGGGGTGGGGGGAAGGTCTAACAAAGGAATGCAGGTGACGGAGTGTTTATGGGAAGGCTGAAGACGAGAGGGCTGTAGGTGTGTGTAAGGGGCTAGAACTTGACAGGACTGGCTGAATGGTTGAAAAATCCTGGACCTGATTACCCTCTCACTTTACATCCATTTTACACCGCTGTAGCCCATGGATTGCAGTAGTTACTCCTGTCCTATGCTGGTGTAACTGAGAGGAGACTCAGGCCCTCTCTTTCCTGTAAGCCACATTCTGCCACCCTTACTCACACTGAGCAATGTCTTGCTCCATAAGATGCCCCACTGATTTCAATGGGACTGCTCACTGAGCTCTTAGCCATTCCTCTCTGTCAGGGTGAAAGAATCTGGCCCTTTTTGACTAAGGAAAACTTGCCCACTGGAGCAGAAGCATTCCCTATTTTGTCTAATGCAGCCCAGACCCCTACTGGGCTTAATTTACATTATTTTCCCACCCAAGGAGCATTTTTAAACTATTTGAATCACACAACCACGGTACTTTTGGTGTATACAAGTTATATAACTGTATCTTTCATTGGTCCAAATATAAAATGTCTTGGTGCTCATATCATTTTGGAGTCCTTAGAGATACAGCACATGTCTGTTAGTGATAGTAAATGTTTATTTCCCTATATAACTGAAGAATATTTAAGAATTAAATAGATTCCATGGTGAATAGGCATAAGCAGATAGATCCTTCAGTCAACAGATAGCTAGAACCAAGAGCATACACTGAATAAAAATATAATTTACTAGCTGATTCCCTTAATTGGAGAACATTCTAAGCCGTTTGTCAAAAAACTTGACAGATGTAGCCATTGCGATTTGCACCATGACTCAAAGTGCAATAATGTTTCTGCCATTTGTCATCTTACACTCTTCAATCTTGCAACTTTGGAAATGAAGCTTTTGGTTTTATTTCCCTTTGCTTTCATATTGTTGCCATGAATTGGAATATTATAATCTAATACAATAATCCAACATGGAATTCAGTAGACATTAACAGCAACAAATGACAAATATTATTAGGAAGTTTGTAAGATCATGTAATTGTTATAATGGTGGAAATGTTATTAGTAATAAAAGAAACAGATAAAAATAAATTGAATACAATAAAAACTGAGTTGACTCAATTCACAATAAGAGGAATAGGAGCAGAGAGATGTTCAAAAGAGCTCTTTGTTTTGTGAGTCTGGAAAATATTTTGACTCCAGAGGAGCATCTGATTAGCAAAGTTAAATGAGATGAATAATAGGACAGCATTTTTGCAAATTGTTTTTCTAGCTGAAATTTGCCTCCACCATCTATAACAGTGATATGCTTTGCATAAAAGCAGTTGAATATCATGAAGGGAGGGGCAGGAAATGACTGATATTTTAATATCAGAGTTATGTTCTCAGCACGATGCATGAGGAATAAGTTTCGTAGCTCACGTTAATAGGGGCTATGCACTGCATATAAAATGTACTGCCAAGCCATTTCTTTTTTTAGGAGAGCCCTGTAGCCTGCTTCTTTCTTTTCCTTCATATGTAGACAGGAAGAAATGCTCCATCACCCTTTTTTTTTTTTTAAGAGGACAGAAAGTTCTTGCTAATATCTTTTTAAAATTGCATGTTAAAATCTTTTTGAAGACTGTTTTTTATCTTATAGTCTGCTCCAGTACAGCCATTTACTAAGTCTGCATGTTTCATCTCCCAAAAATTTCAACTTTTATTTAAATTAAAAGTCATCTGCAACCTGACAAAAACACTATGTCCTGTGAGTAGAGGTAGGAGAAAATGCCACTGTAAGTACACTGCTTTTAATTAGGGAATTGGAAGTGCACCCATCCTGTTAATTTTTGATTGGCCCCAGCCCCAAAATAAAATATTTGTCTTCTAACAAATTTTTTAAGACCTTGGCATTTGGATTTCAGTCCCCATGCAGCACTCATGAAAAGCAATAGTTGTATCTAGTATAATAAATCAACAGGGGACTCAGCAAACTTAATAGCAATGAGTGACAAAGATTATATGAGAAGTTTGTAAGATACACCTGAGTAATTTAAATGTATTTAATAACATTTCACAAAAGCTCAGAAGAGTGATGTAAACTTTAGTGGCACATATCTGAGTCCTCCCAGCCTGAACTACCCTCTATTCGTCACTGAGAGGCATCCTGACAGCTGAGCTCCAAGTACTGCCGCCTTCTGTGGATTACTCCATTCTTTGCTTAATCATTAATAAAGGTTGCTAAAACTTCTCTAATTATAAAATGCCTATAGCCGCAGGGATTTTTTTTAACTACTCTGTTATTCTTAGTAAACAAGAAACCAGGTGGTTATTTGAAGAATTATTTGAATAATTGCTATGCATTTAAAAGTGATCCCTCTGATATCCTGTTAAACATGAACTCATCTTGTCTGTAAAATTAAATACACTATTAGGCATACTATAAAACAAGGCCTCAAATGAATTTCAGTGGATGTCGAATAAAACACAAGTGGGTGGCAATGAGGAAATTAAATATGAATAAATTATATTGCAGAGTATTTTAAAATTAAAATGTTAACCATGCATTAATAGTACATTACTTTTTATGGCAGGAGTGTTTAAACTTCACTGAGACACTGAATCTGCAGCAAAGTTAGCGGGTATGGCTGTCAGAGAGGGAGAGGTTACACATGCACAAAGCCACAAAATGGATTTGAAATGCAAGAGGTACGTTTATTAGGCTGCCTGACACTGATGAGTAGAACCAAATAAGCATAACATACTTTGTTCGTGGTCATTTTTGCAAGAGTTATATAACACTGCAAAGCCTAACCGTAGTGTCCTGTTCATGGGCCCTCATCGGTAAAAACACTGGCCAGTTTTTTCAAGCTTGGGTTCTTAATGTTAGGCACCTAAACTCATGTTTAGACATTTAAACAAATGCCTTGATTTTCAGAGGTGCTGAAAGCTTGCAGCTTTTAGAAACATCCAAGAGAGTTCTACGTATTCAGCTCCTCTGAAAATCAGGTCTCTTATTTAGGTGCCCAAATATGGATTTATGTACTTACCTTTAGGTGAACTTAACCTATAATTTAACCTATAATGTCTAACTCTTGTACTGGGGTAGTGTGAGTGACATCACAGAAGCCTGAAAAGGCATTTTTTTATGGTTTCCACCAAAAGGAAGACTAAATACTGTGTTTTTGAATGAGAACCTGTGATTCTACACAAAAGGTTGTATCATAATAAAACTTCTGTTAATTTGAAGCTAATTTTCATAGCATTTTCCATTACCATTATAACACTGGCAACCAGCAAAGGCCAGAACCAGATCTGTCATTTACAGGCTTTTTTTTTATTAAATTTCCTCTTTCTTTTTTTCGTGACACTGAAAACCTGCCACACCAAACAGTATCACTAAAGACTCCAGTGTTACCAATCGAGTACTCCTATAAATGTTAGGTACAGAAAGGGAATCTGTACTGTGCCAGCATATGCTGGGTTTTAGTAGCACAATAGTGAACCAGAAGGAACACTGAGGTAGGGTAGTAAGTCCAAGAGCAGTAGTAACCATCCAAAATAGCTGAGTAACATGGAGGATGATGGTTGTTCCAGCTATCTGATAAGGACCAAAACTCTGTTAGTTGTTAATGATTACGTCTATCATTTGGGGTAGGGCTGGTGGTAGTGGTGTCTGGTTAGGGAGAAACTTAAAATATGAAGGCATAATTTATAGTCTACTCTATTGCTCCATGGTGAAAATTATGTTCCTTCCTCTGAGGGGCAGAAAGGGGGCAGAATTGGTGCTTTGGTGGAGCCATGCAGTGATGCAGGCACCTTGGGTGGCTCACACCTCAGCTCTGTAGGGCTTTTGTGCCATTGTGTGGGGAGCAGAACCACATGTCTTCCATCACTGTCTTCCTATTGGGGTGTCTTAAGGCAGGCTGGGGAGAATGCTGCAGACTCAGTCAGGGCTACAGTAGTGATCCTGAAATGGCTTCCCATCCTGAGGGGGAAAGGGGAAAGGAATCTGAGCTGTGTGCCAAATGGGAGGACTTGGATCATTTACTGGATAACCAACAGCCATATATGCTCAGAGACAGTAATTGCCTCCACAGCTCCCAGTACATAGTGTGTGTGTGTAGAAAATGACCAAACCTTTACACAGGGCAAACCAATAAGATTAAAATGTTGGACAGCTCCAAATGATACATCAGAATCTGGCTTACAGTTGCTGGTGACACCAGCGTTTGCTAACCTGAGTTAAGTCAACTTTTATGAAGCAGTCGGGAGTATAACAAAAACCATTTCAAACTTTATTTTGAAAGAATCTCAAGCATTTGGGAACTGGTCATGTTCTGTTCATTGCAGCAGATGGCATTCCATTTGGTATTTTTTAGCTTTAGTTTGCAGCTCAAAATTTTGTTTCTAGGGGAGTTGGGTAAATTAACCTATTTATATCTCTAACACACCAAGGTCCTGATCCAAAGTTCACCGAAGTCAATGGAAACTATGCCATTAGCTTCAATCAATTTTGGATCAGATTGTAGGTCTGCTGTTCTGACATAGCATTTCAGGATCTCTTCTAATGAGGAGTACAATCCAGTCCTTAATGTCTGTATAGAGAATTTCCTCGCTGAAGGAGAAAAATTCTCTAATATTGCTACATGGGCTAGTAGTTAAAGCACAGCACTGTGGAATCAAGAGAGTAGGATTTTGCTCCCAGTTCTGCTGCTGGCTTTTTGGGTGACATATCGGACAAATCACTTAATCTCTTGTTGCCTCACTTTCCACATCAGTGAAACTAAGGATAAAAATAATACCTCCCTGGTGTATTTGGGGTTTAATTCATAAAAAGTTGCTATAGCAGTGCTAAGTAAATAATCATTATTATTATTAGTTAATTTTATGGTAGCATCCACAGAGCCCTACATACTTCAGTGGGGCTTCATGCCAGCTCGGGAATCCTGCTGTGTTGATCTCATTGCAGTGTCTGTGCACTGGGGCAATTTTAATTAAATCCTCATAAGTATTTGATTGGTTCAAAACATGGAACCTGTTAATATTTTAAAGATTTACTTAGGCTCCAATATTTATCAAACATAGATTTGTTTTGTTTTTCAACAAAACTTTTCAAACTGTTCATTTCCTAATATAACTTAAGTTACTGATTTTTATTATTTCCCAATGAGTTTGTTGTTGTGCATCATCTGGCATGTATCTGATCACTCAAAAAAATTGATGCACATTAACGAATAGGCTACAGTATGTGTGCACGTATTCCAGTTGTATTATAGCCCTCCTAGTGGCCTTGTATAATAACAATAATGTCCCCTTTATTTTATATACAGGAATATGAGGCATATAACACATCTCAGAACAGCTGACAGAATTAATAATGCAGTAACATTTCTAAAACACATAAGACAAGACAAAAAATCTTAAACATATTTCTCCTACACGTTCACTGCAGTGTCGGGTCACCCCACCAATTACACATCACTAAATACACACACTATGAGTTGCATCATTCTGTCACTGGAGAAAACCCACAGGGAGGACAAGAAACTTCACAAGGTTCCCCTCAGTGAGTCTGTCACATACAACATCTAACAGCTATTTTAGGTATGATAGCTTTCTAGCTGTGTAACCTGCAGTCCACTTCTCGGTGCCAACATACTCTGCTTATTCCTACTGATATTTCTTTATGATGATTCTCCACAGCAGAGGGTGAAGGGTGTCCTCTGCCATTTGGTTTTGTGTCTGACATGACTCACCTATTTCCTGTATGTCTCTGTCATTTCCTTGTGGAGTAAGCCAGATGAGTCACACATCACAGGACTAGATCCTTGAGTTTCCTGGCAAATATTAGATTAGTCTATGATCTATATTTGTATATGCCCAGATGTATTTTAGGCCACAGACTACACTACTCAGTTTTATTGTACCTTGTTACTACCCTAACCAACGCCACCACAAATACACTCCATTTTTCTACTGGACTGCTATGTGGAAGGAGTCCAGAAACACATTGCTTCTCTTCTGCAACATGCATAAAGTATGCCTTAGCATCCAGAGATGTGCTAGATACTGTACAGATTAAATGAAGAGACATGGTCCCTGACCCAAGCATTTTGCATTCTAATATTGGAGATGATACTGTGAGCGATAGCAGCTAATGAGAGCAGGGATTGAGGAAGAAACCACAAGGGTTATGGTGATGTGGTTACAATGCATGCACACCTGGATGGTTCCTCTAAAGTAAAACTTGGTTTTGTCTGTTTAGATCAAATCACCTGTTGTAGAGGGCCTGGAAGAAATGATTGTTTAGGGGAGATTGGAATGAGTAGAAGGTAATGAATTGGTGGACCAGGTTTGGAAAGGGTTTTTGTTGCGTGAGAAAAGGCATGGAGATGATATTGAGAAAAGGAAATCAAGGGGACATTAGGACAGGCATTACTGACGTTCCATTGATTTCAGCAGCATATCAGCGAGACATAACACAGGAGAAACAGCAGTGGGAGTCCAGGACATGTCAAAGTTATAACAGAAAATCATTAAAGCAGCAATGATTTATAGATAAGGCTGAAATGTGGCTCCTGCCAGGAACTCTCCTTGACTGGTCTCTGATGTTTCCAGTGTGCCTAGGAAAACATATCAGAATGGTTCCCCATCCACCTTTTTTGGAGTTTGTGACAGGTTGGTGTGTTGTTACCTTCCTCTTTTGTAACCTCTTGTGCCATGCCCGACCACAGTGGCAGGGTTTCTAATTGTTGCTCTCTCCTCTCTCTCTCCCCCCCCCCACAAACACATTCTTAGCCACCTCACCCTCCACCTGATTATTTCTCTCTTTTTAAATTTTGATTTCAAAGGGTTTTTTCCTCTTTCCTTTTTTCCATTCCCCTCACCTGATTGATCCCTATGCTCCTTTCCTCATTCTTCATCAAGTTACATGGTTCTCTTTCTTCTTCTGATGGGAGGAGTCCAGAATGGAGCTGGAACACATCCTTTGGCAGCTGAGCTCTCTGGTGTTGTGAGTGCAGAAACAAACTTTGGGTAGGTGAGCTACTTCCTGAGATGGTACCACTATACACTTAAGCTGCTTCTGTGGCAATGGCATTCAGGGTTACTGCAGGTGCAGGGAGGGAAGATGGGTTCCAAGGAGCTCCCCACGGTGCCAAGTCAGAGTGGGTGCAGTTTCCCACACCCACTCCCATACTTGTCTGGCACCACTAATGGAGCCCAGGCCCAAGATGAGAAACACGCTTATGGAAAATTTCAACCTTAACCATGAATTTCTTGGCATTTAAATTATGAATTTTCTTGTCTTGATTGTTTTTCATCAGTGCCATAATTCTTAATGTAAATCTTGGTGCGTGACTTAATAATACATTGTTTTACTTAACTAGTTCAGATAGAGATTTATATGATTATTGCCTGAGTATAAAGTCTTTTTCAATAGGAGGGTTGTGGGGTTTTTGTTTGCTTCCTGTTTGCTAGAATAACAAGTTACTTTATTATTCAACCTGGACTTGCTTCATGCTGTTTTCAATAAGATATTTAATAAATATGTAAATTTAAAAATTAATTTACTGCATACGTTTGGCAGTGTGACTTTTGAACTGACAAAAGTTTGATGGATTGTAAAATTATCCCCCTAAAAATCATCAGACATAGTAAACAGAATTTATCAACCTCTGTTAATTTTACAGCTTTTTCTTCATCTTATCTTCTGTTAGGATCTCACTTAATATTGATTATAATCAGTGTATTTCTAGAGCCGTAATTCATTCATAGATTAATTAGATTTTAGGTTAATATCCCATCAGAGTATGGGACATGAGCCAGCAGAGTGTTTTCCAGTTGTTACAGAGCTGCAGTAGAGAAACCTTGATTATTGTTCCCATGTGACTTAAACCACCAAGACTAATCACTAATCAAATTCAAACCACATAAAATGGAACATCCTTCATAGCATTTATTTTCTAGCTGGCTTATACTATGAGCTCTTTATTGACACAACCAACTAGACTGAAATATACTTTAAAAATTGCAAGAGTAATTCTCCCCTTACTTAAATCTGGGTATTTTTTCCCAGCCTTGACTGTTCTGATTTTTGTATGTGTGCTGTTCTGTTTTTTGTGTGTGTGCCTCTGTGGCTTCTGCCCCTCCCTTCCCACAAAATATCTGGGCTAAAGAACAAGTAAATTGGTTGCAGGGAATTTTAAAAAGTGTATGTGAAATATACTTATGTACAGGGTTTGATTGCTGATGGATGAAGCATAAGTTTCAATACAGACAGATTGATTCCTGTTTTTGTTTGGTTCCAGTCATTTCTAAAAAATGATCTGATCTTAATGCCAGTTGAAGTGGCAAGAAAAGCCACTGAACCAACATCACTATTTAGGTCTCAGTCTTTCCCTGACCCGTTGTGGATGAACATAAGAATGGCCATGCTGGGTCAAACCAAAGGTCCATCTAGTCCAGTATCGTGTCTACTGACACTGGCCAATGCCAGATGCCTCAGAGGGAATGAACAGAACCAAGTAAACATTAAGTGATCCATCCCCTGTTGTCTATTCCCAGCTTCTGGCAGAGACTAGGGACACCATACCTGCCCATCCTGGCTAATAGCCATTGATGGACCTATCCTCAATGAATTATATCCTCAGTGCTGCCACTTGAAAACTGATATTTCTACTTCTGCTGCTTCTGCCCCTTTCCCATTGGGTCAGGTGGTGCACTCTGGATGTTCACAGGCTAACAAGAACTAGAGTTTGTTATTTTTGAACCCTGTTATAGTCTTGGCCTTCACAACTTCCTCTGGCAAGGAGTTCCACAGGTTGACTGTGCGTTGCATGAAAAAAAATACTTCCTTTAGTTTGTTTTAAACCTGCTACCTCTTAATTTCATTTGGTGGCCCCTAGTTCTTGTGTTATGAGAAGGAGTAAATAACACTTTCTTATTTACTTTCTCCACACCCATCATGATTTTATAGACCTCTAACATATCCTCCCATAGTCGTCTCTTTTCCAAGCTGAAAAGTCCCAGTCTTACTAATCTCTCCTCAATGTTGCCTTTCCATTGCACAGATCAGGACAAGTTTTAAGAGAGTGCATATGCTGAGGGGATACACCTCCATTGAGGTTTTGGTGTAGCCAGTTGGGGGAGATATGGGAACCTGGCCAATGGAACCATGAGTATGCAGACTTTACCTGAACATTGTAACTTTAAGACCTGAGGTGGAGAGGAAGTGAGGAGATTCTTGCTCCTATGGACAACCCCCACAAAAAGCCTCTTAATTTTGACTTGGTAGTCCTTACTGGCAAATCCTGCTTCCACAAGTGCAGGTGTGAAAGGCCTGCTGGCAGTGAAACCAGTGTAATTCTGCTGCCCAAGGAAGGTAGGATTTGTTAGGGAAGCCGTGCTGTATATGCATACTGCCTGTATGACATGGAGTCTCATTCTGCAGCGGTTTCCTGTGCAGCAGTACACAAGAAGGTGTTTGGAAATGAAGTAGGGTGAACTGGTGGATATGAACAGACCCTGTGTTCCCTCCCCACTCCCCTTAGACAGAGAGCATGCAAGGACCCTAGAGGCAGTTCCTAGGGTTGCCAGGTGTCTGGTTTTCAACCGGAACACCCAGGCAAAAAGGGACCCTGGCAGCTCTGGTCAGCACTGCTGACTGGGCCATTAAAAGTCCTGTTGGCAGCACTGGCAAGCTCTGTCCCCAGCTCCTGGGAAGCAACCGGCATGTCCCTCCAGCTCCTAGGTGGAGGTGTGGCCATGGGAGCTTCGTGTGCTGCCTCCATCCCGAGCACTGGCTCCACAGTTCCCATTGGCCGGGAACTGCAGCCAATGGGAGCTGCAGGATCAGTGCCTGTGGGTGCACAGAGCCCCCTGGTCGTGCCTCCACCTAGGAGCCAGAGAGACATGTGGCCACTTCCCGGGAGCCGCCTGAGGTAAGTTTCACCCAGAGCCCGAACCCCCTCCTGTACTCCAACCCCCGTCCCAGCCCTGAGCCTCTACTAGGAGCTCACACCTCCTCCCACACCCCAACCTCCTGCCCAGCCCTGAGCCCCCTCCTGCACCCAAACTCCCTTCCGGAGTACACACCCCTCCCAAATCCCATCCCGGAGCCCCCTTCCACATCCTGAATCCCTCATTTCTGGTCCCACCCAGGATCCCTCACCCCCCATCCCAGAGCCTGTACCCCCTCACACATCCCAACCCCCTGCCCCAGCCCTGAGCCCCACACTCCGAACCCCTCACCCCAGCTGGGAGCCCCCTTCTGCACTCCAAGCCCCTCATCCCCAGCCCAACCCCAGACACCACACCCCCAGCCAGAGCCCTCACCCTCACCCTCTCCTGCACCCCAACCCAGTGAAAGAGAGCAAGGGTGAGGAAGAGTGAGTGATGGAGTGAGCAGAAGCAGGGCCTTAGAGAAGGGGCGGGGCCTTGGGGCCGCAGGCAGGGCAACGTTGTTCGGTTTTCTGCAATTACAAAGTTGGCAACCCTAGCTATTCCAGCAATTAAATGCAGTATCTCCTGTGAACCGTCTCTACAGCCATGTGAGGAAGGATGTTCTCTTTCTTCCCTTTACAAATCTCCCAACCTAGTCAAGCTACTTGTGCTGGGTACTGGGGTGAGGATGTCCCCCTGTGTGTATAAACACCTGCTGCTCTTCATAGCAGGGAGAAGAGGGTTTTTTCGTTGTGCTGACTGCTATTGATGCTGCCACTTGAAAATGCTATTTCTACCTCATCTGCTTCTGCCCTTTTCCCGTTGGGTCAGGTGGTGCACTCTGGGTGTTCACCGGCTAACATGAAGAGAATCTAGTTCAGATGCCCAATAGGGAGGGTTACTAGAGCAGAAAATCATTATCTACCCCCAGTTACTCTCCACTACTGAGTCTTGAAGGAGACATTGTGCACTGGAATCCCATTTTCCATCAGTACACTGCGTTACTAACTCTGAGACAGTAAGGGACTCGGACATAACTGGAGAGTGAGGGGAGAAATTTCTTTGTAATTACCAACATAAATAGAAAGTCAAAGGTAGAACATGAAGACAGGCAAGTGTGTGACTAATGCTTATGAAAAATCATTTGAGAACAGGTCAGCCTTATGGAAAGATGACTACTCTCATGGTGAGAGTCATTAAAGATTATATGTTGTATGTGCCTGATCCTGCCTCCATTGGATTCCATGGGAGTTTTGCCATTGGTGTCTATGTGGCAGAATCAGGCTCCCTAAGAGCCGCATTGTGAATTATCTTGTGAAAATAACTTGGTTGTTTGAACTAGTTTTTACAGTTTCATTCCTCATTCTGTTCTAACTGATGTCCAGGTTTTAAAAATAAATCAATTTTAACAAATGCTAATTTTGGATTAAATAGCCAGGATATCCCCATTTTATCCCTTCCCTGTTTAAACTACCAAACAAACAAACAGACTTTCATGGCATATCCACCTCTACAGAAAAGAACCCTGGATATTTAAATACCGTACATTGAATAAAAAACTGATTAAGAAGGTAAAGAGTAAAAGCATTTAGTTTAAGTGTGCATGGTTTTCACTAAAATGATGTTCAGTGGGTTATCATTGGCAACGTAAGGCTAACGTTTAGAGGCAGTATTAAACTTTATATGGTTTTGTAGAGTAAGATAACTGTCAGCAACTTAGTTTGGCCTTTCAGTCTGAAATGTTTTACTGTAATTTTTCCCTTTACTAGAAAATCATAATAATTTTATTACTTAATTCTCCCCATGAGTAACAACAGTAAATTGATTTCTGAAATGCAAAGTTTACCCTGTGTGTCTCATATTAATTGTCATTCTCTCAAACGCTAAAATCTAAAGTTTCAGCCTCCTTTTCCTTCAATCACAGACTCATCACCAGAATTAAAGAACAAATATTTATTTCAGGTTTCAGAGTAACAGCCGTGTTAGTCTGTATTCGCAAAAAGAAAAGGAGTACTTGTGGCACCTTAGAGACTAACCAATTTATTTGAGCATGAGCTTTCGTGAGCTACAGCTCACTTCATCAGATGCATACCGTGGAAACTGCAGCAGACTTTATATATACACAGAGAATATGAAACAATACCTCCTCCCACCCCACTGTCCTGCTGGTAATAGCTTATCTAAAGTGATCAACAGGTGGGCCATTTCCAGCACAAATCCAGGTTTTCTCACCCTCCATCCCCCCCACACAAATTCACTCTCCTGCTGGTGCTAGCCCATCCAAAGTGACAACTCTTTACATAATCAAGTCGGGCTATTTCCTGCATAAATCCAGGTTTTCTCACATCCCTCCCACCCCCATACACACACAAACTCACTCTCCTGCTGGTAATAGCTCATCTAAACTGACCACTCTCCAAGTTTAAATCCAAGTTAAACCAGAACATCTGGGGGGGGGGGGTAGGAAAAAACAAGAGGAAACAGGCTACCTTGCATAATGACTTAGCCACTCCCAGTCTCTATTTAAGCCTAAATTAATAGTATCCAATTTGCAAATGAATTCCAATTCAGCAGTTTCTCGCTGGAGTCTGGATTTGAAGTTTTTTTGTTTTAAGATAGCGACCTTCATGTCTGTGATTGCGTGACCAGAGAGATTGAAGTGTTCTCTGACTGGTTTATGAATGTTATAATTCTTGACATCTGATTTGTGTCCATTTATTCTTTTACGTAGAGACTGTCCAGTTTGACCAATGTACATGGCAGAGGGGCATTGCTGGCACATGATGGCATATATCACATTGGTGGATGTGCAGGTGAACGAGCCTCTGATAGTGTGGCTGATGTTATTAGGCCCTGTGATGGTGTCCCCTGAATAGATATGTGGGCACAATTGGCAACAGGCTTTGTTGCAAGGATAAGTTCCTGGGTTAGTGGTTCTGTTGTGTGGTATGTGGTTGTTGGTGAGTATTTGCTTCAGGTTGCGGGGCTGTCTGTAGGCAAGGACTGGCCTGTCTCCCAAGACTTGTGAGAGTGTTGGGTCATCCTTTAGGATAGGTTGTAGATCCTTAATAATGCGTTGGAGGGGTTTTAGTTGGGGGCTGAAGGTGACCGCTAGTGGCGTTCTGTTATTTTCTTTGTTAGGCCTGTCCTGTAGTAGGTAACTTCTGGGAACTCTTCTGGCTCTATCAATCTGTTTCTTTACTTCTGCAGGTGGGTATTGTAGTTGTAAGAAAGCTTGACAGAGATCTTGTAGGTGTTTGTCTCTGTCTGAGGGGTTGGAGCAAATGCGGTTGTATCGCAGAGCTTGGCTGTAGACGATGGATCGTGTGGTGTGGTCAGGGTGAAAGCTGGAGGCATGCAGATAGGAATAGCGGTCAGTAGGTTTCCGGTATAGGGTGGTGTTTATGTGGCCATTGTTTATTAGCACTGTAGTGTCCAGGAAGTGGATCTCTTGTGTGGACTGGACCAGGCTGAGGTTGGTGGTGGGATGGAAATTGTTGAAATCATGGTGGAATTCCTCAAGGGCTTCTTTTCCATGGGTCCAGATGATGAAGATGTCATCAATATAGCGCAAGTAGAGTAGGGGCTTTAGGGGACGAGAGCTGAGGAAGCGTTGTTCTAAATCAGCCATAAAAATGTTGGCATACTGTGGGGCCATGCGGGTACCCATAGCAGTGCCGCTGATCTGAAGGTATACATAGTCCCCAAATGTGAAATAGTTATGGGTAAGGACAAAGTCACAAAGTTCAGCCACCAGGTTAGCCGTGACATTATCGGGGATAGTGTTCTTGACGGCTTGTAGTCCATCTTTGTGTGCAAATATTTATTGAAGTTATTGTGATTGTGAAGTGATTGAAGTTAGCAATTGTCTACTGGATTTCCTCCATGAGAAGCAGAATTGGTGATTCCATGTCTGCTGACAGTTTGTGGCCTAGCTTACTCTCTGGAGAAAGCAGGAGTGTTTAGCTTTTTTAACTTCTCTGGTCACAGTTGTCTGGTTGTTGTTATGTTGTTGCTGCCATCTTTTTCTACTAAATTCCGCTCAAATTATTCTCTCCTCAACCACTGTCAAACACACTTTGTTCATGTACAGTTCATGCATCCAATAGCCATTATAGAATTGGAAGGGACCTCAAGAGGTCATCTAGTCGAGTCCCCTGCACTCATGGCAGGACTAAGTATTATCTAAACCATTCCTGACAGGTGTTTGTCTAGCCTGCTCTTAAAAATCTCCAGTGATGGAGATTCCACAACCTCCCTAGGCAATTTATTCCAGTGCTTAACTACCCTGACAGTTAGGAAGTTTTTCCTAATATCAACCTAAACTGCCCTTA
Organism: Caretta caretta; assembly: GCF_965140235.1. NCBI lineage: Eukaryota > Metazoa > Chordata > Testudines > Cheloniidae > Caretta > Caretta caretta. Next base: position 17,146,007 of record NC_134216.1, on the reverse strand, counting down.
CTGCAATTTAATACCATTGCTTATTGTACTATCCCCAGAGGTTAAGGAGAACAATATTTCTCCCTCCCCCTTGTAACAACTTTTTCTAAACTTGAAAACTGTTATCACGTCCCCTCTCAGTCATCATATGGTGCCATGGGAAAACAGCCATCCTTATAATACTTTGGCACACCCAGTTTCTTACCTGATCAGGAACATTTCAGAATTTGAAAATCTTGGGTACTAAAAATGGGCAAAACTTTGAGGCAAGAATGAAAGGTTGAGAATATCTAATCTAGTGTATATGTAAACAGTCTGGTGTATCACCAAAGGGATAATATTTCATGCTAAACTGTGAGGGTAATACTGGTATGTAATTATTGCTGTTATAATGCCTATATTTCTAGGTGCAACATCATACTGGGCACAGTATTCATTTTGAGTAACTGAATCCACTTAATCCCTTCTTAAAAGCAGATATATATCTAGCCATATTATGAAAATTGTGCTTTTAGACACATAAAGCTCTATTCACTAGGCAGTGTCTTTTACTTTCCACATCATACAAGAATTCAAACCATCGATAATACAGCTCTCAGCTCCACAGCAAGCTATTTATTCATCAATAGCCATTTTGTCCAGGTCTGCAGGTGTGAGTCATGCAGAGCTCATGCTAATGAGCTTTATTTCCCCTTAGGTAATTTATTTACAATTTAGAAGGGCCAAAAATATTCTCCTTGTCACGAAAAATTAAATATTTATGTAGAACGTTACTCCCCTGTCCTAGAAATGGCATGCAAGTTTCTGGTTCTGTTGACAGTATCATCAAGCTACACATAATACCATATGTAGATTACTTTCACCTAAGTGTATATTGTTTTCTCATAAAATGATGAACAGATCAATAATTTCACACATACTCTATGTCAAAGCAATTTTTCCTGGAGGCAGGAAATAGAAGGCTTCTTTATTATTTATCTTGAAAGTCTGATGGGGTTCCTTTGAGAAGGTCATTGTCTGCTACAGCAAAATAATCATGGGATTTCTGTTCAAGCAGGAAAAAGAAAAATGATTCATTATTTCAAAAATTATTTTACCGTCAGTCTAAAAAATAGATGAAAGCCTCTGACAGTATATAAGGGAGAACAAGGCTTAACTTATTATTTAAGGTTACACTTTAAAGAGAAAAAAGTTCAAACATTACATTTTTAGCTCTGCTGTAATATAACAGAGGTCATGCAGTTACAGCTTTCACCTTTGTAGTTTCCTGGATGTGATTGTACCACTATTTTCACCGTAGAGCTTTACCTGTCCACCTAATGTTCTCATTCATTTGGCTAAATGAGATCTGGAGACTGTTCACTTTCTGTTGAGAAACTACCACTGCATTCTGTCCCTTTCTGTCTGTCTAATGGAAAACTACTGTATCTCAGCTCAAAGCTATACTGAACCTTTTCATACCACGCTTGGCTCTGCAACACAAAATGCTATGGCCCTGAACCCGATCTCACTTACCAGGGTGTTACAGTAGTGTGACTCCATCGACGTCAGTGGAGTTACTTCTGATTTACATCAGTGTAACTTTGATCAGAATCCAGCCCTGTGTCTGCAAAACGCCTTTTTTATAAGAGGACACTGCATATATATTAAAGGTGTCCTACTGAGCATGCAATATGGTAGTTTGTGACAAATACAGTAGTGCATCTGTGTCTTTTACTGCTTAATCCTAGTGTGTAATAAATGCAAAGCAGTTATTGTAACAACTACGGGACATCTAGATTGATAAAACTCTGAATTTAAAATGATAAAACAGTTACAGACTGTGAGATCAATATGACCTTGGATACACACAGGCGAAGTAACTTATGGAATTAAAAAATGTAAAAAGCTAGAAAATTGTTTTGCCTTGCGGTGTAGTTTTAAATAATAATTTTTTAAAAAAAATCAAAAGCAAGCATACTTGATATCTCCTATTAGGGATTAGATCTGAAATGAAAGACCTTGAGTTATACAATTAAGTATTGATTTTGTTGATCTATATTTAATTCTCATAGCAATTTAGTTGTTTTTACACAGGAGTGTTTTGCAGCTGTACTTCACTTGGAGCAATGTTCCTTTTACTTTTGTGATAATCTAAAAACTAAATTGCTCAGTGCATGCGAGACAAAATTATTTTATTCTAGTGTGTAACTGACTCTGAGCCCCTTAAACTACTGTTTAACTAAATGTAGAAGAATGCAAAATGCATTTACACTACAGTATTTTCCTTGCTAATTTGGGGCTCAGGTGTACCTTACGGGCTCAGTCTGGCTAGGAGGCAGTGTCTCGCTACATTACACAATGGTAGCTCCACCAGTATATGGTAGGAATGGACATGCGGCTACAGTCCTTAAGGGGGTTCAGCATGAATTCTCCTCAGCAGCCATAGCTCTGCCGTCACCCCACCCTTCCCTGTCCCTGTTTGCTAGCCCTAGTCCTGGTGCTATTCAGGTTAGCACTAGGACTGCAATTGTGGCTTGTCCCTGAGCATATCAGACACAAGGAGAAGAGGCTCCTTGCACCACTGCCCACCCATAATCTGGCCCTATGACTTTTTAATTAGAAAGTGCATCATAAATTCTTTGTTAGTAAAGTAGAAATATTCAATGTGTATGTCCAATTTTTAAATGTGCATGTAGGTTAGCTTTGTTTTCTGAATTTGTTGCACTAAGGTATTTTATTACATTAGTTCTGGTCTTAACTAAACCCATTAGAATGTTGCCAAAATGAAAAAGTATTCTGATTTATGACTTCAGTATATCTTCATATAGACTCATAGACTTTAAGGTCAGAAGGGAGCATCATGGTCATCTAATCAGACCTCCTGCACATTGCAGGCCACAGAACCTCACCCACCCACCCACTCCTGTAATAGACCCCTAGCCTCTGGCTGAGTTACTGAAGTCCTCAATCATGATTTAAAGACTTCTAGTTACAGAGAATCCACCATTTACGCTAGTTAAAACCTGCAAGTGACCCATGCCCCATGCTGCAGAGGATCAATGTAAATTGCAATCAATGTAAATTGATTCCTAATTAATGTGTGTAGTATCTGGACTAGATTCTCTCCTCCTCCTCCTCTGGCAACTGTATACCACTCTCAGGTGGTGGCCGGCTGAGGATTCCTGCAGACTGGGGGAGCACTCAGCTGATGTAAAGTGGAAAAGCCAGCTCCTGTGGCAATTGCCCCCCCCTACACACATACAGACACTAATATGGGGTGTTCCTGGGGTGGAGCACAGCATGCCTGCACAACACCAATTCACAACTGTAGTATGGTCCCATTGAGTTCATAGCCAGTTGGCATTAATTAGAGGAGCCTTGAGCCTTGGTGCTGCAGAGGTACCATAAGAATCAAGAAGGCTTAAATTGCTCCCTGATGGCACCTTCTGTACTGATTGTATCTTGGCTCAGGACATAATCTGAGCTTGTATCTATTGTGTTTTCATCTGGGTGAATTTAATGTTTGTGAAAAGGTGCTGAGTTGACCACCTTGAAGGATAGACCAGTCCGTCTACCTCAGAATAGGTAGGCATGGTCAGCAGCAGTTCTTCCCACTGAACCTGCCTTGTGCCTTGGCCCCCAGCAAGGAAACATAGAATCATAGAATATCAGGGTTGGAAGGGACCTCAGGAGGTCATCTAGTCCAACCCCCTGCTCAAAAGCAGGACCCATCCCCAATTAAATTATCCCAGCCAGGGCTTTGTCAAGCCTGACCTTAAAAACTTCCAAGGAAGGAGATTCCACCACCTCCCTAGGTAACGCATTCCAGTGTTTCACCACCCTCCTAGTGAAAAAGTTGTTCCTAATATCCAACCTAAACCTCCCCCACTGCAACTTGAGACCATTACTCCTTGTCCTGTCCTCTTCCACCACTGAGAATAGTCTAGAACCATCCTCTCTGGAACCACCTCTCAGGTAGTTGAAAGCAGCTATCAAATCCCCCCTCATTCTTCTCTTCCGCAGACTAAACAATCCCAGTTCCCTCAGCCTCTCTTCATAAGTCATGTGCTCCAGACCCCTAATCATTTTTGTTGCCCTTCGCTGGACTCTTTCCAATTTATCCACATCCTTCTTGTAGTGTGGGGCCCAAAACTGGACACAGTACTCCAGATGAGGCCTCACCAATGTCGAATAGAGGGGGACGATCACATCCCTCGATCTGCTTGCTATGCCCCTACTTATACATCCCAAAATGCCATTGGCCTTCTTGGCAACAAGGGCACACTGCTCCTGTGGAACCATGTTTTAAATGAGAATGCAGTTCAGTTTCCATTTCCATTCCTCTGCTCATATTGCCAACTGTGGTGATAGGAATGCTTGTTCCCTGACAGTTAGGTTGACCACAGTTAGGTTGACATGTTTCTGATAGTAATGACTTTCAGTCACTACTGATCTGGACCAGATTTGATACGAACTAATATACCATTACCAAATCCCTGAGCCATCCAATTTCCCAATATACTATATCCCACTGAAGGGCCTTATAGTCAGGAGAAGATACTGACTCTTTCATGTGAGAATTGACACTAAAAGTGCGTTAGTAAATTAATGACTTAAACATGAGTAAAGCTAACATCTTTGAGGCAAAGTCTGTTCCTTGTTACACCTGTGCTACTCCACTGAAGTCAGTAATAGATCTAAATGCATGTAACTGAGAACAGAATTTGACCAACTATGTCTATAATTTATCAACATATCCTAATAATATTTATTATTTTGTGATTTCCTTTTGTTTCATACAGCAGCTTTTGTAAACTGCCATGAAAACCAAGAAATATAATGTATTCTGTATCCAAATAGTTTATATTTTGTATCCTACTGGTATTCACCTTCCATAACTACTGAATAGGTTGTTAAAGAACAAAGGGGATTCTTTCTTGATAATAAAATAATGCATGTTAGCCTTTACGAAGTGGATATGTAAGTTATTTCATTATCATGCGACAGGAACGGTGCATTGTCTGTAGAGATCCTCACAGAAATTATTGTGCTTAAACCTTTTCTGTGTGGAGGAGTTTTGGATGTAATTGAATTTACTTCCAGAATTATAATTAAGGAAATATCATATTGTAACTTTTTGCCCACATGTATTAAGAATTATATTACATGACTTCTTATTCCAAGGTCAGCATAATATATTAATATGATATGCAAACACAATTCTCTTGCAAATTAAACTGTGGGGGGAAGTTCTTCTTAATGAATTTGTCTAATACATTAGTATGATTCCCTTAATTGTTCCTACTCCCCCTCCCAAACCTCCCAATTTACATTTCCTTTATATACTTGCTGTTATCTGAAGATTGTCTTAGGAGACTGGGGATATCTGGTGTTTTTCCTTAAAGCTCCAGCTCCTGGAGCAATGGTATGACATGAGAATCTCTCCTCTCTCTTTTCTAAAAATGTTTCTAGCCCTCATGGTTACAGAGTGAGGCTTGTAAACATGAACCCTAATAGCACAAAATCCAGTGACAAATAAAAATAACACAAAATGTATTATTGTTAAAAAAAAAGGGGGGGGGCTTTTTTTAAGCCAGTCTCATGATTTTTGGAGTCTGACTCATGATTGTTGACTGCTTGGGGTTGGCAATCCTGAACACTGTTCAAAGGAGAAAGAAACCCAGAAAAGGGGGACATTATGTATCATATGAAATGAAAACCGTACATCAGCAGCAGCTGAAAAGGAAAAGGAAAAAAATATTTTGCATCTCACCCCAACACTATCAATAAATCACACATCTTTGCTCATACAGTATTGTAGTAATGTGTTAGAGAAAAGAAAACCCAGACCATCTTCTGTCTTTTACCAGATGAAACCATTGACCTTGGCATTAATACGTATATGAAAAGGCAATCATATATCATAAAATATCTTTAACTTATTCCTGAAAACAAATGCCTTTGCCTCAGGTTCAGTCATACACATTAAGTGCGGCAATGATGACCTCCCATTCCTTTTGATCACACATGTTCCCACTGCCAGGAACACATGAAACACCGTTTCCACCCTTCCTACTTCCCGTTGTAGGAGAGCAGGTACTGTATCCACATAAGACTTATGTGTATCAAATTTAGAATTATGAGCATCCATCCATTGCAGTGTTTACTACGCAGTATATTCAGTTTTCAATGCTGGGCACTTCAGTTTCATTTGGTTCAGTGATTTTAGTTAAAATTTGGTGTGGATACCTTTCGTCCCAATAATTTCTTTAGTATAGTTTATTTCCTGTAACCCCCATATTAAATACCTTAACAAGGGTGTGATTATATCGATGTACTATTTTATATTGGACTTGCATGAGGTTATACGCTATTGAGGTTCCAGGTACATAGAATATACTAGTCAGCTAACTGCGTGTCCACCCCTGTGACTTACACTGTCTTTCAGCCCAGCCAGAGTTTTTGTTGTTATTTTAACAGTGTACAATATACTATCAGAAATAGCCCTGTGCAGTCAGTCCATACATACATTCTAGCTCTTGTCAGAAAATAAAGGATGAAATCCCCCATTAAAACCAATGGAAGTTTTGCCATTTACGTAACAGATCCAGGATTTCACCCAAAACCCCATGTTTATCCCTCCATGTCTATGCCCAAACATCCCCATTTTATTTATCCAAAGCAAAGCTGAAAGTTGGAAGAAAAAAACCCCAAAGAAAAGCCATGTGACTCAAATTAAAAATCAATAGTTCATTTAATAAAATATTTAAGATTTTGCTAGTCTGTAGGATAAAAGGCACTATGTAAGTGTTTTAAAGATGTTACGCATACGGATCATTTCATTCAGCCTACACTGAAATATGGCATCTGTTCTGTGTCAGGTTTCAGAGTAGCAACCATGTTAGTCTGTATTCGCAAAAAGAAAAGGAGTACTTGTGGCACCTTAGAGACTAACAAATTTATTTGAGCATAAGCTTTCGTGAGCTACAGCTCCCTTCATCAGAAGAAGCTCACGAAAGCTTATGCTCAAATATATTTGTTAGTCTCTAAGGTGCCACAAGTGCTCCTGTTCTGTGTCAGTATACACTATACAGCATTGTTTAAGGGAAGGGAAGAACTTTGAAAACTGAAATTACAGGGAATTTTAAGTGGGTGGACTGTCAACTGTAACTTCCAAAATTTGAATTTGTCTGGAATACTGGGGATTACATCCCTCCTCTTTCAGAAAGTACTGTGAGATCAGTGGTAAGGATCACAGTTTTGTCTCATCTAGAAAAATGGCACTTGCAATAATACAATTCCCCCTTGAAATATGTCGGGGCATGCGTTCACTATTGGACCAAAGAGAAGAGTCTCACTTACTGTGTCACCAACATTACTTCTAGTGTCATTTAAAGTTTTCCGAAAGGTTTCATCCAAGTTCTAACCTGGGCAGCCACATTAAGCCTGTAAGATCTAACAAGTTCACAATCTAAGGTGGCATGGCTTCATGCCCCCCCCCCTTTTTTACATATTTAGCCTTAAAAAATAAGCACTCCTTTACCTAATCTGTCTTCCCATTGCCCAAGATCTCTAGGGTTAAATAAACATGGCAGAAAGAAAGCCTGATATATTTTTAACCTTAATATTTTCCACAAACCCTGATGACTAGTTAAAATTGTGTGTTTAATCACTCAGGATCTCCTGGTTCTGGTTGAGCTGTACTCTTGGGTGGGCCTAAACTATCCATCGAAACCAAGTAACACTGTTCTTGGATTGCCAATAGTATATTGATCCAGTCATTGCTGCTTAATACTATTACTAAAAATACGGAATGACCCTAACTGGGATAGCACACCTCATTTAACAATACGTATTTAAAAAACTTGGCTCCCTAGGTCTCCGTGCCCATCAAATGTGGAATGTTATTTTTTGATAATATTATCTGTAACATGAGTTGGTAACATGATAAAAAAAAAAAGACTGTATGTGAAAGACAGGTCATTTTTATTGAACTTCTCCCTAAACAGCTGATAAACTGGTCTTGAAAAGATCTTTGTAGCCAACAAAGGGATGCAATTACACTTGTTTAATACTACTGTGATTTTTTTTTAATATAATGTGCTAATACATTATCCAGTGTTTCATTTGGTGCAGTTTCAACAGAATTACAACACTTCCCAAAGTAGATCTAGCCAATATCTGATTGATTCTGGTCTGTGGGGATTGGATCAGTTCAGTGTAATTTCCTCTCTTGTTGCTTTCATTTCTATTAGGGAGGCTTTTGGTTCATGGAAATCGATAACCTTATACATGCAAAATGTTAGGTTATTTTTTAGTAAGTTTCATTTGTGCCTGTATCATACAGAAAATATATTTTCCCCCTCAGAATATGTGCACTGCATGTTAGTTATTTGGCAGACTCCAAAGTCAATTCATAGACAAATATTCATTTACCCTTACAATAAATAAATAAATAGTGACCAGGGAAAATTTAAATTACTATGAAGAGGCTGAAGATATTTTACACATACAAATTCCAGAATCTGCCACTTAAAATGTAAATGGGACTTAACTGTTTTGCAAATTGAGTCCTATTTGTCTCAGCAGAATCATTAAAGCTATGATTTAACCCAAAAATGGGCTTTATTATTCCATTTAATTATACTGGAGGATTTAGGTACAAGCCTCTAACAATTTATTCCTTTAACACGGTGAATGTTGGACAAACAAATATTTGACTATGTACGTAGGATAGCTTTATTTTTGTAAGAAATATGTTTCTAATATTTTCCTTACTTATTACAGAAATTGAAACAAGCTGAAAAAACAAGGGAAGATTCTGAGAATAGATTATCTAAAATTTCCCTGGAGTCTCTCAATAAATTTAACAGCAATAATGTCATTTTATTAGAAAAAGAGAAGAGTTGTCTGAACAAGGTTGAAGGACAAAAGGAAGAAAATGGAAAGAATGAAGAAGCTTCTTTAAATAGCTCTGATAGTCATGTTGTAGACAATTTAGAATCCTTGAGTGATTCTTTATATGATAGCTTCTCATCCTGTGCCAGCCAAGGCTCTAATGATGTATAAAGAGACTTTCTAGTGGGTTGTGAATGGAGCACTTAACGAACTGAGGGGAAAAAAAGAAAGGAACAACTGTTGAAAAACTTCATCCTAAATTGTTGGATTCACAGCAGGGTATTTCCTGACTTATTTTCATGACACAGCAATAAGGAAAGACAAGACTGCATTTATTGTGATGCATGAGACTGAAAATTGAACACAATAGCTGTTATACAAAATGTCTTAATTTTGCACTTTTATGAATACTTGTACAGAAGTTGTAAAAATTTTTGAAAAAATATATTTGTAGAAAAAAAAAGCAATAAATATTAAATGGTGCCATGCTCCTGAAATGACAGATTACTAACTTTTAAAAGTTGATGTTAATATTAACAAGCAGAGTTAGTGCATTTTTTAAAGAAAGATTTATAATTGTACTAGTCTTAAAACTGTATGTAGAAACACTGCTTTAACATAAACTTGAGCCCGCCAAATTGTCTGAAATAAACCTTCTTGGACCACATTTTACAACGTACACTTTGTAATTTTTTTTTTATTTTAGTGCAATTTCACATAAGATTCTCCAGGGGTATGTGCATTTTAGTAGGTGTAATTCCTTAACATTTTCTGTTGATACTTCAAGAGGGTTTTGATGTTTGAGACAGTATGAGAATGGTTGGAATCAAATCCCAGATCCTACTACTACTTGTGCATCTGAGCAGCCCCACTGAGTTCATAAACCATGTGCATAAAAGTGTTTGGAAGATCAGGGTCAAAGTGATTTGCCATTTGACTTCAATGGGAGTTTTGCCTGAGTAAAGGATTGCAGGATCTGGCCTTTATTGCTCACTGCAGTATTTACTTTTATAGTTTACCTACTTCTCCTTCCTCTGTAACCATTTAATATGAATTTCTGAATGTGGTATGTTGATTTTTCCCCTTCAGACCACCTTGGTTTTAACTCCATCTAGGAATCCTGGAAAACTGAAATAAAATTCATATTTGTGATAAACTTTTTTAAACTAAAAAAAAAATGTTTTTGGTGCTAACTCTTAATTCAACATATCTTTTTCCTATAAAGACTTTATATGTAAGGGGAAGTCTATTTATGTGTATTTTTGCTAGTTGTGAAGTATTTATAACTGCTTTTGTACAGCAATCTATCTGTAAACTAGGTATATTTGGGATATTTCTAGGGTCTACTGTTTCTTTAGCAAATACCTGTTAATCTTTATGATATTGTATGATCAGTGTTATTTTGTTAATACTTTGTGCAATTTGTTACATTTTAATTTTGTTATTTTAAGTAATGATGTCAGATTTAAACTTGCATTGTCTTTTTGAAACTTATTTCTAAATAAAGTTCATATCACATTTATAGGAATGGTTAAAGATATATATTTTCCCAAGGACAAGTCGTCCATGTTGGAGTTAATTGGTTTAATGAGATGGATTTACGAATTAATTGTCCAAGAAAATATGAAAGAAGAGATGGGAAGCAAATAAAATAATGTAAAACTATTTTAAAGAACCACCTCTATGATACCATATGCATGCAAAACACTGTGCAAACCATTTCCCTTCTCCAGTCAACTAGCCCTGGGTGCCCCAGAAATAATAAACGTGCAGATGGAATTCAATCATTCAAATGAATTCTCGACATGGCAACTAAAAAGTAATTTAAGCTTAATTCAAACCCCTCTGCTTGCAGACAAGATTGTGACTGATCAAAGGGAAGCCTGTGGGTTGCCGAAAGATGAGGCTGGGGATGGAGTTGTAATAGGCTGTGCAATGAAAACCATCATTTTCCTTCAGCTAGTTCTTCATCTCACAAATGAAGGCCGCAGCGGATTGTAGGAATGAAACGCACCGTGACGTGGGGTGGCCCCAGGAGCCTCCACTCGCTTCCACACTGTGCCAGACGAGAGCCAGGCCCCGCACGGCGGGGACGGCCACGGAAACGCTCCTAGCTGCGGCCCGCGTGGCGGCGCCTTTAGGGGGGTGCTGCAGGGAATGGGTCCTGCCCCCGGCAGCGCTTCCCAGGGAGTCAACACGCGCCCACCGTGGCATGGGAAGGACTGCGCGGGGGCACCGCCCCGGGGGGAGGGCGAGCCTCCCCCTGCGCCGAGCGAGCCGCGGGCTGGGTCACAGCTCCGCGAGCCAGCAATGAGCGTGCCCCCGCCTCGCCCTGGGCCCGCTCGCCTCCCACCCGGCCGAGGCCTCCTGCACCTTCTCGACGGGCACGCTGCTGTGTGCCCCCCGGGCCATTAGCGAGGGCGAGACTAACCCGGACCAAAGCCCTGCGGCGGGGGAGCGTCCCTGCAAACAGCGCAGAGGCGCCCCTTCCTCCCACACACACGTGGATGGGTTAAGGGCAGCGCGCCGCCCCCTCCGTTAAAACACAGGGGGGGGGTTAAGGGCAGCGCCTTCTACAGCCCCTTCCCCCAATACACACTAGGGGAGGTTAGAGTTAACCCCCCCACACACACTGGGGGGGGGGGGGGGGTTAGGGTCAGCCCCACCCAAGACACACAGGTGGGTGGATAAGGTCAGAGGCCCCCCCCCCACATAAAGGGTTAAAGTCAGACCCCCCCCCCCGGCCCATACACACACCCCTAGGTAACTTAGGGACCGAGGCCCCCCCCCACACACACACACAGGTAACCTCCCCCATGCCGGGGGAAGAGTTGAGGGTGAGAAGCTGAAGGTTCGTGACCGCTCCGCCCGGGCAGGGTTGGGGTCGGGGGTCACTGCCCGCCCGTCTGTCCCCACGGGTCCCCGCTGTGTGGGGAGCCCTTTGGCCCCTGCCGGCCCGGGAGGTGCGTGCCGGTTAAGGACAGAGCCCTGCCTGCAGACACACACCGGAGGGGGGGGCTCTCCCTACCCTTCCCGGACCGCGTCGGGCTGCAGCGCACGGACAAAGCCCCGCAGCCCGGGATGGGGTTAGGGGCAGAGCCCGACTCACCGGCCACTGTGTAGCAGTAGCTCAGCGCCTGAGCCCCCACCGCCTTGGGGAGGGAGGGTCTCGGCTCGCTAGCGACCCCCCACCCCACACACTGGGAGCAGGAGAGGGAGCCCCGGGAGGGGGGCGGCTGGGTTAACTTGGGAAGCCCGCCCAGCTTTACTGCCTGGCCGGAGGCGGGGGGGGGTCTCCCTCCCTCACGAACTTTCTCCCTTCCCCGAGTGTGCCGGGAGGGGTCCCTCTCCCCTCCCCTGTCACATGGTGCGAGGGAGGGGGGCAGAGGGAGACTTTTCTCTCGCCGACTCTCCCCCAGCGCCGGCCAGTCTCCGCTCCCAACTCCTGGAGGCTGGAGGGAGCGCGGAGCCCGGCGGGCGATGCGGGCTCCGGGAGCTGCTCGCCGCAGCGGTGCGGGGAAGAGGCTCGGCGGCACCGCGCCTCTGCTGCCCGGCTGCTTCTGATGCGCCGCGCAGCCCGGGGCCCCGGCTCCACGAGGATGTGGCTCCTCTTCGGCGCGGCAACTTTCTGGGGATTGGTCCTGGCTCCAGGTAGGAGACGCGGGGCAGCGCGCCCCTGGGGCCGGGGCAGGGCGCGGCGCCGGCAGCGCCCGGCTCTCGCACCTGCCGCTTCCCGCGCCGCTCTCCCGGCCGGCGCCCGCAGCAGCTCCCCGCTCCCCGCCACTCTACAAAGTTCGCGCTGCTATTCAACAGCTGCTGGCGGGGCGGCCCCTTCCCCCGGCACTGCGCCCAGCGCTCCCGAGGGGAGCCTCTGCCCAGCCCGTGCCCCGCTGGCCGCCCTCCCCCGGGCAATGCACCAGCCCGGCTCCTCTCGCCGGCGGGTGCGCGAGGATCAGCTCAGCTGTGGGTCATCGCTCGCTGAGCGCAGTCTCCAGCACTGAGCCAGTTCCCTGCGCAGCGCTCGCCTCCCTGTCCCCGCGATCCTAACACTGCCTGAGGCCAGCTTCTGTGGGCGATTGCCTGGAGAACAGCATCGCTCAGCTGGGAACAGCTCAGCTCTGGGTCCCTTCTACCAGCCTCCGTCCTGGGAGCAGCGCCGGTGTGAACTGAATCGGCATCGTCAGCCAGGCTCGGGGTCCCCTCTGGCATTTTGCTGCTCCCTGTGAGATGCACACGGGACCAGCTCTGCCAGGGGTCCCCAGCGAGATGCATAGGGAACAGCCGGGCTCTCTTCGTGCAGCGCCCAGTTCCCTGACATGCCTGGGGACAGCTCCTCTGGGTGACGACGTAGTGGAGAAGCGGCTCACCTCGAGCAGTGCCCGCCCCCCGCCCAGCATGGAGGGCCTGTGACAGTTTCCTGCACTTCGTGTTGGAGAAGGACCTAATTTACATGATAAAAGAGGGAAGCGAAGACGGCTTTGCAGCTGTAATTGTGCATGGCAAAATAGTAATTAAATCATTTGTAATTAATTAGTAGTTAAGTAAACCCGACGGCACAGATAAGAGCTGAAGCGCATCTGTTAGCCCGGTTACTGTCCCCCAAGCACGGATAGTGCTTATCCCACTGCTTTAAGGGGACTCCAGCTCGGTAGAGTGGGAGCTGAGAGTGCCGGGTCGGTGGGTAAGTGGTATCAGTTTTGTTTCAGTCCTGTTCTTTGTACTCTGCCCCCTGCTGGCTGCAGCGTTTGCTGTTGCTCCCCAGGGAATTCGGATAATTCAAAAAAGTTGAGTGGCTGGCTAGGGATTGCTTCGCTGATGTAGACTCCCCGTTTGTACCTAGTTAGCTAATTATAAGAATCTGGGTAATTATGAGGGGAGAGCGATAGCTCAGTGGTTTGAGCATTCGCCTGCTAAACCTAGGGTTGTGAGTTTAATCCTTCAGGGGGCCGTTTGGGATCTGGGACAAATATTGGGGATTGGTCCTGCTTTGAGCAGGGGGTTGGACTAGATGTGACCCCCCCCCCCCCAGGTCCCTTCCAACCCTGATATTCTATGATCCTATAAGGAGTAGCCTCAGCTAAATGGGCCAGAGTTGTAGACAAATCTTTTGACAAAACCCATATTTTTGCTTTGCTGGTAAATAGATAGGAACAGCAGAGTGAAGAAAAAATAAGTAGCATTTTTGGCATATGCAGATCTATTCTGAGCAAAACTCTGTCTGTTCCAGGAATTGGTCTGCAAATACAGTGTTACCAGTGTGAAGAATTCCAGCTAAATAATGACTGCTCTGCTCCAGAGTTCATTGTGAACTGCACAGTGAATGTTCAAGACATGTGCCAGAAAGAAGTAATGGAAAAAAGTTCTGGTAAGAACTTAATAATTACACTCTTCCAGGTTTATTTGGTATTGTTTGGTGCTCTTAGCTGCATTGTTCATTTTTCTCTACTATGAATTTTTAGCTTAAGGCATATTATATTATTACCAAATTTGTTATCTCAAATTTATTGTATTTTTCAGATACTTTAGGTTAATAATTTTCCTTTAAAATGGAAAATATTGAAACTTACAAGACAAATGTTAATAAAGATGTTAAAATATGATCTTATGGTCAAATTTAGTTTCACAGCACTGGAAAATTAATAAGTTAGTTTAATCTCATTATAGTTAATTAGTTGGGCCTTTCCCAAGAGATGGAGGAAAAGTGCATTAAATTAGTAATTCCTTCTTTTCTTTATTTACTCCAGCAATTCACATAAAGTAAAGGTTGATCGCGTGTGATAGGAAGCTGAGCTATGGGATTTCATCCAGAAGACAGTGAGCAGGGAAAGATATTGGAATTCAAGTGGGCATGGCTGAAAGAATGTATTGGGCATATGGATGTTATCTCTGAAAATTCTTTAGGGGTTCTGTCACTGCTCTAATTAATTTTAGAATACAGTGCACTGCTTTTAGTTTTTATTCAAAGATCACTAATATTTTCAAGAGGAAGCCAGCCATGTTTGTTCTTTTCTCCCTAAATCATCTCTGGGCTGGGCTGTAAATCAATCCATTACATCAAATACTTCAAGATATTTTTAGAGATTTTGGGGGCAGGTGTTTTGTATGTTAAACTTCAGGACCCATCATAGTCATCTAACTGGATAAAACATTCCAGCTTTATCAGAGACTTTTGGGTTGGGCTCTGTGATAGAGGAAAAGTGTTTGGCTGTTTGCTATTTCATATAGCCTCCTGCTCCTATCATAGCCTCCACCTGTGATGTTTGCAGGGGCAGAAGGAGTTAGGATAGTACTGGCTCTCAGGAGTTCCTCAAATTAGATATGATCTGCACACTGATGAGTGGTGTTTCCGATTGAAAAACTCATCTACAAGAGGCAGGAATCCAGAAGATGTACATAGATGGGAGTATGTAGTACCACTGGTTTGGAGGGAAAGGATCTTGGATAGACATAGTGGCTCACAGCTGAGGGCAACAATTTATACATGCCTGTTGATTAAGGATGGTATATAGGACTGTTTGGGTGTTTATGCAAATAAAGCCACAGCCTGTCTCCTTCCAACAATACCAGATTCCCTCTGTTAATGGGAAATATAAGTATAGCTACAGGACTTGAAATGTTTCCACATAAACAAAAATGATTAATACTATTAAAATCTTCTACAGACCTAAATGATATTTACCAAGGTATTTATCAGCAACTCTGATCTTACAGCTAACCATAGATTAACGCCCTGCAAATCATGAGAAAGTGGTAAAATTGCCTCTTTAGTAAATAGAGAATGCATTGTTGGCATTTGTCCTCAATACAGATAACACCATACACACAGTACTGCACTTATAACTACTTTGTAAAGTATTTGGGATTTGTTCTGAACAGACAGAAAAAGATATATACTTAAGGGAAGATTAATTGCCATTCAATAAGAGAATTCAACTTTAAAATGTGAACATATTTTGGGTAAAAACACGTTTTTCTCTTTATTTCAAACACAGTATCTCCTTTCAAGAAAGGAGTATTTACTCAGAGAAGATGGTGGAGGTTTGAGACAGTTATGGGTTATGAGGTGCTTTGAACCTATGCATAATTTTAGACAAATATTTGAAATGCAGTTTGAAGGCTTTGTCACATACACCCCAAATATTCTATAAGCTTTTAAATAGGTTTGAATGAATGATGTGGAGGAGTTTGAAGTGCTATAAAAATCCTTTATAGTAAAATCAGATCCCTCCCAGTAAAACATGTAAATTATCCTAATTTAACTCTTGCTACTTTCTTTCCTTTTATCCCCTTCCCTTTGCACAATATTTTTATTCTAATGTACAATTTCAAACTATAACAGCCTTCAAAGAAACATCTGTAATCTTGTTTTCCGGATGAATGTTAGACAAAGAAGTGTTTGCAGTCAGACCTCCTTACACAAGGAATGGTTTACTTAAGTGTATAGGTATCCAAAAGATTTAAGTGGAAGCCACTCACATAGCATGTATGTACAACTGACTTGTTCAGATTAAAAAAATCAGATTAACAACTGAGTTTGCAAACTGGTTGATTAAGCTTTTGTGACTATGTTATATTGAAAATATGAATGATTGTGATTGGGTATTAAAAATATATGGCTGCATAAACTTGTCTTCACCATTACAAAGAAACTGGTTTGCAATAGACTAAATAAAGGTAGAGAAACATTTTTATGAAATGTTCTTTCTATTCTTTTACCTGGGCAATATTACATTGCCTATAATGAAAGTCTCTGGACTGACGTTTGAATTTTCCCATAGATACCTATCATGCAGTGCATAGCAGACTACAGTTCAGTCTTATTTGGCTTTGTTCTGTAAATGCAGTTCTTATTAGTTTTAAGTTAGAGAGTTACAAGTTCCCGTAAAGAAGTAAATTTTATTTTTAACTTAACTATTCCAAATTGAGTGAGATTTGCAGTACAGGTTAAGCTTCTTTCCTATTTCCTCAGTCAGTTCGAGAAAAGGGTGGTAGTAAAGCAAGGAGGATTCAGTAAATCATCTCTTATTGGGGTTTTTTCTTGTTTAAATGTGTGTAAAATAAAATGGCTCATTCTCAGAAATTTCATTTAATAATTCAACCTTTATTTTATCAGGCCATTTTAAAACTCAGTTTTATGTGCTTATCATTGAAAACTGAAAAGTATTTCAAATATTGATTTTCATTTTATAATAATATTTGAGTTTGAATTTTAACCCAGTATATAAAGAATATGCATTTGCATTTACTTGTCAGTGTGATTTTGTAATTAGTTTTTTCCTCGACTCGATACAGTAAAAGGAGTATAATTTAATTTTTATAGGCTAGCCAAATTCTGCCTCTAGTAAAATATAGCTCTGTCAGTAAGCAAAATGTTTCATGTTCTCCTAAACCTTATTTAAAAGTTAAATGCAGTATATTGAGATAAAGTTCATGGTCTGAATCAGTAACCTAATGAACCTTGTCACCCGTCCTATGCAACATACATTAATCTAGTTGTCTATTTTGCAGTCAAGGGGGTTACTGATTTACATGCTTGTATACATTTTACTCATGAGCATGTAGGCAATGGCTATTTTCTTATATATTTGTTAGTGGTCATTAAGTTTAACAATGACAGTTCAGTGGTTCAATTTTATTTCTATACTAAGCTCTCTCCTCAATAATACAAAGGAGAACTGCAATTCTAAGCTTTGTTCATTTATATTGTAAATACTTCTTAAGCCTTACTTTAGTCAAGACAAACCATTCCTGTTTAATTAAGGTAAAGTGAAGCTTAAGCTATGTTTTAAACCTTACTCTACTCAGTCAAAGCATTCTCAGAATTTGGGTCTAGAACCAGTTTTCTGAAATGTATTTCATCCCTACACAAGACATTCTAACAATCCTAAATAAAATATGAAATTTTACAAAAATCCAAGTTAAAAAAGCACAGTTATGAGTATCTTGGATTTTCAAAATAGATATTGAAATCATTCATATTTAAATCAGATCAACTTAAGCAGTACCAATCAGATGGTTCTACTAATGTCACAAATAGTCTATTTCCTAATTAAAACAATAATAATAAAAGTGGGATGTATTTGGGTGGGGGAAGCAGTTAAGCATGTACCAAGATGGGCGACTATACTGAGCGAATATACCCTCTTCTCCCACCCGCCCCCCAACACACATGTTCTCTTATTATATCAGTTTGTATTACAATAGAACCTAGATAACCCATCCAAAATGTACAGAATTGGAGACCTCATGAAGTAAATGACAAAAATGTTCCAAGTTTCAGTACCATGATTTATGCATTTTTCAAGACTAAGTTTTAGGTAGTAATGGGAGATGGCTTCCAATGGGAGATGCAAAAGAACCATATTTCACTACAAGGAATGCACTTTGCCAACTAATTACTTAACCTAGTTTTTAAAAAGCATCAATACTTCTCTTCTTTATAGGGAAGAGCTGTGAGCTCTGGAGGAGGCACTGAAGCCCAGATCAAATACTTTTGGTGCCATAGAAACTAACATAAGGGATAGGTTTTTAAGGTTAGCCTTCTAGTTGAAGAAGCAGCTGATGTTTGCAAGCAGATTACATAGATGAAATGTTTGATGAATGAGAAGCGTTCTTCATTATATTAATTCCATTTGCAACTATTCAGGAAAACATTGGTAACTGATTTTTTTTTATTATTATTATTTTTTTTTTTTTGCTGATTTTTGAGCACTGAATCTACAAAGCTGCTGCTTGTCAAAGTGAAAGTGAATACAAGAACAAAGAAACCTAAATGCACACTTCTCTTCTTTGGACTGATGTTTCGGCTATTCATGTGTTTGTTATATTTAAATAAAACAAATTCTAAGAAATACAACTTTTCTTCTATTGGTGACGAGTGACCTGACCACTTGGGACTTGATGCAAAACCCACTGAATGCAAGGGGAGTTGGTCTTTCCACTGACTTTGATGGGCTTTGGATCAGGCCCATAGTCTGCAGAAAGATACAGAAATGCAGCAAATACAGAACCCAATCTATCTCCAAATGGAGAAAACCGTACAACCATCATCAAAAAATGGTACAAGGCAATTTCTTATCACTATAAATAACGGTGTTTTTAAAAATAGAATAAACCCAGAAAATGAACAGAGTAGAAGGAAACCAAGTGTGACGGGAAAAAAATCAAAGGACAGAGTTGGAAAATGTAAAATTCTTAGACTATCTCAATGCTCAGTAGCTATAACAGGCTATTGAATTTTTAAAACAAGGCTTCATGCTCTTACTACTCCTCTGTTATGTAGCTTGTAAATCTTTTTTTCACCATCTCTGTTACCATTCACCTAATATCTGCATTAGAAATGCTGTTTGGCAAAAGGCAAAAAGAGTTTTGCAATAGGCATTCCAAAAAAAGTTTCTAAAAACTCATCTTGCTATCTAGAGAAAATTAGGTTATTTATAAAGTTTCCTTGTAAATGAAGTCACCTACAACCTCATCAATTCAATACACCTGCAATAAAAGGTTCTCTTTTTTTTTTTTTTCAATTTACAGTGGCATTTCCCATGCATGCACTTGTATAGAATACTGCAGTATAATTAAAGCAATTCCTGTAATTGTACTTAAAGTAGTGCCTAGGAACATGATAATCATTTCACTGGTGAATTTTAATTGCTGTTTCTAAGGATCTTCATGATACTGATTTCCAACTCCCTCCTTTTATGAAGCAGAGAGAAGCAGATGTTAAAGTTCTACCACAACTAGTCCTACATTAACACCTTCACCTCTGATTTCTTTGCTGCCACATTCAAGTTGCACCATATATGTCGTTCTTAAGGGCTAAACAAGTATATACTCCTCTCCTGCACATGCATAACTGTCACAACCTCAGGGGTTCCCTGGGGAAGGCAGATCAGCACTGCATGTTGCTAACGCTGTTGCAAGCATCGCAAAGCATTTTGGGGAGGGTCAAAAGTGTGAGTGGGGAGTAGAAGATTCATTTTCAGGCTACAAGAGGCCAAAGAGGGAAGGAGAAAAAAAGCAGAGAATGGGTTAACTCAACACTGCAGCTAGCAAGCTCAGTCCGATGATAAGAGCTGGCCCCAGTCCAAGGTCACGGCGCTAGATGAAAAATTATCTCACCCAGCCACAGCCAGCCATGAGAAAGAAAAAGTACACTGAACCAGGGCTGCAGAGATGGAAAACACAGGCGAGACAATGAGGGGGGGGGAGCAGAGCTTCGCGTCCCTGGAGCCGTTGTGTTTTGGTAAAGCGAAGACGACCAACAGAAAGCCGGTTTGGACTCGCACAAGAGCACCAGAAACAGAGGTCACGGAATGGAACACCCCCAAAGGAAACCAGGACTTAAAAGCCTCCTGAGAGCTGGAGTAATTCGGAGATCATAGCGGACCCCGGGACAACCTGGGCCCAGGACAGAACTCCCGTCCACCCTTCCTTCTCTTCTGCTCACATTACACCCAGGCTTGGCCAGCCTCAGGTAGAATGTGTGTGAGTATGAAAGTGGGTTAGGGCTTGGGGCACTAACGCTTTCTTCCTTCCTCTAAGTGATGTGGGGAGCACCCATCACTCTCCGCTGTTGTTTTATTATTTTATCAATAAACTTTTAAAATTTAGGCACTTGGTGTGTTACATCATCTCCTCCCTTAATGATCCTGTGGCCTCAGCCTGATCACGTGATGCCTCAGGCAGATTGACAGATTTCTGTTACCGCATAACTCCCATTGACTCAAGCAGCAGTTACACATTGGCATCAAGGGGAGAGTGTGCCCTGCATATATTTATTGACAAAAGATTACCATAGCCAACAAAGTTTAACACCTTCGGAATCTCTCTAGACATTACGGTTTTATAGATAATAGCTATAAATCTTCAACTTCATCTTTATCACTTAAAAATTTACAGAAAGGAATATGTACCAATTCCTGCAGTGGGTTGTTTTTTCTGTTGTGGGTTTTATTTTTTGTTTAAGAACAATGTCAAAAGTGATTAAAGTCTTTTTGTTTTAATAACTCAGTGGAGTTGGGAATAAGGAGGGGAATGAAGAGATGCACATATCTATTTTGATCATTTTCAAAACTAATATAACACTTAAGACAATATATTTTATTAGTATTTTTCAAGTGTATAAAGTAACTTAGTGCATGACATTGTTAGCAAATAGCATCTTGTTCTGCACTGTTAGATGCTGAACAGAATCAAAGCATAGTAACCAATATTCACAACACCTGGATGCTTTTTGTTGGGGTGTGAATAAAAGCTTGCATATGAATAAAATAATTATAGTATATGTCATTAACTTTCACTATATGCTGTAAACTTCGAGGGGTGGATATATTACCATTCAGAAACTGTTTTCAGATGCCGAAACTGTAGGGCATGTTCTCTTATTAATAAATCGCTTTCTATCAGTTGCCTACAACACTACAAAACAAGCAGGAGATAAACTGAATTAAGTGCATTAGATAAGATGGAAGCATGGAGAGTTTATAATAAATTGCTTTGTGTGTGTGTGTGTTTTAAATACAGTAAAGTAATGGTGGAGCTAGTTGTGGACTTCAAGTAGTTGATGACTTGAAAACCATGAAAAGGATCCAAGCGCAAAAGTGATGAAGTGTTGTATTATTTTAAGGAGGTTGTGATATCTGGTCCAGTGAATTTCATTTCTCACAGGACATGGACAATAGCTTTTTATGTTTTTCTATTTCTGGGCTTGTCTGAAAAATATGTGTACAATGATAGGATATGGTGCCCATAGGCTGGTATCTCTGAACTCTGTCCCTTATCGAGTACGATATCGTGCCCCACATTTCACATATAAATGAATCTGAATTTCAAAAACAATTTCCAGTGACCTGCCCAGATTTTTCTCTAACTCCTGGGGAGCTAAACACAAGCAAGTATATTTAATGACAACAATATAGTTATTTTCGTTTTATAGCAGGGGCATCCGTTGGCGAAATTGAGAGTAATCACAAATGCTGCATCCATAGTACGTGGCGTTCTAATGATGGTATTACCAGTGACACTTTCAATGTGAACTAAAAAATCATTTTAAAACCCCCAAACCAATGGCCTCATCCTGCTCACATTGAAGTCAAGGACAGCAGGATCGGGTTCTAAAGTGTTAAATATCCAAAATCAATAGCAGAATATATATTTAGATTTAAACCATAAATATATACTTTAAACAACAAAATACTAATAAATTAGGTCCTTCTTTATTCCATCAAGACTTGAATGTAGGTTTCTATGTTAAACTTGCAAGAGCTGACGACGTTAGCCCCAGTCCTGCAAATATGTATACTGGCAAATAGCTGTACACATGCAAATAGATGCACTGAACTCAATAAGGCTCTTGAAAAATATGTGGACTATTCACATGCGTAAAGTTATTTGTGTGTGTAAATGTTTGCAGGATTGGGGCGATTTAACACTCAAAATAGCATAAGGACTATGGCTCCCTAATTCATTTCAGGGAATTACTACTATAATCAATACCTGCAAGTAAAATACTAAAGTCTGATGCTGAAAGGTCAGAAGCCTGAGTAAATGTCCAGTACTGGAAACTGGAATACATTTTGATCTCAATATCCATGACACTTCCCTACCATGTAGAAAGAAAGGACAGCTGACACTGCACAAGCCAACTGTACTTGAAAAGTTGTACAATTTACTACTTTACTGCTAGTGCACAGCAAATTGTAAAGACGAAATAGATACAACAGCAGAAAATAAAAGGTTAAGATTGGAAAATGAAAGCTGAGGTTTGACTGGAATGCAATTGTTTTTAATCCATACTTGGCATTTACTAAAAAAAAACTGTCTGGTAATACAGAAAAACCAGATGCTGCTCTTAGACTTTGATAATCAATGCATATTTTAGTAGTTTAATGCCTCACTTGTGCTTTGTGAAGCTGCAAGCAATAGGATGGATTTTCCTGGGTCATTATTTAAAACAATATTAACAAGCCTGTTTTGCTTTAGACTTCCAGTGCCATAATTGGAAGGCACAATTTGATGCCATGTTCTTCTTCAGTATTGTAAAATAAATCACAGTAATCCAGTCCCTTGTTCACTGTATCCAGCAATTATCCTGTTTTCATCTAAGAACATTTTCAGCCCTACATGACATGGTCATGGCAGAGAGGTCAGAAAGCAGGTAATCAAGCATCTTTTTTAAAAAAGATGTGTTGTTCAAAACCACCTATTACTGTATTTGCCCAAAGGATTTAAAAACCAAGGCTGTGATTAAACGAATTTTTAAAATTGTTGCTGCAATCATTCTAAGCATAAAATCATTCTAAGCATAAATTGAAATTGTATATGAAGAACTATTTAGTGCTTGTCTACACCTGGAGTTATTCAGGACACAGTCAAGAATAAGTCTGGAATGAGTGTCCACACTTGGAGTTATTCAGAAATAGCTATTGCTCTTTAAATTCATACCCTGCCTTAATCCAAATTAACACTCAAGTCATGCAAGCTCGTAGGAAGAAAACACTAAGAAAATGGATGTAGTTTTCATAACTATACTACACTATCTCAGAATCTAATTGTCATGAATATACTTGCTCCTTAATATATTTATAGGGTCCAATTCTGGAATCCTTACGAGTGTAATGAAAGGGGGGATGCAGGGCCTTGGTTCTAAAGCAAAGGTCTTGGCGATAGAAGAGTTGAGTTCTGTCTCTGGTTATGCTGCAGACTTCAGATCATTTACCCTCGTGCCTCAGGTGCCTCCTTATAAATTGAGGATCACAATTAAATATAGTGAAGATTAATTAGACGTTTATTAAATCACTTTGAGATTCTCTCATGGAAGGTAGTACATAAGTACAATTGTTATTAAAACCTAATTAACTTCAGTGTGAGTTTTGAGAGAGTAGGGACAGCAAAATTAGTCTAAAATGAAACAGCACAATTTAAAGAGCCTGTGTGTAAAATTAAAAGCATGCCCAGTTTTCATCTCTTCCAAGCAGGTTATTCTTTATTAGAATCAAAACAAGAGCACAGGTTTGAGTCTTTTATATGAAGTTATTGTAACAACTTCAGCTTCTTGAATATTAGTCTAGTTCCACATAAGCAAGTTTTGAATACATGATTTCTTTTTCAAAGCATAATGCAAGGAAACATTCCTTTTCCACCTGCAAGATGCGTCACATTCTAATACGTGTAGGACCTTATTGGATCAAATATTCATAAAGACTTTTTCTATAAATCGGAGAGCAAAATCTCAAAAAGACTTGTGGCATCAAATCACTGCATAATGAATCCTGTGAACAAATACTAGATAAACAGGGATGCTTATGTGACTAATGCCTGCTGGGTGTGGTGTTCTGTCCTCTTCCAGTGGCACTTAAACCACCTAGAGAGTAATGAGTCTGCTACAGCCTTGACTAAGTGGCATGTGGCTTTTAGCTCATGCAGCAGAGAATCATGCACTAAGCTTCAGAGATCCCAGGTTCGATCGCTCCCGCTGATGACCAGGGTTTGTTGGTGTTACACTTAGCTTTACAATCTAGTGAGTGGAGGAAAAGGTGCATGTCAAAGCCACTTAGTCTGTTGCAAAGGCTGTCCTAGTTAATCTGTACCAGATCCTCCACTAGAACAAGATAATCCTATACCCTAATCCTTTTGTGGCTTTGTAGTCTGTTTTTGACCATCTGTGGATGTATCAAAAAATCTGAACTCAAGTCCTATATTTCAAATAAATCAAAAATCATATTTAATTAAATGATATACATCAAAGATTATATTTAATTATTCTGGCATTACAAGAAGGGTGGGATTCACAAGGAGGGGGTGCATAGGCTGAGTGTTGCTATGCCTATCTTTTAGGTTCCCTGCCATCGAATGGAATTCATCACCCTGACTTAGGTGCCCAGGGTCCCTATACAATGCATGGGGAGAGTTAGGTGTCTAAAAAAGAGATTCACAGAAGTCAGTACACTGAGCAGGGAGCTGCCTAAACCCAGCCCTCAAAGGATCTTGGATGCCTAACTCCCCCCACTCGAAAGTCACAGTCATGGACTGTCTTCTGGCGTTCAGGGCCTAAGCCAGTTCGGCCCTTTTTCAAGAACCACTCCGGCAGTAGGGCCTTCATACCCATTGGGCCTGCAGGTAGAGCACTTACTTAGGATATGGTGATGGGCTCCCTTAATACCTAGTGCAAATCTGCATTCTACCTGAGCAAAGCAGGGACCTGAAGACAGTCTCCTAGTGAGTGCTATGGCTAGTGTGGGGCAGGGTCTTGCCTGTGGAAGTTGTTTCACTTTACATACATTACTTAAATGGTCATTAGGTCAGAGCGGGACATTGACTCCATAGCCCAGTGGTTAGGGCACTTAGCTAGGCTATGGAAGACCAATATTTACTGCAATAATTACTCAAGAGTTGTATATTCCGAAATGCAGCCGACACTAGGCTGAAACGCAGGAGCTGTTTAGCAGGGCTCACACAATGTAGGGCAAGAACTAAAGAATACCATATATACAGTTAAAACTGCAGAGAAAGTGTAGGTAGAAAGACAAGACATCAAGCCTGAGTGCTTCAAAAAAGCATGACCGTACAGATTTCCCAAGACCCCCAAAATTAAAAAATTCAGAGGAACAAGAGGTGAGGCCATTTAGGAGGCTGGTATAACAAAGGTGACAGAAGAATGCTTTATCAACTTGTATACACTGTGTTAAATCTTGTCTTTATGAACAAATGCAATAACATCCAAGACAGACTTAATTAATCATGAATGTGCGTCATTAAAGTGAGGCTAATTATTATTACCGGTTTCACACAGTGTGTGCGCGTGCAGCTGATTCAGATGAGCTTGACTGAAGCAGTAACTAATTTGCAGCCTTTTTGGTAAGCACCAAATGCAAGAATATGGCAGCAACTTTCCATGTGTTGCTTCCTTGTGTCTTCTTTTCTTTACGAAAGCCTATTGGAGGAATAGTTATCTCGGGCCATGGAGAAGTTTTTATACTATACTATTTGATAGCCCAGCAATCAGAAACATTATGATGCAAAACATGAATTGGAATGATAGAAATGTCTCTTTTAGGACATATTTAATCTAGGGCCATTTCATCTTTGTTTAATTTTGGTTTTAGGCCACATTCTCAAAGGGACTTAAGGCCACAAACTCCCACTTCAGGTGCTTAAGACCAGTGTTTTGTCACCACTGGCATTTACAAACCCCTCACTCAGCTGCCATCTAAGTCTGGATGTATCAGTTTCTGCATAAATTCTTTAAGTACCAAAAATGTTTCCTGTAAAAGTGCCTTAGATGCCTAGATTCCAGCCGCTGGGCATGCACACTGCATCTTAGACAGGTGCCTGCATATCTAACTATTGCCTAAGCCCCTGCAGGATTCTCAAATTAGGCATTACCATGCAGCACCTGATCAGGTAGGTGTGCTCAGTGCCTGCCTAACTCTGCGTAGAACAGCCTTCTTGCTGGGGAAGGAGGGAAAGAGCCTCTCCTGTATACCCATCAGCCTAGTGGTTACAGCATTCATCTGGGAGACCTCAGTTTCAGTCTTTCTTCTGTCTAATGAGCCGGGATTTAAACATGGGTGCTCTAATCACTGGACTATAGTTATTTCACGCTTCCTCTCTCTGGCCCAATGGCTATTTAATTATTTATAACCGTGAAACAGCTTCAGCCGAAGAGCTCCACATCAGATTAGCCCGTAGTCCAATGGTTAGGGCACTCACCTGAGTGATGGATGCCCCTTCTCATCAGGCAGAAGGGGAAATTAAATCAGGATCTCTTACATAGAATCATAGAATATCAGGGTTGGAAAGGACCTCAGGAGGTCATCTAGTCCAATGCCCTGCTCAAAGCAGGACCAATCCCAAACTAAATCATCCCAGCCTGAGCTTTGTTAAGCCTGACCTTAAAAATTTCTAAGGAAGGAGATTCCACCACCTCCCTAGGTAACGCATTCCAGTGTTTCACCACCCGCCTAGTGAAAAAGTTTTTCCTAATATCCAACCTAAACCTCCCCCACTGCAACTTGAGACCATTACTCCTTGTTCTGTCTTCTGATACCACTGAGAACAGTCTAGATCCATCCTCTCTGGAACCCCCTTTCAGGTAGTTGAAAGCAGCTATCAAATCCCCCTTCATTCTTCTCTTTCGCAGATTAAACAATCCCAGTTCCCTCAACCTCTCCTCATGTGTTCCAGTCCCCTAATCATTGTTGTTGCACTCCGCTGGACGTTTTCCAATTTTTCCACATCCTTCTTGCAATGTGGGGCCCAAGACTGGACACAGTACTCCAGATGAGGCCTCACCAATGTTGAATAGAGGGGAACAATCACGTCCCTTGATCTGCTGGCAATGACCCTACTTATACATCCCAAAATGCCATTGGCCTTCTTGGCAACAACAGCACACCGTTGACTCATATGCAGCTTCTCGTCCACTGTAACCCCTAGGTCCTTTTCTGCAGAACTGCTGCCGAGCCATTCGGTCCCTAGTCCGTAGCAGTGCATGGGATTCTTCCGTCCTAAGTGCAGGACTCTGCACTTGTCCTTGTTGAACCTCATCGGATTTCTTTTGGCCCAATCCTCTGATTTGTCTAGGGCCCTCTGTATCCTATCCCTACCCTCCAGCATATCTACCTCTCTTCCCAGTTTAGTGTCATCTGCAAACTTGCTGAGGGTGCAATCCACACCATCCTCCAGATCATTTATGAAGATATTGAACAAAACCGGCCCGAGGACCGACCCCTGGGTCACTCCACTTGATACCGGCTGCCAACTAGACATGGAGCCATTGATCACTACCCGTTGAGCCCGACAATCTAGCCAACTTTCTATCCACCTTATAGTCCATTCATCCCGCCCATACTTCTTTAACTTGCTGGCAAGAATACTGTGGGAGACCATGTCAAAAGCTTTGCTAAAGTCAAGGAACAACACGTCCACTGCTTTCCCCTCATCCACAGAGCCAGTTATCTCATCATAGAAGGCAATTAGATTAGTCAGGCCTGACTTGCCCTTGGTGAATCCATGCTGACTGTTCCTGATCACTTTCCTCTCCTCTAAGTGCTTCAGAATTGATTCCTTGAGGACCTGCTCCATGATTTTTCCAGGAACTGAGGTGAGGCTGACTGGCCTGTAGTTCCCAGCATCCTCCATCTTCCCTTTTTTAAAAGATGGGCACTACATTAGCCTTCTTCCAGTCGTCCAGGACTTCCCCCCGATTGCCATGAGTTTTCAAAGATAACGGCCAATGGCTCTGCAATCACATCCGCCAACTCCTTTAGCACTCTCGGGCGCAGCGCATCCGGCCCCATGGACTTGTGCTCATCCAGCTTTTCTAAATAGTCCCGAACCACTTCTTTCTCCACAGAGGGCTGGTCACCTCCTCCCCATGCTATGTTGCCCCATGCAGTAGTCTGGGAGCAGACCTTGTTCGTGAAGACAGAGGCAAAAAAAGCATTGAGTACATTAGCTTTTTCCACATCCTCTGTCACTAGGTTGCCTCCCTCATTCAGTAAGGGGCCCACACTTTCCTTGACTTTCTTCTTGTTGCTAATATACCTGAAGAAACCCTTCTTGTTACTCTTAGCTTCTCATCCCATGTGAGTGTCCTAATCACTTGGCTAATGAGCATCCAGCCCAGATTTAGGCATCTAATTCCCTTTGAGGGGCAGGGCTCATGACACACCCCTCTCCTTGGCATTTGCTACTGACAGTGGGCTCTATTACTCTATTGGCTAGTTTAGGCAACTCCTAGCTCAGCATGCTGTGTTTTGTGGACCCCATTTTGAGGTGTCTAATTCTCCCCACACAGTGTAGAGGGCACATGGGCCCCTAACTCAGGGTTTGTGAATTCCACTGGTATCAGCACACCTGAAAGTTAGGAATTGCTTTGCTTAATCCCCTTTGTGAATCTAACACTTTGTTTCTTGAAACTGTTCTGAATCATTGCTATTCAGTAGGCTAAAATGAACACACGTTTGGGCCCAACTGTGCTCTCAGAATGCTGTGTGGTGGTAGAATGCTGGATTGTTTTAAATTCAATGTTATAACTGGTCTTCTTCTATACTTGAATG
Source organism: Caretta caretta (assembly GCF_965140235.1). Classification (NCBI taxonomy): domain Eukaryota; kingdom Metazoa; phylum Chordata; order Testudines; family Cheloniidae; genus Caretta; species Caretta caretta. Next base: position 17,117,088 of record NC_134216.1, on the reverse strand, counting down.
GTTCCCAATTTTTGGTTGTCCTGTTGCTACTTTCTGTTATTGAGTATGAGCTTTTCTTTATGCTGTGACTGAGCTGGTCTGCCATAAGCTCTTTAGGCAGGAGCCTTACCTTCTATTATGTATCAAAAGACTAGCATATTCTGGGCAGTGCCAGACAAATAAATATAAGAAAGGTACATTAAAGGCCCACAGAAACTAGTGATACAGCAAAGAACAAGACATAGAAAGCTTCCTTCTGTGCCCCTGCAGATGCAAAGTACTTTTTGTTATGCTGGCTTGTGTTTGATAGTTTATTTTTAATATAATAGCGGTACTAAAAAAATGCCTCCACAGAGCTGGAATATACTATATTTTTTGCTCTATGTTGCTCACTGGGTGCTTCATATGCAGCATATGAAGTCCTTAGGGTAGACATGTTTTGCTTACCTTATTTTGCGGCAAGAAAAGTAGCATCTTTACTCATAGTCATAAAATGTGGTCGTGCAGCTACTGTGGTATAATAGGCATTCATTTATTTCAGTGATAGGGGAGACAGTCCAATTTATGCAATGTAGTTAGGCTAAGATGTGTATAGGGCATGAAATAGCCTCCCTGTGGAAATTCCCCTTGCTGTATGAAAGGATGACAGGAACACCATGCTCTAGAGACCAGAAGAAGATTGCATTACCACATATGGCATTCCATGATTGCCAAAACCCCCAACTAGTTCATAGTCTACTATATGAATGATACATGCAACATTGATGTATGCAAAGGTTTGTTTGAATGGGTTTTCCCCTCTACATTTTATTGTGTTGTTGGACCTGGAAACTAACCTTTATGGAGGAGGGTTATAATTTTTCCTTGAATCAAAGTTTGGAGGCAATCATTTGTTCTATATTCATTCTACTACCTCAAGAAACGAGGACCAAAGAGGTATGAGCTAGTCTTCTATAATAACCATCTCTAAGATTTCTGTGATTCAGGCCTTCATAGCTTTTGCCCCAACTTGAACCAAAAAGGTATGGGGAAATAAGAGTCGTATTTGACTAGAAGTTGAGCAAGAAGAAAGTAAATCGCCTCGATTGGCATCAATTTTTCCTATTTTTCAGCCTGCTTGCTTATCTTTATTGTACCTTGTGAAGAAGGATTACAGCATGCCAACCACAGTAAAAACCTTTTTCCATGTAAGTTGAGTTGCTACCTGACAACTCCTAGAGTCATCTTGAAAATGCAGATAATTTCTACGTAACAGGTCCTTTGAACGCAGATCCAGCTGTACTTTTTTGATTATAAAAAGATATCTTGGATGTGGAGAGTTCTAAGAAAGCCAAAGAACTGCCACAAACCCAACTATAAGAATGCTGCACAGTTTTAATTATCTAAAGAAGAATCTGAGTCTAATTCAGATTACTGCTACTGCAGCTGGAAATGGGAATAAACACTCATTGGGGAATGGAATTTTCTATTGGAAGAAACAATCATGAAGACACTACAAGAGATGAATGTTACAATGAGGTTTTATTGCCAGTCAGATCATTCGTTCTACTTAAGCATGAATGTGTTCCATCTGTGCATGAAACTACAGTACTAGAGTTTAAAATTCCACCTTCCCTGCAGGAATTTAGGGTTTGTTTTTACAGGAACTCTATTATGCAACTGAAATCATGCTGGAGATAAGAAAGCCATTGATGGCAGTTGAAATTAAGGCTGTAGGCGTATATGATCATCATGATTGAGGTCTTCAGAGTTCCCTGGTGAAAATCAGGATGCTTCCATTTGAGGCTATGAACAAACTGTTCACAGTAATGAACATAGTCCTTCAGTTAAAGCAACACGGCTTGGAGGCTCCGTCACATCAGATACCTAAACCATAAATCACTGTGGATGCAAATCACATGAAATGGGGAGAACCATCTCAGTCAAAGAAAAATGCTCAGCAGCGAAAGAAAAACTATATATAAACAGAACAAAATCATGCACCTCTGTTACTAACATTCTAGAAGCTTAATAGTTAGGCAGGGAAAAATCAGCTTCAATGTTCTTGACATGTTCTAAATAGAGATGATTGGATGAGCCAGAAGCCTGCAGAGGAGGAAGAGGACTCATCACCAAGGTCTGATCTTCTGGAATAGAAATGGGAAACACTCAGCATGGTTGTTCTCATTTAACTCTTATACAAAAGCAGTGACTTCTCAAGAACTAGAGAAAATTAGCTCTAGCAATGGCCATGCAAGTAGCAAGGCTGGGACAGGGCTTTTGCCCTTCAAATTCTGGAGAATAAATTTGGACAAAGCAACCCAGACATTGGGATGCCAGCATCATGAACCTATCAGGGGTAACACTGTTAGAGCTCCTGGACCGGAATAATCTATTTCCAGGGTCACCCGCATGCAAACTTTGACATCAGTTTGTGAAAGGAAAAAAAAAGCCCTTGTTAACAAAGTTTACCCAAAATAAGGTGGATGAACGTCTGTCCTTAAGGTAAGATACCATGGCAGCATCAATAGTCAAAGATGAACCCAACATAGTGGGTGAAATCTTGGCTCCAAGCAGGTCATTGATTTAATTAAGATCAGGATAAGAAGATAAGAATTTTCTGTAGATAACTCTATATTGGCGTCGATTCTGAAAGTTCCACAACACTAGAACAGTACCAGTTTTGGGGCAACATGCAGGGAATTGATTAAAAAAGACCAACAGCTGCTTTTCCTCTCTAAGCAATATTGCTGAGCATAGGAAATTTCCCCCAGGGCACAAACCAAATAGACTGTGCACTGGGGGAGGTTCACAGCAAGTGGGGGGGGAAGATGGCTTTGTTCTGCCGTAGCTATTACTGCTTAAGGTCTCTACTAGACCGTAGAACTAGTGCACTGCTCTCTTCCCCCCGTTCAAAGGGGATTTAGCCAGTGGACCTACATATCATAGCTGGCTTTCCACAAGCCACACCCCCACCTCTTTGGCCTCCTCCCCAAACTTCTGCTCTCTTAGTGCTCAGCCCCAAGGAGCCCTTGTTGAGCTGTGATTCATGGTGTACGTGGGCACATAATTCTTCCAGTGAATCCTCATATCCTTATCTCAGCTCACCTAAGAAGGAACTTCCCCACAACTATTAGTGACCCACCCACAGGGGCCGGGATTTAGAGAGGGTTAAAGATGAAGGCATTTAATTTTAAAACTATGCTTAATTCCTTTCAAGTCAGTGGAAGTTAAGTATCACTTAAGTGCTTTCCTGTTAGCTAATTTGGTGTGGCCTGCGTTGTGCAGGAGGTCAGACTAGATGATCATAATGGTCCCTTCTGACCTTAGTATCTATGAATCTATACATAAAGGTTTATGCTTCAGAACTATACATTATGGTTAGCACAAAAGCTTAATAATGAGCATTCTGTCATTATAGTATTACTGAGGGGGCCTTGGGTAGGCAAGGCTAAGCAACAACCCAGAGACACAGCTTTGACATCTTCAGTTTCTGTGCTGGGAAGCAGCATGGTCAACTCCATAGGAGACCTGAATTTTAACCATAGCTGTCACTGACCTGCTCTGTGAACCTTAGCAGGTCACTTCACCTCTCTGTGGATCATCTGGAAAGTGGGGATGCTGATACTTACTTGCCTTTGTAAAGTGCTTTGAGTTTTACCGACTAATGCATAATATTTAAAAAAAACCTCTTAGAAGTAGGGCAGTCAAGTGATTAAAAAATTAATTGTGATTAATTGCACTGCTAAACAATAGAATACCATTTATATAAATATTTTTGAATGTTTTCTACATTTTCAAATATATTGATTTCAATTACAACACAGAATGCAAATTGTACAGTGCTCACTTTATATTTTTTTGATTACAAGTATTTGCACTGTAAAAAAAATAGTATTTTTCAATTCACCTAATACAAGTACTGTATTGCAATTTTTGTCATGAAAGTTGAACCTACAAATATAGAATTATGTACAGAAAGACTGCATTCAAAAACAAAACAATGTAAAATTTTAGAGCCTGCGAGTCTACTCAGTCCTACTTCTTGTTCAGCCAATTGCTAAGGCCTGGGCTACACTGGGGGCAGGGTTCGAACTAAGATACACAAGTTCAGCTACGTTATTCACATAGCTGAAGTTGAAGCATCTTAGTTCAACTTATCTGGCTGTACTCAGGGTGGCGAGTCAACAGCGGCGGTTCCCCCATCGACTCTGCTTACTCCTCCTGCCGAGGTGGACTACAGGCGTAGATTTGGAGATCGATTTATTGCATCTAGACAAGACACCATAAATCAATCCCTGATAGATAGATCACTACCCGCCGATCCGGTCGGTAGTGAAGACGTACCCTAAGACAAAACAAGTTTGTTTACAATTGCAGGAGATAATGCTGCCCTCTTCTTGTTTATGTCACCTGAAAGGGAGAACAGGCATTTGCATGGCACTGTTGTAGCTGGCATCGCAAGATATTTACATGCCAGATGCGCTAAAGACTCATACGTCCCTTCATGCTTCAACCCCCACTCCAGGGGACATGCGCACATGCTGATGACGGGTTCTGCTCAATAACAATCCAAAGCAGTGCAGACCAACGCAAGTTCATTTTCATTATCCGAGTCAGATGCCACCAGCAAAAGGTTGATTTTCTTTTTTGGTGATTCGGGTTCTGTAGTTTCCGCATTGAAGTACTAGTCTTTTAAGACTTCTGAAAGCATGCTCCACACCTCGTCCCTCTCAGATTTTGGAAGGCACTTCAGATGCTTAAACCTTGGGTCCAGTGCTGTAGCTATCTTTAGAAATCTCACATTGGTACCTTCGTTGTGCTTTGTCAAATCTGCAGTGAACGTGTTCTTAAAACGAACAACATGTACTGGGTCATCATCAGAGACTATTGTAACATGAAATATATGGCAGAATGTGGGTAAAACCGAGCAGGGGGATATACAATTCTCCCCCAAGGAGTTCAGTGACAAATTTAATTACTGCATTTTTTTTTTTACAAGTGTCATCAGTATGGAAGCATGTCCTCTGGAATGGTGACCGAAGCATGAAGGGGCATATGGATGTTTAGCAATGCCGGCGATGAAAGTGTCATGCAAATGCCTTTTCTCACTTTCTGGTGACATTGTAAATAAGAAGTGGGCAGCATTATCTCCTGTAAATGGAAACAAACTTGTTTGTCTTAGCGATTGGCTGAACAAGAAGTAGGACTGGGTGGACTTGTAGGCTCTGAAGTTTTACATTGTTTTGTTTTTGAGTGCAGCTATGTAACAAAAAAAAAATTTACATCTGTAAGTTGCACTTTCACGACAAAGATTGCACTACAGTACTTGTATGAGGTGAAAAATACTATCATTTTTACAGTGAAATATTTCTAATAAAAAATATTCACTTTGATTTCAATTACAAAACAGAATACAATATATATGAAAATGTTGAAAAACATCCAAAATATTTAATAAATTTCAGTTGGTATTTTATTAATAGTGCAATTAAAACTGCGATTAATCACAATTAATTTTTTTGAGTTAATCACGTGAGTTAACTGCGATTGATCAACAGCCCTACTTAGAAGCAACACACTATACTGGTGGGCATGTTATTTCAGAGTAAAGAAACTAAGAGGTAAGCAGTTGAATGCGCGTTTGGGGCATTTTCTTCTTTGGCTAGGGCATCCCCTTTCCTCTCAGACAGGCAGTCTTGGCCTATTAGCGTGAACATAAAAATCAAAAGGGTGGGATTTTATGGGTGGGATTTTAAAAAGCACTCATCAGTGGCCTCACTTTGTTCCTACTGACATGAGCACTTTTTAAAATCCTACTCATGATATCTATAAAGGAAGGAGGTTTTTATTAATCTTGAATGCATGTAACACTTACTAAGCATTTACTATACTTCTACCCCTTCCTCTCCCTAATCTTCCCCCAGGTAAATTGGGCAAAAAAAAACCAAAAACCCACGGATTCACGGCTGTATTATGTGCCCTATCCAAATTTCTGTCATATCACATAAAGGAAAGACCCTTGAAGTATTGAGTGGTAATAACTGTTTATTTTACAACCTTATAAAATTTTTAAAATATAGGATTGTGTACATTAGAATGCAGAGTGCACTGTGTTTTATTCCGTTAAAAACAGCTCGAGATACTAGCTTTTAAACAAACACCTTCAACTTTAAAAAAATTTCTCTTCAAATTGTTTTTACCCTCTCCTAAAACAACAACAAGAACTGAACAAAATTAGAGAAATCTATTTGTTGGTTTTCCTTGTGCATTGAACAGTGCTTTGTGTTTAGTCATTTCCCCCTCCCAAAGTCAGTCACTTACCCATCTTTGCATATTTTTTCCCCACAAAGCAACAAGCAAAAGCAACATTTTTAAAACATTGGGAAAAAAAAAAGTAATTCTAAAGCTACAAAAATTGTGCCGGACGACTCAGGCCAGTAAAGTATCTGAAACTCGAGTGCCTTTTGAAATTGACTAGATTTCCTTTTCAAACCTTTTAACAGGCACTCCATCGGATTACATTTTTGGTTGTAAAATGTATGGCTTTAAAATGCATATTGTATATTTTACAACATTAAAACAAATCTAAAACAATGGCTGAGATTTTCATAGCAATGCAGGGATTTTAGTCACACATCTGTTATTCTAACTTATGGAAGTGATGAGACTAAATCCCCAATATTGATTTGAAAATTTTAACCAGCATTCCCAACTGTCTGTCAGAATCTTCAAACAGGATTCTAACATACACCAAAAGCACGTTCATATTAAGCTAAGTAACTTTTGTTCTGTGTCACAGGAACCCTCTATCGCAAGTCCTGCGCATCCTCTGCAGCCTGTCTCATAGCCTCTGCTGGATACCAGTCTTTCTGCTCCCCAGGGAAAATGAACTCTGTTTGTATCAGCTGCTGCAATACTCCACTCTGCAATGGACCCCGGCCCAAGAAGAGGGGGAATTCTGGCACAGTGCCCAAGGCAGGCATATTAACTACTATTTTGCTCTTAAAATTGGCTCTTTTATCATCAGTGCATTGCTAAACTTAAAGGATTTTTTTTTGTCCTGGCATTATTTGTTCCATATCCCCATATCCCACTTTCTTCAAAGACACTGCTGTTCTTTTGCTGCCACCCTGCTAAAGAAGAGTTTGGTCCAAGAACCATCTTCCTCTCCCTGTTTTTTTTTCTTTTGGTCAGCAAGTAATAAATTCAGTTGTCTGATTGAATATCTAGTGTGCACTTTAAAAAACAAATGGCGCACAAACTCATGCTCCATTTGTGTAACTGGAAACAAGTCCATCAGAAACAGCACTCAAAGAAGGTATAGTTGATTGTTCAGTTTCTAGATCCTCAGTTATTTTAATTTCCACGTTATGTTTATTGCTAATCATCTAACTTTGCCTTACACGGAGTCACATTTCATGTTCATGAAGGCCATTCTGTGCAGCTGGACTGGACTCTAAATTAGTCTCCAGTGGCATTATTTCCAAGTTGGTCTCCAGTGATTCAAGATTCAATTTTGATGGACTGGTCTCATTCTGAAAAGTACTTAAGAAAACAGGGCTCTTTCTAGAAGAATTGCGCTTAGATGAAAGGAAGATCAATGGACGCATAAAATGGCCGGTGCTGGTTCGAGAATTCAAATTGGCTCGCAGAAGCTTCTGTTTATTGGCATGTTCTATCGTCAGATGGCAACGGAGGACCTGTCGAAATACGGTTCGGAACTGCTGAGAAGAGATGTTGTACAGGAGTGGGTTTACCACAGAACTGAAGTAAAAGAAGGTGTCTGCAATGGGAAGAAGGATCATATACGCTCTGAAGTAGGGCACAGTCCAGTCCTGCTTAGGTTTAGCAGCAGCCATGATCCTTCGAATCTGATTTGGAACCCAACATATTGCCAGAGTGGCAACAATCAGTCCTGTGAGCAAAGGGGGAGAAAGAGAAAACATGTGAAACAAATCATACAATATTTAGTCTCTCAGTTTTGCACTTACTGGGTAGGAAATGGTACTGATTTTTCACTGTTTTGCTCGACAGCTTTTTCTGCCAGTAGCAAATATTTTAACAGGTTCAAAGTCATTGCCGTATATGATTGGATAAAGATTGTGTAAGATTGTATTTATTTCTACCTGTTGGCACTTGTTAATTTTCAGATGTTCTCTCATTGATATTTGTATCTTTAGAAAGAATGGGAATTTTTTTGTTCCTACATTTGTGTTTTCCCTTTTCTTCCTTTTTTTAAAAAAATATAGCCATATTAGTGCAGGCAATACCCAGAAGAGAGATCAGACTGTTTGTATTTTACCAAAAAAAAAAAAAAAGAATGCATAATAGTATATTAGGCATTATTTTTGGTAACTTTCCTCTTACAGAAGATATTTTTAAGTAAAGTATGTATGGATCTTTTTAGGGTAATTAAGAAGATATATGTTGGGAATTAAATTCATGAATGTAAATGGCACAGGAAAGACAGAAATGTAAGCAGTTTGAGATAATACAAAATGTGTTCCAAAATGTGGTATCTGATCATTCTATATTTACATATAATGTGTCGCTGCATCACGCTACCTTATCGACATTTTTTTAAAGGAAAACATTATCTAAATAGACATCTGAGGATTCTGTCTTTATGGAGAAGCTTTCAATAGAGAAACAGCAATAATGGAGTCTCTCTTGTGACAGTAGCATTAGAACACATCTATCAGAGTACTTTTCACCCAGTGGTAGCACAAGGATATGGAGGCAGGGAAGGGAATGCAGTCTGAGTTTTGAAACTACTAACCTCTAGCTAATATGGAAACAAATGCTGGAAATCCTAACTTCTCATTTGACGATGAAACAAATTCAAATATAAATACTCCAAGAAAATGTACTAAAAATTGAAAACTTTACAGTTTCCACTATATTTTTCCCTTTTCATCAAAGGTGCCTTGTATTAAAACACAATGGTAGCAGCAGAGTCTGCCTCCCCTACAGTTAGAATAGTCTTGTAGAGCTCTGTAGTGCAAGGCAGCACATTTTACCAGATTTTTTCTACCTTTGATTTTATAGTTCTGAAATCCAACCTGCTTCTCAACAGAAACAAGAATTCTGCTGCTGCCTTTCAGTAAATTTGGTTTCATAACTACACCCCACGTCTTGTTAATTCTAAAACATAGAAAGCAAAAGAGAATAATTGACTGGAAAGGATGAGATCACTTTAGGGAGACATGGAATTCTAAAACAGTGCATTAGATAACATTTGTTGGCTTGAAAACCAGTATTTTACTAGAGTCAAAATTATGAATGTAAAGAAAAAGATATGAGGCTTTCACCACTTTGGAAGTGCCAGGACTCAGAAACAAGCAGTGTGTGTATTCAGTGTTCCAAGAACTGCAGTTTTCACATTTTAATTTTATTTTTTCCAGATTCTTTAATAAAGAGATTCATTTTCTTAATGGGAGACCAGTTTCCCTTCTGTTGTACAAGGACTGTACAAATTTCTTCTCTCATTGACACATACTGATCAATTGAAAACCCTCTTTTCTGAGAATTTCCCCCCCAAAAAACATTTTAATTAAATTTAATTTTCAAGGACATTGCTGCCCTGAAGGATGGGGGGGGGGGGGAGGGGTTGGTATCTCAGATATCAACATTACTGTATTTATAGAGGCTGGGAAAAGGAGAAATAGGAACTTGCTTGATTAGGTAAGTGACCAGAGGAGACAGTGTGGCCTCATCTTTTGCTTCTCCGCACATCACCTTTCATTCTGTTCTCTGCTATCTCAATACCTCACCCACCAGTCTCTCTGTAGATGTCCTGTAACATTTTTGTACTGCATGTCCCTCACCTCACATTTGTGTTTCAGTATTTGTGTTGCATTTCTGTGCCATGACATGAGCTTCGTGCAGAGCTCCAGACTTTAATGGTTTTCTTTGCTGCCAGCACTATAAATGTCAAAGAGCCATGGCAGAGAGAAGCAAAACAAGCGTCCTGGGTAAGAACTTTTCTGATGGATCATTTACTTAATTAGCACCTTTTATAGAATAGCAAAGGTAGGTTATTGGGCTGATTTTTGCACTCTGCAATCTAAGTACTTATATGGCCCTCATTACCATATGTAAGCAGGGGAATAGTCCCGCTATTGTGGGGAACTTTCCTGGCTTCTGCACTACCCCGGTGAAGTGGGCTAGTGAAAGGATCCGAGTCCTCACTCCCACTTCCTTTAGTCAGTGGCTTCCCTGCCCTTGAGGACTCCCCTTCCACTCTCCTGTCTGGCAGAGTCCTCATAACCAGTGGTGAGCTGGAACCTGTTGTTTAATTTAGAAGCCCTTTTAGAACCGGTTGTCCCTTGTGGGACAACCGGTTCTAAAAGGGCTTCTAAATTTAACAACCAACCAAAAGTGGCACCTTATGCGCCGACTCCATGGGTGCTCCGGAGCTGGAGCACCCACAGGAAAAATTTGGTAGGTGCAGAGCACCCACCGGCAGCTCCCCGCCCCCAGCCCCAGCTCACCTCGGCTCCACCTCTGACCCTGAATTACGCTCTGACCCATTCTGCTTCTCCGCCCCCCCCGGCTTCCCGCGAACCATATGTTCGTGCGGGAAGCCTGGGAGGGCTGAGAAGCAAGCAGCAGCTTCGCGCTCAGGCCTAGGGAGGCAGAGCGGAGGTGAGCTGGGGTGGGCAAGCGCGAGGAGGGCCGCCCGCGCCGCAGCAGGTAACCCGGGGGGCACGCAGGGGAACTGCTCCCCGCCTCAGCTCACCTCCACCACCCTTGGCCTGAGTGCGAAGCCACCGCCCGCTTCTCAGCCCTCCCAGGCTTCCTGCGCGAACAGCTGATTCGCGGGAAGCCGGGGGGGCAGGGGGGGTGGAGAAGCACAGCGGGGTGGCTCGTTCAGGGGAGGAGGCGGATCAGAGGTGAGCTGGGGCCGGGCACGGAGCTGCTGGTGCGTGCTCTGCACCCACCAAATTCTCCCCCTGGGTGCGCTCCAGCCCCGGAGCGCCCACGGAGTCAATGCCTCAGGCGCCACTTTTTATGTGATCAGTGGGGGGAGAGGCCACTCCCCCCCAGCTACGCTACCCCACCCCAGGAGCCAGAGGGACCTGCTGGATGCTTCCCGAGAGCCGCCCCAGCTAAGCGCCAGGACTCCCCACCTCACTCCCTGGCAGGTCCCTCTGGCTCTTAGGGGTGGGCACCCACTACGGTGGCCCATGAGACCCTCCTGACCGGTTCCAGGGGGAGTCAGGGGACAGGGGAGGGGTGTGGATGGGGCGGGGGGGGGGGGCTTCAAGGAACGTGGGGGGTTGGATGGGGCAGGCGTCCTGGGGGGGCGGGGGCGAGCCACGACCCCCTCATGGGGTATGGAGGGAACTGGTTGTTAAGATTTTGGCAGCTCATCACTGCTCGTAACCCCAACAAGGTTGGGCCCAGGATTCCTGGGGAGCTCAACCCCCAACCCTGCTGTGGTCACCTAAGACAGGGGCTAGGGTGTCCCCACTCTGGGGTACTTTCTCTGCACTGGGCACTTCTCTGACCCACTGATCATTAAATAACTTGCATTTGCTCAAAATTGTATGTAATCAACAATTAATTTTAAAAAGAATAAGGGAAAATGGGAAAGGTTAAAGGAAACACATCACCCCGCTCTGTGGCAGGGAACATCACAAACAGTGTCTCTGGAATGTCAGGGCGTTCACAGTCTGGTCCTTGTAAGTCCCAGGCTCTGGCTGTGCTGCAGGGATGCTGTCGGTTGGCCACTCGCTCTGGCGGTGGCCACACGCTCTCAGGCTCTAGGTGGCAGGGCCCTCCTTCCCAGCGTTGCCCCCGCCCTGTCAGGGTTACCAATCCCCCTCCGACTCCGGCCTGCAGAACCTCCTGGCTGAGGCGTCTCCCTGTGCTGGGCCCGTTGCCCAGGGTCCCCCCTTGCTCTCCCCAGCTGCTCACGACACCCGGCTCCGGACTGCTCCAAACCCAGCTCCAGCTCCACTCTGCCTCAGCACGGCTGCTGCTCCGCCTCCAGCTCCCTGGGCTGCTTCTCTGCCCCTCTGGCTCTGGTTGCTGCAGCTCTGCTCCCAGGACAGGTCTGCTCTGCAGGCCGCTTCTGTGACTCTGCTCCCAGCACTGAGCTGCTTTGTGGGCTGCTTTTCTGGCCCCTCTGGCTCTGGTTGCTGCCGCTCTGCGCCCAGGACAAGTCTGCTCTCTCTGGGCTGTGCCTCTGGCTTTGGGGCTGCAGCTCTGCTCCCAGGACAGGGTCTGCTCTCTCTGGGCTGCTTTTCTGGTCTCTTCGGATCTGGCACAGCTCTGCTCCCCAGCTCAGCTTGGGCCCCAGCTTTCTCCTTAGCTCGGCCCCACTCTGTCTGACCCAGTCAAATCCAGCTCACACAGAGGACGGGACCTCCCTGGCCTCCTGACTCCCTGATTAGCCTGCCGCCCTGTCATTCAGGCTGACCTGGAGCATAGGCCTCTCCCCATTGTTCCTAGGGACCGTCAGTCTCAGGGTCCTTATTTCACCATCAACCCTTCCCCCTTTTAGTACTGGGAGCTAGCAACTAAAACACCCCCACTGAATGCTAGTAAGGCGGCAACAGTCCCCTTACACATAGTATCTGCAACCAAATTCTTATCACGCTACGAAAGCTTGTTTACTATAGAGTAAATCAATTTGTGTTTCATTTTTTTAAATTACAAGTTATTTTATCTTGCCAGATTATATAAAGACCAAGGATGGAAATTCTACTGTGAAGATCTCATCTTCTAAAACCAGTGTTTTAGTTCCATTTTTAAAGCTCTAACATCATGCCCTGAGTGTTCACATTTTTATCTTGCATCCTTTGACATTGACCTTTATTTTGAGTCTAAACAGCCAAGTGTGTAAGATTCCTCCCTATATTCTTCAGACATGTCTGTTCTGGGGGAATTGACTATTTGGGCATGTGTACAGCAAGTGAAAAATGAGCTGTTTGTGCTCTTGTGCAGTACCACGGTGGTTAGTCTTTTTAGGGGGAGGAGAGTAATTTCTCTGTAAACTTTGTCATTTTTAGAAGAACAAGTAATTATTCATTTTTACACTTAAAAAAAAAGTCATTGTTTTAGCAGAGAAGCACCACGTGAATAAATATACCGACAAAAAAATCGTGTTTTATTCTAGCTGTTTGCATTTTGTTCAGATACACTTAGAGTTACTTCATACCTCCAAGGAAAAGCTTTACATTCTCATTCAGGCCTTAATATAATGTTTTAAATATGTTGACTGAGTTACTGCTGCAATCAATCTGAACTTGTATACAGGCTCGGGGTGAAGGAGGGCATAGTATTTGATATGTAATGTGCAGAATGCACATACATTTGTGTATGAACTTTAATGAAGATCAGTGAAAATAACTCACATGTAAAACAAACTGTATTTTATACCAGAATTGATACATCTTTTCCCTGTGACTTCTATGCACACAGATCAGTCACCTGCTGTCTATTATAACCTTACATGTTTCACCTGATCTGCAAGCCCCCTAAGTCATTTTTCCTCTTGATTACTGTACTAAAATGACAAAAGACATTAGCACAGGACACAGATTTATCCTCTCAGTATTGTTTAAAAACAAAGTAATGCAGATGTCCAACAAACTGTAGCACTTGATGCTTGAAATTTCCAACAACACTAGAATCATTATGCATGGTTTAATATTCAAAAGTTCATTAAACCATGCAATCAGAGGCTTGGAGGCTTAGCACTAGCTGGTTGAATGCATACTAGTGAATACATGCCAGTTTTTAAGTAAGAGTAACTACATTGACTCAGTTATTTCAGCAAACTTAACAAAACTCATGTAACTCAAGTGCTTTGAGATCCTTGGATGAAAGGCAAATAAATTTAAACATTAAGCAAACTACACAACACTTTGCCCCAACCAAAAGTGGCCCATTCTGCTAGAAATTTAGTTTTAAAATGTAACCCTCCTTTTTAAAAATTGTGCATTTCATTGTACGTATCTTGACAAATGGTTGCTAGTTTAAATTAAAATAATTGTGAGTATAAAGCTTCTTTCGGGAAGCTACAATATCTAATCTTCATAAGTGATAAAGGATGGTCTTTGTAATAAAGCAAACCTAATGCCTAAGAGCTAATGACATAAATATGCATCATTGGCACAGAATAGAATGAGTTTGGCAGTCATTTCTCTTAACTATACTTTTTATGACTCAAAACATTCCCCTGAGCTATAGAATGGTAAATTAAATTCATTACTGTCTTTACTAGGTGATTTTAAATACATTCCAGCTAGCAGGATCCAAAGTCTGGGGGAGCACACTGGGATTTTCTACAGGTTTTACTTGTTTCAATGTTGAAAAGACCAGAATGTGCCTGATGGCTCCTTCCCCCTTTTCTTTGTTGTCAAAGTATGTTATTTCCACCCTGCAACTAGGCACTGCCAGACCAATCCACAGAACCTGGAGTCATCTAATGAAATTATAAAACACAGTCAGTAGGATGCTCCAATGCATATTTTTATTTTGATGCCCTATTCTATTAACCACTTCCGTGGTCATTGTCACATCAAGTACGTTCTCCTTGTCTATTCCAATTATACTATTTGCCCTGATGATTAATAGTGTATAGGAATCTGCTCCTAGGCTGGCTCACAGTTGGCAGCAGCAGGGTTAAAACCTAAACTTTATTTTTCTGTGATTAAATTAATGGTACAAAAGAGGGTTCTCAACATCTGCTTGTAAACTGACATTTAAATGGCAATTGTCAGTAGACTACAAGCATATGGTTAGCTGAGTTATGAGTCAAGTGCAGACAGAAATGCACTTGGTTCAGTAGGACATTCTTAGCTTTCTATATTTTATATTTTCACACTAGACCTGGTTTTATACTCCAATTCAGGGTATAATGTGACATTAGTGCCCTACTTTGTACCCGGGATGCAGACCCTTCCCACAACCCACCAGATTTAAATCATCTTTTTGTAAAGCTAGCTACATCAGATTCTAGAAGAGGAAAATATTCAGTAAAACCTGTATCTTACAAATTCTAAATTCACTGCCATGGGCCCACAGTCTTGCAGATCAGACTTTGCCTTGGTTAAAAAAAAATATATCTTTGCCACTTTTGTCCCCACTAATCCTACTTTTTTGGCAGAGGAGTCAAGTTAACTGCCCAAGTTAATGCTAACTGGTTGTGAAACCTTTCACAGTTAACCCTTGTGAAAAAAATCTCACATTTTAAAAACCACATACCTAGCAGTAATTTCATACAACGCCACCTTCAGTTTGTGTTTTTAAATTGATTTAATATGGGCTTGAAAACCTACTTGTTTTCTGGGAATCTAAGCCATCAGTTTGCAGAGTTTAAGGTTTTATTAAGAAAACAAAATATTGCTTTCTCACTCTTACGATTGCCAAGATGATCAATGTTTGGAAGGATAATGCAGTGCTGTCTCCCAGAATCTGCAGGCAGCTCCCATGTCTCCTCTACTGCCCATTACTTTGAGAGCAACCAACAAAAAACCTTCAAAAACAGACTCCAACGAGAAACTGCTGAATTGAAATTAATTTGCAAACTGGACACCATTAAATTAGGTTTGAATAAAGACTGGGAGTGGATGGGTCATTACACAAAGTAAAACTATTTCCCCATGTTTATTTTTTCCCCTACTGTTACTCACACCTGAAGGTCTGAATTTGCATTCTGTAGTCAGCTCTGTGTCTAAGCTTCAGTGTACTGTCAAACACACACTGTTACCATAAATCAGAAGGCAACTGTAGTCTGCACAATGGAAAAGATGGATACTATGGCCCTTTTTGCTAGTGGTAATTAACTTTATATTTCCCAATAATCAATTGCCCAACCCTGAATTACTTAGTACAGAAAGTATCATAGACATCAATAAGAGTTTTGTTGAATAAGGACTGTACAATTACGCTCCAGGTACAACATAAAGTATCGAGTGAAATCAAAGCATGGGGAGCATACAAATCATCTCTCCCATTCCCTCCCCCACATGTAAGCTTTCTTTGCAGAAGGACAAACACCATAATATATAATAATAAGCAGATATTGATGTCTCTTGAGGTGAAAATAAAAGCTTGTTAATCCAAGAGATAATATATTGATCTCTGCCTTGGCTGTGTCAATATTTAGTTCAGAGGACAATATATTTTGATGTTCACTGAAACATGTAAATATATGCATTGCTACATACACAGAGCCCTGCATGGATACAACATTTATATCTGAGAACATAAAATGGATATCCGTGGATTTGCAGGCTCTGGCGACAAGGAGCGAGACCATCAGGGCCCTGGCCAGCAACCAGGCAGCGGTGTTCATCTCCTGTCTGGGAGCACATGAGCC
The DNA here is from genome assembly GCF_965140235.1 of Caretta caretta. Classification (NCBI taxonomy): domain Eukaryota; kingdom Metazoa; phylum Chordata; order Testudines; family Cheloniidae; genus Caretta; species Caretta caretta. Next base: position 17,100,791 of record NC_134216.1, on the reverse strand, counting down.
ACTTGCACATACTAGTGTGACCAGGGACAGCTGCTGGTGAGCCTGCTGCCCACCCCAGTGGGCAGGGCTGGAGGTGGTACAGCCATGCTGGAGGAGGTGCCCGGGCTGAGCGCTGGCTCTTGCAAGTGGCGGCCAGACATGCTGCTGCTTTTGCCACTGCCGTTTCTGGCGTGGTTGCTGGCTGTGGCCCTGCTGGTCTCACTCGTTGTTGCTAGAGCCCTGCAAATCCGCAGCTATCCACTTTATATCCATGGATATTCGCATCTGTAGATATACATTTTGTATCTGGGCAGGGCTCTATAAAGTCCATACATACAGTTTGAATGAGCTCATCAAGATTTTAGGCAAATCTCTTCCAAGCCCCAAGGTTCAGAAGCACTCTTTCCCCTTAAAACAGCAGCAACAAAATAACCCTAATGTTCTAGAATAAATTTGTTAGTCTCTAAGGTGCCACAAGGACTCCTTGTTTTGTTTTGTTTTGGCTGATACGGACCAACACGGCTACCACTCTCAATCGTATAATCTTGGCACTGACTTGTAAAGTGACGTTGTAGGGGTGGGATGACGGTGCTAATGATTTCCATATCAAAATGTGCTCCATTCACACCAGCCAGCTCTGCAAACTCAACGTGGGAACTGAAAATCAGGTTAGGCTGGCTGCTAACTGTGCACCATCTCCAGTGAACAGATTCCACGAGCCAGCTCCTCCCCATCTGCGCAGCCCCGTTATTTGTCACCGTTGCCATCGGTGGGTTTCCACACATGTAACATTATAATTGGAATGGAACAAACAAGTCTGCTGATCACATGCAAGGGTGAATAGAATCCAGCTCCCTCTCTTAGCTGTGCTGGCTCTGTGGGGCTAATAGGAATAAAAAGGTAGCAAAAGCATATTTTGGTAGTAATGCAGGCAGGCATGTCTGAATACACACAAGGGGCTGCCCTGCTGAACAAGAAACTGTCCTTTTTTACCCAGCAGTTCAGAGCAGAACTTATCAGTTATTTTCATATGCAGTCTAATTGGTTAACATTTTTTCAGGCCACATGGTTAATTTTGGGTAAACAATTACTATTGTTGATGGCATCAGGCACATGTGAGGCAGCCTCCTGTGAAGTACTGAGCACTGTTAACTCCCATAGCTGTCACTGGGAGCTGAGTACATTTAGCACTTCGTAGGCTAGTGTCCCATATGACTGTCCTGGGCTAATTGTGCATTAGGATTTCTCTCATGTATGTAGCGATGGAATGTAGCCATTTGACATTTCACTGCTTGATGTTCAAAGCAAAATGAATATGGCCTCAGCAAAGGGATCACAGTCCCAGACAAGGAGTGCAGTAATTATATTGCATAGCAGCAACTGAGTCAGGATCATGGACCCAGTGGGCTAGTTACAAGAAAAGCTTTAGGCAGGGTTCTTGCTCCAGAGAGCTTACTGTTAAATATAACAGCTAAATAGGGTGTGTGCGCATTGTGCATGCTTGTGAGAGACGAATTGCACACACACATACGCACAGCTGTGTGCCTTACTGTGCAACTGATGTGTTATCAAGCATTTTAGGCAATCTCTTATCATTAAATTCACCTGTGATGTCAATCTGAAGAGCTCTAACAGTTTATAGGTGAATCGAAGTCTTCTTGCACAGTCAGGTGTACAGAAAGCAACAGGTGTTGTGTATTACAAAGATGTCAGGTGCGCCTAACTGTTCTGTCACTGAGCACAGGAAATGGGAGGCTCAACTACAAAGTTTTAATAGCTAAATACCCGAATACACTGTTCTAGAACAACTTGCCTTTTTCTCCATCAGAGAAGCTATTACTGTCTTAAGTAAATCACAGATGTTAATGGAGTTAGTGCAGTCTGCTTACAAATTACACATTTAGTGCTTCCGGCAGTTCCTCTCTCAAAGCTGAAGTATGTCTAGTATGGAATTACTGGCAAACTTGAATTTATGTTTACCCCTTTAAAAAAGGATCCTGGGTGATTTCAATGGCAGTGAGAGAGATAAATGGCATCAGTGAGCACAAGGCCTATGTACAAGATTCTCCACATCTCACTGCCAATCCACCTCTAGTTCTGACCACAGAAGGACTGGAAGAGTTTGAATGATTGGCCACACACACACACAAATGAGGCCACCTTCTCTTCTCTTTTGCTCCCAGGTGGTCATTTGTAGCAATATGGTAATCAGGGGTTTGACAAGTTTGGATGAAACCAATGATACAAGGTAACAGAGTGCAGGTGACTCCAGTTCCCTCCTCCCTCATTGAAAAGTCTGATTGTTCTGCTGCTCTCCCATGTCTGCTCTATTGCATGCGGCATGTCTCCCTTACTGGCATGAAAGTGCTGCTACAAAATTCCATTAATTTGCCATACAAGCACTGCATAAACCTTTGTTTAGAATCCCTTGGATACTATATATTGCAATTTCTTCTACCTGTGGCCTATACAAGAAAGATGCACAGTAAAAGTACAGTTATTCAACAAGAGCAACCTTCTTTCAACAAACGAGTGGTGGTCAGCTTCTAAATGAAAAACTACATATTATATAAGTCCCATTCATATCTCACCAGTGGAGAGAAGTGCTTATAATTTAACATTTTTAAAATGCCTAACTTTTAGAAATAACTATGAGGAATATTTTCAAAGGCACAAGTTGGCACTTAACTCCCATTTGGTCTTTGAAAATCTTCCCAAAATTTCTCCTATATAATTCCTTCTAAAAGTTTAAAAAAGAAATTACTCCTCTTCACTTTTTCCTATTCAGATACACATAGAACTTTACTTATCTATCTAGTACAAGTGATTCTACTTTAATGTCTTAGATTCACTGCCACTGACTGCAAACTTATTCATGATTCTCATCGTTCAACCATATTCATTTTAATCATGCACATATCTATCAAATTTTTTCCATATGAAGGATGCATGAATACTTTGTGAACCAGGCCATAACTATGGAGCCTTGAGGAGAAAGAACTGACTGCTTAATCCTTGGTGTTTTATTTTTACTCCTGTGATGGGATTCTGGGGTTGCAACCTGGAACTAGGGTACGGCTGTGCCCCTTAACTCTCCAGCTTGGGCTGTCTCTCACAATGCTTTGCTGGTGACAAGTAGCAAACCCTTCCAGGTGCTGTTATCACTCAGTACAACAGCACGTGGAGCCCCACACCCAGTTAGGTTGCATGAATGATCCCCGAGCCACTCGTGAATCACACAGAGAAAGGCACCAGCAAATCTCCCAAGCCCCTAGCTTTGCACCCCCAGACTATACTGTCTTGCCCTGGTCAGAAGGCTGACCACTGTAAGTTCATCACCTATTCACCCCTCCTGTGATTTGGAAAGGACACACACTAGACTTTTCAACCTGAGCTGAGATGCACTTCAACCAAAACATACTGTTTTAGATAAAATATAAAATATAAAAACAGATTTATTAACTACAGAAAGATATATATTTAAGTGATTATAAGTGGTAGGCATAAAGGGTCAGAGATAGTTACCAAAAAAAAAAACAAAAAAAAAACCCACGGTAAGTCCACAGTCTAAATCCTAAACTCTCTTACATTAGGCAGTATTTGGATCAAGCAGTTTCTCACCCCACTGGATGTTGCAGGTAGGTTATAGTTAATAATACACAGCCTTCTCCTTTAAGCCTGGGACCAGTCTCCTCAGTTCAAGTCTGTCTTCCCAGCATTCCTGTAACTTCCAGTATAGGTTGTGGAGGAGAAAGGCAAAGGCATGATATCAGTGTCCCGTATTATATGCCCTCAGTCCATGTGCTTGGAAAATTCTAGCTCAGACACATCCTGGTGGGCTTTGCCGAGTCACAGAGTTGAGCAATTCCCCACTGTGTGACGCTTATGCAGCCCTCTTACAGCATTGTACAGAATCCCTTGTTCACAACTCCCCTGCTGATTAATGGTCACTTGACACCCTCCTGGGAGTGGATCTCCACCTTTGTCGTCACTGGGGAACTAGCAGAGATTCTCAAACTTACAACATATTTCAGTAACAACCATACAGCAAAATCTCACACACACTAATGATATACATATTTGGACAGAATAATGGGTTTCAGCAGATCATGACCTTTCATATGATATCTTACATGGCATGCTTTGTATGAAATCTATCATAATTCTATGACAAGAGTGAATATGGGGGTTCCAGAGTGCTGCTTTGAGATACAGAGTGCCACAACTACATAATTCTCTTTCACAATCTAGAATCAGGCTCGTAGCACTGGACTGATGTCTTGTTTTCCACACAACATGCAGCAGTTCAGCCCTCCCACAATGCTATGCCAACCTGCCTCAACACCTCTCTGGAAGGGATCACACCTCTCTGGATGAGACAGTAGTTCATTCTCCATGACCATTCCACCCTTGGCAGTCTCAGGAAAATTGGTAGGAAGGGTGAGAAGGGTGAGAATTAATGGGGCATTTGATGTGTATGCTTGTCCAGTCTGATACCGGACGTACACCTGTCTCATTTCATATAAGCTAGTAAACAGTCATTGTCTGGCTATGCTGGATGACAGACAGGAGACACTGGATGTGGTTTAATTAGGCTACAGCTTCATTCCTAGGTGTCGGAGTAATAGGCAGATAAAAGTCTACAGTGCAAGTAATTCCCTAATCATTTACATATACCAGGGCAGGGGTGGAGGGAGCTGCTGTCAGCCCTGCCCCTTTACTCTCCCCCACTTTCCAATGAGAGTTAAGGGGGAGGCTGTAAAAAAATGGGGGGTTGGCTTCCAGGCCTACAAGTCATAGAAGCTCCAACCCTCACATTTCTGCTTCTTTAAAGAAATATCGCCTTTAAATGCTTTCCCAATCAATTTTATCTGATCACTGTATCCCTTCCCTATGGCATCTCCATGCTCACTTGATCTGAACCTGTCACAGCAAGTCACTCTGACTCTCTAGCCCTTAAAAGAGCCACACACCTTTCCCTACAAGCCAGACAATTATCCCCACACCACTTAGTATGCAGTGAGGTCATTATTAGATAGTGATGACATATAGTACTTGACACTAGTACTTATTTGAACCAGGGATTGACAGTTCTTTTTAGATTCACATACTACTGTACTTAGCCTAGAGATGAAACGCTATAAATTGGATTGGACTGGATTGGACTAGATGACCTCTTAAGGTCTCTTCCAACCCTAATATTCTATGATTCATCATCAGTTCTCAGAGGTGTCCACTCCCAATCAGTACAAAAAATGCTGATAATATATACTAATCATAGAATCATAGAATTGTCATCAATCAAATTGTAATTCAAGACTACTTTAAAAAAAAAACCCACTGCACTTCCATATTCAGTTAATATGAAAGAGGAATGGTCTAAAATTTATTAATTAGATTTTCCACAGTGGTCTCATTTCAGATTTATTTTATTATAAAATAAAATAAATTATAAAATAAAACAGCTGTCAAATAATATAGTCTTTTATAATGTACATATCACACAAAAAAAGTCTTCATTTAAAAAGTAGTTTAAACGCTGGAGTGTAAACAAACTTGGGAGGAGGAGGAGTACAGGAAAAAAAATGGAATCTTTTATTAATGTTTCTCCCTTTCAGAACAATTTCTCTGGAATGGTTCCCTTTGATTTCCTTTTACAAAGAATGAAGACTTGTTTCTTTTATGTGTTAGAGAGCCACTGAAAAATTCAGTTTCCATAGAACTCTCATTTAAATTCAATGTTGCAACCAGCAAACGCAATTTGGAATTTAGATTTTTCAAAAAAATTACAGAATTAGCCATTGCAGCTTTAGACACCTATACCAGGAGTCTCATCTAGCACAAGCTAGCTTCTGAATTCATTGAACAGTTAACAGCTGAATATAAATCCAGGGAGGCAAAATATTAGATCAGCAGATATGAGAGATACTGAAGAGCTCTGCCAGAAAGACAAGTCTGAACTATATTTTATACAGAACCAATTGTCACAGTGGGAATCAGCAAAGCTCTCCCAAACTGGAGAGATATGATCAGGCTCCTAAGATGGCTTTTGCATTCAAAACCATCAGACGAAGAAAACCTACTGCTCTGTAGTTAACAAGTTGGAAATGAAATCATAGCAAAAAACATGACTGCCAGCTGATTTTCAGGGGCAAGTGGAGTTTATGTACAACAGACTGTGTGAGAAGAGAAACCAGAGCAAGCTCCATTAAAAAAGTGGTGTGCAGCCATTTAAATCTTGCATCCAAGTGCACAGCAGTAACAATGTCCAAACGAAGAGGAGAAAAGAACAGAAATTCAATGTGCCATTCACAAATTTGGTGGGAAAAAGTGGATAATTTGGTTGCTTATGTGTAGAACTAGAAGTCTGACTTTAGTTCTAGTCCCAGCTCCGTCACTGACCCACTGTAACTTTAGGAAAGTCATTCAAAATATCAACAAGGAATACTATGAGGTTTAATTCAGTAATACGTGAAGTGCTTGGAGATGAAATGAAAATGAGATTAAAATACCAAGTGCAAAATTCAAAACCATTTAGCTCAAGGAAGAAATAATTCACACACAGTTGCTGAGAGGAAACTATTGCAAAGTTTATGAGAAGAAATGCAATACTATAGCACCAAGTTAAGGGAGAAATGAACTCTGACTTGTTTTCATAAATTAATACTACAAACACAAAAATCAGCAGCCTGCTCCTGCTCCCATTGTGTGGTGTCCACAATTAGAGTGATAATGTGCATGAAACGAGACAGAAGGATTAATAACCCCTCTAGTGAGAAAGGAACCAGGGCATTCTGTGGCTGTCTCTTGATAGGAGATGAAGTCCAATATACCTCAGCAGTTAGGCTCATGCAGAAGAGACTCAGCCTTCTCAACACCTTAATGCAGGAATGGGCTCCTCCCCATTTGGTTAACCAAGTCAGTCAACTACAGAAAAATTTTGAAAGACCGTCCATGCAGTCCAAACATTATTTTTCACCCACTGAGAACCTGTAGGGAAGGGAAGGAAAGATTCAGTAGAGATGGGTAAATTCAACTCATCTCCATTGAGTTCTTCTCCTCTGTACAGTCTAGAAATGCTCCCACAAGGGTCAGGTGGAAGAGTTCCTGTGACTTCTTGCAGCCGGGGTGCTACAATTACTCACCAGATGTGCAGCCCCATGTGGAAAGCGTACTTGTCCAGAGAATATACAGTAGCAAAAATTTTCCACCCTCTGTCAGAAGGAGCTTTAGAGCTGCATAGAAGTGAGGGGTTTGGGTATTTTGGATTCCACAATGTATCCAAGTTCTCCTGGAAACGTTAGCCTGATGCTGAGCCAGCTTCCTTAGCACTTTGGCCTGAAGAGAATGGATATTCTTCTGTTAGATTAGTCGCTATGAGGGGAAGGGAAACAATGTGGCCAAAAAAGTGTGGAAAAAAATTTATAAAGCCAGATGTTTCAGGTTTTTCCTCCAGGACTAATTTTTAAGATCCAGAAGTTTATAACCCGTCTGGGAGTTTTCAGAAGAAAGAGTGCTTGCTTGGAAATACCATAATCAATCATAATCAGTCAAGATAAAGAAAGTGAAATATTTCATATTGCAGCTGCCTCTTTCCAGAAAGAAGAGTAGAATCTTCATTTCAGGTGACCTCTAATAGCGTTTGTTAGTTAAAGTAATGAACCCAGAAAATTACAGGAGAATACAGACTCAAATCTACCCTCAAACCTCCTTGAAAAGGATTACTTTAAAGTGTGTTTGTGTAGGGGAAGGTAGAAGAGATACAGAATACCGAAACTGTCTCATTAAAAACAGACCATTGATCCAATTTTTTTCTTCTGGCAGTGGCTAATACCCAGTGCTTTAGAAGAAGGTGAAGAGACCCTTTAACACACCTGGCTAGTTTACGAGATATATGCATGCCATACATGTATACATGGAATTAAATTTCCTGTGCAACCACTGCAAGTGATTTACTGAAACATGAGGTTTGAATACCCTTCTGCCATACCTTCGATTTTCACTTCAAATTACAGTTTTACCTAATTAATGTTACCACAATATTCAGTGGGTAAAATTTTCAAAATCACTTAGGCTCCAAAATGCCTAAATCATTTTTGAAAGTGGGACTTCGATGTTTTTGAAAATTTAATCCCATAATCCTTAATGTATATTTAACCAGGAATAGTGTGGTAACATTATCTGCTTGCACCCAACAGCTGTAGACTTTACTGGCAATCACTAACAGTGTCTGCTTACACAGAGGCAGATATGTCTTCATTATTTGCTGAGGAATTCAACAAAATCAGAGAGGGGTTTGCTGAGACACAGAGCCATAGGTGCAGACTCCGTGGGTGCTCCGTGGCTGGAGCACCCATGGGGAAAAGTTAGTGGTTGCTCTGCACCCACCAGCAGCCAAGCTCCCCTTCCTCCCACTGCCCCCTCCTCCCCGAGCGTTCTACGTCCCCACTCCTCCGCCTACTGCCCGGCTGCCACCAAACAGCTGTTTAGCATCATTAGCATGTTCCTGAAGGGAGGGGGAGGAGCAGGAACATGGCGCACTCAGGGGAGGAGGCGGGGAAGAGGCTGGAATGGGGGCAGGGCAGGGGCGGGGCCTCATGGAAGGGATGGAGTGGGGGCGGGGGAAGAGTGGGGAGTCGAGCACCCAGGGGAAAGAGGGGAAGTCAGCGCCTATGCATAGAGCTACCCCAGAATCAGGAACGGACACCATCCTGCCTGAAGACTGACTGTCCATCACCTGTAACAACATCCCCTGCCCTTCACGCCTGATGTATTCCACTAAAGATGTGCTGACCCCTGTGATAACTCAGATGAAAGTCTTCTTCAAAGCAGTCAAGCTACCATACGCATATTTAAACAAGAACCATCTGGTTAATCATTCCCCAGTTTCCAGCCTCCCTTTCCTGGGCAAGGTCACTGAGAAAGTGGTGACATCTGAACTCCAACAGAACCCATCCTCTCTTAACATCCTGTATCCTTCCTAATCAATGTTTCAGAGCTGGACTTGCCACAGAAATGGCCCACATGGTGCTAATGAATATCACTTTTTTCAAGCCTTTCCTAAGGAATCCTGCAAATAAGGATAGGATTTTCAAAAGCTGTGGGCACTGGCCTAACTCCACTCCCACTGATGTTAATAGGAGTCTGATAATAGACAAAAGTGTGACCATTAGACCAATACAGAGTGCTTTGGAAAAACAGTACCCTAAAGAGACTTTATTATGGATGCACTCTCCCTTCTAATTCAAGAGAGAAGAGAGAGAGTAAATACCATTTGCTCTAAAGTCTTTTGCTTCTTCATATTACATACTTTCAGCAATGAGATAACAAGGTATTAGGTCCCTTATAAATATCTCAGCTACCCAGCGTACAGCAATATCTACAGATTGAATATACATCTCATAAATGAGCATTTTCTCTTGCCATCAAGTATCAACCTCATACCATCAGATTAGGCTCTAAAGGAAAGAGTCTGATCAGTTTGACAATTTCCTTCATAATTTGTTTTTAAAAGAGTCAATCAAATCCCTTTTACTGTTTTACAGACTAAACAATTGAAGCAATTTCACTCCTTTCTATGCAAGTCTCACCAGGTTCAAACATTTGTTAGCCTTCTGATTCTCAGTTATACCCTTGAGTAGAGACCAAAACTAACTACAGTATTCCAGGTGGAGCTGGACCATGCAGTTTTCTCTATCTTTTGTAGCACCTTTCTGATGAATACCAAGTGCAATGCGATGATAATGGAAACTTGAGAAAAGTAATTAAACCAGAGCCCCCGCTATCTGCCACGTTTCTCCACTCAGTGTAACTAATTCCAGGCTAAGAAAGACAGGAACCAGACAGTGATGTTCAGAACAAAAATTATATTAATGAGCAAGAGAAGATCAGGAATGATTCTAATTATATGATAGTGCATCTGATCTAATTATGCAAACATATTACAATTCTTAAGTGGAAAATCAGGAATCCAGTGTCGGGCAGGATTTTTTGGGGGGGAGGGATGGGGAGCACAGGGAGGTCATGCATGACGTCTGACATTTAAATGAGGTCACCTACCTTCTCCAGATTCTCTTCATTCTGAATCACTGTAAATGACGCTACTTTCCTAATCACGTCTTCTCTCATAGGTGGGTGCAGCCCCCGGCCCAAACTTGGTGCACAAGATACTGCAAATTAGGGAGGGTGAAGACCACCACCACATCTTCTCCCTCAAATCACCATCCTAATAGTAATCCTAGTCATGCATAAGAAACACACTTTATACATAACCTAATAGGATGGCTTGTTGAATTTTTTGGTTATGGATCTATGTTCTAAATCTACAACATGCATAACCAGCAACTTATAATTAGACAGATAAAAAGATGGGAGAGGGAACTGGACAAAGAAATTGACCTGGATGAGTGGGTCTCCATATGGGAAAGAGTATATACATCTTCAATTTGCATAGCTCAAATACATTTTTTTTATCAATTATTGCATTTGACTCCAGTTAAGATCCATCATGTTTTTGCTACTATATAGGCATTCTGTTGGAGGGATTGCAGGGAAAGGGGAAGATACTTCCACATGGGGTGGTTGTGTCCAGGAGGAAATTATACTTCCACAGCTGGTGGCTTTGGGAGGAAATTATTAAAGGGATTCATCTTATAACAAAACTCTAGCTTCCTAAAGAACCTCTGACCTCTTTACTTACCACTTCAGTAAAGGATCTGCATTTTAAACAGAAAAACAAATTGTTATTTTTTTATTGTTTGCAGCTAGAGTCTGTATTGCACACTATTGGGAAAATGTGATGATGACTCCTATGGAATTGTGATATAGTAAAATACGGACTGTTCTTGTAATGGAAAAGCTTTCACAGCAACTATATACACAAGAAAAGCTCCACAAGAAGGATGCACTATGAAATCAATATTTTACACCTGTGATACATGCCTGATATTTTCATCCTCTGGACCAGAGGTGGGCAAACTACGGCCCGCAGGCCACATCTGGCCCATGGGACCCTCCTGCCCAGCCCCTGAGCTCCTGGCCCAGGAGGCTCGCCCCCAACCCCTCCCCTACTGGCCCCCCTCCCCCGCAGCCTCAGCATGCCATGCTGCTGGTGTAGTGTATTAAATTGCTCTGCGTAGGAATGTGCTACTGGTAGCAGTTACGGAGAGCAATTTACTACACTACACCGGCGCAACGCTCTGGGCGGCTGGGCAGTGCTCTGGGTGGCATGGCTATAGCACTGCCAGCCACTGGTGGTCTGTGCTGCGTGGTAAGGGGGCAGGGAGCAGTGGGGGTTGCATAGTGGGCAGAAGAGTTCGGGGTGTGGTCAGGGGGTGGGGGTGTGGATGGGGTTGGGGTGGTCAGAGGGCAGGGAACGGGGGGGGGGTTGAATGGAGGCAGGGGTCCTGGGGAGGAGCAGTCAGGAAGCAGAGATGGTTGGATGGGGTGGTGGGGGTGGTCAAGGGACAGAGAGCAGGAGGGGGGCTGGATGGGGCAGGAATCCTGGGGGGGGCATCAGGGGGCGAGAAGCAAGGTGGGGGGCAGATAGGGGGCGGGGGCACAGCCTGGCACAGCCTCCCCTAACCAGCCCTCCATAAAATTTCCGAAACCCGATGTGGCCCTCAGGCCAAAAAGTTTGCCCGCCCCTGCTCTGGACAGATGACCTAAAACTCTGTCATAGATTTGCACCACCAGTTCAACCACCATCCATCCAAGGAACTATCTCTAGAACTCTCCCACACCAGCATGAGCTTCCTGGACACCACGATCATCTTCAGCAATCAAACTCTACAGACAACCCTGGATCACCACACATGTGCCTTCACAGATCTAGTAACCACACCAAACAGCCCGACAAATCCGTTATCTACAGCCAGGCACTCAGGTACCACAGAATATGCTGCAAGAAAAATATCCGGGATACACAACCACCTTAAGGACACTGCCTCCACCAACCAAGGACACTCTACCAGAGAAGTAGATCGCATCATGGAACCAAATACCCCAGGAGAAACTGCATCAATACAGGGAAAAAACCTGAACAAACCACAAGTCTGACCACATACCCCTATTTGTCACCTACCACCCTACACTAGAAACCATATGGGTTATCATTAAACAATTACAACCAATACTCAATGAGGGACCTACTTCACCTTGAATGATCTCTTCCATGGTAGCTCCTTATGCTAAACAATCTGTTCCACCTTGAATGTGGAGGTGGCACAGAGTATATTTCCCCTTTTTTCAAAGCTCTCATTTTTGCTTATTCCTTTTCTCTCTTTAATTACCTTTTCACTTTAGCCTTCCCATGCCTCCAATGCCTTGTCAGAGTTTTTACAGTCTCTAATCCCACACATACTCCCATCTATTGAACAGGGTGAAATGGCTCATGGTCCCCAAGTAAGCTCTTCAAATAAGGATATTTTTTCTTTCCAGCAGTCACAATACAAGCAACTCCCACCTCCTTGTTCAGAGGAATTTGAAGTCTACAGGGGCATGTGCAAGGAAGGGCAAGCAGGGGCAGGGGCGGGGCATGGGTCATCCCCCCACACCCCCATGATACAGTACGCCCCCAGCCCTGGGGCTACGGCGGGGAGACAGCTGCAGCCCCGGAACTGGGGAAGTCCTCTCCCTCCGGGAGTTGTGGGGGGGTGGGGGTGGGGAGAGGGGGGTGCAGCAAGCTCCTCTCCAGGGTGGGGAGGGGGAGCAGCGAGCTACTCATGGGACTGGGGGTGGGAAGGGGAAGAGTGAGCTTCTGTGCCCCTTAAAAAGGGGTCAAATTTAAATTCCTGCACATGACCCTGGAAGTCTACCATAGCCAATCTCTGGACACCGGAAGTTATACGGCAGACACATTTCTTCAGAAGGATAACACAATAGCAATATTAAGCCAGCCTTTTATCAGCATGCAGAATTGTTCTGCTTTTGGTAAGTGGGCTGCAAGAGACCTCTTAGTTCATAATTAAATCTAGCTTCCAAAGAAGATGTATTGTGAGAGTCAGTGGAGCCTCCACTTCAGCAATTGCAGCACTGCTCCAACCCAAGAAGGAAAGTGATCCCTTCTTAACATGTTACAAATCTTACATTAGGAAGGCAAATGGAAGCCATGGGTCCATAATTTGGCTATGTTATGTTATGTACAGCGGCGTATTATCACCTAGGCTGACAAGGCCTAGGCCTAGGGCGGCAAATTTGCAGGGGCGGCAAATTTATAATAGCAGCATTTTTGTAATTGCAGCACCAGTGACGCACGCCGCGATTCTACCAATCACAGCGCGTACTGAAAACACCCATGATGGCGCAACACCATTTAGTAAAGAACATGCTCGTGACAATCCTAAGCATTAACACTATGACTGGAAGAAAGAAATTAAACGGTTCTCAGTTTAAAAAAAAATGCTATACAAAAGAAAGGGAAAATGAAATGATAGGAAAAATGCGCAAAATTGATTCCTTTGTTGTATCAGTTAGTGCCAACAGTGAGACAGAAAAAAAATAGTTGAAAGAAGTAGTGAAGTAAAAAGTGAAAACATTGGTGTTGGTATTGAAAATATTGATGTAATTAAAAGTACATATTGAAACTTAATGAGGAAATTCCGGCTGCAGTAAGTGTTGAAGAAAATGCTCCAAATACTGGCATATCAGAGACTACCGGGAATCATGTTGATCTGGATACCTTTGACAATACTGCAGAGATCTGGGAATCATGTCAATAGAAATTCAATCGGACATTGAAATATCTACCATAAGTGACAACCCGGCCCAATGCATATTGAATAAAGAAAAGGAGGACTTGTGACACCTTAGAGACTAACCAATTTATGCGAGCATAAGCTTTTGAGAACTACAGCTCACTTCATCGGATGTAAATTGGTTAGTCTCTAAGGTGCCACAAGTACTCCTTTTCTTTTTGCGAATACAGACGAACACGGCTGCTACTCTGAAACCTGGATATTGAATGATACTACAATTGAGTATTTATCAATGCATGGTATTAAACAAAATATTGATAGTGATTTTACTAACTCAAAAAGATAATATACTGATAAAATGCATGTTCTAACAAAAAATGTGTTTGAACGACATCTTTTAAACGGTGAAGGAAAGCCACGGCAATATCTTGTATATTCGGAGAGCAAAGGAGCCAGGTATTGTGCCCCATGTCAGTTATTCGGAGGGATCTCTAGTCTGGTGATGAGTGGATACCATGAAGGAAAAACATATCAGCTCAACTACGTGAACATGAAAATTCAACTGAACATAAAACGCGTGAACTGACAATGGTGAAGAGGGGCGAGATATCCGGAAGAATAGATACGAATTCAAAATTTCAAAAGGAAGATGACATTATTTATTGGAGAAATGTGTTGAAGAAGATTGTAGCAGTGGTAAAGAAACTTTCAAGCAGAGGACTTGCATTTAGAGGTAAGGTGGAAAAATTTGGATCACCTTATAACGGCAATTACATGATGGCCCTTGAGCTTGTCACAGAATTCGATCCATTTTTAGCAAATTACATTGCATGTTACGGAAATGAAGGTCGAGGTAACGTATCTTATCTTTCATCCTATCTAGTAATTAATTTAGAAAATTGATGGCTTCAAATGTGATCTCAAATATTATTAAAGAAGTAAAAAAAGCCAAATATTTCTCTATAAGCATTGGCTCAACTCTTGACATATCTCATGTTGATCAATTGGCTTTTATACTGAGAAATGTAAACGATGATGGCATACCAGTAGAGAGTTTCTTTGTTTTTTTACCAAATACTGGCCACAAATCAGAACAGTTAGCGATGCTGTACTTTCAACTTTGAATTGTTACGGATTAGATATCGCAAACTGCCATGGCCAGTCGTACGACAATGCCACTAATATGTCTGGTGTATATAGCGGGTTGCAAGCAAGAATAAAGAATAGAAATCCTTATGCTGTGTATGTGCCTTGCTCTGCACATTCTTTAAATCTGGTTGGAGTATGTGCTGCAGAAAGTTGTCAAGAAGCATGTTCATTTTTCTCAACTGTCCAACATCTTTATTCATTTTTTTCTGCCTCTACTCACCGGTGGGAGATTTTACTATCTAATTTGAAGCCAGGCAGTAAAGCAACAAAAAGACTTTCCGAGACCCAATGGTCATCGAGTGGAAGCTTGTCATAATTTGAGTGAAAACTGGAATGCTATAATTAAAGCCTTAAATACAATAAAGGAGGAGGCTACTGAGAAACCTGTTACATATAATGAAGCTGCAGGCCTGCAGCGAAAACTCCATCGACTTGAGGCAGCTTTTATGGCTGTATTTTGGAGCTCACTCTTGGAAAGATTTCATGTAACTAGCCAAAAACTGCAAAATGTTTATATTGATATACAGACAGTTGTAGAACTCTACAACTCACAAAGAGGATACATTAACTCTACACGGGACTTGTTGATATGTACGAAGAGACAGCCAAAGAAAAATCTGAAATTGAAGACTACAAATTTGACACAAGGCGAAAAAGAAAGCGTAAACTTCAATCTGATGAGACACGCAAAGTTAAAGTGGAAATGTGTGGTAGAGATTAAATTTAAAGTAGATACCTTTTTAACAATACTAGACCTTGTATGCTCCGAATTGAAACGCAGAAGTAACGTGTATCAAGAAATTTATGGCAGATTTCAGTTTCTCTCTAACATTACCAATACTTCAACAACAGATATAACAGTTCACGCTAAAAAATTACAGCTATGCTACCAAAGAGAGTGAGAAGAATCATTCGTGAATGAGTGTCTACATTTTCAATTGTATTTGGAAGGTGTCGAAATTCCTGAAAATGAAAAGAAGTCAATTTTAAGATATTGCAGCCTTCTTCGAAATCAAAACATTCATTCAGTATATCCAAATATTGATATTGCCTTCCAAATGTTGGTTTGCACACCTGCTACAAACTGTTCAGCGGAACCATCATTTTCGGCATTAAAAAGGGTGAAAAACTATCTGAGAGCTAATCTCAGTGAAGAAAAAGTAAACTCCCTTTCTCTCCTGACAATTGAAAAGGTTTTAACAACTTCTCTGGGTTATACACAATTAATTAATAAGTTTGCCGGTCAAAGGTGTAGGCGTAAACAAATGTAATTACTTACTATTCACATACTTTTATTTCTTTTATTGTATCTACATAAAATAAAAAATAAATATTTGATATACACCGGACCCCCGCTTGAACGTGGGGTTTTGGATCCATGCGCGGTCCCGCACTATAAGCGAAATCGTGCTGTACAGACACGCGTTCAAGGGAGGGCCCGCTGTGTAATTTTATTTATAACAACACTTGTAAATGTTCAATTATTTTAATGATATTTAGATTCATTTTAGTTCAAATGAATTTGTAAAGAAACTAAAACAAGTTCATATGGGGTGGGCAATTATTTCAGGGCCTAGGAGTGGCAAAATCATTAATCTGCCACTGGTTATGTACTAGGCAAATATCTTCCTCCCATTTACCACAATGGTCCCCAGGGTTTTTTTTTTTTTTTCCCTTCAGAACATCTTACAAGTTCAGAGACAGTGTGTATGGAAAGCTTAGACTGTTTTCCCCCTACTGTCTTACATTTATCCAAGTTAACTTTATATGACAGAAAACTTGTAAGTGGAACATATAAGGCAGTAATCCACCTAAAGTGGAAAACATCTTGTACTGTACAACGGGCAGTAACAAATCGAAGGAATTATTTTCAAAAATGCTGATTAGTGGAATATTAAAATTGCTGCTTTCTGTTTTTATCTCATTCCCTTAGCGAATATAATAATCTCATAATAAATTAATTTAGAACATTATACCAGAGTCAGATCTTGAATGCTATTAAAGATTTACTTAATTAGTGGCTGATCAACAAGACCAAACACGTTTCTGATTACATCTCTTGATGGTATGAAATATAGTTTCATTCCTCACTAACACCTGTATTTCTACAATATATTTTATTATTCTAAATGCAGTAAATCCTATTACTACACACCATAAGAGGTTCTTTCCCAAAGGACTTTCTCTTTCAAATCCATGCAGTACACAGGGGCATCACAACATATTACTGAGTGTCACAGTTAATTTTACATTTTTCATATTTGGTCAAAATAGCAATTGTTCTCAACTCAAACTCATATTTGTGATAAGACACACACACTTGCTCCTACAGTAAAGAAGAAATTCATGACTGAATAATGTATCAATTCAAAAACAATCTCTTAGCTACAGGAAGCCTCTTGAGCTGCTAGTCTGAACAAAACAGGGCTTCAACAGAATGAACCACCTTGAAACTAAATGAAAATTGAGCAAGTTGAGCTAAAACAGGAAAACGTTATGTACAATGTAATATTTTAGCCACAATGGAGAACCTTGTAACAGATCAATTCAATAAAAAACACTCACCAATAAAACAAAAAGGTAGACTTAATTGTGTTTGTTCTTTTAAGGCAGAATACTTCATTTTCATTATACTAAATACATATACAGATTTGGGGTTTGGATTTAAACAAAAACTGACAATTTTTAAACCAAGGTTGAATGTGTTTTTAAAAGATATGATCTAGTAATTATTTTGGGGGAGTTTCTGGCCTGTGTTACACAGGAGGTCAGACTAGATGATCACAATGGTCCCCTCTGGTCCTGGAATCTATGGAAGAGCAACTGACAAAAATGCAGAATTTTTTTTCTCAAAAAAAAAAAAAAAAAAAAAAAAAAGAGAAAATAATATTCCTTTAAGAAGAATTTCATTACCATTCATTTTCTACTGAACATTTCCATTTCACACCTTGGTAGATGTAGCAATGTAGGAAGCACAGTGTGCTCCAGAGATGCTGGAGGGCCAGAACTTGAGTGGATGTTTCCAGTATTATTGCTCTGGAGCAAGTTTAGTTCCCTTGATATGCTAATGTAGCAAAAAGATTTCAGTTCAAAATTATGAAACTATGGGAGAACTTTAGGTCACCATGAGGGAGAGGGAGACGGAGACAGGGAATAGGGTTCTAAAGGTACCAGAGGAGCAGCTGTTAATGCAAAATGATGACGGTGCAGTCAGCTAGATTAGGAGAACCTGGAGCAAAAGTGGAAGAGTAAGAATGAACGGCAGTGTTCAAGGTAGCAGATGCTTCAACCTGAATTCTTTTCTATTTAACTAGGAGAAGGCCATTAGTGAAGTTAGTCCAGACAATTTCAGTGGACTGGAGAGGGTAGATATGGGATTGGAGGGGGGTTAAGTAGAGAGCTGGACGTAGGAAAACTGGGCACATAAAAGCAATCCTAGACTTGAAGAAAGTTCTGGGGCAGACATCTAGTTGGAGTACAAGCATACCCAGACTGTCACCTGCAACTACTGTGATTGAACAGAGAAGAGATAATTGCAGTAGTAGAGATACTAAGTGATTGCAATAAAAATATTAGCAGGGCAGGGTCAAATTAAAGATGCATTCTTGCAACTTTATGTTCTGACAGGGGCAATAGGCAGATCTACAGACAGACACCTATGAGGAACAAATTAGTCTGGGATCCAAGAGGACTTAATTTTGCTCCCAAGGCCAGAAATCTTAAACTAAATATTTTATCAATTTAAAGGCCAGAATAATAGTAGCGCAAGAAACATGGGGCCAAAAGGACATTTTACCCATAAGGTCTGAAGAATTCAGGAGAAGGATTTTGCATAGTATATTTACATGGGAATTTTTTTTAATTGAGTGGTATTGAAATATATAAATTGTGCACTCTTCTCCTATTACTTGAGTTAGTGATTTACAATGACAGTTTACATTTAGTTCCACACATAGAAATAAGAGATAAATTAAGTGATCAAGTGATTACACAAAAGAGTTAATTTCAGCTTGCTGAGCTGGCACTAAATTATAGCAGATCTGGCAAGATTATGAACTAATGACAGTGGCGAAAGCTGGACAAGACATTTTGCCAAATTTTGTTGGCATAAGCGCTGAGTCCATAAACTTTTAAAGGAGGAAAAAAACAATGGCTTTAGTTGGTAACACTGCAACGGCTTAACAGTGGCATCAAGTTTTACTGGGGCATTGAGCACATCTTGCATAAAGAGAAGCCCTCTTTAGCAATGGAGAGTCACATGGCTGTGCTAAATGCCAAAAGAATTCACAATAGAACAACAACCTTGCTCTTAACAGCTTAACTAAGACTGCAAAATGAACATAACACATTGTCCTTGCCACTGAAAACAGCTGAGAAGGTTTGAGCTTTGTATGCCTCCAACCACCAGAGAGAAGACTTCTTCTAAGGACATGCAATGGAAAGGACAGCTGTCAAAAACTGAAAAAGACAATTTAGATCCACAGTCAATCATTCACTTTAGTGCATCTTAAAGGCAAGACATAAAGCTGAGGAACCACAGAGATCTTAGAAATATAGGACTGGAAGGCACCTTGATAGGTCATCTGGTCCAGTCCCCAGCATTGAGGCAGGACTGAGTATTATCTAGACCTTCCCCGGCAGCGGTTTGTCTAACCCGCTCTTAAAAATCTCCAGTGACTGCAATTCCACAACTCCCCTAGGTAATTTGTTCCAGTGCTTAACTACCCTGAGGGTTAGAAAGTTTTTCCTTGCTGCAATTTAAGCCCATACTACTACTTATGCAGTCCTCCGTGGTTAAAGAGAACAATTTATCACCCTCCTCTTTATAACAGCCTTTTATGTACTTGAGAACTGCTATGTCCCCCTCAGTCTTCTCTTCCCCAGACTAACAAACCAAATCTGTCCTTGAAAGTCACGTTTTCTAGACCTCTAATTAATTTTTGTTGCTCTTGACTGGACTTACTCCAATTTGTCCAGATCTTTTCTGAAGTGTGGTGCCCAGAACTGGACACAGATCATCCTCAGCAACCAGAGACAAGCACAGAATAGACCACGCTGAATACAGAATTGACAAAGCACAAGTCTGCATGCAACGTTTCTCCTTTTTATTGCTTTTGAGGCACTGTTTTGACATGGATAGCCCCAGGCCTGAACCACATCCTTCTGGAAGTAGGGTGAGGAAGGAAGTGTTAGGAAAGGACTCTGCATTCTCCCCCTGCAGCTTATTGCCCGTCTCACTTTTGTCAAAGAGAGTACAAGACAGGTTTGCCAGCATGGTGGTTGCATATTATCAGACTTGGCTCGCACATTTTACCTTCCATACAGGTTCTGAAACAAAGCTCCAAGTTCCAAGCATCTTTTTGAATAAAAGGCATCTAAAGCTGCTTCAAATACAATTCACATAAGTCACCAAAATATCATGCTGGACATTCCTGTGGTAAGAGCCATTGGCGGGGTGGGGAAGAGAGGGAGAGGACTGCAGATACTTCAGGTGAACATTGTATATTTTCTGCTGCATGTTCTCTGGGACTGAGGGATGCAGGGGGGAGGGGAAGAGGAGAAGGGAGCTTGTGTCCTAATGGAGGAGGTAAGATCTCCAAATTGATTAATACACTCCCTGTCACCATCTCGTCCTCTTCCCTAGCACGATGGCTCTCCTACCTTGCACTTGAAGTTAGTGCTGCTTGTGGCATTATTAGCTTCTGCCTAAAAGCCCAGCAGAAATACCACCTGTTTCACAGGAGAACATGCTATTCAGAAGAGCTGCTCCCCATCTGAAGCCTATCAAGCCTACACTGCATGGTGTTCATGGGTATGGGGTGCGGGGGGTTGCAGATGCAAGAATGGAAAGGTGATTGTATGGGTCTGCTGCCCTCTTCCTTAGGCATGAAATTGCTTTAAACCCTTTCCCCTGCTCTCTAGAGCAGAAGGGAATCAGAGCCAGAGGCTGTGGAAGACAGTTAAAATTTGAAAACCATCACAGGGTAAGTAGTCAAAGTAGCAAAGATTGAGCTCTGTCTCCTAGTAATGATTCCAGGAAAATGCCACATCTCCTTCCCCCCCAAGTCAATCTGGCCAAGTGTTTTCAGTATGTGCCATTGTTTTTCAAAGTATTGTGACTGGGAAATCTAATTGTTTTTTTAAAGGCTTTCCAGCTTCTGAAGTCCTTCCGAGCTGCAGTGCTCCGTAGAAATCAAAATGTCTAAAAAATAAATAGATTAAAGGTCTTTTCCAGCTAGAAAGCTTTCCAAGACACCAGACTATTTTCTCCATTTAGCAAAGTTCAGAGAAGTATACACTTTTTACATTTTTTATAAGCCTGAACTCACTTAGATTTGAAACAGAACAATGTGAAGTTGTGTACTTGAATGGTATGTGAATTGCAAAAACTAAACTAAACAAACAAAAAACCATTTTCTTTACATTGGAAAAGAAGCCTCAAAGTGGGGTGGGAATCAGCATGGAAGGTTTGACTAACTGGGATTTAGAATGAAAACTGTTACATAGCCTGAAATAGAGAAGTCACTGCCACTCCTGACACATTTAAAGGTCTTCTCAGTGAACACTATATGATGAGATACGTAATTCTGTTTTACCATAAACTGGTCCTAGATCCATAAAGGAATGTGAGTTATGCCAGGGCTAATTGTAACTGTGGTTTATTGTACAAAGTTGGTTAAAAATGTAATTAAATTATTTCAAGGTACAGCACTAGAGGCCTTTGGTATTGTTCAGTTTCTCCAGTTCTCGGTTGCTAGTTCAAACCCAGTCCTTGTTGTTAGTCTTTGGAAGTGGCACCAAACAGATGGCTGATTATATGCCCAGTGCTAAATGAGTTTGGTTGCCTCTGTCCAGTCCCACATTACAAAAACCACTGCCACAACTGGAACCTTTGGCAGAGGCACCAAGGGCAAATCATCATTAGTTATATTGTGCCTAAGTACATCAACAGAGATCAGTGCACGCACACACATACCCTAAAGAGCTTACCCTGTAATTAAACAAGACAGAAAAGGGGAGCATTATGGTCTCCATTTTACAGACAGGGAACTGAAGCACTAGCTATATTAAAGTGACTTGTCCACGGTCACACAGAGAGTGTGTGGCAGAGCAGAGAAGTATACCCAGGTCTCCTCAGTTACCCTTTTCCCCACCAAGAAGTTGTCCTTCAGCTCAGTGTTCAAGCTCATTGGCGGGTCGGTGTGGGGAAGATTGGGCTATCATTGCCCAAGCTGTGCCTGCTCTGTAGTTAAAACACTTACCTACCTGTACTGTAATTGTTGTTCTTTGAAATGTGGGTGCCAATGTGTATGCACTCCCAGAGCATCAAAGCCGGAGAACTTTTCTTAGCAGTACCAGTAGGGCAGCACTTGCACCCTCTGGCCCTTAGCCTCTCTCCTGGCTATTTAAGGGCAACATCCTCAGTTCCTTTGCACCAGATGTTAAGAGTAGAGATGGATGCAGAGGGAACAGAGGGTGGGTCATGGAATACACATCTGGATGCACCTCTCAAAGAACAACAGTTGCAGTACAGGTACGTAACCATTTTTTCTTCGAGTGGTTGCAGATGAGTATTCTTCTCAGGTGGCTCTGAAGCAGTCCTCAAAGGAGGTGGGACTCAGAGCCTACTTAACAGGCTACAGAACTGCCTTCCTAAAGTTTATATCTGACCTAAATGCAGCATCGTGGTAGCAGCATAGTGCTTGGGACAGAAGACCAGGTAGCAGCCCTGCAAATGTCCAACATCAAAACATCAGCATAGTTTGGGCCCTTGTCAAATGAACCTATAATCTCTGCAGAGTTGATGGCTGAGCTTCTTCATATGCGGTCATAATGCAGGAAGTTATCCACCTGGAAATCAGGCATGCAGAGACTGCCTGACCCATCATTCAATTTGCACAGGAGACAAAAGGCGAAGCGATGAACAGAAAGGCTTAAGTTCTCCCCAGGTAAAACACCGAGCATCATCTCACATCCAATGAATGAAGTGGCCGTTCATCTGCATTTGACTGCAGTTTACGAAAGAACACTGGTAAGTATATTACTTGGTTCAGGTGGGAAATCACTTTCGACAAGAGTTTTGAATGACGTTGTAGGGCCACTTTGTCTTTGGAAAAACTGCATATACAGGGGCTCGGCCATTAAGGCCTACAGCACTTACTCTCCTTGCAGATGTTATAGAAACAAGGAAGTCTGCTACTGTGTCTTCTGTGTCAGAACAGGTTGCCAGGGGCTCAGACACAGGCCCCATACGGGAAGCTAACAGTATTAAGGTCACACAAGGGAACCAGCTCTTTCACAGGGGGGTGGAGAGGAGTAATCCTCTTAGAAATTTTGCTATAATACAGTTTGAGAAAAATTTACTTCCTTTGGATTAGAGGATGAAACTCCAAGGTCATGGAGGAGCTGAGAGACAGGCAAGAGGATTGAAACTGTAGCAGGTCCTCCAAAGTTTTTTGAATGCAGGCTAGCCTGGGTTGAAGTCCCCAGGCTAGCGATCAAATCAAAAGCTGCTTCCACTTGGCTGAATAGGTAGCTCTGTTATTGAGTTGTATTTGCCTAACAGCTCCCAAAGAGCATTCCTCCTCAGCTAGCCATGCAGCATCTATGCCAGAGTGCTGAGCACTGGGTGCAAAACTCATCATCATGCTGAGTCAGTACATCAAGATAGAGAGGAAGAGATATGGGTGTTCAAACTGATAGACTGAGTAGGTCAGAGAACAAACATTGTGTTGGCCACACTGGAGTGGCAAGAATCAGTTTGGCATGATCCAACTTCAATGTGAGGATGACTTGTGGGTTGACTGGGATCAGAGGGAAGCTTTATATCACCACCAATCCCCAATTCAGATGGAAGGTGTTGGTTCAGGAGCCTGGACTGAGACCTACTTGAGAGCAAAACCGATGGAACTTCTTGCCATCTCTCATTACAAAACATGTCTGTTGTCAGGATGCCCCATTCTGTAAGATGGGCCTTAGGACTTGGGTCTTGAAAGACCACTCATGGTCCTAGGAGATGATTGGTCAAGTGATTTTGGACCCCAGGTAAATGAGCAGCTGTGGGAACCATGCTGTCCTTAATGGAGAACTGCCAAAATTTTGTTGCCTCTTGACAAAGCTGGTTGGAGCAGGCACCTCCCTGCTTATTCACAATACATGGAGGTGGTATTGTCAGTAAGTATACGAACTGCTGCACCACTCGTGATCGCAAAAGGCTTGCCAGGCTTTGAAAGTGACTCAAAGCTCCAGAACGTTGATATGAAAGGAAGCCGCCTGTTCTGACCACAAGCCCTAAATTTTCAGTGTTCCCCAACCTATTGGAGCAGCATCAGTAACAATAGTTGTGATCAGAGAAGGTTGAGCAAAGGGAACACCCTGAGATATATTTATCTGAACTGCCCATCACTATAGGGAGTCCAGGATCGCTAGAGACACTCAGACAAACCTGCCTAATGATTGACAATTCGGGTGATTGACCAACTTCAACCCCATGCTTCAAGAGGATGAAGGTACAATCTCACATGCTGGACTACGGAAGTGCATGCAGCCATATGGCCTAATAACTCCATGCATACAAGGAC
The DNA here is from genome assembly GCF_965140235.1 of Caretta caretta. Lineage (NCBI taxonomy): Eukaryota > Metazoa > Chordata > Testudines > Cheloniidae > Caretta > Caretta caretta. The sequence goes on along the minus strand of NC_134216.1, from coordinate 17,076,388 downwards.
CATAGCTGAAAGTTGAGATTGTTATGCCAGACAGAGGTGACTAATTGCATGAAATAATTTGTTCAGCAGAAACACCCTTGAACACGGTTTTTTTATTTGGTATTAATGTCAACTTTTTTTTTCCAAAATCAGGCCTAGATGATTGAAGAGACGTAATGTGAATTGGACATAACAGAGGACTTGCTTCTTGCTAACCAATTGTCCAGATATTGGAAGACATTAATTCCTCTTTTTCTGAAATATGCTGCTATTAGTTATGTTTGGTAAATACCCACAGAGCGCAGGGCAGGCCAAAGGGAAGCACAGTGTATTGATAATGCTGACCTGCTACTACAAATTTCAGAAGCTTCCTGGGACTTGGGAGAAATCACCACATGAAAGTAAGCATCCTGAAGACTGAGGAGAGCAAACCAGTCACTGTGATTCAAAGCAGGCAGAATAGTCACTAGTGTAACCATGTGGAATCTCATGTATTTGATGAACTTGTTGAGAATGTAGAGATTAAGGATAGGTTTAATCTTTTCCTTGGGCTTGAGAATCAGGAAGTACCATGAATGGAATCCCTTTCCCCAATTCTGAATAGGAACCTCCTCTATCACCCCAGAAGCCCAGAGAGTCTGCACCTGCTGAAGTAGCATAGACTCATCAGAGGGGTCCCTAGAAAGGAACAGAGTAGGAGGTTGGGAAGGGGGAAATGGACAGTAATTGAATGGCATAACCTTGTCCCATAGTGCTTAAGACCCACTTGTCTATCCTTGTTGACTCCCAAGACCTGTAGAAGTGGAATAGCCTGTCCCAGAATGGAGAAGAAATGGCTTGAAGTGCGATGACTGGAATGCCAAACTCAGAGAGAGTCAGATTGGATGCTTGCCCAAAGCTGATGAAGGATGGGCTGACTGGTTGAAACTGGGACCAGAAGACTTCTCTTATGAGACTTGTACCCCTTTCTAGAGAAGTCCTGCTGTCTAGCGGGATAATTCAAATGAAAGAAGTGCTGAGGGCAATATCGCTGCTCTTGTCACCCCCACCCCTGCCCCAAGTGAAGCCTCTTTATCACCAAGGTAAAAATCTCTAAATGCAACATAGTACGAGTCTTTAAAGGCATGTAACGTTTTGCAGGTTTTCTCTGAAAACAAAAACTGACTGTCAAAGGGTAGGGCCTCAGTTGTCTGTTGGGCCTCAGGAGCTAGACCAGAGTTCTGCAACCATGAAGCCCTTCTCATTGTTACAGCAGCAGCCATAACTCTAGAGGAAGTGTCAGCCATGTCCTAAGTTCACTGCAGTGACTTTTTGCTCCTAGGCCTGTCTCTCTCAAATGCGGCCACCATGACTGCACCTGGCCATCACCTTTTCTTGATGCCACAGCCTCCTGGGTGGTATTTTTGGGGGTGGAGGGAGGAAGAGAGCAAAGCAGCAGCCCCTCCCCTGGGGCTGCCAGGAGGGGTTGGGCCCTGTCCCCCTCTGGAGACACAAACGCTGGAGGAGCAGGCAACCAGTGAATTCCCCACCTTCCCAAGGGCGGTAGGGTCAGGTTTCAGTTCTGGGGTGGTAGATGCCAGCTGTGGGACTTTGTGCTCCGTCCCCCCAGCCACATGCTGGTGGCTCTGTCTGCAGGCTCACCCTCTCTCCTCATTACTCCTGACCCCTGCTCCCTCCTCCAGCCCTGGGCTTCATCCCCCAGGCTCCAGCCCCAGGATCCAGCTCCCATCGCCCCTGGCCCCCCGCTGCCTCCCTCGGCCCCCTATCAATTCTCCCCATCGCCCCTGGTCCCCAGTGCCTTCCTACCCGCCTCCCTATCGAGGGCTGAATTTTTCCCCAGGCTTGCAGGGGCTGAGTAAGTCTGCTGTGAAAAGTGATATTTGTATGTTTGTTCATGTCACTTTTTACAGTAAACTTAGTAGCTAGTCTGGAGGCAATGATAAGTGATCTTAACAAACAAGTATCGCTTTTCACAGCAGCAGACTTACTAGCTAGCAAGTCTAAAAAAAGCAACCAAAAAACAAACAAAAAGACAAAAACATGCAAAGTGCTGTCTTTGTGTTTGTATTCTATTTAGATCCAGTAAAGAATAGAGACAACTGTATGTTTTTTTAATCGAGTCTGCAAAACAACACCCCTGATTAATAAATTACAATGATTTGGACCTATATATGTGCATTTTTTTTTGGTTTGTTTTTCCTAAAGTTAAATAAGTATTTTAGGAAAAACCGTTCAAGCGGCCACCAGCAAGAGTTGGTGGCCGCCCTCTGAAGCCATCAAAAAAATTGTTGAGAGCGCCCCTGCACTAGATCGCCTTCCACAATGAAAGTCAAACTCTTCTCTGGAGGATGCGGACAACCGATCCATAAATATTACTATTGTTTCCCAATTTAGAAAGTCATACATTGGTAAAAGCACCTGCTCACTGGCAATGTGCATTTGTAAGGATGAGGTAGAATAAATTTTCTAGTTAGCCTCATGGCCTGCCCCAGAAGTTGTTGCTTCAAAACGCAAGTCCCTTGCCACCCAAGTTCTTTTCCTGAATGATTTGCCACTGTGTGTGGGGGGTCAATTCTGGGGATAGCCCCTCCCCCACCCCCGAGGTTTAAACCCGGGATAGGGCATCACCCAGGATAACTACATATCTCAACTAACTACTATAAACTAAACCTCTGGGTAATACTAAACTTAATTATATAGTAAAATCCCAGAAAAAGACAGACAGAACTATGAGGTAAAAATACCACACAGAATGCTCTGACTCTTGCTACAGGAGGCCAGGAGGAACTGAGGGGGGTCAGGGCAGCCCTTAAACAGCCAGGGGATGGGCCAGAGGGCTCAGAAGCTGACACACCTATGTGTACTGCTAGCCAAAGCTCTGTGGCTTTGGTGTGCTGAGCACCTGCGCACCTATGTGGAAAACACATTTACAACCACTTGAAGAAGGTGGTGGCTTACAGTCTCTAGGGCTATCAGACAGACACTCTTACCTAAATTCACACCAATATTTTTAAAAATAGTTCAACAATTCAAAATACTGTTTCAAAGTATTGAAGAATATCACTTTGCTAGTTAAATAGGCTAAATGCTTCACCATGACAATTGTTAGGATATAGATATTCAGGCCTGTCTGTAAAGGCCTATACGCTAAGAATTTAGGTGTATTCTTATCACTTAGCTAGTTACAGAGGTATAAAAGAAAGAATCAAAATCACTGTCCGCCGGTGTAAGGATCTTCTCTTACTGTGACAGTCTGAGGCCCTGTGCTTAGGCTAAGATCTTTGGCTAAGCAGCAGAGGCGACTCCTCACATTCCAAACTAGTCACATTGAAATAAGGTGCTATTGGGCTGTTAGGAATACAATCCTGTCCTGATAATGCCTATCGCCTCCAGAGAAAGGGAAGTGCCTAGAAGATGTAAAAGGAAACTTAGTCTGAGAGCATTCTGTCTGGCAAGAACTCACTTATCAATAGCTGGGCTGTGAAATCCTCACTTCTGTATTGTTTTGTCATTATAGTTCCCATTTTGCTATTGTTTATTTGCATGGTCTCTGTCTGGTTCTGTGATTATTTCTGTCTGCTGTATAATTAATTTTGCTGGATGTAAACTAATTAAGGTGGTGGGATATAATTGGTTACATAATCATGTTACAATATGTTAGGATTGGTTAATTAAATTTCAGGAAAATGATTGGTTAAGGTATAGCGAAGCAGAACTCAAGTTTTACTGTATAGTCTGCAGTCAATCAGGAAGTGGGTGGTGGTGGGGGAAATGGAACAGGGAATGGGGGTGGGGAAATTTGAATCATGTTTTGCTAAGGAGGGGAATGGGAACAGGGACACAGGTAAGGCTCTGTGGTGTCAGAGCTGGGAAGGGGGACACTAAGGAAGGAAACTGGAATCATGCTTGCTGGAAGTTCACACCAATAAATATCGAATTGTTTGCACCTTTGGACTTCGGGTATTGTTGCTCTCTGTTCATGCGAGAAGGACCAGGGAAGTAAGCAGGTGAAGGAATAAGCCCCCTAACAACAATTAAAAAGAAAAGGAGTACTTGTGGCACCTTAGAGACTAACAAATTTATTAGAGCATAAGCTTTCATGAGCTACAGCTCACAAGTGACTTAAAATAAAATGAAGTGACAGTTCCCCTCCTCCCCCAAGATCTATTATCTTTCAACTGGGAGAAGGGGGGAAATCCAGATTCAATTGCATGAAACTGCATATCATATTTCTCTTCCCTTGAGATTTCATTATGGGCATGAAACCAGAGAATTGCGTTGCCAGCTCATGCCTGCTCTTCCAGTTACTTCTGGTTTTTTAATAATTATTCATTAATTGCACACTGATAAGATCCTCACTGTTTTGAAACATTTTCCCTCTGGCCCCCATACTATTAAAGACCCTGATTGCCTGCCAAAAGCATAACATTAAAAATCAAAGCGCTACCTCTGAAAGGTTTAATATGTGCCACATAGAAAAAGTTTCTATAGCTCACAGTCCTGTAATTGCATCACCGGCTAACAGCACCATCTCTCTCAGCATTTGAAAAGCTTTCCTTTGAAACACAAGCCAGCTGAGAGCAGGATTTACAGTCCATGCGTGCCAGTGCTTTGCATGCCTTCCGTGTCCTTCACCCTTTAATCTCTGCTTCTTTCCAGCAGGTGAGAGCCCCTAGTCATCTTAATGTAGATTCTCTCATCCCACCCACTCGAGGATGCAGCAGAGAGAGGAAGAGTTGCCAGTTCAAGCAGGAGATTTTATAAATGCGTTTTCATTCAATTTAATCCTATCCCCTTCCCCCCCCCCCATGCCTTCTCATTTATTCCTATATCCCTTCCAATATTACAGCTTTACCTGCTCTGCTCAAAGAGGTACACTTGCCCTACAACTGGGAAGCCAAACAATCTCTTCCAGCCAACCACTAAATGGTTTGAAGAGTCCCATGCATCTTGCACTTTGCTTCTATAGACTGTCGCGATCCTTCTAGCCAAGGGTTTTTCTGATCCATTAACCTGTTGCATTTTATAGTGCACATCCAGAGCCCCAGCTTTCTCCTTTACCCCCTAACCTCCAAATGCACAGCCTTCTTCATTCTGTTCTTTCATTGTTTAATTTTGGAAACTGGATGAAGTTTTAGTATGGTCAGTTCTTGTGTAAGAGAGTGAGGTCCTGACAGCATGGGTTAGAGTCTTTGCAGTCGATCCTGACCTGCTGCCTCCACCCACACATTCTTACGCTGCAGTTTCATGGTGAAGTCTCCCCCAAAAGGGATGACTGTTGTAGGCTGTGATCAAACGTCCACTGGTGTGGGGAAAGGGACTAGATCGCAGTGCTTCAAATCTTCCCACTATGAGGCGGGTTAAAGAAATGCTGTCATCCAGTTGGTCAAAAACAGTTTAGAGAAAGAACTATAGTTACACAACACAAATCTCTTGTGTTTATAAAGGTGAGCTACAAAACTATTTCCCTTGCAGATCATGTTTAAAATTAGTTTAGTCACCCATTTTCCCCTTTAATCACGTTTTAAGGGTGTCCTCATAGGTGCCGACTCCATGGGTGCTCCGGGGCTGGAGCACCCATGGGGAAAAATTAGTGGGTGCTCTGCACCCACAGGCAGCCAAGCTCCCCTCAAGCATGCTCTGGGAGGATGGGGAGGAGCGGGAATGTGGCAGGGATTTGGGGAAGGAGTTGAAATAGGGGCAGGGAGGGGGTGGAGTTGGGGTGGGGACTTTGGGAAAGGGGTTGAAATGGGGGCAGGGCCTCTTGGAAGGGGTGGGCCGGGGGAGGTCGAGCACTCAGGGGAAAGAGGGGAAGTCAGCACCCGTGGGTGCCCTCAGGGCCGGCACTAGGCACAAGCAAAACAAGCAGGTGCTTGGAGCGGCACATTTCTCGGGGCGGCATTCCGGCGCTGGCCATGCCGCCACTAGAAATGTGCCCCCACCGTCCCAGCTCGCCTCTGCCTGCTCCCCTGAGCACCCTGCCACCACTCCACTTCTCCCCCCTCCCTCCCAGGCTTGCCAGGCGCGAAACAGCTGTTTCATGAGGCAAGCCTGGGAGGGAGGGAGAAGCTGAGTGGCGGCGTGCTCGGGGGAGGCAGTTCCTCTACCCCCGCGTAACTTCCTGCGCTCCCCCCCACACCCTCGCTCACTTCCACTCCGCCTGCTCCCCTGAATGCGCTGCCTCTCCTCTCCTGGGGGCGTAGGGGGGGGAGAAGCGGAGCGGCGGCGTGTTCACGGAAGCAGGCGGAACGGATGTGAGCTAGGACGGGGGGGAAGCCACAGGAAGCAATGGGGGGGGGGGAAATGCGGCACGCCCGGGGGAGGAGGCAGGGGCAGGGATTTGGGGAAGGGGTTGGGAAGGGGCAGAGCCGGGGGGGAGGGGGGGACACAAAAAAAAGTGGGGGCGGGCAAAAAAATTTTTGCTTGGGGCGGCAAAAATCCTGGAGCCGGCCCTGGGTTCCCTGTAAGGTTCGACACCTCTCCTTCCCAAAAAATGGTTATTTTCCATCTTGTTTTTTATTTTTTAAACTTTGCTAATATCAGCAATGTCGTGTCAAACTGGGCTTCTTTTTTGTTGGGCCCAGGCATGGGGGCTGGGAGCTCTGTCAGCCCTGAACTGAAGAGGCAGGGATGATTCATCTTTACAGACAGAATGAAAGCATTTTTGTTTTGTGTCTAACTCAAATGCCTAAACAAGGACTTGAATCACTATTACAGACAAAAACAAAAACAAAATATAAACTGCCAGAATAAGAATCACTTCCCCTCCCAGCATGGTTTCTCTGAACTTACAATTTTTTCAGCCATCCATATTCTCTCCCTGGAAAATACTGCAAAATACTTGAGTTCCAAAGTCTTAAAAAAGCTGAAACACCTCACACTCACGCTCCTCTGACATTTTTCTATTACTCCCGTTTTATCACTGAAGTTAAAAATTCAATGTCCAGTAAGTACATCCCCTCCTAAGGGCTTCAGGGAGTCTTTAAATATCTATTTTAGAAATCCAAGTGGAGGCCAGATTATTTTTAAAGAGAGTCATAATATAATAGGCACATTCCATTCGGGAATTTAAGGCCTCGCTGGCCCCAGAGCCTTGTTGCCTAACTTTAAAATGGGAATAACGCTAGAACCGGTGATCTCTCTAGAACCTGTAAGCACGCCCACTACAAGTGGCCTGACTTTCAAGATTAATGGCACCCATCAGCTGTTATTAAAGTCAATGGGAGCTGAAAACATGAAAATATTTAGGATTCTAAATAAGGATTTAGGAGCCTAACTTTAGGCATCCATATTTTAAAAACCCTTGGGCTGATACTGCTCTTGAGTTTAAGGGAGACAAGTAAATCCTGCTATTGGTAGGTGTCTTTGGAAAGAAACAAAAAGCATTCAGCAGCTGACTCTCCCAAAGGGGTACGATACCACAGTATATTTCTAGCCAATACTTAGAGGGTCTGTGCAAACAGGTCCTCCATAAAAAGAGTTGGAACAATCAAGCTGAAGATGATGAAGCAAAACTGAGTAGTTCCATGCCAATGGAAAATTATAAAGGAGAAATCCTCTAACAAACACAGAAGAGTCCAAGACCATCTTGCATTTGTAATCAATGCAACTATGTACAATACCAATTTATACTTTTAGAAAAAATATCCCCAGTACAAAAACCTGGCTTTCACACAACTCATTGCAATGTACCAGAACACTTTTTGATTAAAATGTGAGTATGGATAGGAAAAAAAAAAAAAACACTCATGCAAAAGTTGCAAGAAAATGTTTGAGGTCCTTTTCTTGAGTACATCACTTGGGGTCTTTTCCTAGAGTACACTGATGGCCAATTCTTCTCTTAATGCCTCCATCTTGCTTCACTCCCCTCATTATCTGTCAAATTATACTCTCACATTTTGCACAATTAGTACTCTTGGAACGATGCCATACACTGCTTACCGCCTGCCTGTGGGCTTGGCTTCCCTGATCCCGTATGCCATGCAACACCCATCCAAGCTCTCCTCCGAACAGATTTCTTGTGACTGTGCTGGACCACTAACCCATGTCAACCTAGTATATTTAGAAAGAATTCCACTTCTAAGACTACACATACAATGCAAACAAGTTGCTTTATGCTATATAAGCCTCCATCTAGTTCCCACCCCAACCCATTCTCTCTCCATGTCTTCTCATCATACATAACCTAGATCCTCAAACCTGCAACTGGATCCACACAAGCGCACATCTGCATTCATGTGATCTTCCATGAAGTCCTGGGGCTTTGCATGGTCAGAAGAATTCACACCCACAGCAATCGAACTGTACGACAAGGGCCCTAGATTGGAAGCTGCTCAGGGAACGGGGCCGTGTTCATCCATGGTGCGGTTTAAATACAATATATATATTGAACATGAAGTATGAATTGTCAAGGAGCAGCAACTTTCGTATTTCCTCCTGGAGCCACAGTCAGTTCTTTATTTAGAAAGATTTACAAACAGGATTTTGCCATTCACAGGGCTCTAGCAACCACCAAAAAAAAGGTTCCCCTGGTCCTCTTTGGCCTGGGTTATGCACAGCACCCTTCTTTGTTCAGAATTTAGTGTGGCTATCAGTTATATAAATGTTCTCAAATCTCAGAGTCACGTTTCAATCATTCACTGCTATCAGTGCTGGTTTGAGATAAGCGGCCATTTTTGCAGCCAGGAAAGCTCTGTCTTACCTCCGCCTACTGCCTGCATTTGTGACCCAGCTTCCTTTCCCTGGGCTCAAGTCTCCATTGCCCTGTAGTTTGTGTAGTCCATCCAAACTCACACCACAACTCTGCCATGTTGCTCAATTGAAAATCTTATTACTTGGGTAGTTGAGAATAAAGAATCTGTGTGCTGCTTAAAGTTTCTAGCTTACACTATGTTTATTTCACAGCAAGATATTCAGAATGCATTAACCACATTTCCCTCTCTTGCCCTCCCCCTCCGCCCCCGTCCCAGTCCCCTAAAAAAACCACAGTCAAGGTAACAGCCAAATTTTCTTCCAAGGTATTCTGGGAATCAAAGAAGCTTTGAGCTGTTGGACAACCAAATTTATGATGATCATGTCAAAAGGAGCAGAGCACTCCAATACCTTTCACCATCTTGTTACTGGAATTCCAGAAGTGAAAAGGGTTTTCCCTCAGCCCTCATAGTTTTTGAGTTTACATCACTGGAGTTCCAAGTTCTTGGAAGTCCTTAGATTATCTTTTGATTCTGGGGTACCACTGAAAGAGTTCCTTGCCTCTTACAAACACGCCCTTTATGTCACAAAAGGGAATGAGGCCTTAGTCCAATTTGTAAAGTTGACTTTTCTTTACTGCAACCTGGTGTTGTGCGCCCAGAGAAACTGGACTTACAGCAATAAAGCTAAGGAGAGAAAAACGAAGCTCCCAGGAGGTGTCTGAGTTCAGGTTAAATTTAAAAGCATGTTGTACCGGCAGGACAGGCTTAAGTAGTACCCAGGAATCCTATACTTTCCACTCTCAAGAATGGTAATTGCTTTTTGGGGCTATTTTAAAGTAAGAACATGGGCCTTTGCTAGGCCTCCTACACAGGAGCTATCTTTTAAAGTCAATTGTGAAGAATGTCTACCAACTTTTTAGTGCTATAATAATAGGGAGGCCTCTCACCTCCCCATTAGCCAGCAGTCTCAGGAAGTTTGGGCTGCCTTTCAAATTTTACAGAAGTTACATATTGAGGAACACAGACTTCAATTCTAAAGCATGGCATTCAAGAGAGTGCTTTTCTGAACAGAATTGTTCTCATTTATATAACATCAAAGCCTCTGAAAGGTTTATTTGGATTTCTACAGTAATAAAAAGGGGCACCTGTCCAAAAGTTCTTAAGTGTCCCCAGCACCAGTTACACAGATAAAAACTAAAACCAGCAGCTTTCACATCAACAGCACTGGACCCTCTACAAAGCTTCACACACATCTCCTCCTCACCTGCACCCTCTGCAGCACCCTGTGCAAATAAATGTCTTTCAGAATTCCAGTGTGGGGAACTAGTTCCAGAACTGAGCCTTCCCCCTCTCGCTCACACAGAAAAAACACTTTTGCCAGCTGCCTCTCTTTTATATGGAGAGGTACGCAACCTGAGTGCCTCTGCTGACCACAGTGTGGCACTACGGCACGAAGAGGGCGGTGGTCTCAAGTTACTTGGGACCTTCCTACTGAGGGCATGATGTCAAAAGCCAACACCTTAGATTTAAATTGAGAAACCAATCAGCAGCCAGTCTCAAGCATGGCGAACAGATGTGGAGGGCTACCATAAAAAAGAACTGATCGATAAGCAGGCTGACACATTCAGTACCATCTTAAGTTTCTGGATTGATTTAAGGCATAGCCTCGCCTAGAGGTACTGTAATGGAAGCTAAGGCCATGTGCATACTACTGGATAAATTGGCACTGCTGCGATTAATGCAGTGGTCTCAGTTTAGCAGACTGGGTGAAGATACACTAAGTCGATGGGACAGCGCTCTTCCATCGACATCTGTACTCCACCTCCCCGAGAGGCAGAAGCTATGCTGATGGGAGAGCATCTCCTGTTGACATAGTGCAGTGTAGATACCCCCTGTAAGTCAACCTAAGTTACGTCAACTGTTATGTAACTGAACTAGCTTAAACTTCGATCGACTTACAATGTTAGTGCAGACCAGGCCTAATGCAATAACTCATTTGCTTAAAAACAAACATGTGAGTAAGCAGTTGCAGGATCAGGGACTAAGAGACTATGCAAACAAACGGGGAGGGAGGAAAGAGCACTGCAGTTGTTGCCCAGGAATCAGAGAACTCCAGGCATAGCACAGGAACAGAGCTCATTCAATATACTGTGTATTATCTGACTAGTGGTTTACAAAAGCTCTAATATAGTGTGGCAACTTGAAAGTGGATACAACATTTTACATTAAACAAACCTGTCCCCTCTTATACGGAAAAAAGCAAAAAAGTGCTCTTGTTTTGCCCAAATCCTTCTTTCCACTTTATAAATTGAAGGCCTATTTATTCTTCTCTGGCCACATCTCCAGCTAGTGGTAATGAGATTTTGATAAACCCACAAAATAGAAGCTATTGTAACAGTTTTGGTCACATGTGAAACCCAGGTTGCGTTTTGCTTTGATTTTTTACTCCTGGAAGAGAGGAGTAAAAGATGTCACTATCTCAGTGGAAAAGATCTAATGGGACATGTATACTCAGGGACTCGACTAGCCCGGTTAGAATTAAAGTTTCATTATAATTTTCATTAGAAACTGGTTTCTAAGAGGTTTGACTCAACTGTAAATTTTCACTCTGCACTGATATTTTCCATGCAATAACTCCGTAGGTGTCAAAAATAGCTTTGACTTCAAACCAACGCTAGGCCATTCATAATACTGTACAATTGCTGTTGATTTTATTAACAATTCAGCCAAAAGTATACACATATTAAGAACCTGATTCAGAAAAAAAATTAATGCATTTGGCATCTATAATACTTAGTAGTGGGTATTGTATAATGTTAAGATTCTAACAGGAACCGGAACTACTGTTCCCAGTTCTTGTAGTTTTGACATGATGTACAGGTCCAGAACCCCTAAATAGCAAGGGCCAATATACACTGTACAAACCACAATGTCATGAATGTGGTTACAAAGCTGGTGTCTCCAATATTGTTAATCTAGCATGCAGAGAGTGGATGGGCCTGAATCATCTTTTAGCTGGTTATCTATTCTTGACTTAGAGCCAGAGAAAGGAAACAAAATCAACGGTTTATAAGAGAAAGAACCCATGCAATGATTTTCTATCCAGCCAAATGTGACCATTTATAAAAAGGGCAGACCTGGCACGTAAATACTATTTCCAGGCTTCCAATTAAGGCACAGTGGGAAGATGTCAGAATAAGTCTGAGGAGGAAGAATGCCACTTAGAGATACTGGGTAGCATTTTCTAAAGCACCCAAGGGATTATATCACAGCATTGCCTGCGATAGCAGGGGATTGGACTCAATGACCCAGGGAGTCCCAGTGGGGCTTCATTTGGGACTTGGGTGTCAGTCACTTTTGAAAGTTGTACCCAGTAGTCTTACATGTTGATACAGACATTTAGAATTGCTTGATTTGTACTACTTCGGGTTCCAGTTATTAATTATCCACGTTACCACTGAATGGAAATTGTTTATCACCTAGGAGTAACCCATTATGACCAGATTTCATTACATTCAAAACAATGGGTGCTTTCCCATTGACTTAATTGGGAGAAGACACTTTCTCCATAAAGATTAAAACCAGAATATATCCGTATTGTAAAATATTTACACCATACAGAATGGGTTTATTATCTTTCCACTTGTTATCCTGTGGCAGGAAAGTGGTGGTGGGGGGAACTCAAAACAATTATTCTCCCCCCATTACAGCCAAGTTTTGCTCCTTTTGTTGGTTCTCATTATGGCTTTTACTTGTATATTACGGTCTGCAGACAATGATCTCCTTTATAGCCTTTCCTCTTGTGATATATGCAAAATCCTACTGAAAAGGTTAATATTATTTGAGGAAGTAACTCCAAATATCTTAGTATGTAAAATGTTGACACTAAACAGAATGGGGTTTTTGTTAATTGTCTTTTCTACTTTTTCCAGTAATGAAAAATATCAGTTCTACTACAAAAATGTTAGTCTTTAACACTTCGCCTGCCTCTCTCCTGTAGAGGCAGAATAAATGGATGTTAAAAGTTATCAAAGGCTCAAGTTTGAATATTGTTTAAGTATTTGGAGTAACCTCAGAACAGACTTTACAAAAGAGCTTTTTTTTTTTTAAATGTATAAATCAAAAGAGGCAAGTTGCTATAATAGATAGGATGAAGGTAAGGTGCGGGGTCTCTGCGGGGAACTGTGACTCTCCCTCATCTTGAGACTTGGTATCCTTTCCCGTCCATCCCTCCCCCACCGGGGCTGCGAGCCTGGGCTGCTGTCGGGCTTAGGGGCACCAGTTTAATAATACTGCGTAGGGCCCCATAAATCCGAAGATTTTGATCACACTAGTTCACGTCCTGGATTTTTATTGTCTATCTTTATTTCTTATTTTTATCATGATGTGCATATAGGTCGGGGGTGTGAGAGAAGTAATGTATGGGCCACATGCTTTTTGTTCAGATAAAGGGCAAGCTTTTCTTACCTTGATGATTTATTCTTATTTTTTAGACAGAATAAACTAAAGTGCTTAGAGCTGAGTGTGAGAAAATGCCTTATTAAGATAAACAGGCAATATCTATTAAATTAAAATATAAAGATATTGCCAGAAAAAGAGCCACTCAGTGTCGGGCCAATTTCTTTTTCAAATTTGCAAATATGAGTTGCAATAGCATGTTCTGCACTAGTTCAATGTACAGAACTTCTATTGATGTGCAAAATGTAGAGTGCCCAATGAAGCTGTGGACTCCAGATAAAAGTTCTGAAATACAGTTTAGAGGCAAGGAAAATTGCTTATTAGCTTAAGTGAAATTAGCTGCAACCTGTATCAGGTTGAAATTGCATCACCACTTAGCAGATATTATGTACAGGAAAACAAAATTCAGATATAAAATGTGACAACCTCACAAATCCAAAGAGATACTAAGGGCAGGATTTGCCATCCTTATTCACATCAAATGGAAACGGACTCAATGAGACCACTTACCTAGGAAGGTACTACTCAGTGTGAATAAGGAGGAGAGAATTGGGCTCCTGGGTGTCACCGGGATCAGAAGGGGAACCAGATGGCAGAGGTGGGGAGACCAGACTAGATTATGGCACCAGTTGACATTTGAAACAGGCTAGGAGTAGTGAAAAACCTTTACTGTGGCTTTAAGTAGCCCATGAGGAATTATTTTGTGGTCTCAGCTCCTCTTTGGGAAGTTTCACATTAATACGGTTCCAGCTGTGGTGGATTTTGCAAAGAGATCACACACTGAGGCTGCCTTATCACTAGAGATAGCTCTTCCACATCAGGACTGAGGTACATTAGTGAGACAGTGTGTGGTAGATGCCTGGACTGTATCTACTTTTCCATCCCTGTTGATCCAGTACCTTTCATAAGAAGTCCCTATCAGCGTCTGCATCACTATTTCAGAGTAGCAGCCGTGTTAGTCTGTATTCACAAAGAGAAAAGGAGTACTTGTGGCACCTTAGAGACAAACAAATTTATTTGAGCGTAAGCTTTCGTGAGCTACAGCTCACTTCATCGGATGCATCCTTTTCTCTTTGCATCACTGTTGACAGTCCTCTTTAATACTGTACAATTGCATACATAGTACTTTAATATAGTATCAATGTATTATAGCTAACTAATGTTTTACTAAGAGAAAGCCAAAAATGAAGATACCAGCAGCAGTTCCTGACACTAAAGATGTAGACTCTTCTATGACATTTTCAAGAGCGTAGACAAGGGATGCAAATCAACAGGCATGGCACATGAATGCTAATCAGAGAATACAGTCACCTTTGCTTTTGCTTTCACTTTGACCCTTTCAGCATCACTCATGTTAGAAATACTGAAGTTCATGGCACACAGGGCCTAAAAAGGCACAAATTAGATACCTGAAATTAGTTATCTTGAAGTGTCTAATTAGTAGCTAGAGGAGTACTGCAGTGCTGCTGAAATATGGACCAGGTTGCTCATTTTACCTAATTCAACTACTCCTTGTGTAGCGCGAACTGACTAATCTCTACCCTTGAAGCAACGAAGTGCAGTTGCTAATTTGTTTGATTATACTCAAGACTTACACTGTGGGGTTTCAGTGGAACTTGAGACAGTGGAGCATTCTGTGTGCCACTAAAAATTATGAACATAAAGCAGATGGAGTACTAAGTTTATGCTGGCAGAGGTCTATCGACTATGCAGGGCTGGAGGGTCATAGGTGGCAGACTCATTTCAACTTACTAAAACATTAGTTTGTTTTCCTTGTCAGTAGACCAGTTTACAATAGATCTTGCTGAATAATTCATTGCATGGGTCTTCATGTGGGTATTTTACTGTCGGAATATCTAACATACTGCACTAATCTATAAATACGGACTATAAATGTTCCTAGAGGATAGCTTTATTTTATGCTGCACTGGTCTTTTTTTCTTTTTTTCTTTTTAAGTGTAGGGGACAGCATAGATATTTTACTGTCTCTCTTTTAGCAACACCAAATGCTACAACATTAGTGTTATTAACATATGCATTAGCTCAAGCTGATTTGCTCTTCCAGCTGCTGTTCCAAACTCCCAAGGAGAGGCTACAGCAGTGAATCAGATAACACTAATGAGTGTGTTAATGAAGTTCCTGCAGCGGAATGTGTAGCTTGGAGACCGGCATTAAAAGCATATTCCTCTACCCTTGAAAACTAAGATGGTTCATAGCTGTTGATTTTTATTTATTTATTTACTCGCTCACTGCTCAGCGTAAATTCCTACTCAAAAGGGGGATTCAGCAAGAGGAATGCCAGGATGGAGAAATGACAACACAGCAATCCAGTCTGAATCCAAAAGCAGAGAATCAGAGTTAATTAGGAAACATATTCCAGCTGGACTTTTGCCAGCTCCACTCTGCCCTGTAAAGTGCTGCCAAGCCCTTGCTCGCCTTTCATTAACTGTCTGCTCTTGCTTTCCTGAGTTTGTCCTCAATAAATTGTTTCTTCCCCTTTTATTACTTTAATAATGTAGTCTCTCTCTGTTAGTACCAGAGACGAGATTCTGTTTCTGCAATTTAATTAAACTAAATTTCATAAATCAAATGCTGTCTCTTTTGGTGCAGGGGAGAAAAAATATATATATATTTATAAAGCAAACTGACTGGGGATGAAGAGGGAAAGTCATTTTAAAAATTCCTCTGGTTGCAGCAGGCATTTTTTTCCACAGAACTCAAACACAAACTCGAAATATGAACCCACATGGAGTCTTGGAAACCAAGCTAGTTACAGCTTCATTTGTGTTTTGAAAATATATGTAATAAGTGGTATCACACATACACACATCAAAAAAAAAATCAATCAAAATATCATAAATAAATAGGATAGCTAGCATCGCTATAGAA
Organism: Caretta caretta; assembly: GCF_965140235.1. NCBI lineage: Eukaryota > Metazoa > Chordata > Testudines > Cheloniidae > Caretta > Caretta caretta. Next base: position 17,060,369 of record NC_134216.1, on the reverse strand, counting down.
GCCCACTAATAGAAAAACCCTGCAGGCTTTCAGCACTGCAGCCGTCAGGTTAATAAACTCAGGTTTCCCCCCATTCCTTGATACAGCGTCATCCAACAGAGAAGTCATTGCTTTTCACAGTTATTCCTCTCGTCTCTCCCTGGGAAACCAAATGGTGTAGAGTTAGTTTGGCAGCACTTAGTCAGTACTGCACTTCAGCCTGATTATATGGGTTCATACACGGGATGAAACTGTGGCAGCAGCAAGGGGGACCGACCTCTGGAGGGACCAGCGCCTTGTGGCCAATCCAAATGAGCATGTTGGAATAAAGGAATAGGGGCAGAGGGAGAACCTTAACCAATATTTTATTTCCTGTTTTTCTCTGGCAGGATGATTTGCACGCAGACATCTGGGTTTCTAGGACTTGTTCGCTTCTAAGAAATAGCTCTGAAAAGGTTGTAAAGTGGCCTGTTCCAAAGTCAAAGAACCAGGTTCAATCCTTCTTAGGCTTGGCTGGTTATTACAGACGATTTGTACCGCAATACATCGCTCACAAAAGCTTATGCTCAAATAAATTTGGTAGTCTCTAAGGTGCCACAAGTACTCCTTTTCTTTTTGAGGATACAGACTAACACGGCTGCTACTCTGAAACTGGAGAAAAATTGTTGTTCTTAACCTCTGAGGATAGGACAAGAAGCAATGGGCTTAAATTGCAGCAAGGGCAGTTTAGGTTGGACATTAGGAAAAACTTCCTAACTAACTGTCAGGGTGGTTAAGCACTGGAATAAATTGCCTAGGGAGATGGTGGAATCTCCATCATTGGGGATTTTTCAGAGCAGGTTGGACAAACACCATCAGGGATGGTCTAGATAATACTTAGTCCTGCCATGAGTGCAGGGGACTAGACTAGATGACCTCTCGAGGTCCCTTCCAGTCCTATGATTCTATATATCTCAGCTTGTAACAGATGATCTGCTTAGAGTTGAAGGACCAAGGAGATCTGTTGCTTTAAAGAGGAACTTACATAAGGCTGAGACATTTAGCCTGGATCTACATTAGAGAGAGTTAGGTTGACGTAAGCTACCTAATGTCAACCTAACTCTGTAAGCATCTACGCTGAAGTGTAGCTCCCACCGATGTAACTCGCCCACTGCCCTGACTTAACTCCACTTCTGTGAGAGGCGTAGTGCTTAGGTCAATACAGTTGGGTCGACACAGTGTCCACATGGGCACTGCATTGCTTACATTGACTGTTGCTACCTTTCAGAAGCCGCCCTACACTGTCCCACACTGACAGTTTAAATCAGCGCAAGCGAGCCTGGTGAGGACACGCACTGCTGACACAAGAAGCATAGTGTGGACGTGCAAAAACAAGTTAAGCATGGTAGTGGCTGCAAATTGACATAACTTAGGTCGATTCAATTTTGTAGGACCAACTTTCCCTCGGAGTGGGATGCATAAAAGGACTTAGGCATTGCTGCGCTAACTTTTAAACACCACCACCACCAAAAAAAAAAAACCAAAACACAAGAACACCACCGTGATCCACGAAGCCAAGTTAGACACCTAAGCTCCTTATACAATGAATGGGGAGAGATAGGCACCTACGAATGTAATATACAAAAGCCAGCATGCTAGGCAAAGAGCTGCCTACACTAGTCAATGGGAGATGCCCGTGAGAGGAGTGTCTGGTAATCCCCAGCCCTCTCTCTTGTACATCAGACACTCCCTGCAGCCCAGACATATGCCCCATCTGTGCTAGCAATCCATGAATGGGAACCTATCTCCTGGAGTCAGGTGGCTTAGGCACCCAACTAGTTTCTTAAAAGGATACATTAGGTGCCTAGCTCATTCTACACAAAGTTGCTTGTCATAACTTTTAGCCCAGTGGTGAGAACATTTGCCTAAGATATGGGACACCCAGGTTCATCTCCCCTCCTGCTTCACAAGAGAAAGGATCTGAACAGGGGTCTGCCACCTCTTAGGAGAGGGCTCTAACCACTAAGCTATGGGAGATTCTGGTGGGGGGCTCCCTCAGTCTCTCCTGTTGAGCTGTGCTGCTGTGGATACGTAACGAAAGAGACTGGAGCAAGGGGATTGGATGACTGCTCTCCCACCTCTCTGGCAGGTGCCCTGAACACCAGGCTACATCCTTACGCTTCCTCTGGCCCAATAATTGTTCCACGGTGGGTAAATACTTAAACAGTCATATGGTTGGAGGGGCTGGGGTGGGGGGAGGGAGGTGGAGAGAGAGTGTGATTCTGTAGCAATGGATTTGAATAGGGCCCAATCCAATAGGCCAGCTCACAGGCCACCTGACTCTTGCATGCAACATTGGCTGATGCATCCCTCTTTCACCGGTTCGTGAATTGCCCGGGGGCTGACGCAGGGGATAGGCATCTGGATGCCTAGAAGGAGGCAGCAGTGCACATACCCTGCGGTCTAAAATTTAGGTGCCCAGGAGACTTTTACAGAGGAAACTTAGGGGCCAAGTGAGTTTAGGCACCTACAGGGTTAGGAAGCAGCCAAATGGCATTTCAGGGATTGCAGTGGTACCACACATAGGGACTTAGGAGGGTAACTTGCTTTGTGGATCCCACCCGCAGTCTCTGGCAGGAAAAGCGACTATTGGAGAGAGCACCTATCACTTCTGAACTGTGCGGTGGTCCAAGAGCCTCGTCTAGGAATTCATCCTCAGCCTCCACTTACTTTTCTCAGTCTCCAATACTCCACATTTAGTCTGTAGCAGGAAGTGCCACCATGCAGTCTCAGTGAAAGGCAAAGGACAATATCTTATCATATCCATTCAACTCCGTTATTCTCCTCTTCCCGCCCCCCAGTGATCATAAATGGTTTGGGATCTGCACCAACATTTAAGCCCTAAAGCAGCTCTCCTTGCTGCAGAAAGACAAAAAGAAGGGAGTGATTTAGCCAGAACCAATTATGCCCTTAAGATTTCAGGCTTGTCACATCCATAATACACCTGTCACTTAATCACCACTGGCTCAGGGAGCACCATCATCAAGGCTGCTGCCAGATGCATGCATTCTGCAAAGGAAAGCACCCAACTGCCTTCTGGCCAGCAGGCCATCTGCATTACGCTGGTTTAATAATTTTTGAGTAATTTATCACAACTGTATAAAAGTAAAAAAAAAAAAAAAAAAAGGCTTGGAGTAAATAGAGTTTGCACAATGCAGGCTGTCACTGGCCTTTGGGAAACTTCATGTGAACAAAATGAAATCCTCTCTCACCAGAGAAACCCAGCCACCAGTCAGTCCCATTGCTTGGGGATTTTCTGCACACCAACAGGGCAGTGAATATTTCTTTGAATTCCTACTCGAGCCATCATATGAATTGGAGCATTGTGACTCTCATTGTAAGAAGGGTCTCAGAGACACAGAATTAAAAAAAAACAAAAAAAACACCCATGATCAGTATCCAGTCAATATGAAGGCAGACTTGAGATCATGTTGTTGGTTCACGTATTTAGAAATTTGCCTGTTGAATTTACACAGAATTGTAGCAGCTGAATATTACACACAACATGAATGCTGTATAGCTACCTTGTCCTCTCCCCATTTGTCTGCCTCTTATTTTATTTGTGTAGACAGCCCGGCATGGTATCACTGTGTCCTGATTTGGCCTTCTGAGGCTACCAAGGATGTGTCTACAATGCCGTAAAAAAAAAAAAAAAAACATGGCACCAAGTCTCAGAGCCTAGGTCAGCTGACGGAGGCTCAGAGGACTTAGGCTGGGGGCTGAGGGTATAAGATTGCAGTATAGACTTTAGAACCAGGGCTCCACCCTGAACCCGACACTGCAATTATATAACCCTGCAGCCAGAGCCCACAACAGCTAACTTGGGCCAGCCCTAGCCATACAACAGGTCTTTTATCAGAGTGTAGAGATACCCTAAAAAACAAATAAGTGATAATCTTATCCTGGCTTGGACTAACCAGATATGAAGCATATTTATGCTGCTTTCTGGAAGGTCAATGTTACATTAGTTAATACTATAGCAACAAGATTATCTGAATGAACAAGGCACTCTCCCAATTCTCATAAACCTCAGGATATTTGGTGCTTTTATTAAAGTCCTAGCTTCTGGAAGCATGTGACTAGGTGAGAATCTCAGCTTCCCTTCCCTAAAGGGAGAAAGTATCTAGCCCTTGTAGTTGTGGGGAAAATCTTGAGACCATGAACAGAGCAAACAGTAAAGTGGCAAAAACCAGGAGGCCAATAAAACCCCAAGTTGTTATTTTTTTAAATTTCATGATTTTGGGGGTCCTGACTCATGATTTTTGAGCACTCAGGTGGCAATATTAGCAAGGTAAGACCACAACACACTTTTCCTGCAGTCAAAGCCACCCCTACCAGTACCTTTTCTCCCTAGAGCTGACTACGCCAGCTGCACCACATGCCAGAACACTTTCAAATCCCCTGTCTCTCTCCTAATAGCACCTCCCTACAATCCAGATTGTGGGAAAGGGGAAATCCAATACAATGTAAAAGATTGTTTTTGGAGATCATCATCCACCTCGGAGCATCCTCTTGCATCAGAATTCCTCTGCTGGATCCTTTTACAATGCCAGTTTATCATCATCAAGCGGTGACTGTGAGGCTTCACAGAGCACAAAGTAGATATTAAAGAATCTGAGATTCCACTACCAACATTGCCAACCCAAATCAAAAATCATGAGTTGGCCTCGAAAAAAAGTGACGAGATTGGCTTAAAAATCCTGGGATTTAAGAGAAAGATTCATTTTGAGGCTTTATTTGCCTTCTGGATTTGGAGCTTTTCGGGTACACTGGGATCAGAATTCCACTTTTTCTCCACAGCCAGGAAAACTAGAAATATTCTTCCCTAGTCCTCCTGACTATGGATAAAAAAAAAAAAAATAATGAAACCACATAAACAACAACAGATAACAAAAAGTACTTGGAGATCATCAGATGAAAGGCAGTTTACACAAGTGCAAAGTACTGTACAAACACTGATGAATTAAACCTCTACAGACTTAACCACATGATTAGTGTGTTATCTTCATTTCAGATGTGGAAACAGATAAAGGTTAAGTGACTTGCCCAATGTCACCTGAGTTATGGGTGAGGAGTCAGGAATACCACACAGATATCCTGGCTCCCAGCCCCCTCCTCTAGCCACTAGACCCGCTTCTTTCCTGTATGCTTATTTGAGTAATTCAAAATACAGAATCTAGTACTCAAGATACAGAAAAACAGATCACATTCAGTCTTGCAAAACATCATTAATATGAACCTGCACCATGTTAAAACACATTTCATTTCTGCAGACACTTTCAGCATTCTGTTTTATTTATTTATTCAGTGTTTCCCTCTCCTCCCTCCACTCCACTCAATATGCTTTTTCATTTAATGTGCCCTTTTGATTAAAACACCTTGGAAATAAAATAAAATAGTATTGAGACCAAGCAGGCACAGATCAGATTCTGTCCTCTTTTACATTCATGCAACTTCATTTACTGCTGTTGCTTTATTTAAATTGAATGAAGGAAGAATGTGTCTCAGTGTTTGCATAGCGTACGGCTACACTGCAATTATTCACCCACGGCTGGCCCGTGCCAGCTGACTCAGGCTTGCAGGGCTCGGGCTCAGGGCTGTTTAATTGTGGTGTAGATGTTCAGGCTGGGGCTTTAGCCCAGGCTCTGGAACCCTGTAAGGTGAGAGCATCACAGAGCTCAGGCTGCATCCTGAACCCAAACTCCTACACCACAGTTAAACAGCTCCTTAGCCCGAGCCCCATGAGTGAGACTCAGCTGGCATGTGCCAGCTGAGGGGGTTTAACTGCAGTGTAGACACATCTATAGTGACCACTAGGAAGTTTCATTAGGTTTATAACTGATTTAAATTTCCTGAGTGCTCTCAACTTGGAAAGAATGCATTTTTAATGTGCTTTTTAGATTTTCAAATGGCCAAGAGAATCGGACCTTGTTTGCCGTTATCTGACTATTGCTGTGCACTCTAAAAGATGATGAATGAAGGAGAAAGAAGTAGCTTTTTACCAGATATTGGTTTTCTCTAAGCATCTGATATCCACCAGTCCAGAATGTCGGTCTTTTCCTCTTTTCACTGTATCAGTGGCAGATGCCAATCGTGTTCAATTAGTCTCACAGAATTCCTTTTACAAAGCTCACATTCTCAGGTATAAAACTAGAGTGTTTCTTTAGCAGTCAACTGCTTTTTCCATTGAAACTGTCAATCAATCAACAAGAAAGGAGGGACCTTAGACTGATGGGTCTAGATGTTCAAAGGAAAAGAGAAAAACAATTTATAGGTAAGAAATTGCTTTCTCTACTGCTTCAAGCCTCTACCACTATGGGAAGTGGGAAACAGCAATGATTAGCTTCTTGTCACTTTGTGGGTAAGGGTATGCTAGCCAGCATACCCACTATGTGTAATGTGCTGTCTTTAATCATACAACTGTCTTGAATATTCCAACACTCCCAAACATTTCAAATTGTGTCTAGAAACAAAAGATTAAAGTGGGGGGGAGGGGCGAGTGATGTGTTAATACAAGTCATCTTGGAGACTAACTCATTTAGCCCTAAGACTTTTTTTTTTTTTTAAGTATGTTAAAATAAGAGGGTGACTAGCACTAAACTGGCCTCATTGAAGTCTGCCTAAGATCGGACATGCTGTTTGAAATATGACTTAAAAATTGGTATCTCTCTGTCCTCATAGTACTTCAAGGCATTCAAAGTGTTAATCAGTGATAAACAGAACACATTGAAAACCAAGCTAAATATCCCAAATGGAACAGATTGCAGGCTCCCTGACCAAAAAAACAACAACAAAAAAATCAGTGAAATCTAAAAGGGTTCTCTCCTTTTTCCTAGTTCTTATTCAGAAAGTCCAAAACGTGTAACTCTCACATGTCCTGATACAAAAGGATGAGGACAATAAAACTTTTGAGAAATTTAACTTTGTACTTTTATTGCCCAATTGCTTCAAAGCAGAGATAAAATAGGAAGAAAACTGGCTCTCTGTACTGCACAGATCTACAAAACCTTTAGCATCTTGTCAGTTTCCCACTTTTCTCACCCCTTAACTTTTATATTCAGAAACAGCAGAGCAAGGCCCAGGTCAAATAAGACCAATCAAGACAAAGGATAATACACAGTTTAGAATCACTCTTCTCCTCCTCCAGATAGTGATAGTTTAGGAGCCTGGCAGCAGACTTAACAAAAACCCTGACTACAGTCTCACTACCAAATATTGTAAAAAAAGAGACTGAGTGAACGGCTTTATGGGTTCTGGGATCAAGAAGTCAACTTTGCACACTGAAATATTGGCTAAACTCTACTTGGACTGACCATAGCATGTATTGCTGACCAAGGGTCATCTATACAGCTCTATACCTAGATAGCAGAGCTACCTGCTGGCATAAAAAATTCCTTAATACCCTCAACTCTCTTTCTCACCTCTGTTGGTTACTTATATTATTAGTTATACAGCTCTGTGAAACGTGTCTGGACAAGGAGCCCTATTTTGCCCAGCTCTGCAGACCATGTTTCCTTTTCTTCATCTTTCCTGCATTTAAGCTTCTCCTCCCTTTATCTGTCAGGAAAATTTAAATCACCCCGTGACAGGGTACTATTAGCAACACCCCCCATCACTGAGGCCATCTACGCTGCAATTAGACAGTAGGGTGGCCAACTTTCTAATTGCACAAAACTGAACGCACTTGCCCCACCCCTTTCACGTCTCCCCTGTGCCCCGCTCATTTCATCCCCTCTCCCTCTGTCACTCGTTCTCCCCCACCCTCACTCAATTTCAACGGGCTGGGGAAGGGGCAGAAATTCAGGGTGCAGGAGGGGGCTCCAAGCTGGGGCAGGGTGTTGGGTGTGGGACAGAGTGAGGGCTCCAGCTGGAGGTGCGGGCTCCAGGGTGGGGCCAGAAATGAGTGGTTCAGGGTGCGGAGGGGGCTCTAGGCTGAGGCAGGAGGTTGGGCTGTGGGAGGAGGTGAGGGCTCCGGTTGGGGCTGGGTATGAGGGATTTGGGGTGCAAGAGCAGGTTCCGGGCTGGGGCCAATGGGTTTGGGTGCAGGCTCTGGGGTGAGGCCGGGGATGAGAGGTTTGGGGTACAAGAGGGGGCTCAGGTCTGGGGTAGGGAGCTTGGAGTACATGCTCCAGCTGTGTGGCACTTACCTCACGCGGTCAGCATGTCGACTCCTAGGCGCAAGGGCGGCCAGGTGGCTCTGCACACTGCCCGTGCCTGTAGGCGCCGCCCCCGCAGCTGCAGCCAATGGGAGCTGTGGAGCCGGTGCTCTGGGCAGGGCAACACACAGAGCCCCTGTGCACAGGAGCCAGACATACCAGCTGCTTCTGGGAGCCGCATGGAGCCAGGGCAGGCAGGGAGCCTGCCTTAGCCCCACTGCACTGCCAACCAGACTTTTAGCAGCCCGGTGAGCAGAGCTAACCAGAGCTATCAGGGTCACTTTTCGACTGGGCGTTCCAGTTGAAAACCAGATACCTGGCAACCCTATTAGACAGCCACGTCTGGCCCATGCCAGTTGGCTTGGGCTCATGGGGCAATGCCCCTCTGCCACGTACACTGGCCAAACTGGACAGTCTCTACGTAAAAGAATAAATGGACACAAATCAGACGTCAAGAATGAGAATATTATAAATCTCCCCACTGTATTTTCCACTGAATGCATCCGATGAAGTGAGCTGTAGCTCACGAAAGCTTATGCTCAAATAAATTTGTTCGTCTAAGGTGCCACAAGTCCTCCTTTTCTTTTTGCGGATACAGACTAACATGGCTGCTACTTTGAAACCTGAGGTCCATTTATCAGCCTCTGCTGAGGATTACTGACACAGGTGGCAATTGCTGGGCTAATGAGACAACTGGGAGAATGCAAGTGTGAGGAACAGGAAGCAGGGGAGAAGCTCAGAAGGTGAGCCTGGGCTGAGGATAAAAGGCTGCATGGAAGTCACCTGCTGCTGTTATTCCATTATACTTTGTATATATTTCTAAAATAGTCGATTCGTCATATACTTGTTCCTTAAAAAAAAAAAAAAAGAGTGGTATTTCAGAGATTTGTAATTGGGTGAACAGAGCACTGATCTGATTGCTAAAAAAGCAACACAACGGTTGGTGACAGAGTCCTTTTGTCCACTTTGAGACACAACTCAGGGTGTCTCAATGGGATCAGAGCCGAAGAGAAACTGACATTGTGACTTGTTCTCCCGGCCAATGCTGTCTTGTAATGAAGATTCTCCTAAGCATTGCATGCTTTTATGCTCTTTAGATCTTTCATTTTCTAAGCTACAAGAACATTTGGTGGATTTAAAATAAAGCATGTGTAAGCAGTCTTGTCTGTGCTAATCAGATATCACTCACTACGGTTTTATTGACATCAGATATATCATGCTACCACGCAGCAAGCTAGACCTGTCTGCAGAGGTCTTCTACTTGGAATGATCATCTCTCTCTCTTCCTGAGGTTAGCTGTTGCCTCTGAATACTAATAACCCAGCCATAGCATTTTTGCTTTTGAATAAAGTAGTGTACTGCCCTTGCATTCTGTTTTGCCCTCCACTTCACTGAAACCTCTTGTATCATTTGCAGAGACGGGAGAACCTTAGCATCTAATTCTTACCCTGATTTTTAGAATATTTTTGTTTTATGGGCAACAAATGTCACTTTTAACATAATTTTGTTTCAGAGGCTCAATTCCAGCATTAATTTTATGTGCCCCCCTCCGCCAAGCTATGCAGATTCTCCAGTCAATCCGCTTGCACTTTGCAATGCAAGGGAGGCGAGTTACGCACCAGAACTGCAGCTGCTGCAAGTTTCTGGGACAAACCCTTAGACACGTCCATATTGTGGTCATTAAGACAGAGATAAATATTTTCATTAATCGGTGTTATTTCTAGGTATTTAGGAGACCGTTCTAAACATCTCCAAATTAAAGCCAACAAGCCATCTATTTTCACAACAGCAAAAGTTGTTAAACTGGATCTGAACTTAAATCAGAATGTTGGCCTTATCATACAATAAGCGAAATGCTCTTCTGAAGAGTTTAAAGCTGTTGAAGCATCCACATTAGCTGCAATTAAACATGTAGATTTTAATACTAGACACACATTAAAAAAAAATTGAAAACTGGCTCCTTTTCTTACATTACCACTGGTCTTCCCCTAGAGGTGGCTCAATCAAGTCCTCACAGAGGCCTTGATCAGCAAAGCACTTAAATTACATACCTAGCATTGGACATTGGAATAATGGAACTACTCACATGCTTAACTGTACATGCTTATGTGGTTTGGGAGATTGGAGCAAGGGTGAGGGTCCCTAGCTTTGCTACCCCAGCACAAACAAGATACGTGATTACTTTTGTGGTCCATTCTCTTCAAGGTTTTGTCTACTAAGTTCTTCAATATATGTTTACCGTTTCAGCAACTCATGCCCAGATTCCACCCCCCAACTAGGTTCTGAAACCAGAACAGAAAGTATTTCACAGGCTGACCTAGGGTTGCCAGGTGTCCGTTTTTCTACTAGAATGCACAGTCGAAAAGGGACCCTGGCAGCTCCAGTCAGCACTGCTGACTGGGCCATTAAAAATCCAGTCGGTGGTGCAGTGGAGCTAAGGCAGGCTCCCTGCCTGCCGTGGCTTCGCGCACCTCCCAGAAGCAGTGACATGTCCCACCTCCGGCTCCTACATGTAGGGGCAGCCAGAGGGCTCTGCATGCTCCCCTTGCCCCAAGCACCAGCTCTGCAGCTCCCATTGGCCAGGAACCACAGCCAATGAGAGCTGCAGGGGTGGTGCCTGCAGACTGGGCAGTGTGCAGAGCCACCTGGCCGCAGCTCCGCATAGGAGCCGGAGCGGGGACATGCTGCTGCTTCTGGGAGCTGCTTGAGGTAAGTGCCACCTGGAGCCTGCACCCCGACCCCCATCCCACGCTCCACACCCCTCCGAACCCCTCAGTGCCAGCCCAGAGCACCCTCCTGCACCCCAAACCCCTCATCCCCAGCCCCACTTCAGAGTCTGCACCCCCAGCCAGAGCCCTCACACACCCCCACACCCCAACCCCTGCCCCAGCCCAAAGTCCCCTCCTGCACCCCAAATCACTCATCCCCAGCTCCACACCAGAGCCCACACCCCTAGCCAGAGCCCTCATCCCCTCCAGTATCCAAAACAGACAAACAAAAAAAGCATTAGCCACATACAGAAGCCCTAATGTGCAAGCACTCTTTCTTTCTTTCTTTCTTTTTTTTAATACCCCTAATTGGCCTAAAATGCCTTTGATGGCCCAACAAAAACAACTGCAACTCTTGCTAGATCTAAATTGTCAGCACTATTGTACAAATGAACCCATTGATATAAATGGCCAGATTTGGGGTTTGTTTTTTTCCCCATTTTTAAATCCTAACTCCTTCCATCAAGCAATTAAAGCCATTTGTAAATGTGAAAAGTTACTTTACAAATTATAAAATTAAGGCTAATGGACTCAATTATAATAAACGTATGGGTCAGTGCCTGTGGCAATTTCTCTACCCCTTCTTTATTTCAAGGATCAACATGATAATGAACTCCATTTCACGTTACTATTAGCAATGTAAATCCTGAGTTTATATTTCCTGCTCATTTATGAACTGCTGTTGGGAGGAGGGGCTGTTTCCTTCATCCAGTGGGAGGGATGCATTTCTGTTTCAAGTTTCACACCAAAATAGGTTCCTTTACATGTTCCATAACATAAGGCGTCCCTTACCTAAAATATCCCACCCTGTTAGCAGGTGGTGTTTCAGCTGAGAAAGGATTAAGTGCATTCTCCTCACAGTGAGGCAGGTGGCTCATTATCCCACCCATGTATGACACACATGGAAGCAGCTTAAACAAAATAATCTAGAGTCTTGAGGGAGGAACCCTATGAGCACCCAAGTCTGAAGACAAGATCTGAGCCAAATTTTGTTGTTCGTTTGTGTGCTAAACCCAAATCCCTGTACAAGTGAGACAGGTGGATAGAATTTTTGTTTCCCCACGTGTTATATTTTCCAGTCCAAAAGAACAAGCTTTAAGAAGCTGCTCAATGCCTGATAAAGGCTTTGAGAAACCTCTTGACTTGTCTACATAGACTCTAAAGTCTGTATCTAACAGATCATTGGAAAACAACAATACAACATCCACGATTGAAAAAGAAAAAAAACCCGGCCATTCTTCCCCTAAAAACACACACTCAGGTGGTCTTCATGGAAGAAGGACAAGGAGGAGGAAGAGAGACTGATTACCCATCCCCCCAGACACCAGGAAAATAGCTTTCCATACATCATAGAACTGGAAGGGACCTCGAGAGGTCATCAAATCCAGTCCCCTGTACGGGTGGCAGGACTAATTATCTAGACCATTCCTGACAGGTGTTTGTCTAACCTGCTCTTAAAAATTTCCAATGATGGAGATTCCACAACCTCCCTAGGCAATTTATTCCAGTGCTTAACCACCTTGACAGTTAGGAAGTTTTTCCTAATGTCCAACCTAAACCTCCCTTGCTGCAATTTAAGCCCATTGCTTCTTGTCCTATCCTCAGAGGTTATGAAAAACAATTTTTCTTCCTCCTCCTTATAACAACCTTTTATATTCTTGAAAAACTGTTATATCCCCTCTCAGTCTTCTCTTTTCTAGACTAAACAGACCCAATTTTTTCAATCTTCCCTCATAGGTCATGTTTTCTAGACCTTTCATTATTTGTGTTGCTCTTCTCTGGATTCTCTCCAATTTGTCCACATCCTTCCTGAAATGTGGTGCCCAGAACCGAACACAATACACTAGTGAGGCCTAATCAGAGTGGAAGAATTACTTCTCCTGGATATCTAGGGAAATCAAAAACAGTGGGTTAGATACTGGCTTCATTGAAACCAATGGCATGTACTTCAATGGATCCAGATTCCACCTACTAGTTCAAGCCTTGTACCCGAGTCTCTGTTCCCTAGGGAATTTAGAGAGCTACCAATGTCTCACCATTGAGCGTAGTACAAGCAGTGCAGCATGTTTTAGATCAAAAGATCTTCCCTCCCCAACTGTCCCCTTTTCTTTTTCTTATTTCATTGGCTTCAGCCAAAAATACTTAAATTACACAGGCACTTCCTTAAGATATGGTCAGATGACCCAATTATCTCTGTATGCAAAAGGCTCACTCCTATCAACTGCCGAGAGATCAGTGTCAGCAGCAGTATCAGCAAACTAGCCTGTTGTGTCCTCAATAAAAATGCTGCAATAGCTGACCAACTGTAATATAATGCAACTACATGGAATTAATCACATTTTATCCTGGAAAGAAGCAGGTTGTCGGGGGGGAAGGAGGGTAAATAAATATTTGCCTGGCTCATATTAGAGAATTTGACTCAATTGCCACCCTGGAATCCAACTGAAGTTGCTGTAGGTGAAATTGGTAAGAAACATATCAAAGAGGACATTATTACATGTTTGTGCCAATATAGGACCAAAACTCAACACCTGGAAAGCATCCTTTCAGCAAGGAAAGAGTACAAGAGGGGTGTCACCTCAGACTGATGCTAGGATCCCAGACTACCAGTGAACAACTCAGACAAGATACCTACATATATACTGATGGTCTGGGCATAAAACAATTAGTCTTATCATAGACTACCAGGGTTGGAAGGGAACTTAGGAGGTCATCTAGTCCAACCCCCTGCTCAAAGCAGGACCAATCCCCAATTTTTGCCCCAGATCCCTAAATGGCCCTCTCAAGGATTGAACTCACAACCCTGGGTTTAGCAGGCCAATGCTCAAACCACTGATACCTGCTAGAAATCTAGTGCTATAAAGATCAGCCTAGAGCCAAATTAAAAATGGTATCTCAAAGGCAAAACCCAACACAGAATAACGCAGTAGTATGGTAATATGGAAACTGAGCACAAAACCATCCTTGGGTTCACAAGATGACAATCTGGGAGCTTCAGGATAGCTATTAAAACACTACAAGAAAAAGCTAAGAATCTTCTACACCATATAAAGCCACTAGGATAGATTCACCCATCTAGTTCACAGTAGTGAAGCGTGCAAGATTAAGTGAGACTGTCACCAAAGAGACAGAGTCAATGATCATAGAGTAAAAGTGGAATGTGGAAGATAAAAAGCAAGGTCTAATCCAGAGAGAAGTGACCATGTAACCAACATGATCTAGAAGAGAAGGCAAGATGGAGATAAACATGCACTTCCTACTTCAAAAATGTCCAAAAATCCTTGAAAGGCCAAGAAATATTTTCCCAAATTATCAGGAATGAGAAAACACTTTTTTTTTTTTTGATTAAGAGAGAGAAGGAGAGAGAGGAAAAACTGTGCCTAACCCTATGAGAAAGGTCAGATATGGGATCATACTATTTAGTAGCCAGCAATTAGCTCAGGAATGGAAGACAATGACATATGGGCATATTGGGTAAAACTTCACACACGCTAAAACCCCATCCTGGGTAGACTGTCCCTACCTCTGACAAAGAGCTGAAGTATGTGTCATGTTTATACTTTGGCAACATCTATAGAGTTTAATGGTAGTTTGACATGTGAAACTGTAACTCTTCACCCCTTTCTTTCTCAGCTATCCAGTCTTTTCTGCAGCACAAGAATGTACTGCATATGCCTGTCCCCAAGTAGCTTAAATTTGTCCAGGTCAAGATTGATGGTCATTGGCTGGCAGATTTGAAATTAATTTTAACAGGCCAAAATTTTCTTTCTGAAGCTTGCTTAGCCTTAAGAATACCCAGCACAAGAGTACAAATAGCAGAGCTTTCATCCCTGCGTCTACATATTCTTTAGATTGTAGTACACTGTTCTACTGGCCAGATAAAAGAGACTTTGCTGTAGCTTTTGAAAAAGGAAGGAAGCATGTACAATTCTTAATAAGGCTCTTCAGGGTCTAGGTTGAGTAGGTATCTGGCATGCCAAAAAACCCACCTTGTAGCCATGTCAGTCCCAGGATATTAGCGAGACAAGGTGGGAGAGGTAATATTGGACTAGCTTCTGTTGGGGAGAGAGACAAGCTTTCAAGCTTACACACAACTCTGTCTCTCTCCCCAACAGAAGCTGGTCCACTAAAAGATATTATCTCACTCACCTTGTCTCAAAGAGCCATCAGACCATTTTTGTTTCTCCTTCTACATAACTCATATACTCCCATACTCTATGTAATAATCACAGCTAAACATCTTCACAAGATAACTCATGAGCACAGACTCCCAGGACATTCTGCTCTTCTATGAGGCATCACAACAGGGACAAGAAACCAAGCAGCTGGTGCTGTACAGCTCCCTTTTTTAATTGTTCAACAGTACACATATATTTAGTATTGACACAAAAGTTTTGGAACCTTTCAAGCTTAATGATCAAGAAACAACCCCTGGAATCTGCCAGGAGGCATTCAGGGCACCCACCTGGAAGCAGGTATCATTAACTTTTATTTAAAATAATGCCTAGCGCTGAAATGTGAATGCGATGGGAGTAGGGGCTCAATTATTTGTATTATGGAACATAAGCAACATACAACACAGCATATACAGAGAGCTTCATGCTGTGGCATGCTAATTGTAAATCCAAGAAAAACAAACTATTCCTATCTTTTCAACTGTATTTATTGTTTAGTTATTCCTGTTCAGATATATCATGGGTCTGTTATCTAGGGGAAAATCAAGGTTAAGATGATTAAGTAATTTAGTTAATGATGATTAATATGCCATGGAATGGGACTTTGGATAAATTTGCATAGAAGAAGGGTATGCTAACGGACTAATATACCCTGCATTAATAAAACCATATAACTTAAAAGAGTTCTAGAGCTATTGGTGTTACATGCTATATGGATATAACACAATCTCGTGTAAAAGGCAAAATGTAGAGAGATCACATCACTAACCACTCAAATGCAGCAACCTGCAGGGCCGAACAGTACAACTGTTTCACAGTGCACAGAAGCTTAGGGATGACAAATGAAGAATTCTATATCCAATTGATACTAAAGCAGGAACGTATGGACTTTGCATGCATAGTAGTCAAACAAAGGCATGCACACAACATGCAAAAAAATTAAACTTGGTCCTCCAAGACATGCCATGTGTGTTGGAGGGGTTTATTGGCTTTCTTCCCCTCACTCTCCTTATTTTCCCTCCCCTAGCTCTAAAAATAAAAAACTCTAATATGCAGTTTTGGTAAGCCCAAGCACTGAAAAATTATGACCTAGGCCCATATTATCATGATTGGATAAAAAAAATCCATTAGATTAAAATAAATTTGGGTTCTTTGCCTTCTGAGCCATTAGGGTGCACTTATGTCAGGTTTTAAGCTTTCTGCTGCATTAATGAGTGCTAGAAACATACTTTTTAAAAAATGAAAGCAGAGATTCTCACTTAATCACATGCATCCAGGAGCTGGGTCTTTAAGAATCATGAGAGTCTGGTTAAAATACTGAGCATTGGCAACACTAGGTAAATTGAGTACAAAATCATACTGACAGAATGATAAAATTGCACAATTCAAGTTCAAAAGAAAGAACAAACAAACAAAAGAAACCCAGAAATTAAGGTTTCTGGAGCAACTTGGCCATGCTGCAGCTATTCTGTATTTTCTGATATTTGGTAAAGGAAGCCTTCAGCCATTAAAAAGGTTGGTATTATATAAGGATACTGGAGTAGAAAATAGTATATATACATATCATGACATGCAGCTGAATTGCCATAATGTTGTGTTAAGAATCTAAGAGCCATAATTCTAAAAATTAAGGATTTGATTTCCCAGTCTTAACATTGCATTACATACTAGTCTTGCATTATTTAAGATTCCCTGCTGTATTTTGGTTCATGTGTTTGTTTAAAAGAAATAAAGGAAAAGATGCTGTTTCATACTTAAGATTCATCTACGTATGATCGAAGTACTTTAGCAGAGCAACCTTAACTGAAAGAAAGGCTTCTCAGCCAATGCATCCTTAAATCCTCTAAGCTGATCTACGTTAAAAGCACTAGAAACATAATTCTAGCGTGCATGCATGAAAATGCTGACTTGCTAAACATTCAGAACGTAAAACACTAAACCTTTTTTCCCTCAACTGGGAACTCCCCAGTGAGAACTATAAACAAGCTAATTTGACATAGCTAGCTTCAGCCAGCTTTGAGTTACGTGTGCATGAACTATAACTGAGGCGGGGTGGGATAGAATTTAGACTCTGAAGATATGGGAGAATTGTATTTTCCCCATGCTTGCATAAATCAAAAACAGCCAAACCAATTTTGTTTAAAATTAAAGAGAGAGAGAGAGAGAGAGACCGACCGACTGACCAACCAGGCATGGGGAAATACAGCCCACAAAGAATGAGAAATTCATGAGCAACTAGGAAAAAAAAAGTTAGAATGGAAACCCTCTCTCAGCCTTAACCAGAGCCTCCACTACCAGTGAATATTATCCATATACACTATTTTAACATGGTCTTTATTTAGGAATGAATCTAAAACTCAAAGTCAATGTAAAGGTTTCCGATGACTCCAATGAGAGTTGAAGGGGCACGTTCTGCCCCATCTTAGAATGATGGGGCACGTTCTGTAACAATTAGTTAGTTGGAAATGGGAGAGGAAATAGGAACACCTTCTCGTTCTATCTATTTCTTTTTCTCCTTTATGCTCTCCTCCTACTTCACCTATGTTCTTCCAATCTTGTTTCCCTTTCCCTCTAGACCAGGGGCAGGCAAACTTTTTGGCCTGACGGCCGCATCAGGATTCTGAAATTGCTACTCTGAAACCTGAAATTATATGGAGGGCCAGTTAGGGGAGGCCGTGCATCCACAAACAGCCAGGCATGGCCTGACCCCCCCCCCACTTCTCACCCCCTGACGGCCCCCCCAGGACTCCTGCCCAATCCAACCCCTCCTTTTCCCCGATGGCCCCATCCATCCCCCTGCTCTCAGTCCCCGACCACCCCCAGACCCCCACCCCTAACTGCCCCCCACCATCCCATCCAACCCCTCCTCTCCTTCCTGACTGCCCCCCCACCCCCATTCAACCCCCATTCCCTGCCCTCTGACTGCTCCAACCGCTATCCACACCCCCATCCCCTGACCACCACCCCAAACTCTCCTGCCCTCTATCCAACCGCTCCCTGCCTCCTTAGAGGACAGGTAGCCACGCCACACAGCACAGAGCACCGGGTCAGACTGGGCTCTGCAGCCCCGCTGTTCAGAGTGTTGCGCTGCACGGCAGCATGGCTGCAGGGGAAAGGGAACAGCGAGGGAGGGGCCGCGGGCTAGCCTCCTGGGCCAGGAGCTGGGCAGGATGGTCCCATGGGCTGGATGTGGCCCGCGGGCTGTAGTTTTCCCACCTCTGCTCTAGACCTCTTCATCTTCATAAATTCCTCCCTCCTTTCTTCTCTCCCCATTCCCAATTCCCTTCCTACTCACCTAGCACGCAGCCCTCAGCCTTCTACTCCCCTAGCAACCAGGAACTGGCTACGAGGAAAATTTAACCAACAAAGATGAGGCACAGAAAAAAGCGACTGGAAAGGGTTTTAAGCAGGAAGTTAAGCAGAAGGTCCCCCCACTTTTTTAAAATTTATTTATTTAAGTCTGGGCTGAACAAAATGATGAAAATAGATAACAAGGAACTTTGGAAAGGACCCAAATAAGCTTAGATGGTATAGAGCAGTTGACCCCTGAGCAGTGAATGGAAAACTTGACAGCGTCAACACACTTTCTCTTTTCCCAACTCCTACTGACTGGAGGAGCTCTTCATGAGAGTCTGCAAGACCAGTCCATTACTCTCCTCCTAACCTTACCTTACCTTAAAATCTCTCCCCAGTGCTTTGGAGTCACGTGACAATGGGTAGGCTGATGGTCTTGTGACCATTGTTTAGGACTCTTACAATCGTCTTATTTTAATACTCTGGCACACCTGCTGGTGTTTGTCCTATCCACCTGTAGTGTCTCACCTTATACAGAAATCATAATTTGTGGAGCAAGGATGTGTGCATGTACAGTGTCTAGCAGAGAGAGTTTAGATGGTCCAGCCCCAATTGCAATACAAACAATAGATGACCTAGTAGGGTTTTCATGATCTCCAATTAATATGGTTATGTCTACACATGTATTTCTTGGTATTTGTTTTGCAGATGAACTTGCAAATGAATTCAAAATGTCTAAGACGTTACAATATCTGGCTAGATTTCAAGTACTACAAAGCCCAACTAATTTTATTTAAAAACTTAAGTGAAAGGAAAACTAACCAAATGACAATTAAAAATAGTCTACCATCAAAAGCCAATTTTCATAATGAGGATCATAATCCTGGTTTATATGTAATTTTCTGCAGGGCTGTGTAATTTACAAGTTACACAAAGCAACAGAGAGATTAAAGAACTCAGTATACCTCAACAGCAATCATTTATTATATCCGTGGTAGCATTTAGGATGCTGAAGAAAGTATGCATGCAGGGAACAGTAAGAGGCATTTCCAATACATTTCCTTTGAGAAATCCCAGGTAAAGATTATAAAATCTTCCTAGCCTACCCTGGATATTTCTTGGCCTTCTCTAAATGTATGTTTCGCAAGAACCTTGCTACTTTTGTACATTGCTGCCCCCTTCTGTTTGAAGGGATTTCTAACCTTCAAAGATTCTAGAAATGAACTCCAGTCCCTCTCATTCTAAATTATATCCCACCCCGCCTCAGTTATAGTTCATGCTATCTTACGAGAGGAGCCGACTAAGTATCCCTTGGAGTACATGTATTTTATCATCCTTTCTAACAACTCTCAAGCTAGTAAACACACCAAAATGTGGCATACTGAAAACAGCTATATAAATAAAACAAAGTCATGGCCATTAAGTGAAAGCATAAAAAATATGCACCAGAGGCCCAATTTAATAACCTACTCCTACCATAGACCACTAAATCTTCAGGGAAAGCTGCTCTCGAAAAATGAAGCATCTGCCAAAACACAAGCATGCTACGGACTTTTGCAGTTCAAAAAACTATCCCTCTTGCATGCATATTACCTGCACACACAGCTCAGCTTTAAAGATGCTAAACAAATCTATGAGTCAACTAGAAATGGTCATGCTCTCATTGCAAATATTAATACAGTATTTTCTGATACTGAAAAGGAGAGTAAAACGGCATTCACTCAGGCTTCTACAATTTCTATGGGATGGCAACTCTTAATTTGATTAATACTTCATACACAAAGAACAGCAAACATAAATAATAAAGCGACACAGACAGCAAACAGAGCCACAAACAAACAAGTGACAACACTGAAAATAGGAAGGGAAGTAAAACATCAAGTGGTTGGTTACAGGTATTTTAAATGAGCGTTTAGGACCCACACTATGCAAGTCCAACAGAGCCCTGTAGAAACAGGCACAGTTCTCCTGGTTTCACATTGTGTCACCAACTCAAAAACTCAGAGTAGCTGCATTAAGTTTTTACAATCCCCTTAAGTAAACGGAGCACATCAACAGATGGCTTTGGAGTTGCAGACACATCCCTGTTTCAAAGAGCTTGCAAATAAGGTCTTCATGCTACAAAATGCCTGGCACCAAACCTAGTGCTTGGGACATGAGATTCAATGGGAGTACTCTGAGGAGCCAGAACTGTGCCAGATGGCAAAGATCTGGCCTTAGTGGTTTCCAATAGATATCCAAATGAGTGATTTCCATTAATTTTAGAATTTGTTCTAACTGAAGACTCAAAAAATACAGGAATTTGGGGGTGAAGAGGCACAAACACACCAACCAAAATCAATGCAGTGAAGCCATTGACTTTTGTATAGCTCTACTTAGGAATCATCTTTTAGTTCCTTTAAATAAGATTTCTGGTTCGTGTGTCTTATACAGTCTTGTGGCAACACTACTGGAACCACATATATGCCACTAGGAATGGATGTACTGTACTCAATAGATTTTAAAGGCCAGAAGGGACCAGTGTGATCATCTACTTTGATATCCTGCAGAAACACAGACCATAAGGTTTCCCTGTATTGATCCCTGCTTCAAGTTAATAGCTATACTTGAGCTAGGGCATATCTTTCAGAAAAACAGACAATTTTAAAGTTTCCAGTGGTGGAGAATCTACCACAACCCTTGGTAAATTGTTCCAATGGTTAATTAACCTCAATGTTCAAAAATGTTTGTCTTATTTCTAATCTAAAATTTGCATAGCTTCAACTTCCAGCCACTGGTTCCTGTTTTATATGTGCAGTATGTCCCCACACAAGTATACGGTTGAATATATATATATTACACACACACACCCACACACCATTTTATTCTTCCATTAGTATATGTTTTGCCAGGAGTAATTTGCATAGGAACCTGTGCAATAAATGGTCTTTAGGCTGCTCGTGACAAAAGTCAGGGTTTTTCTTTCCTATCTACACCATTTTAAAGCACTCTCCATTACAATTCACACACACACATTCAATATTTAATAACATTGCCACTTAATCAAAAAGTGGTTTGCTTTTACAGCAACATTTTCTCTAAAATGTAGCATGTTTTGGGGAAGTCTAATAAAACAGAAGTCTATACACCACCCTTCCTTACAACGTGTGTGTCAAGGTTCCTCCCCCACTCTGAACTCTAGGGTACAGATGTGGGGACCTGCATGAAAACCTCCTAAGCTTACTTTTACCAGCTTAGGTTAAAACTTCCCCATGGTACAAACTATTTTACCCTTTGCCCTTGGACGACTTCCACTGCCACCACCAAACGTTTATCTGGGTTTATTTTTATTTGGAAAGCGTTGTTTGGAAACAGTGTGTTAGACGGGCATGGAAAATTGCATTTAAACATGGTGTGAACTGACAATCAGACAGCTCTCTGCAGACATTCTTCTACCTTGAGAGCACAGTAAAACTTTGATGATGGCTTAATGCACAGTGGGTAGTAAAATAATGTGCAGGTGCATTATGTTGACTACACAAGCTAGTCCTAATGCATGTAATGGTAAGGTTTCCCTGGTGCTTTTTTAAAATCTAGTTTTAACTGTACAGTCGTGCATTCCTGTGATGGGGTGTGTACCCTGGCCACTGGCTCTGAATCGGTTAATGTGGGCATGAGAGGACAACAAACATACCAGGCTGCACCTGGAGGAAGAGGTAGGCTAGCCCAGTTGGACTGGAGCCGGTTAGTTAGTGTGAAGTCTGTAGCAGAAAGGGGCTGCCAAAATAGAGGACAAGGTGCTAGCCCAAATTTATGGAAGGATCAGTGAAGTGGATCATATTTAGATTGTTAACTGGCCTCTGTGGTTTGAAAATAATAATTTATATTTAGTGAATAGACAAAGCTGGGTTATGTAACATACGTGAGGTTAAAGGGACTGTTGATCATCTAATACAGGGAGTGCTCTTTGGAAAAACAGATTTTTATGAAGAATTGAGACACTTTCAGGTATACACAGAATACACAATGAGAGGGTTAGTGGGCATCAGGAAACCAGGGTAACATTAAAAAAAAAAACCTCTACTATTTAGGATGTAGAGCAGGGTGAGAGAGAGGAGTGGCATGAATGTACGAGGAACATAGTAAGTGGTGGTTACAGACTCTGCGGTTGAGTCTGCTGCACCATAAAGCATATGAAGGAGAAAAGAGGGGCTGGCAAGAAGACAGTCTGCAGTCATACTCTGGGACTAGAGAGGTGGTGAGGAGGAAGCCCAGGGGCAGAGGAGAGAGGGAGAATGGCCAGGATCCCATGATTTACTCTGACTAGGAGAAGGCTGGGGCTGCTGCAGGGGAATGGAACGTCCCTGGGCAGTGGGCTCAGAGAAGGGCAGATGGGCTGGATGAGGACTTCCCTGAAAGAGGAGCTATGGAAGAAGACTCAGACTAAAGGGGAAAGGAACAATGGAGGGGCTCCTTGTACCCCGAGACTGTCCCTGAAGGGAGAGGGCGACTGGGGAGAAACAAACTCCTAAAGCAAGCCCAGGAGAACAGAGGCTCCAGAGAAGAAGCCCTGAGAGTCCATGGCACAAGGCAGCCAGGCCCTCCATGATAGAGTGAGGAGGAACTGTCCTGGGAGAGCCTGGGAGTGGGACAAACAACATGCGGAGGATTGGTTCTGAGAAGGATAAGTTTTGTTCCTTTGAGTTGGGACATTATTACCATAAAAGGGGACTGAACTTTATGACTTGGCCAGGAGGAGCAAGGCACGGAAAACCCAGTGAGTAGCAGAGGGCCAACAGGAGGTGCTGGAGAGGAGGACCCCCAGGCAGCACCTCACCCTGACATGAGGAGGTGCTACGGATGGTGAGGACACTGCCTTACAATTCCACTCTGTCCTAAGCCAGGTTTGACTAAATGTTTGGAGTTCAGGGACAGAACAAAGTTATCAGAGGTCTGCAAAGTCAGTCATGCTATTTTAAGTTTGCATTACATGAGCCTGACTGACTCAACATTAGTCATTATAGCACTTCAAATAAAAGTGGATGATCTTCCCTGAATGTACCATACTGGTAGTAACAAGAAGAATTGCCAGTTCTGAGTCAAGCGTACATTCCTTTTCTCTTACTCACCTACCTGTACACAGCTCTCTAGTCACCTTCCAACTTCCCTTCCCATCCGTCTTGCATTCAGGGCTTCCTGTTCTGACTTTATAAACAAATCAGATTCAATCCTGCAAGGGGTTGGGGTTGGTTTGTATCCCAGGGCAGCTTTTCAATGTTTGCGGTCCCTTCCTAATACACTTTCGCCCAAGTCATACTGTCACCATAAGCGTCTTAAAATCAGTTCTCATCAGTGATTATGTATGCATTTCCATGCATCCAGTGGATCAAGGCCCAGCAAGCATAATGCCAACAAACTCCAGTCGGCAGAAGCTGAGATCAAACCTGGGACCTCTGGAGCTTAATGCATGAGCCTCTACTGCATGAGCGAAAATGCATGTGTCTCTTAGCCAAGGCTGTAGCAGGTTCATCAATCGCTAGATTGTCCCCCTCTTGTGGCGGCTAGACTGAGTGCCACTCCAAGCAGGCCTGGCTTACACAAGCACAACACCTTGTGGGAGAGGACTCCTTACTGCACCCTCTTGACAGACTCACTTGGGGCATGCTCCAGATGCCCTTCATTTGGGATTTTATCTTAGAGGCTGAAGCTTATTCCATCTCTAGGCGGTCTGCACAAAATTCTCAAATTGCTTAAACACTCAGATGACATTTTTTTTTTTAAAAGGAGAGCAAGTAAATCAAAATCAAGACAAAAAAAGGAAGGATATAATATAGCCTGAAACTCTGCAAGAGCTCAGACAGGTACATAAACCTTGGAGTAGGTGCATTAAAGATACAAAAAAGGTATTCCACTCTAGAAAACTCTTTCTGTTTCCCCCAGCTTGTCCCTTTAGTCTCTCTGCCCCTTTGGCAATATGTTAGAGCAGTGGTGGGCAACCTGCGGCCCACACACAACCCGTGGGGGTAATCCACTGGCAGGCTACGAGACAGTTTGTTTACATTGACCATCCACAGGCACGGCCACCCACAGCTCCCAGGGGCCGCGGTTCACCGTTCCCGGTGCAGCCACTGGGAGCTGCGGATGGCTGTGCCTGCGGACAGTCAGTGTAAACAACTGTCTCATGGCCCACCAGCGGATTACCCTAACGGGACGCAGGTTGCCCACCACTGAATTAGAGAGACAGCCTCTAGTTTCTTGGGTAGGTGTCCTCCCACTTCCCCAGAGTACCCTCAGATATATTTTCCAGGGTACTTTGATCTACCCCTCCAGTCCCACCCATGAGAGGGTTTACCCAGCAGCTCTCTCAAGGAGAAGATGACAGTCTTCTGAAATGGCCATTGCATGTCCAAAATCAATTCAGGGTTGCATTTCTTCCTTCGAACAAACAATATGCTTTTCATTTATCCCCAACAGAGTTTAACTTGACCTGCTGAAAACATGTATGTGCACACACTCCTATTTCCCAGCACATTTTGCATTCTACTTTCAGTAACATGGTCCACAACACCAGCACTTCTTACTGGGTGCCCCAAGTCTCCTACGGCATTAGTGCATGCTCTTTTCAGTGAGTCCCATGTAGGACAGGCTCCACCCATCCTTCCTTCCCAACCGTATCTCCTGCATAATTTCAGGGATTACTGAGGAAGGGTCTAGCCAAACCCAGCACTGTTGCTGCTGCAATCTGACCCAGCTGTATTCCATTGTCTCAGTGTCTACAACTCAGGAAGTACGATGCTCACTAATACTCTGCATTGCAGGATGCATGGCAGCTTTAAACTTCCTCCTAGATGCTGCTGGAAACCAGCACAGCTAGGGGATCCAGTCAGACACCTCCCACACCTAAGTGCGAACCCCTGCCTTACATGCTCAGAGCGGTTTCTAGCCCATGTGTAAGCTCATTCCCGCCTGGAGGGGTACTGCGCCTTCAGTATCCTTCTGTGGCTGAGGGTCCCTGGAGACTGGCAGCTGATGTGGTTGGCCTGCGCTCAGGCTCTCCAGGAACATAACAGTTTCATTCTCTTTTCACGCCTTCATGGAGGAGGCCAGGATGGCCCCTGCTGAAAGACACTGTTCTCTTCAGGTGGTTTATTCTGTATAAAGACTTGTATACACATGTAAATGCTATTTTGTACAGAACCGTGCAGATCAAACAGCAATACCCGGTTACCACTGTGGGGGCAGGGGGGAAGGAAGAGACTTATTTTTCCATATTTTGTACTGGTTATTTGTAGCATCTGGCTTACAAGTTTGTGTACTTATTAAAGTTAATTTACCACATTTCTCTGTTATTAGTCCAAAAAGTGTAATTAATTTACTATCAGTACAATTGCCATTTCACTGCTACGGAGCTGAATGTCACCCTAGAAAAACAACAAATATTTTTAATGGAAGAGCGTGCTACAATTTAACACTGCTTATTGCAGGTCACATATGGTTCTTCCTTTGGAAACCTTCCACCCCGCCCCACAGCCCGCAGCTGTAGGCTGACCCAAAAGCAGCACTTCACATGATGAATTTCCATTTGAAGTAGCTGGCTACTTCAGGAATTGAGAAGGTGGTGGAGGGGAGAACCCAAGCCTTGAAGCATGATTTCCACAACCTGCTGGTCTCTTTCTCTAGCTCTGCGCAGATATTGCTGGTACCTCCTTCAGCACCTCTGAGAGGCCTGATGATTAGTTTTCAGGAACTCCAGTAGAAAGTGTTTGAGCAAAGGGTAAACTCCAATCAATACTTCTTGGACATACTTGCAAAATTGAGACCAGAAGTAGCTGAGCTTCCCAGGAGTTTGTCCCCCTTCAGGATCCAAAAAGCCCTTTCCAAATCTCCCACAGGCCACTATTCAAGGAGTGGTTATGAAGGTTTGTGAGATAGGCACACAGAGCGTAGTTCAATTATAACACTTAGACTGGAGTACGAGGGTGCCATGTGCAGATGCAGAATGGAAATATACTCAAAGTAGGAGAGCTGCTGCAGACCAACTGCATTGTTGGGGGTCTACCCCAGCAAAGTCCCACCTGTTCCTTTCTCTAGTGCTGATGGAGCCAGAGATCTGGTTATAAAAAAAAGTTTTACTCAGCACAATCATTTAAAAATGCTGCTTGGTCACAGCATTGTTAATCTTCTATTTACTTAGCAGGGACACCCACATTTTTCATGATTAAAAAAAACCACTGAGACACATTTCAGGAAGGCTGGTTCTCAGGTTTCTACCATTTAGTTACACAATGGCAAAAACCATAGAATAATGGAAAATGAACAGATTTTCTTGTGTTAACCAAAACACTTGGGGTGTTTATTTTTAAACAGATTGTTTTAAAAAATCCTTTTGGTTAATACATAATAGCAGGAAACCTATCCTAAGAGAGAAACCATGAGACATTCCTTGATTTAAAAAACACACACACACACGCTTTTTAGTATTCATAATTTTTAGGAAAAAAAATCCATTCTATTATACATGTACACAGAGGAGTAAAACCAGTAATGTGAATGAGGACACAGAACATTAAAAATGTAAATTAAGAATTACATAGCAAAACAATGGAATTCTGCCAATATTTTTATAACCATACAAATTGTGAATCAGTATCCAGTGTCATGTTGGCAGATTTTGTTCAACAGGGAGTACAAAGCAGGAAACAAGATGACAAACTACCCTTTCTAAAAGGATGTAAACTCAGCTCCACATGCCGGGGGTTGCACATTTATATCCTTTTGAATAGAGAAGCTCACACACATTCAACACTTCAGTAAGGTTACCAAAGGAAGTTTTAGAAATTTGTGAGTTGTGCATAACCATAGACCAATTTTTCACATCAATCTGTAAGCTTTTTATCATCAAAAAAGACAGCAGTCCCTCCCTGCTATGAACTGCCCCAGAATGCACTACACAGCCAAATATTTACTACATGTTCACTCCTTGTTTATTTCAAACAGCATGGAAATTAATGGAGACAATATTTCTATGCTATCACCATAGGATAGATGAATCAAGGATCCTACATCAAAAGATAAGTTAGCCAACACCACACACACGTCAAGCCTGTGTACTTCCAGGTCTCTCAGAGAAGTCCATCTAGCCTAAGACTCTGGCACTTGAAGTGTTCTCAAAAATTTCCACCCTGACTGTGACCTGAATAGGACTAAAAATTACTCTATTTCAGTCTATGTGGAAAGCAAGTCAACAGTCCAATTACATCTGCTTAGACTTCTCGCCGATAGATGCTACTAGTTTATCCAAAGCTAAGATATAAAACCTTTGAAACTGGCACCTTCAAGGAAACAGAGAAAAAGATTTAAAGACTCCTGTAATTGATTTCTCCCCCGAAATCATGTTTCCTGCGATGAGGATATGAAAATCCAATCTCTGGGACAAGAGAGTATAAAATACTTAGCTGTACGAATGAGTCTCTGAATGTTTTCCTTCTGCATATACGTATCCTTCTTCCTTCCCCAACATTATGCAGATCCCCATAGTAGAGGACAATTCTATTATGTCAACTTTGTGCCTCACTTTCCTGATCTTTTAGAACAGGAATAATAGTACCTCCTTCATGGAGTGAGGCAAGGCTTAGCAATTTGTGAAGTTCCTCAAGAGCTTTGCCACAAAAGCATAAAAGAGTATTATGATTATACTATTCAGCTCAAGTATTTTAATAAATATAAACGTGGCCCCCTGATCTCCAAAAACCACAGAGCTGAAGGATTAGCAGATAACTGCATTTTAAATCATTTGCTGTCTTAGTTTATCCTATCAGTTGTCCACAGCAGCCTTCAGAAATTTCCTGTTTAACACTATGTCTTTCCACCATCTCACTGAGCCGTGTTCAATTGTTCCATCATACCAGTGCACAGAGAGCGCGTGCTCTCTCTCTAGTCTTTTCACTAGCTTTCAGTTCCTGCTATTTATTTTGAAAATAATAAATTAACAGTTTTCTACCAGCTTCCATACATCAGTTAGCAAGTTATCACTCCTTTGTCTACATTGGAAGCCTCTAATAGTCACTTTAAAAAGAGTAGCAGCCATGTTATTTTTATTTTCCACTGCATGCATCCGATGAAGCGAGCTGTAGCTCACAAAAGCTTAGAGACTAACACATTTATTTGAGCTTAAGGTGCCACAAGTACTCCTTTTCTTTTTAATAGTCACTAGTTTACACTTCCAGACTACTACTTTGGCATGAAAGGATTCAGCCCCAGGCTTCTTGTTTGCTACAGCTGTACTTGGAATGAAGGACTGTACTTCATTCAGCGTATGGAAAAAATGCAGACCTCAAGGGAGAGGGGTACCTTTACCACTTCTCCCCACTGATTGCCTCTTCCCTTGAGAACTTTTGATTATTATAATGTTGGTCACAGAGAGTGACAGAAGGGAGTGTCTTTGTTGTAGAGACCTTCATAAAGATGACACTAGCAGAAACAGCCAACCAAAAGTCCACTCAGTCTACTATAGTGTTTCATGCCCTCCTACCTACCCCAATCCAACCCTCCCCTCAACTTACACAGCACCTAATGAGGAGCATTCATTGTGGTCAGTGTATTCACACGTTGGCATATACAGGGAAAGAACAAAGATCTATCCAAATACTTATTCCAGTGATGAGGGACATATATCTGAGTGCCTCACTCATGAGTAGATTTTATCTAGGATAAGAACACCCTTGTGAAGCAGAGAAGTACTAATATGCCCATTTTACTGATCGGTAATGGAGGCACAAAGGAGCTTAAGTAGCCTGCCTAAAGTCACATAGGAGATCTGTAGCTGAGTTATGAATTGAACCCAGGTCTCTGAAGTCCCAGTCTAGTGCCCTAACTAGCACGTGATTCTTTCTACCCTAGTGGAACTATAGACCCCATAAGCCTCTGATTTCCATAATCTAGTGTGCAAAATAAACAGTGGTAGCCTTATCTAGGCTTACCGTATGTACCATGAGAGTTATGGAGCAGAATACCAATTGCTGCCTGTAAGTGTCTTGTGGATACAAGCACAAAGGCAAGCACGAAGCCAAAAACCCATATTCATAGATTCCAAGGACTGTAGGGACCATTGTGATCATCTAGTCTGACCTATATAGAACAGACCATAGAATTTTCCCCAAATTATTCCAAGAGCAGCGTTTCACAAACTGGGATCCGCTGGCCCCTGGTGGTCCCCAAGGGTACTCTGGGGGGGTCCTTGGGCCCCGCTGATAAACTCCTCCCCCTCTGGAGGTACAGCAGGGCTCAGGCAGGGTCCTGCCTGCCCTGGCTCTGTGCTGCTCCCGGAAACGGGCCGCACGTCCCTGCAGCCCCTGAATGGGGGCAAGGGTGTCTCTTCGCACTGCCCCACCCAGAAGCTGACTCTGCAACTCCCATTGGACAGGCTGATGCAGGGAGTTGGGGTGCAGAAGGGGGTGAGGGCTCCGGCTGGGGGTGTGGGCTCTGGGGTGGGGAGCCAAGGGATTTGGAGTGCGGGAGTAGGCTGCGTGTTGAGGAAGTGGGTTAGGGTGTGGCAGAGGGTCAGGGCTCTGGGCTGGGGGTGTGGGCTCTGGTATGGGGGAATGAGGGGTTTGGGTGTACAGGGGGGCTACGGGTTTGGGGGGGCTCAGGGTTGGGGCATGGGCTTACCTCAGGTAGCTCCTGGTCAGCAGGGTAGCAGGGTTAAGGCAGGCTCCCTGCCTGTCCTGGCTCCATGCTGTGCCCTAGAAGTGGCCAGCAGGTTCGGCTCCTAGGCATGCGGGCCAGGAGGCTCCACACGCTGCTTTCGCCCACAGGCGCCACGCCCACCCCCCAGCTCCCAATGGCCACAGTTCCTGACCAATGGGAGTACAGAACTGATGACTGGGGTAGGGGTAGCCCGTGGCTCCCCACGCCTAGGAGCCAGACCTCTGTCCGCTTCCAGGGTGCGGCACAGCACCAGGACAGGTAGGAACTAGCCTGCCTTAGCCTTGCAGCACCACTGACCAGACTTTTAACGGCTCAGTCGGAGGTGCTGACCAGAGCCCCTACAGTCCCTTTTCAACTGGGCATTCCGGTCGAAAACCTGGCAACCCTAGGTTAACTAGATAGACTCAAGGACCTCAATCATGATAAGACATATTTTCTGATCCTTTAATCATTCTTATGGATCTTTTTAGCCCTCTCCAATTTATTAGAATCCTTCTTCAATTGTTGACGCTGGAACTGGACACAGTATTTCCAAAGTGGTCATACCAGTAACAAATACAAAGGTAAAATAACTTCTGTTCCTACTCGAGATTCCTCCATTTATGCACCCAGGAATTGCATTAGCCTTTTTGTCACAGCACTGTACTGGGAAATCTTGTTCACCTGATTATCCATCATGACCCCCCAAATCTTTTTCAGCATCCCTGCTTCCCAGGATAGAGTTCCCTGGCCTGAAAGTATGGCCTACATTCTTTGTTCATAAATGTATACATTGGATTTAACCATATTCAAATGCATATTGTTTGCTTCAGCCCAGCTTCCCAAGCAATCCAGACAGCTCTGTATCTACAACTTGTCCTCTTCATGTACCACCCCCACAGATTATGTCACTAGCAAACTTCATCAGTGAGGATTTTATGTTTTCTTCCAGGTCATTAATAAAAATGTTAAATAGCACCAGGCCCAAGAACAGACTCCTGTGGGAACCCACTAAAAACACTGCTCAATGATTCCCCATTTACAATTACTTTTTTAGATCTATCACTTAATATGTGCCATGTTAATAATATATCATTCTGGTTTTTTAATCAAAGTGTAATGCAATACTAAATCAAATGCCTTACAGAAGTCTAAGTATATTTTATCAAAACTATTACCGTTATCAACCAAATTTGTAAGCTCATAAAATCAACCAACTTGGTTTGACAGGGTCTGTTTTCCATAAACCCACATTGATTGGCATTAGTTACCCTCCTTTAATTCTTTAATAATTGAGTTCTGTATCAGCCACTCCGTAATCTTGCCCAGGATCAATGTCAAACTGACAGGCCTAGAATTTTTCAGGTCATCCCATTTACCCTTTTTAACAATTGGCACAACATTTTCTTCCAGTCTTCCTAAACTTGCCTGGTATTCTGAAAACTTATTGAAAATCAACTTTAACAGTCTAGCGAGCTCCTCAGCCAGCTCTTTTAAAAAACTCTTGGATGCAATTTATCCGGGCCTGCTGATTTAAAAATATTGAACTTGAGTAGCAAGGGAGGAGACTGGGGAAGTCACCACATGGGGTTGGACCTCCCTTTGTGTCAGAGAGAGAGAAAAATCTGTGCAGACTTCATGCAGATGAGAAGAGTCACCATCCGATAAAAGCAGCTGCTGTCACCTGCTGCCCCCCATGCCATTCTTCTTACCCAGGGGTTGGAGTAGCAGCTGTGGAGAAATAGAGCCCGAGGAGATGGGGCAGAATTCCATTTTATGGCCCCTCTCCTGAATTACTTGCACAAATCTCAGTCTACAATTAAACAGGACCATACCTAAAAAATAGATTTGTACAAAACCACCATCCATGATATGTGTCACTTGCCAAAACAGCCAGCTGATCTCATCCTGCAGACTCACTCTATCTTTTCTTTAACGAGCCATTCACACTCATTGGTTGAGGCAATAGAGTTGGATGCAACAAATGTGGGTTCGGTTTTGAGCCCTGCCCCAAACTCCTTGTTTCACATTGGGGAACTCCCTTGATCCACCCTGTGCCTCAGTTCCACCAAGTATTTCCTCTCATTTTTCTAGTTCGATTGCAGGGACTGACTCTTAATACAAGTTTCTACGGTACCTAGCTCAGCGAGTTCCCACTACTGACTGAGCCGCCTACCATAATACACAAAAAATCCCACCCCCCCCCGGCAAACAAAACCAAAACCAAAACTGGAACTTCGTGTGCACAACCTCAGTGTAATTTTCACTTTTTAAAGAATATTATAATGAACTGAAAATACTTGTTGTTTAATACAGAAATGAGCCAATAAGGTGCTGTTCACATCCACATTAGATTTAATGCTTTGGCTCATATTAGAAGACATTGAAATGTTCCAGGATTCCCTCCTCAGGTCTGAATTCAACCCAGAACCAGAACTCTAGGCTCAAGATCAGAGAAAGAGGATTCAAACTGTAACACCCCACTAATTCAAATTAGTTTGGATCCCAGGTTGTGACCTATCTTGGCTAGAATGATTTGTTGTTAAAAGAAATGGGAGTCTGCAAAGCAAGACTGCCAAACAATTCTTAGAAATAGAGAGCAATGACATTTTAAACTCCATAATTTATGCTATTCACTACACCTAAGCACACTGCAAAATGGATGTGTTGCATTTCTCTCGAGAACTCAGATTTCTATATTATTAAAACAGTTTGGGAGGAAGAATCTGATAGATTTAAGGTTTATACTTTTTCTCCAAGTACCTTGCCAGCAAGATAAAATATTTAGTGGCTTCATATTCCCTAACCATATGCTTCATGCACTATTTGCCACCAAAGTTGTGACACTGCAGTCAGCCTTCAACGAATGAAGCATGCATTTTTCATGGCAAAAGATTTTTTTTAAATCTTATTTTATTACACTGCCATTGGTTAAGTCAAGCTCTGATAATTAGGATATTGGATATTTATGAGGTGCTATTCTGCCTTTATTTTTGCTTTAGGTGCCTGTTGACAGATGCAGCAAGATAATTTACATTGACGCGTGAAGTAGAAATTATTGCTGAAATACTGGCAGTCTATTAGGGGGAAAAAAGGCACATTCTCACTCTTGGAATTACTTCTGCTTTGGAGCATTCCCTCCTGGCATATTGGAACTCAGAGTGTTCAACACTTCATTTGAACAAGTCCTTGATCTGGGTGCAGACGAAGTTTCAGAGGTACATTTACTGCTTTTCCTGGAAGCAGTGATTAAGGGTTCTGCAAATTGCCACGAATCCACTCCATCCTTCCTAACAGGAGGAGGGACAAAAAACTGCCTTCAAAGCAATCTCCATAGACTGACCAGTGGGAGGCACTCCCGTAGCATGCAGATCTCACTGCTCTCCCCTGCCTAGAACCTAGGCTGCATTAATCACTGTAGTGCAACTGGGAGTGATGGGAATTTTTCAACAAAACCAAAACTTTTCACTGAACCGTATCAGTTTCCATTAAACTTTTGCTGGACAGGTGTCTTAGATACAAGACAGAATCTCTGTGCAAAACGAGAGAGACCCCCGACCCTTCCCCACCCACCAAAATAGTCAGTGGTGGTTATGGCACTTGCCTGGGATGTAAGAAACCAAGTTTCAAGGCCCTGCTCCGAATCCTGCAAAAAATTTTTGAAAAAGTCTCATTTTTGTTCTGTCTAATTCTTTTTGTTTTTTAAACACAAAATCTGAAAAACTTATGCTTAGGGCTAGCTGAAAAACAACTGATGCCCTCAATGGTCAGAGAAGTGATAGGTTGATTCTTAAGGAAGTCTTTTACAGATAATATGGACAGCTGGAATATCCAGACTATGGAATCAATTTTATAAATGCTCCATGGGCAAGGGATTGTATTCTGGCTCTATAGGGGAGTGTTACCCAAGTTTCCCGCAGGAACTAACATCAGTGGGGAAGATGATTAAAGCAAATCCCTAGGCTGGAGAAGTTTGCATATATTTATTTGACCTGGTGAAAAAAGGCTACTAAACACAGCACTGAATGAAGTGGCCAGGCTGACAAAGGATAGGAGGTCACTCTCACATGATCCAAGAACTGCCATGACACCAAGATCAAGAGGGACAGACCCTGTGGGAAGGAGTTGAAGGACTTCTCTCCCTGTCTCAGGGTCTCCATGTAGAAGATGAATGACTACCTGATAAGCTAAGACCTGCATGTAAACAGTGTACTGTTTTCAAGAAATGTTTCCTCTGTAATGTTTTAGTTCTTAATAATGATTACATTACAATACTTTACGAAGGCTGGCTAGGCACTGACTAACCCTGTCATTGTCTCTGAGGCAACATCATTTCAGGTGCCAAACTAAAAATCTTAGACATGCTGGACTAACCACAGTGAATTGCAGCCTAAATCCTCAGTTTAGAAGGAGAGTTGCAGAACACCATAAGAAAGATGACCGGTCTCAGGCCTCTAGCTAAGTCGGGTTCTCTGAAGGAGACCACTCATGGGCACGAGATGCAATTACTTGGGGAACTAGGACATGGTCCTCCTCCCACTAAACACTGCAGACCGGCACACCAAGCCAACCCCTGCCTTTCTTCTGCATTCTGTACTTCACAAACTTTCAATAAAAGTTAGGAGCCAGGTTTAAGCAAGACAGAAACATGAATTTCCATTGAGGACATTTCCACACAGGATCGGAAACCCACTTCCCAAGAATTTCTCTATTGCCTGATTTTTAGCCATTTTAATACCACCTTCCCTCCACCCCAGAAATCCTTCCGTCTTTCAATTGATGGCATGTGGTAAAAGTGCACTGGTCCATCCCCGGTTAATCTATACCTATCCTACAAGTAAATGGCTCAATACTTCCTCTTACGATCCATACATGTTAGATTTACTTATAGCTGAATAAGCTCCAGCAGAGTTTATATGTGCAGAACCATAACTGAGCATAGAGCAATATTTAACTGCAGCACACTTGAACCACAGATTTAAACAGAACTAAAAGCTGAATACCTTCAATTACAGCACATTTAAAGTGTCTGGGCTGTCTCAAATATTGGCTTCCAAGGAGAAAGGGAGGGACGAGACAAAGAAACCCAGGATTATCGCAGACTGGAATCTAGGCCAAAGCACCAGGCAACACTCATTTTCCAGTCATTGCCAACAACAGGTCAATGACTTCTGGTCATGCTGTTTGCAGGATGATGGAAAGCAGATTGGAGTGTCAGGATACTGGTGAATCACAGGCCCATGTACTGTGCAAACCTGGCTCTCCGTTAGACTGGGAAATCACTACAGGTGGTTTCTCAGCGCTAAATTATATAGCGTTAGTACCCTGGCTTTTAATGCAGACAGCTCAGTACAGTTCATCTGAGCAACAGTTTCCATTGCCACTTCCCCCCTTTGTCATCTCACCATTTATCAGCCAGGTTGTACAGAGCAAGAATCTCTCCAGCCTCCTTATTCAAGGTGACAGCAAAACACACATTCTTCGTTCAATGTGACAAATTACTGTTATCTGCTCTAACCAATCCTGTATTATTATTATAAATAGGGGGTTTATGGCAGCGGATGATATTCTGGCATTTTGCCTTAATGGCAAAACATTTTTGTGGCACAACTGAAATATTCAGTACAACTCATTTTGTAATATGTGCTGGCTTCCACCTGGAATCCTTTTCTGCTGGGCCGGAGAACTTTTGAGTTGCATTTATTACATGAGTGGGTAGAAAGGAGCTTGAAGAAAGTAAGTAAGTAAGATTGACAAAGAGCAATCCCAATTCATAGTTTATCTTCCATACAGTTTCAGTCTGCCTAACACATACAATGTCTAAAATCAGGTAGCAACCATGGTTCTTTGGCCTAATTTACATTCACACACACACAAAAATCTTCTGCTATATTGTCCCAAACACCAGGATCCATGTTTAGTGGATATGAAGATGAATGGGAGAGCACAAAAGGAATTTTAACTCTAACATACAAATTACATTCACTTAAGCATAGATGCACATGCTCCATGCATTATATGTCTCTGGGGCTCTCCATAAACAAAAGGAAAAACAAACAGGAGAAGAGAGAGACTAAGTGGCAGGGGAACAGGCAGGCAAGCATAACTAATCTGAAGTCTTTTATTTAGTTTGCAGTGGATTATTTATAACAGCCATCTATGAAGAATGATGTAAAGGGTTCATTATTTACTTCCCCCCCTCCCCATTCTTGGAAGGTTTTACTTTACATGACTATTAAACTGCATACTGGTGGAACTTAAGCAAAGAACATTTTTGCTTTAGGTTATTTTTTTCCTGCCTCTTTGTGGAGATGAGTTGGGCAGATAGGAGGCTGCGGGAAGTGTCAGAGGGTTTCATTTACACCTGTCTGATTGTTTGACTCAGAACAAGCCCAACTCATTTCCTCGCAACTGGATTATTCAATCTTAATCCTTCCTCCAGAGTAGGACTGATGTCTGATAATTATTACAGCACGGAGATCAAGAAATGCAATACAGATGTATATTTACTCTCAATACAAATCATCAACAAAAAATCTTTAGAGAAATTCCATCATCAGTGAGAAGCCAGGAGGACTTTTCAGGTGAGAAAGTGACACATCAGGAAAGAGGAAGAGAAAGAATTCAAATTATATTGGGGAAAAGGCTAAAAGAGCTATGATCAAAGGGAGGAACAGTGACAGGGCAAGACTAGAAGCTCAGAGCAAGAGGGATTGTGAAGTAGGTGGGACGTGCTCACCAAAGCCGAAATCCTTGCCCCGTTGAAGTTAATGGCAAAACTCCCATTGACTTCAGTGGAGAGAGAATTTCACCCCAAGAAAACAGGCTGGCAAGCAGCCAATAAAGGAGCATGGAACTGAAGTGGCACCTTAAGAGGGGGTGATCTGGATATAGGATTCAAACATTTAGCAAGTTACAGAAGAGTTCATGGAGATGCCTGGTAGCTTCATTCTGGATGTTGTAAACTTGCAAGATTATGAACACAGCATGTCACAGCTCCACCACGCCACGCATTAAACGCCTGGCATTCTAAAGTCTTCCGGGCATCCGCATTTCATTCTGTGCCATGCTATGCCTATCCATAAACATGGAGACACAACAGAAGTAGTATAAATAGTTTTCACATATAGTTTTGTTGTAACAGGTGCTTTTACAGACACACTGCATGCAGGAAGATGAGACTTAGCAGGTCCCTATTTTAACCATTGTGTTTTTCCTAGCACAAGAAAAGTCTGCACAATGTACATTTTGAGTAAGTTAAAATTAGCCTGTTCCCTCTTACACCAGAAAAGCTGTATTTCAAAGGCAACTTTACTGCCTTCAGTCATCTCCAGCTGTTTACATGTGCCATCTATGTCAAGCAGAGGTGTAAATTGGAAAACTAAAGACAAAATGACTAATTAAAAGAAGACGCACTTTGTGAATCCTAACAATAACCACCAACCAATGGAGAGGAATTTCCATAAACACACAGTAAGAAGAGGGTGTGTGCTATATGATCTTGCTATGCCTGGATAGAGCAAAACTTCTACAGGAAGACAGGGCTAATCCCCAGTGTGAATCAAGCCAAGATCTCCACTTTCAAAACTGATTTCAGCCAGCCATCAGATGTGAGTAGTATGATACAATTACGAATTGCTATAAAAGTGTAACCTACTGGTCAGTGTGTGTTATGTGTTACCAATCCACAGAGGATAAGAGTCTGTTAAACCTCTGTAGCCTCCAATTCTGTCTCTGTAGCTCAAGATGTACACACTTGTGCATTTAGGTGTGGAGATCCCTGGTGCTGGCCAATATGGTGACTGCCACGTAAGCACACCAATGGATGGTATTACAGATGGTTAGAAGCAGCCTGCTGACTTGTTAGATTAAAGCTTAACCATTTATAAAAGTCCTTTATAAGCTAATTATAGGTGTACCCTTAATAAAAAATGTGGCCTTTGTCTCTAGCCCTTTCAATTGCAAAGATTACCTTCAGAATGAGAATTAAACACCGGAGTCTGCAAAGAGTCTGAACCAATAGCTCAGTGTGACCTGCACCAATTCATATTGAGGGGTGTCGGCTCTGAAACCTAACAACAACAACAACTTTAATGCCACCATTAGCCATTTAACTGATGATCAAAGCATGCAAGAAAGAAGACAGTCATATGATGATGATGATCTGAATTTTGGTCTCCCTAGTTTTGGTCTCCTTGCTTAGGAGACAGTAACCACCACTTACTGTTTACCCCTCTTCTGACCGATATGTAAAACGGAGATGCCTGGAAGCAGACCAGAAAGAACAGTAATGAAACAGCTCAAAGCATGCTGCTCAACATGAGAGGACTTCAGAAAAACTTTCATTAAAGAAGCTACCAACTACAGTCAGATCAGTCTATTTGATGTTTGAATTGGAAGCTAAGCGTGGAGGTGAATTTCACTGCCTATGATGAAACTCATCATTCTCCCCATCTGGATACCACTAAGCCAACTCTGGCAGGGATGGACTTCTATCCCTAGATCCAACTTCTGAAGAGCAAACCCTTTTTGCATTTGAATGCAGCACATGGCATGTGTCTTATAAAACTGTTCCCTCAGGAGGATACCTCTGAACCCCCATGCATGGGCTTTGTCCCCTGCTCTCCACAAATTACTCAGATCAAACACTATTTAACACAGAAGAGAAACATATGCCTTTCCTTTGGCAAATGCATTGGGTTATGCCATTAAGAAGCATGCCAGATCTGGCTTCTCCTTCTCTTCAGTATATTGTACTAGTACTGGATTGATGTATACCTCAGACAAAATAGTTCTGCATGGCCTACGCTTGGGTAATTGGATTACACTGATGCGAAACCCAAAATGCTACACATTCTCAGGGGAGAGTCTCTTTCTTTTGCAGACTGCCATTAGAATCCCATGGAAATGAAGGACAAAAAAAACCCTACACTAATCTCACTTTAAGCAGGATATTTTTCATCAAACTGTGGAGGGGCTGATTTTCCATAGGCATTTTGCAGCTAAAAATCTCACACACCACTTTGAAAAATTTACTCCTAAGGGCACGACTTCAAAGAGAAGCAAGGAAATCCATGCTAATGCCCGTGTGTGCGCTCAAGTGCGCCCTGCTCTATTGCCACACTTGTAGTTCGCAATAAGTCACTCCATTGTATCAAATAAATGCTAAGCGCTTTACAAAGGAGACAGAAATCCCCTCTCTGCAGGTGTGGAAGCAGAGGCACAGTGAGGCTAGGGACTTACCCAAAGACTCACAGCAGACCAGTGGCAGAGCTAGGGACAGAACCCAGGTCTCCTCAGTCCCAGTCTAATGCCCTATCCACTGGGCCACACTACCTCAGGATGATAAGCTGGGAAAGGCAGAAAAAATTATGGTCTTATCTACACTTAAAGTTTCATAGTTCAAGTGGCAAAAAGCCCAGTGTAGACAGTTATATCAGTGTCAGAGTGCTTATACTGGAACCAACCTAGCTGTGTCGGTAAAAGAGATTCACACTTGCTGCCATAACAATGCCTGTAAAACTTACATGTAGCCCAAGCCTAAGTATGTCACTTAACACCCATAATTAAAAGTAGCCCTCATAGAAAAAAAGCACTAAGATGCTATTGTGATGGTCCTCATAGAAAGAGGATTTGATGGTGTGTAATTAAGGCCGGGGGGGGGGGGGGGGGGGGAATCAGATTACCTTTGTTCCACTTTGTCTGCCTGGAAATGAAGGTAACCAGCACAGTACAGGATTTGCTGCACTTGTGAAAAATTGTGTCTGAAATAAGATGGATACAATAGTAGCTAAAAACAATTTAGGTAAGACCATGGACAAGCCATTTAGCCTCTTGCAATTCAGTTTACATGTCAGATGGGTCTAGTACTAAATAATACAGCTGGTCAGCAATTATTCAGAGTACATCTACACAGCAAGGAAAAACCCGCAGCGGGGCCATGCCAGCCGACTAGGGCTGCGGGGCTGTTTCATTGCTGTGTAGACTTCTGGGCTCAGGCTGAAGCCTGGGCTCTAGGACCCTCCCACCTCACAGCATCCTAGAGCTCAGGCTCCAGCCCGAGCCTGGAAGTCTACACAGCAATGAAACAGCCCCGCAGCTCAAGCCCCCGGAGCCCGAGTCAGTTGGTACGGGCCAGCGGTGGGTTTTTCTGTACTGTGTAGAAATCTCAAAGTGTTTTTGCCGTTGGATAATATGGATTCATATTGGATAATATGGATTCACAACCAGACGCTTTCATGGAAATATATTTTAGGCCCAGGAAGGAATTGTGGGAAGAAGGGGAGGGCGAGGAAGACTGAAAGAGAGGGAGTGTAAACAATACTTTGTTATATGGTTCCCTAGCTGTATTACCACATCTCATTATTAAACATGACGTTTGCTGCTCCCCACCCACATGGGCTTTTGGCTGTGTTAATAAATAGAGAGATAGTGTAGCATCGTGGTCAGACCTTTCTGGAGCAGTTCAACTGTGAGTGTCAACCTCAAGGCAGACTGTCAAAAAGCAGGGCAGACCCCCCAAACTAATTGGAACATACCAGCAGATTTCACCAACACAGTAACAAATGCAAACTTCTGAAGCACTATAAACAGTCATACCAGGGAAGTCACAGACTCTCTCTCCAACACTCCAGTTTATCTTGCCACTCAGGCAAGCTGGACTTTGTGATAAATGGTCACTTACACCAAAGATCACAAAAAAATTCAGGTTGCTTCCAGTCCCAAAAGACCAGTCACTCACCCTTGTCAATGTGTACCTCAGATCTCACATCAAAGGCAACACTTGTAGATAATTGTATAATAAACTAACAAAGGATTTATTAACTAGGTGAAAAAAATGAGACACCTATTTACAGGTTAAAGCAGGCAGCCCATGTGCACAAATGAGTTACAGTCTATGGTTCCAAATGGTGACTGATGTGGTAATCTGTCA
Source organism: Caretta caretta (assembly GCF_965140235.1). NCBI lineage: Eukaryota > Metazoa > Chordata > Testudines > Cheloniidae > Caretta > Caretta caretta. The sequence continues at coordinate 17,019,361 of NC_134216.1, read as the reverse complement.
GTACTGACTGTCTTTTAGTGCAAACCCAGTTTATCCTGAGGATCTCTGCTTTTATTTCATAGCTCCAGCCCTGCGAGAGTCCAAACAGCAAAGGGATGAAGAATTTTCATGTCAGCTATCTTTATTGCCTTCTTCCAGAATTCAGGCTGAAGGGATGAGCTCCCTTGCACGTAGCATCTTCACGGGTGTGCGACGGCCATTAACTCAGTCTTTGTACCGTGATGTTTCACAATGGCCCACTTCATTTTGCTTGTCCTTCTTGATGGGCAGGGGAACTACTCCTCCTGCCTGGGTTCTCAAGTTCAGAGCAGGTATTTTTACAGTTATAACGCAGGGCCAGCCTGAGCGGCAGGACAAGAACCTGGTAGACTTCAGATGAGCTGGACAGGTAGAGGAATGCACCCAATGGTGCCCTGCTCACCCTCCACTGCTCTAGGCAGTCTCCAGGGATGGGACTGGGAGGTGCTCATTAGAAGGAATTAGTGTCTTGATAGGATATCTGGGCCAAAGCAGGGCAGCTCCAGAGCTGGGCGTGGCTTTTTGGAAAAAGAGAAAGAGAGAGGGACACCCAGCCCTGAAGAGCCAATCGCATGTGTGTCACATTGGTCTGTAAAAATCCAAACAGTCCAGAGATACAGCAGCTCTCCGAGTCCTTACTTAGAGCTTCTCACAGAAAACAAGCTGAGAGGGTCACCACCCACGTGGGCTCTTTTTGTGACTGGTAGATAGAAAGGAGCGCGTTTAGAGTCTTGGATCTCTGATAATCTCACACAATGACCACCTGCCTTCCAATCCATATGAATTAGCACTTTCCTGCTAAAGATCTTCATTTGCAACTTCTGGGGGAATTCTGCACCACTGCACACATGCAGAATTCATACACCATGCACATTTTTTTTTCCTCAGCAGAAAATACATTCTGTCGAGAAGTGCTGCAGTTACGTCTTTCACCCACAGAAGGTCACTATGGCGCCAGAACAGCCCCAGCTGTGGATGGGGAAGAGCAGGCTGCATTCCTCACAGTGCCCTGCCTGTGGTACGAGGTCAGGAGGCACAGGGTATGGGGAGGGAGGGGGGAACAGCGTGAGGCACATGAGGCTTCTGGGCGGGGTCACAGACTAGGGTTCAGAAGGGCTAGTGGGGGGGACACACTGGAGTGGGGGCTGAATGGCAGTGGGGGTGCAGGGACACATTGGGTTAGCAGGACGGCTCAGTGGGAGTGCATCCCAGCCAGGGCTTTGTCAAGCCTGACCTCAAAAAGGAAGGAGATTCCACCACCTCCCCAGGTAACGCATTCCAGTGCTTCACCACCCTCCTAGTGAAAAAGTTTTTCCTAATATCCAACCTAAACCTCCCCCACTGCAACTTGAGACCATTACTCCTTGTTCAGTCATCTGCTACCACTGAGAACAGTCTAGAGCCAATCTCTTTGGAACCCCCTTTGAGGTAGTTGAAAGCAGCTATCAAATCCCCCCTCATTCTTTTCTTCTGCAGACTAAACAATCCCAGTTCCCTCAGCCTCTCCTCATAAATTATGTGATCGAATCCCCTAATCATTTTTGTTGTCCTCCGCTGGACGCTTTCCAATTTTTCCACATCCTTCTTTTAATGTGGGGCCCAAAACTGGACACAGAACTCCAGATGAGGGGAATAATCATATCCCTCGATCCACTGGCAATGCCCCTACTTACACAGCCCAAAATGCCGTTCGCCTTCTTGGCAACAAGGGCACACTGTTGACTCATATCCAGCTACTCATCCACTGTAACCTCTAGGTCCTTTTCTGCAGAACTGCTGCCTAGCCATTCGGTCCCTAGTCTCTAGTGGTGCATGGGATTCTTCCATCCTAAGTGCAGGACTCTGCACTTGCCTTTCTTGAACCTCATCAGATTTCTTTTGGACCAATCCTCTAATTTGTCTAGGTCCCTCTGTATCCTATCCCTACCCTCCAGCGTATCTACCACTCCTCACAGTTTAGTGTCATCTGCAAACTTGCTGAGGGTGCAGTCCACGCCATCCTCCAGATCATTAAATGAAGATATTGAACAAAACCAGCCCCAGGACTAACCCTTGGGGCACTCCGCTTGATACTGACTGCCAACTAGACATGGAGCCATTGATCACTACCCGTTGAGCCAGACGATCTAGCCAGCTATCTATCCACCATATAGTCCGTTCATCCAGCCCATACTTCTTTAACTTGCTGGCAAGAATACTGTGGGAGACCAAATCAAAAGCTTTGCTAAAGTCAAGGAATAACACGTCCACTGCTTTCCCCTCATCCACAGACCCAGTTATCTCGTCATAGAAGGCAATTAGATTAGTCAGGCCTGACTTGCCCTTGGTGAATCCATGCTGACTATTTCTGATCACTTTCCTCTCCTCTAAGTGCTTCAGAATTGATTCCTTGAGGACCTGCTCCATGATTTTTCCAGGGACAGAGGTGAGGCTGACTGGCCTGTAGTTCCAGGATCCTCAATCTTCCCTTTTTTAAAAGATGGGCACTACATTAGCCTTTTTCCAGTCGTCCAGGACTTCCCCCCGATTGCCATGAGTTTTCAAAGATAATGGCCAATGGCTCTGCAATCACATCCGCCAACTCCTTTAGCACTCTCGGGTGCAGCGCATCCGGCCCCATGGAGTTGTGCATGTCCAGCTTTTCTAAATAGTCCCGAATCACTTCTTTCTCCACAGAGGGCTGATCACCTCCTCCCCATGCTATGTTGCCCCGTGCAGTAGTCTGGGAGCGGACCTTGTTCGTGAAGACAGAGGCAAAAAAAGCATTGAGTACATTAGCTTTTTCCACATCCTCCGTCACTACTTTGCCTCCCTCATTCAGTAAGGGGCCCACACTTTCCTTGACTTTCTTCTTGTTGCTAACATACCTGAAGAAACCCTTCTTGTTACTCTTAACATCTCTTGATAGCTGCAACTCCAGGTGTGATTTGGCCTTCCTGATTTCACTGCTGCATGCCTGAGCAATACTTTTATACTCCTCCCTGGTCATTTGTCCAATCTTCCACTTCTTGTAAGCTTCTTTTTTGTGTTTAAGATCAGCAAGGATTTCACTGTTAAGCCAAGCTGGTCGCCTGCCATATTTACTATTCTTCCTCCACATCGGGATGGTTTATCCCTGTAATCTCAATAAGGATTCTTTAAAAAACAGCCAGCTCTCCTGGACTCCTTTCCCCCTCATGTTATTCTCCCAGAGGATCCTGCCCATCAGTTCCCTGAGAGAATCAAAGTCTTCCCTTCTGAAGTCCAGGGTCTGTATTCTGCTGCTCTCCTTTCTTCCTTGTGTCAGGATCCTGAACTCAACCATCTCATGGTCACTGTCTCCCAAGTTCCCATCCACTTTAGCTTCCCCTACTAATTCTTCCCAGTTTGTGAGCAGCAGGTCAAGAAGAGCTCTGCCCCTAGTTGGTTCCTCCAGCACTTGCGCCAGGAAATTGTCCCCTACACTTTCTAAAAACTTCCTGGATTGTCTGTGCACCGCTGTATTGCTCTCCCAGCAGATATCAGGGTGATTGAAGTCTCCCATGAGAACCAGGGCCTGCAATGTAGTAACTTCCGTTAGTTACCGGAAGAAAGCCTCATCTACCTCATCCCCCTGGTCTGGTGGTCTATAGCAGAGTCCCACCATGACATCACCTTTGTTGCTCACACTTCTAAACTTAATCCAGAGACTCAGGTTTTTCTGCAGTTTCATACTGGAGCTCTGTGCAGTCATACTGCTCTTACATAAAATGCAACTCCCCCACCTTTTCTGCCCTGCCTGTCCTTCCCGAACAGTTTATATCCATCCATGACAGTACTCCAGTCATGCAAGTTATCCCACCAAATCTCTGTTATTCCAATCACATAATTCCTTGACTGTGCCAGGACTTCCAGTTCTCCCTGCTTGTTTCCCAGGCTTCTTGCATTTGTGTATAGGCACTTAAGATAACTCGCTGATCGTCCCGCTTTCTCATTATGAGGCAGGAGCCCTCCGCTCTTGTGCTCTCTTAATATGCCTAGTGAGGAATCTATTTATCAAAAAACATTTCCTGAATCTTTCTGTTGTTGTCTGTATTGTTGCAGACATACTTGCTGACAGGTATTTTGAAATAAAAGTACTAAAATAATTGAAGTTGGCATGATTATGCAGAATTTTGCATATTGTAAAAATATTTTGCACATAATTTAATTATTTGGTGCAGAACTCTCCCAGGAGTAATTTGCATTACACAAGGCTTCTTTCTCATTTGATGGGTTATTTAGTTATAGGGGTATGTAAAATGTAAATGTTTGCTACTATGTTATAATGGGATACAGGTAAATGAAAACAATGCACGTAACATCCCATTACTTTTCGTGATTGTCATAAATATAAAGGGAAGGGTAAACCCCTTTGAAATCCCTCCTGGCCAGGGGAAAGCTCCTCTCACCTGTAAAGGGTTAAGAAGCTAAAGGTAACCTCGCTGGCACCTGACCAAAATGACCAATGAGGAGACAAGATACTTTCAAAAGCTGGGAGGAGGGAGAGAACAAAGGGTCTGTGTCTGTCTGTAGTCATCTTGGCCAGGGACAGAACAGGAATGGAGGCTTAGAACTTTTAGTAAGTAATCTAGCTAGGTATGTGTTAGATTATGATTTCTTTAAATGGCTGAGAAAAGAATTGTGCTGAATAGAATAACTATTTCTGTCTGTGTATCTTTTTTGTAACTTAAGGTTTTGCCTAGAGGGGTTCTCTATGTTTTGGAATCTAATTACCCTGTAAGATATCTACCATCCTGATTTTACAGGGGGGATTTCTTTATTTCTATTTACTTCTATTTTTTTATTAAAAGTCTTCTTGTAAAAAACTGAATGCTTTTTCATTGTTCTCAGATCCAAGGGTTTGGGTCTGTGGTCACCTATGCAAATTGGTGAGGCTTTTTATCCAACATTTCCCAGGAGAGGGGGGGTGCAAGTGTTGGGAGGATTGTTCATTGTTCTTAAGATCCAAGGGTCTGGGTCTGTAGTCACCTAGGCAAATTGGTGAGGCTTTTTACCAAACCTTGTCCAGGAAGTGGGGTGCAAGGTTTTGGGAAGTATTTTGGGGGGAAGGACGCGTCCAAACAGCTCTTCCCCAGTAACCAGTATTAGTTTGGTGGTGGTAGCGGCCATTCCAAGGATAACGGGTGTAATATTTTGTACCTTGGGGAAGTTTTGACCTAAGCTGGTAAAGATAAGCTTAGGGGTTTTTTTCATGCAGGTCCCCACATCTGTACCCTAGAGTTCAGAGTGGGGGAGGAACCTTGACAGTGATCGTGCACTCAGCTGAGATGTGGGAGACAAGAATCAGGCAGAGCAGGGACTTCAAACTGGGTCTCTGCATTGACCAGCTATTCTGGGTGGCTGGATTTCTCTCCCCAGAAGTTCTGATGTGGAACAAAACCTAAAATTTCAAGACCTTGAAATTATTCACAAAACTGAATTCTTGTTTTCTAGCCAAATTAACCTTAATCCATGGAATTACTTCTGAGCCAGGGTACCACTCAGCGTGAGTAAAGATGTCAGGATCTCTCCCTGGGCGAGATCTCGCAGGTTGTGAAATCAACCGATGGGAGCAGAATTCCCATCATCCTGAGATATTTAAGGCTTGATCTTGCAAAGTGCGGCGCAGAAAAGGTCACTTTTCATTCCCAAATACTTTCAGTGAAAAGTGATTTTTTTGGGAGCACAGTTCATTTTTGGACTTTCTGACTTTTGAGGAAAAATGGAAAGTGTTTCAGTTTTGAAAGCACAAATGAAAAAAAAAATTGCTTTTTCAGTTTATTTGTCCACCCCTCCCATCCCTCCTTATGCCGCAAAATGGAAAAAAAGAAATAAAGAAGAGAAAAGGGGGAAAAGAGTCAAGATTTTGTTCTTTTAATCAAAAAGAAAAAAAAAAAGGAAGAGATTTTGATTTTTCTTCCCCACCAAAAAAAAAAAAAATTATTTTTCAAAAGCTCTAGAGCTGAGCATCCCCTCACTTTTGTGCTTATGAATGCCAAATATCCTCATTTCCCATTGACTTCATTCCAGGATGAGGCCCATAAAACCAGACTAGACAACATGTCATAGAGAATAACCTTGCATCGGAAGGGAGATGCCCTGCATGATTCAGTAGGTCTTTTCCATGCCTTATTAGCAAAGGGAATATAGAAAGTGACTAGCCCAGTAAATTGCTTTAGGTTTAAGTGCTGTCTTTCCAAGTTTGCTCCAAAATGTCTTAAATAACATGTCCTCCTTTCAATGGAGCAATAAAATGAACTCAGACCTAATGTATTAAAGATAGTCGACTTGATAGCGATCATTAACGAAGAATGTTTTCCATGAGAAATGTTGCTTTACAGAACTGTCATTGCTTTTTAATGCATTTACCTATAGATTTCTATTACTCAAGCATATCAATCAATCTGTGCAGCAGCACGGATAGATAGGCCTGCTCACACAAATTTGTCTCTTAAAACCTATTATAAAAAGAAGTCAAAAAACATTTTATAGTAATTTTGAAATGTACATCTTAAAGTATTTGTTGTTTTAATGGTATCTGTACTGTTGCTGCTTTGAAAAACTAATGCTCCTGAAAGAAGCTTCCTGCACACCATCATAAGAAAATAAGAATTGCCCTACTGGGTCAGACCAAAGGTCCATCTAGCCCAGTGGCCAGTGCCAGGTGCCCCAGAGGGAATGAACAGAACAGGTAATCAAGTGATCCATCCCCTGTATCCCATTCCCAGCTTGTGGCAAACAGAGGCTAGGGACACCATTCCCGTCTATCTTGGCTAATAGCCATTGATGGAGCTATCCTCCATGAATTTATCTAGTTCCTTTTTGAACCCTGTTATGGTCTTGGCCTTCACAACATCCTCCGGCAAGGAGTTCCACAAGTTGACTGTGCATTCTGTGAAGAAATACTTCCTTTTATTTGTTTTAAACCTGCTGTCTATTAATTTTATTTGGTGACCCCTAGTTCTTGTGTTATGAGGAGTAAATAACACTTCCTTATCTACTTTTTCTACACCAGTCATGAGTTTTATAGACCTCAAATCATATCTCCCCTTGGTCGTCTCTTTTCCAAGCTGAAAAGTCACAGTCTTATTAATCTCTCCTCATACAGAAGCCGTTCCATACCCCTAATCACTTTTGTTGCCCTTTTATGAACCTTTTCCAATTCCAATGTATCTTTTTTGAGATGGGGAAACCACATCTACACACAGTATTCAAGATATGGGTGTACCATGGATTTATAGAGGCGCAACAGGATATTTTCTGTTCTATTATCTAACCCTTTCTTAATGATTCCCAATATTCTGTTTGCTTTTTTGACTGCTGCTGCACATTGAGTGGATGTTTTCAGAGAACTATCCACAATGACACCAAGATCTCTTTCTTGAATGGTAACAGCTCGTTTAGACCCCATCATTTTATACATATAGTTGGGATTATGCCTTCCAATGTGCATTACTTTGCATTTATCAACATGAAATTTCATCTGCCAACAATATCAGTTGAACTTGCAATTTATTTTTTAATCTTACAAATGAACGCCTTATTAATAAATTTATATTTTGATAGCACCTAGGAGCCCTGGTCATGGAGTAGGACCCATTGTGTTAAGGGCTGTCATTGCTGCCTCCTGTGATTGCTTTTCCCCTCCAGCCTGAAGTCTGTGTATTTTTTACCGCATCAACAGAGGAAAAATTCTTTCAGCTACTCACAAAGCAGGTGGCAGCTTTGCCATGACAAGCGAACATTTTAAGAGGTACAAGGAATCAATCTTGTTACACAAAGTCACTATAATTATGCCACTGAACTGCAGGCAAACTGAAGCCAAATTTTTCAAAAAAGCAGGTGGCCGATTTTCACAAAACGTTGAGCTACTGCAACGGAACTGGTTGCTCAGTACTTCTGAAAACACCCAAGCCCACCCACCCGTTCATTTATTTAGGAACCTAGCTGCAGGCTACTTTTTGAAAATCTTAATCTGTGTGTAAAAAACTGTGTGTGTTTAATCTAAAGCAAGGAAAAGAATTTTCACAACTGAAAGCAGAACTGGCTGACCACAAAAGAAACCTGGATGGACGGCTAGATAGAAAGTTCAGCAGAGTTTAAACCACATTATAAAATTTGGGTGTGTCATAGCCAGTAAATACAAGACCCCACCACCAATCACGAACTAATTCTGAAAAGGCAACTTTCTACATAGTTCCTCCAAACCACCCTAATGTCTTTTTGGCATCAATAGTTATTTTGCAGCTCATGTTCACACACAACATTAGTCAAGTAATGCATCTTTCTGATGCTGCCAGCTCCTCCCGGAGCTGGGGAGCTTAAAGTTCTCTCACGGGCCAGTGGTTCCCAAACCGGGGTTCACGAACCCCTGGGGGTTTGCAGAACGTTACAGGGGGTTCACCAGAAAAATTTCACTCGTGGCAGCCAGAGGACCCCAGGCATTGGAGGCAGCAGGTGGGACCCGGTTGCAGGGCAGGGCAGTGGGAGCTGGCAGCCCGAGTCCTGCCCCCGTGAGTGGGGGAGCCGGCAGCCCGAACCCCAATGCTCCATGCGGGGCTGGCAGCCCAAGCCCCAGGGAGAGCGGGGCCGGGCAGTTGGGGCTGGCAGCCCGAGCCTCGGCGGTCAGCAGGACGAGCAGCCCAAGCTCAGGGGAGCTCAGTTGACCAGAGCGGTCAATGGGATCCAGCAGCAGGAGCCCCACGGAGTGCGGAGAAAATTTAAACTTAAATCCTTGGAAATATTCATTTTTAGGAGGGGGTTCACGAGATTTCACAGATTTAGTGAAAGGGGGTTGCGGGCTGTTAAAGTTTGGGAACCACTGCACTAGGCCAATCTCCTAAGTAAAGCAGTAGGTAACATGAGCTGGTCCTCAATTATGCTATTCAAGTGCCTCCTGACGATAAATTTGCTGCTGGCCTAGGAGACAATTGTCCTCCCTAACTGAGCCGATTATGGCTAGGGTACAAGGGAGTGATGCAGCTTGTGTGAACATGAGACAAACAAGCACTTCAGGCTTATCAATGTAAATAAGTTATGAAAGAGCACTATAAACTGTAGTGGTTTTAAGAGGGTAAAACAATGAGGATACTCACAATTGCCTCTGGACTAAGTAAAGTCTTGAGGACATGCAAGGGAAAAAACAACCCACGTTAAAAACCCTACATATATTTATCCTTTGCCTGCCCTTTGAAATTAACACCCACGCATAGTAAGACTTTTGGAAATTTAGGCCTTATTTATCAGATGGATCCAATCCAGAGTCCCAGATTGGAGCAGCCCTGAAACTTGGATCTGGATTGAACTTTTCAGCATGCTCTCTCAAGCCAGACACATATCAGAGGACTTCAGGCTGCACAGACTGAAAGGGTTGAGTAATTTATTTATTTTTTTAAAAAAGCACAACTTCACTTCCTCGTTCCTACAATTTCCTCCCTGATGCAAGCAATGAAAATCTATCTGGATATCAGTGACTTCAGAAAAGTCTGCAAAATTGTATCCCATTATCAGCATTAGCTATTGGTCTTTGAAAATGTCCAAAATGTTTGCTTGTTTGTGTGTTCAGCAGGCATTACAAATGACACTTCTGTCACTAGGATGATAATTCTTGTGGACTGAGCTGTGCCTGAATTAAATTGTACAGCTTCATTGCTCTCTGTCTTTCCATACTCCATATAATTCTTTTGCCCATGATATTGCAGATTCATTAGAAATTATAAACCTTCGTCATACATATCACCGGAAACCTGCCATCCTGAATGCATGAAGTGCAGGCACTGATGCACCAGCTGTGTCTGAATGCTCAGGGCTACAAAGAAACCACTACAGGCTCTTGTTCCAATGCACTAAAATAAATCAAACAACAAGCAAAGAACCCCATGCACCCTTCTTCCCCATAGGGAAGTTTTATTCAGTTTATTTGGAGATACAGCTACACATGAATGATAAAAGAAAACATTGCATCAAAGCAAACCAGTTAGACTACCAGCAGCAACAGTCTCCCAAGATGAAAAATGTGTTTAAATGAAGCCGTGGAAAGGGAAGAAGGTTGAGAGGGCGAGAGAATGAAAAGCAGCATAGAATCTTAACCGAAGAGCAACTGAAAGAACTAAATATAAAAAGAATTCAACAAGATTTCAAAAGATAGACCAGGGAGTTACGATATTTAAATGCTGTCAAGGGGAAAATAAATACTGAAAAGCAGTCTAAGTTGTATTCCTGTCAAATTTAAGTTAAATAGCTTTCCACAGCCTGATCCTAGTTTATTTTACAAGTAGGAAGAGGTACATTTCCCTCTGAGCAGCTACTAACACATTTAAATATCCACTTCAGTTTCTATTACTAACTGAATGTGTGTCTCACAATTCGAGTCTGCAAGCAATATTTCTACTTAGATGAGAAAGGGGGGAGGGGAGCCACCAATTGAATGCACTTCATTTTCTTCCGCTAATCTGCACTGAAAATGGAAAAAAAATTAAACAGTTGAAGGAGCTCTTGCTAGGAAACAGTGATAGATGAACTCCTAAAGAAAAGTAAGTCATTTAAAAGAAAATTTTGAAACATGCATTTTAAAAAAAGAGATATACAATATTTCATAATCTGTTAGGTAAAATGTTATATAGTTCTCCGATGAAGTTAACCCACTATACTTCAATGAACGAGGACATTTCTTACATAGACAGTTATTTTAATACGCAATAGCTATCTTATTAAAGCTAAGAGAAGATCAGTTTCCCCATCTGGAAAACGGTAATAATACTTCATTTTTCCCATTCTTTGCTTGTCTTGTTGATTTAGATGGTAAATTCTTTAGGGCAGGGACTGTTTCTTATCCTCTTTGAAACAGGACTAGATCAAAGCGCACTAATGAATATTAATCTGTGTCAGCAGGGTTCAGAGGGACAGTTAGAGCATGGGAGGCTAGTGTGAGTTAGATTCACACCCCAGCTTACTGTAAACCAATTGTTTGTGTCAACAACTCATGTGTGTCTATACAGTGCATAACACAACAAGGTCCTGATTTCAGGATCCAAGGCTCTACTGGAATACAATAATATTTTGGGCTGTGAATTCACGGTCCAGCATCTGGTATGTCCAACCGCCAATGGTCTTTTCAATTGTGAGACCCTCAGTAGAAATTCGTAATCCTAACTGAGCAGTATACATACGTTTTGGATATTTTTCTATTAATACAGCCATCCAATAAGTTACTCACAGAATCAAATTTTGAGTCATGAATTGTCACAGGACTTTCAGAGTGCAAGGGATTTTTTAAAGTGTCTTTTTATAGCTGCACTGATTATGAAAAGTAACTTTGCCATAAAGTTCATCATATGCATAACTTTTTTCTGGCCCATAATAAGTTAAATTGCTTGAAGGGGGAAATTTCAAATGCAAGAGCTTTTTGATTTTCCCCAACTTGTTTTTAAATAGCATATGTTCGCCTATTACCGTGCACAGAGAATTCAAAATATTAATGAAAGTTACACATGTGCTCCAATGGAAGGACAGCCCTAATACAGAAACTCTCTGGTCTGCTTGAAATCATGTTGATAGTTTCATTTATACTGGCTAGAGAGGCGTATCACTTATCATTTTGTCCTTAAATATTTTCATATGCAATCGGGAGTTAAAACTGTCTCTTTACCTCTAAATTATGTTAAGTGTTTAAAGAATTTTGGTATTACTACAATTCTGACATCATATACAGTTTCACATGGCCTGGTGAGGCAACAATAGGCAAAGGGAATAAAAGCATTCCAAATACATAAACAGACTCCAGTGGGTAATGCTGTAATACGCTAATCACAAATAAGGATATCTTAAATCATGAAGATCTATGGGCAAAATTATAGATAAGTTTAAAAGGCAATTTTGTAGGCTGGTGGAGGGGAGAAAACCATTCATGTGCCATAGAGGGCAATTCAGATCAATGTCTGCTAAACATCTCCTGATACACAAGACCAGCAGAACTCTGATAGGAGCGCAATTGTGGTGGGAGATAAAAATCTTCTGATGGCCTCCCGAGAGGCCAATTTTCATTCACCAGTTAAAACATGGCTACATCATTGGGGAGAAAGTTAGATATTTCAAATCCAGGGAATTCCTTTAAGCAGGTCATAACTGTTTATAGAGCATCAAGTTTGGAGCCTTAACACACACACACACACACCACCTCACTTAATTACTAAAAAATTTGAGACAGAAAAAAAAATTAGTCTTGACCCTCAACATTTAAAAACTAAGGGCAATCTTCTTATAGCAAGAAGTACCTTAACCCACAGGTAGTCTCACTGAAGTCAGTCTGGCCCTAACTCAGAAAGAATCACAATAAAAATGTAGCAAGTTAACTTATTTTAAATATTCTAATGGAAGAGTTATTGTTCTGTTGTGATGAAACTATACCAGTTTGTCTAATTTAATGTGTGCTGGATATAGAATTCCATTTATGTTAAGCAAGATTGTAGATACCTGAATTCACTCAAGAGCAGTTCTAATTCTTACCGCGAAGCCAAACAATTCACCACAATTTCTTTAATTTGTATAATGTTACTCATGTTTGCCTCTCTCCTTCTGTGATAAAACTACTTCTTGTAAAACTCTGCCAAAGACAAACCCATGGACTCACTGTGATTTCAAGGACATTCAAAAATCAGAAAAAAGAAAAGGAGTACTTGTGGCACCTTAGAGACTAACCAATTTATTTCAGCATAAGCTTTCGCTCAAATAAACCAACATGGCTGCTACTCTGAAACCTGTCAAAAATCAGAGTAATAAATAAATTGCATGTTCTTGGGATAGGAATCAGAACAATTACTCAACTTCTTTAAACAAATTTGTGGTACCTAACGTTAATCAGCTTTAGTAACCTCATAAAAATGGAAGTGAATGTAAATTCATTTATATTCATTAACTAGGGAGCTTTTCTATTTTAAGCTACCATAGGGGTTATCGTGAGATTATTGTTTCAACTATTCCTGTAGAACATCAGCCCTCAGATCAAAAACCATCAACTTTCACTTGAAAACAAAAGACTGTTCTCCTGGCTCTTCTTAATTTTCATAAAAAAATAGATTGGACAAAAGTGATCTGAAAGTACTTTATTAAAAATAAGAAAACCAAGCCAAGTAGTTACTAAAGAGCATTTGCAGCTCCGGGAGACTGGATTTCTCAGGGATAGATAAAAGGATATGGAGCCTATTTCAATTATTTCTGACCCCGGATGGCTTGAGAGTCATTATGGTTTAATTGCTGTTCAAATGCGTTGAAGAACTAATTCCACTTCCTAGTGGGCATTATAATAAGATATCCACTATAAGTGCCACCTTTGCACCTTGATTCACTCTCCGGATCTGTTTAATTCTTGGTACCTTCATTGAATGAAGCTGCCATTGCTAGAGGGTCAGAGCTGAGTCACCTTTGAATCCTCAAGCAGGTTCAGCAAACACAAATTTCCAGGAACATGAAGACATGGTGGTCTCCTTGTAACAGGGCAATTTCCTGCAATATCCTGGACAAACTTTATGTAATTCTGTGGGAGAAGGGGGACAACAGCCTTCCTGGACCTAAACAACAGTGTAGGGGGGGGGGGCGGGAGTAGTTAGGCTAATTCACTCAGGCTGTAACAGTTCTGGAGAGTACCATTCACACATACCGATTCAAACTGGATTCTCTACAGCCAACAAAAACTTTTTGTTAAACAGCTTGAATTCAAACTGACTCAGGGTCTTTGTTCTGATCCCGCAAGAGCCAAGACATTCTTCCAAAGGGAGAGCCCCAATCCTTAGGGAAGAGTTAGAAGGACTGACACCAACCAGAGGCTTTACAGAGTAGGGGGGAGGGTTGATCTCCGATAAGCTTATTAGTAGGCATTCATTCTTTCATTGTTCAAAATTAATTTTCTTTGTAGCGCTTTGCCCTTAAAATTAACTGTGCTTGCTTATGAGTTACCACACAGATCTTTATAACTGTGGGCAGTTACGCTATTTATAGCCTTTAAGTTGAAAAGTAGAGCAGGCAAGTTTAGGCACTCTGATTTTGCTGGGGACTTCAGAGTGTTAGGCAGGGAGCTGGGCAGCCTGTAAATACCCAGTCAGGAGGGAGAGCCACTTGTCTCTCCACCCAAGAAAGGTGATGGCTGGGGAACCAGAAGTCTAGAGCAGGTGCCCTTGCTGGACCATAAAGGGGGAAATACAGGTGCAGTTGCCCTGAACTGTGACACTTGTGGATAAATGAACTGGTACTCATGAGGCAAAATGCAACACGTTGCCTTCTCGTAGGGCTCCGAGCTGCCATGTGACCAGACTCTCAGTTCCTAAAGCAACAGGAATTGGAGTGCAGCATAAAGTGCTCACCCTCCCCCAGATGAGTTAGGAGTAGTTACATTACTCAGCAAAGCGGTCACTGCTAACTAGCCAGTACCATTAAGGGAATTTCATCTCTTCCTCTTATGATTTGAGGATGGTGGAGTCGATACATAAGAAGAGAAAGAAGGAGAATGAGGAAGAATGGTCCCAATTCAGGAAAGCGTCTCTTAACATGCTTTTCTGAATTGCAGCCCGTGGAATAATGCTCAGGACACCAGTTAGAATGATAGAAGACTTGCCCCTTGCCTCCAGATTAATTTTCACATACACACACATCTTCTCTGCATCCCAAAGCATCTTAACAGACACGGGGAGCACAGTATTGCCATTCATTCCTACCCATGAATTGTTCCTCCATGAAGCCCAGCCTAGTCACGTCCCTGTGTCTGATGTCCCACCATCTTGTCAGTGGTTGGCTTCTAGAGTCTGACTGACCCTGGCTGCATTTACATTCTCATCTTTGGCATCCTATCAGCTGTTTGTCTTCTACAGTGTCCACGCCATCATAATCTTTTTTAACTGCAGCCAATCCTGTACCCTGATTTCACATTCTATTCTCCTAACACTATCTGTCTTTAAATCATTCCACTTTACACTCGTCATCTTCCAAGGAACTCTTATCTCTAACTGTCTCCAGCCTTCTGGAGCAGTCTGTTTCATTTAAGGCAGCTTCTTCCAAACCAGATTGTAATTCTGTTAGTACACTGGTTAGACAAATTTTCACTTTGGTACCAAACAATGTTTTTATCTATCCATATTGTCACCAACTTCTGTGCAGCACATATAGCTAAAGAACATCTTCTTTTAATCTTATCCTTGATGGACCCATTGGCACCAATCAAACTTCCTAGGTACACAAGATTTTACTTGTTCTTGGACTTCCCCACTGCTTCATTTCAATACTCTATCTATTGTCCCTTTTCCAAGATGCAACTACTTTGTCTTCTTGGCATTTATTGTAAGTCTAAGTTGACTACACCAATTTTTCAAGGTAGCAAAGGGTATCATAATTAATTCAAATATGTCTATGATGTAGCTTATGCATATCTATAGGTCAAATTCTGCATCCCTACTCAGATGATCTCTGCAAGGAGATAGAATCTTCCATCAAGGCACAGAGTGCCAAGCAGCTACTGTTTGACCTCCTGTCCATAAATGGGCATTAGGATCAGGGTGTCTGCCTCTGTGGATAATGTTTCCCACACTCACAACCACCTTTTTCACTGCCATTGAAAAGCCCACAGCAAGCAGATGTATAAAATCTTCCTTTATAGTGCCTTCAGAGCCTGGTCTGAGACTTACTAATTGAATGTAGGTACTTCCATATCTACAGGGAGTAGATGACTCAAGAGTGAGAAGGGGAAGTACAGGATTTAACCTTACGTGAGTAAGTTGTTTCTTAGAGCTGCTTCATTAACAGCAATCGAGAGCCATATTGCCGAACTAGAAGCCTTCTTTGAGCAGGCTAGTAAAAGGTAGCCAACGACGGATATTGAAATGGGGACAGTAAGGCAAGCATAGTGTCTTGCAGGGGAAATGCCAAGAAATGTATGCTTTTTTTTTATTAAAAAAAAGTCACTTAATATATACAATCAATAATAGAGACACCTTCATTTCCAGAGGTCAAACCCCAACATTCCGAGTACCCTTGAGAGTTCTCCTCAAAAAAAGTTGTGACTTTCTTTTGGCAGGGAGGCTGGCAGGAAATAGAGGCAGAGAGCACTTCTTAAATTCATTAGTGACCTGAAGAAAGAAACCCTCACCATGAATGCTTTGTGTTCTAAAACAGAGGCAGAAAAGTGAAATAAGTGTTTCAACTCAGCTCTAGAAAAAATATATAGATATTAAAATATAGAGGCTCAGCTCTCCATGAGAATGTAGAGAGTGCTCTGGTTTTGATGAAGCTCAGGGGAATGTTTCTGAGAAGCAGAAACAGGTAAGAGGTCAGGTTACCCGGATATAAGAAAATGGAAAATGAAAACATATTTGAAGGGGAGAGAATGAACTCCAAAGCTTTGATACAGAGACGGCACGTTTGGATATAAAACAAAAACCACCATCACACATTCGCCCGCACACATGAGGGTTTGTCTGACAATGGGGAGAAAGTGGGGAGGATTCACCCCAGCACCAGAGCTCCGCTCAGTGCAGGGAATGAGAGGAAGACGAGGCACCTGGCTGTGGTTCCTGATTCTGAAGTCCAGCCACACCACCACTTAGAGCTATCACCAGATACCTCTAACTTGCCTCTCTGACACAGGAACCTCAATGGACCAGTAGAAGACTGGTATGGTGGAGCTTTGCCATGCCCTGACACATGCCTTCACCCGAAGGGCAATGGCATGGATGCACAAACATGGAGGACCTCTCCTCTGTGGAATTTTTGTGCTAGAGAGTTGAGGGTGGAATATTGCCCCTTTACACTACTTGTGTTGTACAGAGAGGCTGTAGCCGAGCTTGAGAATCTGGCCCAATAACTCCCTTCCCTCCACCCGGGGGTTGCAACATTGAGAAAAGAGTTAAAGGAAGTTATAATTACTTACCTAAGAGACAGGTTTTCTACCAAAGAGTGGGTGTCACAAGTTACAGTGCTCAACACCTTCTAAAGGGAGATTAAAAAAATCTAGGGCCAAATCATCAGTGGATGTCAGTGGGCATAGTTCCAATGAAATCAGTGTATAACTAGGCAGAGCGCCACTGAGGATCTAGCTTCTCCTGTTTGCAAACCATACACATTGCACAGGTTTTCAAAGGGTTGTAGCAGAATGTATTAACTCCCCCTCCCCCCACCAGCTAATTTGTAACACAAAGAAGGATTGACCTTACATGTAACCCAAAAGGTGTCTGTACTATTCAGTCTGAGGAAAAGATAAGCCAATTTCAGGTTCCCTTGGGTAAGATTTTGTTGCCTGATTAAAGAAAAAAGTGAATCTTTAAGTATACTTACAGTAAAGGTATCTGCCATCTGCCTGAGACTGGGAATGGCAGTGCCCTGAGTTAATTAAATCAAGTCTTCTGTGGTTGTTAGAGGATTTCATGTTTGAATTATGCAAATATCAAAATCTCTTAATTATAGAAGATTTCAAAATGAGAATGCTCTGCATAAGGCCAAGGCAGCTCAAGCACAAACCTTGTTGCCAAAGCTTCATGTGGTTTGACTGAAGCCTAACAAAGGGTTATGATTTGGTTTCACAGCACTTTGTTCACAGTGTGACAGTCTAGAGGACATCATCTGCCTGTCAGCAAACAAACATCCAGTCATTTTAAAACTTCACTTCAGTCTGATAAGGTTAGACCAATTCTCTCTTGGAAGAAAGCATTCACAACACAGGCTTTTAAGTACCAGACACTGGGCACAAGGAGACTCACAACTGAGTAGGTCATGGATTAGTACATCCAAGGCATAGACTGAGCTGGGACACTAGGGAAGTGGAAAATAAATGAACACTTTATGGTGGGTCTTGGATCCAGGATGCAGACAAATTGAGTCGAGTGCACATCAAACAGGGATTGCAGCACATCAAACTTCGTGTACCCTTGGTCTTTTGGTGAACGTTTCCTACTCTTCTCAGGACACAAAGCAACTTGTATGGGAAGCAGCTCATAGGCAGAGAACCATTTGTGTGTGTATTTCAGCTGGAAATAGATCTCTTCCTATCCTGACTTCTGAAAACTTGAGCTATTTGCCTGCCAGGTAGCGTCACTGGAAAGAGTCTGCTGCACCTTCACTGGCTCCAGCACTCTCCCACCGCAGGGGTTCGTGCAGTCACATAGTGCTCATAAAATGACATATATAAGCCAGTTCACCTCAATAGTCAACTGTTTCTGCTAGTATAAAAAACACCCACACTGCACACACCGTCCCCAGTCAGAGGAAACAACCTCATTGCTGGGTCAGCCATAAAAAAAACTGACACAATGCCATAATCAAAGAGCAATAAACTCCAATCCTTCCTAGAGGCAGCTTCTAAGTTTTCATACCATACTCATCATAATGGTATCCGAGGGCCTATAAGCCCTGAGCTTCAATTGCTTTGTGAAACATCTGACTATAGTCAGATAGAAATGGTCTAGTTTAAGAAACCTGAACGTGTAGCTTAGGTTTTCAATACAAACAACGCAATTGCATAGGGCTGGGTTATTCACATTGGTGAGCCATTACCTTTTAAAAAAAAAAAAAAGTCTGTGTATTCAGGCATCTAAAGATGCAGGCAGATAATTCTGAAAATTCTACTAGACACCATCTGCATTTTTAGGTACCTAAATACCTTTGAAAATCTGGCACCATGAGACAACTCCTTTGTTTAACTGCTCACCAATGCAAGTAAAAGCGGCTCATAATCTAACCCACAGTAATTATGACCAAATAAGAATTCTATTAGCTATACGAATAGGAGTTAAGCACCAACTCCCAGGCTTTCAATAGAATCTGGGTACCTAAATGCCCTTTGTGTTTCTGAAAAATCTGCCCTAAATCTATTTTAGAGGTCTCATTGGACAAAAATCAAGAAAATAAAGCTGTGTTGTGAAAAAGTCTAAAGACCATTTGATGCTATTTCAGAGTCTTAAGCCTAATCTAATCAATTCAGCTGGGCAACTGCAGTTGCCCTTGACTTCTATTTATCCTTGACAAACCACCAAGGATTTGGTTCTTATTTGACACATTAGAAGCCACAGTCAACCTGCTTTGATACATGAACAATGTAGCCTAGTACTAAGCTAGCATTATGTGGTTTGGACCCATTCACAGAATGGGGCAAAGGAAGAATTTTATAAACAGTCTCACTATTTTAATTATCTAAGATTAAGATTTTTCAATAGTAATTAGTAATTTTTGGTGCTTCTACTGTATTCAGTATGGGTTCGGATATTCTGCTCATTACCATGGTATCTGAGCACCTCAATTCTTGCATGCCCAACTTCAGACATTTTAAGAGTTCGGTTTTCAGAGGAACATTTTCTGAAAGTTAGGCCCTTCAAAAGGTGTCTCAATTGGGCATCCAAGAATTGAAGCATTTTTAAAAAAAAAAAAATGCGTCACTAGAGCTGGGTGGAAAAATGTTGTTTTCGTCCTGCAAAAATATTTGATGACCGTGAACTTTGTTTTCTCTATTTTTTTTCCCCAAAAGGTTGTTTGTTTGTTTTATTTTGGCCCAAATTTTTCTGGTTTCAGTTTTTGGTGGGAGGAGTGAGGGGGACAAAAATCTAGAATTAATTGAGGAAAAAAAAACAAAAAAAAACACATTACCCATGGAAGATTCCATTTTGACAAAAACATGCCTTAAAACAAAACAAACAAAAAAACCACACACCACTATTTCAAATTACAAATAAATAATAATTGAAAAGTGCCAACCAGCTTTTCACTTTTGAAAATGTTTACCCATGTTTGTATACCATCCAATGTCTTTAGCTGAGCTACGGTGTAGAATTTGACCAATAACACAATGCTAATAACAAAGGAATTATATCCACCATTTAATAGAGGTGAGAGGAAAGGCTGTGTATTGAGGATGCAAAATATGATACAAGTATTTATCTTTTATGGATGATCATTTAAAACCCTCAGAAAAAGTTAGTTGGACTCTTGTTGAACATATATATTTAGACACACTAGTACTTGCTAGAGATTAGATGGTTTACATTTTTATGGGTTTTTTAGGCTTTCCACGCTATAATTTAAAGCTGAAATAAGCAGAATCCAGTGTAATTTTTTCCCTGTTGTACAGCAAGCAGTTTACCAACTATTGCAGATACTGTCACTTTTAATTGGCCTCTCAAGTGATTGAAGGTTTTACTTTTAGCATAATTAGACTGCTTTTCCTACACTGGGAATGGAAAAGTGGAACCCAGAAAACAAGATTAGATAGATTAGAGTCTAAAGGAGGCCAAAGGTCACCGAAGTGTTAAAGGGGTTATTACATTTTCATTAAAACATGCAAAATGTAATTACACTGCAATAGAGTGCTTAAAGTTGTTTCAAGTGAAAAGTTCAGGGTATTAAAAGTAATGTAGCCCAAAAAATATTTAGCCAGAAAGCTAGAGTCATCACTAATTTACATCCTCTGCCATCCCAACAAAGTGGCGTCAGCTCAAAATGTGATGATGGTGAAACTATTTTTGTCTTTATGTGCATACACTAATAGGGCTCATAAGAATTTGGATGTTGTTCTAAAACAGTATGATCTAGGAATTATTTTGGAGCAATTCTCTGACAATTCTAATTCCATAGGAGATCAGACCAGATAATCACAATGGTCCCTTCTAGCCGTGGAATCTATGAATTTCTAAAGAATGCTTTATCCTCCGTTCATTTCACCGGTCCTCTGTTTAGTGAGAATCCAGACACAATTGCCCTCCAATTGATACACAAAAGGAAACAGCAGTTACAGCAGAAGAAAGAGTACATGTTGAGGACACCTATATCAGCCTGACCTTTTCTCCCACCCAGACAAACAGCTCTAGGATATGCCCACCTCTTCCCCTCCATGCTGTAACACTAACATCACAAGGAAGCCCTCAGTTGCACTACAGAGATTTCTTTAGTACTCTGGCTCTCTCCCAATCCAAAGCCCCTCAGAATGCCAGCAGCATTAAGAATACTCTTAGCACTGGCCTTAAAACCTCAGCCTCTTGTTCCCCACTCTTACATAGGAGAAAAAAAAATAGCAACAAGGCTGTCTCATTACCCTCCTCTCCATCTCCCTTTAGCTGAGAGGTCAGTGCGCCTGCTGGTACCCAGAACTTTTCCCTCAGTATGTTCTTTAACAGAGAGGAGGAGAGAAAGAGCCCACCCAACATCCATCTCTGAAGCTTACCCCTGCTCAAGTGTTGTGGGTAGACAGAAATCTTCCAATCTTGTGTCACTCTCTCCAAAGATAGCTCCCGAGAGCAAGGAAAAAAGGCCTCAAGGACTTCTTCCAAGGAGCTGGTAGCTTAGGGTCAATCTGGGTGTGTGTGTGTGGAGCTGAGGAAGGTTAATAATAAAACACAGTGCCTCCAGTAATAACCTAGCGCACCCAGATTAAGTAAGACAACCTCTAGAATTTTGGAATACCCCATTCTCTTCCTATGGACAATATACCATGATCCCAGGCATTAGTGTTCCCTTCTGGCAATGTTTTCTCGCTGTCACCCCCCGAGCCAGGCTCCAAGTCATGTATAGATTGTTCACATCTCTCTCCCAGTTTCAATAGATAAGACTCATTTGTGGCAAGTTCACAGATGATTTATTAAAGTCTTCACCTGTGAAAATTAAGTGCATTATCTATTCTTCTATTGTTTTGAATTCCGATTATACCACATTTCACAAAATTAAATCTTTTGTTTTCTAGCTGATGTCAAGACCATTATCTTTAAACAATAATTGCTAGTCTGTGAATTTTAATGAAAGAGCTCTAATATCAGAGAATTTATGAGTCATTTGGAGCTTTCAATTTGATCGTACATAACTCCTTGACTTCCTAAAGGCAGCTATTAGAATCTCAGCACTAAATGCACAGCAACAACCAGCAGGCTAACGCTTATATTCTTCTTCTTCCATTATGACAAGTGGATTCCTAGACTTGCAGTCTTACTGGGCAGCTAATACCATTGCAGAACTAGTCAGGAGAAATTTCAAAACAATGATCTCCACTGCAGACCACCAGTTTAGATTTCAATATGTAACTGTGCCACCTTCCTTCTAGGCAAAAACAGTTCTAACATGTCCCTTCAGACTTTCCTCAAGGGTAACCCAAGCAATTTACACTGCTAGGCTTCATCTGCATGGTTACCAAGAGGGAAAGAGATAATCTTTCTGATCCTTTAAATCAGACGCAAGAGTAACATATCATCAAGGTCAACTGACTATTAGACTAAACCTGCCTGCTGATAGTTTCTTACTTGTATAAATAACCATTTACAAAGGAAGGAGGAACTGAGAAAAAGCATCGATTTAGCATTATTTCTGAACGTGAAATCCATGGGCCAACTTTTTCGCTCCCCCCAAAGTTGGGTTTTAGAATGCTCTCTCTGGCCCCATGTTTGACACTTTTCGCTCACCCCTTTTTTATTATTAAAGCCATTCTCATTCACATTGTCCATATGAATTTTTAAAGGAGGTGAGTGTTAATTTTATTAATAATTATTATTACACAATACTTATTCGGGATTTCACACACAGTATTCTTCCTCCCACACAAAATGTGCACTTGTTGGTTATAAAAGGAAAGATTACTAATTACTAATCTTTAGTAATCTAAAAATTAATCTCCCAAAACCATGCTGTATGTAGTAGCATGAAACAGTTTACAGGCTGCCACATGAACGCTGAGACAGAATCATAGAATATCAGGGTTGGAAGGGACCCCAGAAGGTCATCTAGTCCAACCCCCTGCTCGAAGCAGGACCAATTCCCAGTTAAATCATCCCAGCCAGGGCTTTGTCAAGCCTGACCTTAAAAACCTCTAAGGAAGGAGATTCTACCACCTCCCTAGGTAACGCATTCCAGTGTTTCACCACCCTCTTAGTCAAAAAGTTTTTCCTAATATCCAATCTAAACCTCCCCCACTGCAACTTGAGACCAATACTCCTCGTTCTGTCATCTGCTACTATTGAGAACAGTCTGGAGCCATCCTCTTTGGAACCCCCTTTCAGGTAGTTGAAAGCAGCTATCAAATCCCCCCTCATTCTTCTCTTCTGCAGGCTAAACAATCCCAGCTCCCTCAGCCTCTCCTCATAACTCATGTGTTCCAGACCCCTAATCATTTTTGTTGCCCTTCGCTGGACTCTCTCCAATTTATCCACATCCTTCTTGAAGTGTGGGGCCCAAAACTGGACACAGTACTCCAGATGAGGCCTCACCAATGTCGAATAGAGGGGAACGATCACGTCCCTCGATCTGCTTGCTATGCCCCTACTTATACATCCCAAAATGCCATTGGCCTTCTTGGCAACAAGGGCACACTGCTGACTCATATCCAGCTTCTCGTCCACTGTCATCCCTAGGTCCTTTTCCGCAGAACTGCTGCCTAGCCATTCGGTCCCTAGTCTGTAGCGGTGCATTGGGTTCTTCCGTCCTAAGTGCAGGACCCTGCACTTATCCTTATTGAACCTCATCAGATTTCTTTTGGCCCAATCCTCCAATTTGTCTAGGTCCTTCTGTATCCTATCCCTCCCCTCCAGCGTATCTACCACTCCTCCCAGTTTAGTATCATCCGCAAATTTGCTGAGAGTGCAATCCACATCTCAGACAAGATACATTTCTGAACATCCCAACAATTATCTCCCAGGCACATCTGCTTGGCTCCATATTGGGAATAAAATTCCCTTCTGGTGCTGTCTTAGGACGCTTTATTCTACCTTTTCTAGAGTTTTAAGAGGCAATTTCTGCACAGATCTTTCAGTCACCATCCCCACTCTAATCTCCAACCGAAAACTGTCATTGCACTGCGACCCCCTTCTGACAACAAAAATTACTACATGACCTCACACCACAGGGGTCCCCATGAAGGCGAGTTGCTTGACCTTGGGCTTCAGCCCCACATGGTGGGGCTCAGGCTTCGGCAAGACCGGCATTAGACTCGCCGGGGCCAACGGCAGAAAGCCCAAGCCCAAGCCCCGTGGGGACGAAACCCTTGGGCTTTGGCTTCGGCCCCTCATGGTGGGCCTCGGGCTTCAGTTTACTGCCCTGAGCCCCATTACAGTGGTGCTAGAACTGGGAAGGGGGGGAGGAACATGGTCCTCCCACTTTTTGAAAGTGGACGGGACAAGCCAGTACACTTTTTGCCCGGCTGGACCCCACTCCCTTCCCTCCTCTCCCCCTCCTCCCAACCAAGGCCCCATCCTCCAGCCAGGCCAGCTTGGAGGCCAGACAGGGAGCCGCATGGACCCTCCATCTGCCTGCGGTGTGTGGGGGCTGTCAAGGTTCCTCCCCCACTCTGAACTCTAGGGTACAGATGTGGGGACCTGCATGAAAAACCTCCTAAGCTTATCTTTACCAGCTTAGGTCAAAACTTCCCCAAGGTACAAAATATTACACCCGTTATCCTTGGAATGGCCGCTACCACCACCAAACTAATACTGGTTACTGGGGAAGAGCTGTTTGGACGCGTCTTTCCCCCCAAAATACTTCCCAAAACCTTGCACTCCACTTCCTGGACAAGGTTTGGTAAAAAGCCTCACCAATTTGCCTAGGTGACTACAGACCCAGACCCTTGGATCTTAAGAACAATGAACAATCCTCCCAACACTTGCACCCCCCCTTTCCTGGGAAATGTTGGATAAAAAGCCTCACCAATTTGCATAGGTGACCACAGACCCAAACCCTTGGATCTGAGAACAATGAAAAAGCATTCAGTTTTTTACAAGAAGACTTTTAATAAAAAATAGAAGTAAATAGAAATAAAGAAATCCCCCCTGTAAAATCAGGATGGTAGATATCTTACAGGGTAATTAGATTCCAAAACATAGAGAACCCCTCTAGGCAAAACCTTAAGTTACAAAAAAGATACACAGACAGAAATAGTTATTCTATTCAGCACAATTCTTTTCTCAGCCATTTAAAGAAATCATAATCTAACACATGCCTAGCTAGATTACTTACTAAAAGTTCTAAGACTCCATTCCTGGTCTATCCCTGGCAGAAACCAGCATACAGACAGACACAGACCCTTTGTTTCTCTCCCTCCTCCCAGCTTTTGAAAGTATCTTGTCTCCTCATTGGTCATTTTGGTCAGGTGCCAGCGAGGTTACCTTTAGCTTCTTAACCCTTTACAGGTGAGAGGAGCTTTCCCCTAGCCTGGAGGGATTTCAAAGGGGTTTACCTTTCCCTTTATATTTATGACAGGGGCTGAGAGCAGTGCCCAGCCCATATCCCCGCCCAGGGCAGGTGGAGTTCTAGGGTCCACAACTCCATGCCAGCTCTGTCCCTGACCTGCCTCTAGTTGTGGGGTGGGGCGGGGGGGAGGAAGAGAGGAGGGCCCTCAAAGCCACAGCCAAGCCATAATAAGAGCCATGCAGGCAGCTGTGGGGAGTCATGGACCCTCCCTCTGCCCTGGGCAGGGAGTCCGGGGGGCAGGGACACTGGCAGGGGTCTGCTCTAATGCCAGCCCTGGCAGCCCCGTTAAAACAAACTTGCGACCCATTTGGGGTTCCGACTAACAGTAAGAGGTATTTGCATTCCAGATTTCCAGTGTGTTGCTGTGGGTGGCTATAGCTTCCCCCTGTATGGTTAAGATTCCAAAGTTTGTTCCCATTTGTGTGTTATTACCACAGATCTACCTTTCTCTCTCCTAAACACTATATTATTAAATTCCCATTTGTTGAGGTTTGTGCAATAAAATTATTACATCTAGCACCGTAACAAAAGGAGGCTCATATAAAAAGGTGTAATCTTCCCTTTTGGCTAGTGGTGTGCCCAGCACTGCGCTGCTGGAAATGCTCCTTTGTGTTGTTGTTGAGGTTTTTTTGTTTTTGTTTTTTTTTTAAAAGGCTTTGATTACTCCTGGCCAGTAAACACATCCAGGTCAGTATATTTAGCAGCACTGTGAATATGTCAACCCCGATTCTCCCACCCACTGCCAACCCAAATTCAACCCTGGGAAACAACATTCTATCCAGCAAAAGTTCATGCTGTAGTTTTGTTTGGAGATGTTAAATCACTTCCCATCATTAACGTGGAGCTCTGATGATACAGAATGGATGATACATTCCAACCCAGAGGTAGCTGTATTTCAGTGGAGGGTGATTGATGGTTCCTTTAATATTTTATCTAAAGACTTTCACCTAAAATGACCACAGTGTCTCAGGAACTGTTTAGGAGTCAACCACCCTCCAATGAGATGCAGCTACCTCTGGGTGAAATCCAGTATCTGTGTGACAGAACATGGCAATACTACAGAACTATTTGGGACAGAAGTGAAGGAACCATATTCATCTGAACACATGGGGGAGTTTTCGATAATCAGAATGCAATTACCCAGATTTGGGCAGGGCACCAGGGTTAACACCCCCTACTCTTGTGGAATGAATGAAGGCATTTTTAGCGATAACAAGTAGGCAAGACGTTTGCTTTTATGTCTTATTCAAAAGACAGCATCAATACAGTGAGTCAATGCCACAGCAAAGTGGATGCCACCAGCACAACTTCCTGGATTATCCAGGTGTTCCCTTAAATTCTCCAGCCAAACACTCATCCAGCTGCCCCTGCTAAATTTATGAGATCTGACAATATCTAAGCACCAGGTGATACTGATACATATAGTTTATTGACTTGTGTAATCATAGCCCTCTCCAAAGAAGGCCCCATCAGGAAATATATGGTTAAGGGGAACTATATAACACGCACACATGAAAATAACCACCAATCTACAACATATTCATCTTTAAGCACATGTCCAATAAAGTCTAAGGGGACTATAACCTAATCAACCAAGTTGTTCTTTCAGTTTTTGTTCTGTCTCCAAGCTGAACCTTTTGCTGTAAGGAAAAGAAGCAGACAATTTCCAGCCCATGACGAAATGTCTAATTATTCTGTAACAGAAGTCCTACCATTGTCAAGTTTTGCAGCACCTGAGTCATCTCTAGATGACAACCACATATTTTTAGCAGAGTACTTGAAGTAATCGGTTCTCCTGAAAATCTATTTGCCAAGTGCCTTACAAAATATATTTCCTTGGTGATCTTTTGAAAGGCGATTTCTATACACAGTATCTTTATTTTGAGCTACACATTAATCTGCCAACACTAGATGGTTCATAAACGGGGGGGAGGGGAGGAAATCAGGTGCCCTTTTCCAGTTTTGGGGGGCATTTTTTAATTTCCGATTTAAAGAAAAGTGCTAGCATTGGTCACTGTAGTTATATTTAGCTTTAATTGACTGTTTAGGTCAGCTCACATGCCTGTTTGTTTAAAACTGGCATTGTGTAGAATTAAAAGATTAACGACTGCCAAGCTAATGAGTCGTGAACATGGGCCGCAGTATGTTTTGTGATTATTTTAATTAGCACAGTGGGGCTAGGCATCTGTGTGTCCCCACTGAATATTGAGTTTTACAGTAGGTATCAAAGAGGCAGTGTTTTCCAGGGGATAGGACACTGGTGTGATATTCAAGAGACTTGTGTTCAATTAATTCCTGGCTCTGCCACTGATTTGGGTGACGTTTGGGAAGTTGCCTCTGCTCTCAGTGCCTGTTTCTTCTCCCACCCCTTCCCCTGTCTTGTGTATATGGATTGTGAGCTCTTTGGGGAAGGGACTGTCTCTTCCTATACAGCACAATCTTGGTGCTGCTGGAATACAAATAAGATCAAAGTGAACTCTATCTTGTGGCGGAACACTAAATCTGGTACATTGTAAAGTGCTGAGTAGAGAGACCTCTCCATATTTGAAGAGGACAGGACAAGGAGTAATGGTCTCAAGTTGCAGTGGGGGAGGTTTAGGCTGGATATTAGGAAAAACTTTTTCACTATGAGGGTGGTGAAACACTGGAATGCGTTACCTAGGGAGGTGGTGGAATCTCCTTCCTTAGAAGTTTTTAAGGTCAGGCTTGACAAAGCCCTGGCTGGGATGATTTAATTGGGGATTGGTCCTGCTTTGAGCAGGGGGTTGGACTAGATGATCTCCTGAGGTCCCTTCCAACCCTGATATTCTATGATTCTATTTGTGTAAGCACTATGCCAAATTAACCCTAAAAACGCCACCAAATTGTAACTGCTTCTAATAGAGAAGCTACACAAAGCTTGTATGAAAAGTTCCTATTCCTGCTTATTTGACACTACGGTTCTTCTGCCAAAGCGGGAGACAGCCGAGCTGTCAGCCTGCCAGGGGCACTGTATCCTGTGCATACAGCAGACCTGGCTGTGTTGAGTTGGGAGAGGGGCAGGGTAAACACAGATCCTTTTACAGTCAGGGAGGGAGAGCTGCAGCCCCTACTCCAGCCAAACAACTGGGAGCAGCAGCTACCGAGGGTATGTCTACACTGCAATTAGACACCGGCTGATCGGCTATGCCAGCTGACTTGGGCTCACGGGGTTCAGTCTGCAGGACTGTTCAAATGCAGTGTAGATGTCCAGGCATGGGTTGAAGCTGGGGCTCTGTGACCCTCTTACCTGACAGGATCCTAGAGCTCAGGCTCCAGGTGGAACCTGAATATCTACACTGTAATTAAACAGCCCCTTAGCCTGAACCCGGCATGCCTGAGTCAGACACCTGCTGCTGGCCCATGCCAACTAACTGCAGTGTAGACATACCCTGAGAAGCTACATAGCTGATTCATGCTTCAAACAGGGGATACAGATTTCTCAGCAGCTGGCCCATCACTTCGATACTCCTTTCCACAGTAGATAAGAGGTTAGGATGACCACAGATCTCAACGTTTTCAGGACAAAGACAGACAGAGTGTATACTGACAAGTGTACAATAAATGCCCACAAGTCCATGCAGTGCAAAGCCACCCTTGGCATCTACCTGGGTCTTTTATCACCATTTTAGCTTTTGGCAGAAAGGCCAGGAGCTGAACAAGCTAGATCCCCACCTTCAGGGTCAATCCCACCTGATCACAGAAGGACTGAGTATTGTGGGGAAGCTTGCACTGCTGTTGCCCAGGTTTATCCTCCATTTATCCAAGTTCTACCAGTCCAGCACTTTTCCTGGGCACAGGTCTGAAAATGTAACACTTCACTAACTTCTGCTGCTGTAGATGAAGCAAGAAGTTTAAACAGAAAATACTGCACAAGCATGAATCATACAATATTACACTGACAAAATGACAATAGATAGATTTGCCTTACTGCTCATAACACCAGCCTGAGATAACAGCCCCAATATACATTTTATCACAGAATATCAGGGTTGGAAGGGAGCTCAGGAGGGCATCTAGTCCAACCCCCCACCCAAAGCAGGACCAATCCCTAACTTTTTTCCCCAGATCCCTAAATGGCCCCCTTAAGGATTAAACTCACAACCCTGGGGTTAGCAAGTCAATGCTCAAACCACTGAGCTATCCCTCCCCCATAGAATGATGTTTGCAATGAACAAGGAAGCACAGTCAATTATGAGTCATTTAAGCAAATCCCACACCATATCAAACCAAATTCTACTTGCTTTACTCACACAAGCAGTCCCATTGCAGGGAATGCAGTTTCCCATACGACTAAGAAGAACAGGTTCAGTTTCCAAGTGATAAACACACACTGAGGCAAGGACAAGAAAAGTTGCTTGCAAAAACCCCTGAAGTGTGTCTATCTGAAGTGCAAGACACTTAAATTTGAGCTGTGTAAGCAATGAGGTACAACAGCGCTTATATCCACTGTAACATATGAAAGGAACAGCACTGTGCTACTTAGAAGGGCATTACACTTAACAGTTACAAGTCAATCTCCCAATAAACTGGGGCAACTTTGCACAGCTCCACTGGTGTAGAGCTACCGTAAATCTGGCTTGCCCAGATATCGAAGGATTTCACCAGCACTGTGGGTACAGCATTGCTGTTGTGGTTCCCACACCTCTCCCCTCCAGGCTGCCAGCATAGTTCTTGGGTCTGGAGGAAGAGGAGTGTGGCCAGATCTCTCTGCACCCCAGCAATTTCCAAATGCTGGAGCAGCCCCTTTGGATCTTAGAGTAAATTAAAGCAGTCTGAAGGCCTGGGGTTCAGACTAGCCCAGCACCACAAGAACTGGGGAAGTGGTTTAAATACACCTTTATACCATCTATTCCCCCCGCCACCACCCCCAAGAGCTGCATCAAGTGTTCCTCAGTCACAGTCCAGAATCTGGTCCATTACATTAGTATATTATAGACTATCAGACTGGAAATCAGATGAGCATCTTGACAATATGAACCAAATTTCTGCTCTCCGTTATGCTAACAGAAGAATTTGGTTCTGTACATATTTCAGTAGTATCTACCTTTGTATTCTCCCTCAAACACATGCTCTCTCTACACTATGACTGTCCATTCCCATCTGCATCTTGATTACTTCCCACAAACTATCTACTGAATTCTGAAATGATACAGGAAATATTTTCTCACTGTCAACTTTCCCAATTTGTTTTCATTATTCCCAAACATGGCACAATAATAAGGCACTAAAAAACAAAACAAAAAAAACAAACAAACAAACAAACCATCAGTTTCTACTTCTGTGTTTTTCTACTTACGTTCTTCTCATCTTTGGTAGATTTATGAATTTCTGTTTTGTAGAAGTTATCACTTAACAACTGGAGGAAGAAAATGCTAGATTGTTTTTATTGCTGTTAGATGCTCAAAGACATCTTGCTATACGCCGTCATTTACATTTCACATTTAATGTGAAATATGTTGGAAATAAGCAAATATCTGTTTTAATTTGACCCATCTGTTAAATGAAATACAAAGAGGGCTGCTAAATCAACATATTTAAATTAAGCAATTTGTAAACAATTTATATGTTTGTTTCTTCTTGGTTAAAATTGCCTTCAAGCATAATTCTTATGAAATCCGCATATTAAATTGCATTGTATTATTCTCATGGATGCAGGCCATGATTTTTTCCTCTTCAGTTCATTAATTTATTTCCTAACCCAAGTTAATTAGTGAGACTCATATTTTTAAGAGCCATTTGAAATACATTGTAAAAATCGTTTCAGGAAATTCATGAAAGCATTTTCCAACACTGTCAGCATGCTGGTCGCACACAGAAAATGTTAGATATCAGTGGCAAATTCCTTTAATATTAAGCACCAGACAATTGCTTTCATTTAGCTTTTAGCATTGGTCCTGACCCACTTCCAACTGGGCAGTCAAAGGAAAATTAAGAAGTGGAGATATGGGCTGTGAGGCTGGCAAACCAGGTGCCAGCTCTTACCAAGGCTTTAGGCCTTGGCCAAGCACTGACAAATTCATTGCTGGAACAGTGTCTGATTCAGCTGTGTATCAGCATGGTTAAGATGGGCATTGAGCTTATAACCATGGGGTTTAGTGTTTAGACTTTATGAAATGCTTGTAAATTGCTGCATGCATTAATCTCAGTAATATCTGTATCACCTGCTATAAGGCAATATTTAAGTTTTTGATTCATAACTGTAAAAAAAGTATTTGCTATGAAACCGTGAGCCCTGTCAGGAGGGATTGTCTCCTGTTCATCAAGGCTACCAAAACTAAAGGGGCCATTGTGGGATATTACAATACAAAGACTTTGTTAATTGCCCCTTCACAACCACAAAGAGGCTATATACAAAAGAGCTCATTTTGAATTCTGAAAGAAGGAACTAAAAATAGCTAAGAAGGAAGTTTTTCATCTCTCTTTTGCTGTTGAGACTCTCAGAGGGCTAGAGTTATGAAACAGAAACAGAGATCCCCAGGGTCGACCTGGGTTAGCCCTAAAAGACATTCAGTGCTGACAGATTACTACAACCTGGTCATCTTTTGGCACTATACACTAATTCATTTGTGTGTATATATATTTGCCTACTTTAACCTGGAATAAAGTTCTCATTTCTTTTCTTAATCCTTAGCTAGTTTACTATAGGATTGGCTAAATGTGTTGTCTTCGGTGTGAGATTAGAGGTAAAATTTGACATCGGGGTGAGTGACTGGTCTCTTGGGACTGGCAGCAACCTGAATATTGTGTGACCTTTGGTGTACACCAATGAACCATTGCTAAGTCCAGCTTGCCTTGATGGCAAGATAGACTGGAGTGTCCAGTGGGATTGTTTGCGATTCCATAGTAAGGCTGTTATGGCGCTTTAGAAGGACACACTTGTTACTGAGTTGGTGAAATCTAATAATAGAACATACCACCCATTTGAGGCGTCTGCCCTGCCTTCTTGACAGTCTGCCCTGAGGTTGGCACTCAAGGTTGTAAGCCACTCCAGACAGAGTGACAGGAGATAAATGGGAAGAAAAAACACAGTAATGTAGTTTCCCCTCTGCACCCACGTAGAGTGCATTGCAGGATTGGGGCCTTAAGCTGGATTTGAATGTAGATGTGGACAATTTGTGAGGGGAGCAAGTTACACAGATATCTGAAAGGTCCCACTGTAGCAAAGACCTTAAACAGCAAAACAGTCTCTCTCCCTTGCTCTGTGCAAAGTGCATTAGTCATTGCCTTCCATCCCAGAAGGCAATTCAGATACAGTGCCACTGAAATGTAAATCATCATATTTATACAGTGCCTTTCATTCCAAATGATCTCAAAATGGTTTGCAGTATCATTAGAGAACCACAGTAACCAGAGTGTTTCTTCTCAAAAAATGCACTTTAGACACAAGGACCAGACAAGTGTTTTGACAAAGTAAAGCGTGTGACCTGAACCTTCAGTTCTCACCTTTGAATCCTGCAGAACACTTTATGCATGTATTTGGCCACATCTGTTATCCAACACTTTTAATCTGGTTACTGAGACATAATTACAGGAGTAAGGTTAGATCTTGTCCACATGGTATCTTTTAACTGGGTCCGCAATTATGACCCAGACATAATGCAGAAGAGGCCAGAGAAAGACCAGGTCTCTTTTCACTATAGCTAGAATTCCTGGTTCAGGAATCCATTTCTTTCCCCCTATTCCATAGGCCTCTAGAAAAGGTTTGGTGGGTTGCAGATAATAGTAAGAATATGACTAGCTAGGAGAATATGGGACAGTTAGCGTTAATCTCTGCAAGGTTTTCTAAGTGGAAGAGCCTATTTGTGTCAACCCCTTCCCTGAGGTATCGAAGTGCCAAAAAGCTGCACTGAAATCCTATTTTGTCTATGCATTCATCCACTAGCTTGTTCATTTACCGTAGCCACTTCTGTATTAAGCAAGCCAGCAAAACAAGGATTTGCTGTAATTCAAGCAAGACATGATTAAGAGCACCTCTAAGACCCTCAACTGGAGGTGGAGGCTACATGGATCACAGCCTGGAAAGATTCTGGGTTGGTGAAATGACAACTTGATTAGTTTTAGTCTGACAAATGTGGTGAGAGAGATCAGACATAATTCCAAGGTTATGGGCCTTCAAATAAGACCAGAGGAAAAAAACAAACAAACATGGGCAAGAGCAACCTGTGAGACCAAATGAACTCTCCAGCCCAGTTTCAATCAATCATTCAACTTAAATATAGCAACAATTGACATAGTTCAGCACAGGACACTTGCTAGGTAACATTCTGAATAGGACATGCATCAGAACTGGCTGAGATTTAGATCTTGTGAGACAAGAAATTTTTGCAACTGCCACATAGTCAGGAATTTAAGGGAAAAAATGCCAGCAGGAACAGTTTGACACCAAGTCACTATCTCTTTGCCCTGCCTACCAGACTAACACTGTATGCCACAGTGAGGCCAGCTTCATTTGTCCACAGGGAAAGAAACACAGAGTGTAACCAGGCAGCATAAATAACAAAGTAAACTGGATTTTACTTAGTGACCTCCCTCCCCATTGCTTTAACATGGTAGAATGTTAATAAGACACAGCTCAGGTAATCAGATTTTTTAAAATATATTTTAAAAAATTTAAAGGGTCCCTTTAAAAAAAATGGCGGGGGGGGGGGGGACTGGAATGAAACTAAAAAAACCCAGCCTTGGCCTTTGTGTAGAAAGCCAAAGGATGCAGATGGTATGAGAACAGTTCCTCTGGGCGTGGCCCTCAGCTGTGCCATTTGAGAGACGCTATTCATTTTCAGTCCCACATTCCACACCCACATTCCACATCACTTTAATTGTTAAAAAGTTATTGTCATCAAGAATGAAGAACCACAAAAGTGAGGAAAGAGAGAGAATTATTTAGTTGTATGAATAATTTTCTTAAATTCCAGGGCCTCCCTCATTTTGGACCTGCATCCCATACTGCAACACATGGGCCTAAGCAGGGTGAACGAGATACCTCTAAGTTTCTTCCCAACCCCTACAAATAAAACATGCCCTTACCTAGGAAGATGATGGTCTGTTTCCTGGAGTTCTTGCCCTCCATACTCTGATTTTTCCTTAGATACTGCTCCTGGTGACTTTGTACCCCTTGAACCATCACAGTCCCTTTCTTGAGGATCATCAGAGTTTTCATCATGCTGCGGCACATGAAGGCCACTGATGTCAGCACCAAAATGTACACAATGAAGGCGCTGAAGATGCTGGACTGGAAGACAATCCACTTGGAAGAAAGATTTGTACATATAGTGACATTGCTCATCAGGTTAGGCCAGTGGTATCTGGAGGTAGGCGTGATGCAGGGAGTCACTCCTCGGTGACCCTGGACAACTTCTAGGGGGTATTCAGTGCCCATTGCAAAGAGCAGGGGAAGGGCCACCAGGATGGAGATGACCCAGACAAAGGCAATGAGTATCTTGGCCTTATGGGGTCCAGAGGCAGCCTTGAACTTGAAAGGGTGGCAGATAGCAATGTACCTCTCGAAGCTGAGGGTGGCCACGTGAAGTATGGTGGCATAGCTGCAGGCCTCGAAGACGAAGCAGTACAGCTTGCAGGCCACGTTGCCGTTTGGGGTAGAGAAGGGGATCCAGATAATGCTGAAGAACTCCACAGGCATACCCAGCAGGATGACTAGCAGGTCCGAACAGGCCAAGCTCACCATATGGTCAGTGACCTCCTTCTGCAGATAGCCTTTCCTCTGCAGCACTTTGGTGGTCTGGATAGTGATACTGTTGCCCACGATCCCTGCAACAAAGATAAAGATGTAGACGAAGGCAAGAGTGATCTTGATCCACAGCGCAACCTCGAACTCTGGGACATGACTGTGATCAATCACATGAGAGCAATTTGCCTGGCCACTTTGCTGAGCCATGACCAAGTCCACAGAAAAACAAGGAAGAAGACTCTGCTTACCAACTCCCTCCAATATTCTAAGTAAAGAAGTAAATAGATCCCGCTTCCTCCCTTCACAGTCACAAGCTTGTACAAACAGGCTGCAGTGAAAGGGACTCTACAAGGCACACCTGACCTGAATCAAAGCTGGTTTGTTAGTTACAGAGAGTGCGTCCATAATTCAGCACAGGCGTGGTGGGAAGGAGATAGGGTAGTTCTCAGCATACGTTCCCCTTTTCTTATGATGGATGAAACAAATTTCTTTTCATTGTTCCTTCTCTCTTCTCTGCTGAAATCAGTTCTGTTTTCTCAGACACTCCAGGCAATGAACTGCAGAGCTGTACCTCTTCCATTCACTGCTGCTATCTACTGCTTTGCAGCACACCTTGCACCCAAGCTTTCACTGCCACAAACTTGGGGATGAGATAAGAGTTTGTGCAGCTGCTCTCGTTTAACATTAACTGGCTGAGGCAGAGACAGGATATGGTCACTGACCAGCAGTCAGGTGGGTAGGGGAAAAAGTGCAATAGCTTTTCAAAACAAACAGCCTCCACTTCCTGAAATCAGATACCTACTGTTGTAAGAGGCCTTTACCCTGAACCTGCCAGCCAGGAGACAAATAAAGGTGGGGTTGGTGTGGAAGGCAGATACTGGAGAGAGATGATTCATTCAGTAGCTTTCCTTTGAGCAGGATTCAGGCTTGTGCTCTATGCTGACTTTAACCTCCTTTGTTGCTCTGTTTTTATACTACCTTTAATCAGCACATTCCTCATGCATGGTTGTGATGCAGCAGAGCAAAATAAAGTGGGCCTAAGCCTTGCTTCAGATATAATTTGATTGACTTCAAGGGGGCTGGCTTGATTTATGCTAGCTGAGAAGCCAGTCCAATATTTTGGTTGCAGCCCTATATGGACAAATAGGTTTCTTAATGTAAATAAATTATTGTTGATGAGCTGATGGATATATAAAATACATATTTAGAATGTAAAGGGTATTCTAACAAGTTTAAAGTAAGTCAAACTCTGAGCATAAACAGATTAAAAGTATCTCTTTACATTTCCATTTTTTCCCCTGCTAGATAAAAATAATACAGATAGCAATCCTAATCACGCTCATTCCTTCCAATAATCATGACTGGCAGGGATTAGACTGTATTTCCCTCTTCCCTGCCTCATTCCAGAGGGACTGAATTTAATACTCTCTTTAGTTTTAGTTTCACACCAGGACACTAAAGGCTCCTGAAGTAATCCCTGGGCCCATTGATTTAGGGGGGTTGTATGGGTTAGGAGAACTTCACAGTACAATGCAAGTTGTTTTTCCCCAAATGGCAGAATAACTTTAGCAGCTGTAATCATGCTAGGTCCTGTATGATGAGCTGTTCTAATACTAAATCCAAGAAAAGTGGGTTCAAACAGTAATTTTTATTAACTAGAAAAGTTCAGGTCACATTTTATCTCAAGATAAGAGGAGCATTAGAAAAATATTATTAAGCAGCCTCCTCATATTCAGTGGTTATCTCTACACCTAGGCAGCCCAAGTACATAATGAACAAAGGATGCCAATAACTGGATAATCAGCACCTGTTTCAATGGATTATTTATGCAGTTCTGTTTCAGAGAAACCACCTCAAACCTTGCAGAACTTCAAGCCCTGTAGCCCCAGTCATCTTTCCTTATGCTTGATAATTCAAATTTGTTCTGCTCAGACAAGCTTTCTATTATTACCCAATTTCTTTCACTTAATTTTACTTTATAAAAGTGTGAACAAAGATTACATATGCATGACTGAATCATGGAAATGAAGCTAATTAAAATTTGCTGCTTGCCATCAAAGGGAAGAAAGGGGGGGGGTCCAATAGGATTAGATCTCCCCCTTTTTCCACACCAATTATAAAATGCATATGCAATTTTGCAGCTTTCAATATTATCTTTAGAATATACACAATGTTTATTAACTCCCTTTATTAGAGTTGTAGTACCACAGAGGGAATAAGAGTGGAAAGAGAATATTTCAGTGCCCATAAACTGAGATCATAAAAAAGAAGGTACATAGGAACTGCCATATCAGATCAGAATGATTGTCCATCTAGTCCAGGATCCTCTCAGGAAGGTCTGAAATATCCATCGTGGGTAATTATGCAATAATATACCTATATGGGAAGATTCTTCCTAACCACAGATAGTTAATGGTTGACTGCAGTATGAAGGTTGAAGGCTCTCATATATTTTTATCCTAATTAGTGTAACACTAGATTATATTATTATTATTCACATGAATGTCTAATCTTTTGGAGGATCTTATTAAGCTCTTTGCCTTACAAATATCTTGTGGCAATGAGTTCCACCGGTCAATTTTTTATTGTATTCCAAATTTTCTATTATTTTTAAATTAATTTCCATGGATGGACCCTTGCGCTTGTATAAGAAGAAATGGTTCTTTACAGCACCCAGTTGATCTATGGGTTGGTCACCAAGAGTTCACCAACTCTTGCAATTTTATTATAACTCTTATGCTTTTGGGGTAGGGGACTTGGGGTTTTTTTTTTACCTGTCTAATGAAAACATGATGAGAGGCTGAAACTCATGAATCTTCCCTTACACAAAATGGCCACAATCTTCTGTTACTGTCAATGGGACTGAAGCCAGCAAGATGGTCACCATTTCCTTACAGTCTATCTGCAAAGGGAAGTGAGGCTGCCCTTAATAAAGAAATTGTCTGCCACCTCCCACTGTTTTCAATAAGATTGACTTTTCAATCTGAAATTATAACGCATGCTTTGGCAAATGAATAGAGGGGAGTTACAAAGTCAAAAGACAGACTACAAATATTTGATTTTTTTGGTCATGATTTTTTTGGGCTAATCTGATTATTTTTGAGGGTCTTACTCATGATTTTTGATGTCTTGAGTTTGATCATACTGGGGGCCAGTCATCAGTGTTGTGGAGAAGCCCACATATGTAAGATAGCACACAGCAGTGCTGGCAGGCTGCAGTCAGCACTTTATCAACCAGACAATGACGGTAATGCAAAAAAGCTCAAAAAAAAAATATTAAGTGCAGGCAAGGTAGATGTAGATCTGACATTCTACCTGCAGCCTGCTCTCTCCATTGGCCAGGTCACATTAACTCCTGCAATGTTCAGAGTTGACACGTGGGGAAGGTGCAGGGAAAGAAAGACAGAGTCCCAGTTACCCCCGCCCCCCCCCAGGCAATGTGGGGCAGGGACAGAGTGGTAGCCCCAGGCTGGGAGCTGGAGGAGGTGTGTCACTGGGCAGGGAAGACACATGGGGTGGTCACATGTCCTCCCCTTTAGATTCTGCCTCCCCCCACTATGGGGAGGCACAAGTCATCTATCATGGATTTGTTTGATAAGATACTACGAGTAATGGGCGGGGCGGGGGCATACAAATACATAGATAGGTAATACAGATTATTGTGGCTGGAGTAATGCTTATGTAAATAGTTCTTCTATGGTTAGCTTTCTGCTTTAATCTCTGTGTGACTTTGGGGCAAGTCTACACTGCAAAATTAAGTCGACCTAGGTTACATCAATGTACCACCACCCCAATAATTACATCGCTTTTGCAAATCCACACTATGCTCCTCGTATTGGTGGTGCACTCTTCACCAGGAGCGTGTGCACCAATTTAACAGTCAGTGTGGGGCATTGTGGGACAACTCCTAAAAGGCAGCAACAGTTGATGTAAGCAATGCAATGTCCACGCTGACACTGCATCGACCTAACTACATCAAGGCTACACCTCTTGCAGAGGTGAAATTATCAAGTTGGTGTAGTGGGTGTGATAGGTTCCCCCCAGGGTGCTACCTGGAACCGGGGTACCACTGAGTCCACCTGACCCACCAGCCTGGGCTCCCTTTACACTGTACTGCTATGACCAGCCTGCCACGCCCTCTCCCAGGCTCCAGTCTGCACCTTCACCAGCACACATACGGGTAGGGACACATCCAGCTGAAGAAACATACAGATGCTGTGATCAGCTCTGTGTGGAAAGGCTTCAGCTAAGGAACTTCCCAGCCACTTAGACACTCACCCCACTCTGGAGTGTAAACCCAAAATTATACCCTCTTGCACCGCACAGGAAACTGAACAGCATAAGGTCATGAAATTCGCCTCCTCCCTCAATGTGAAGAGGAATATACAACAGCTTTCTGCCCCAAGTTATAACTCCCACACACTGGGTTGTGATAAAGCAAAAACACATTTATTAATTACAAAAGATAGATTTTAAGTGATTATAAGGAATAGCAACCAGATCAAAACAGATTACCTAGCAAATAAACAAAACACAATCTAAGCTTAATATACTAAAGAGATTGGATATGAGTAGCATCTTCTCACCCTAAATGATGATTTAAGCAGGTTGCAGAGATTCTAAAGGGGCCAGCTGACCTTGCTTGCAGCTTAAAAACCCCAGGTATTCCTCTCACAGGCTAGAAACCCCTCTAGCCTGGGTCTAGCACTTCCCCCCAGTTCACTCCTTGTTCCTCATGTGTTTCCAAGAGTCTCCTTTGGGCGGGGAGTCAGTGAAGAACCTCAGTGATGTCACTCCCCTGCCTTAAATAGCTATTGCATATGGCGGGAACCCTTTGTCTCCAAGCTTCCCACACCTTTTAGTGGAAAAACACTTGTGTTCCAAGATGGAGTCCAGTACCAGGTGATCTGGTCACATGCCCCTGTAGTATTATAGCAGCCGTGACTTGAAGGCTGTTTGTAGCATCCTCAGGAAGGCTCCCCAGTGGGAGATTAACTTCTTCGAAGGCCTATTGTTTTCTGTAATGGCCCTTCCCAGCCAGCCATCTAGACTGATTGAATTGTGCCTAGTGGACATTCCCCAGGTGTAAGCACATTTGTAATAGATGCACAGACAATATTCCTAACTTCAGATACCAAAATGCTACATGCATACAAAGAGGATAATCATATTCAGTAGATCATAACCTTTTTAATGATATCTCACATGACCTATCTTGTATAAAATACATCATAGTTATGCATATCAATCATATCATAACAATATCTCTATGAAGAATATGGGATTTGGTGTCACAGTGG
The DNA here is from genome assembly GCF_965140235.1 of Caretta caretta. Lineage (NCBI taxonomy): Eukaryota > Metazoa > Chordata > Testudines > Cheloniidae > Caretta > Caretta caretta. The sequence goes on along the minus strand of NC_134216.1, from coordinate 16,979,152 downwards.
GTGAGTTACATCAATGGGAGCTACATTCGAGTGTAGACATTTAATGAGTTATGTCAACATAAACTGCTTGATGTCAACCTGTCGTGTAGAGCAGGGCATAGTTCTGGAGAAAGTTGAGTGACTGATAGTTCGGGTAAGCAAAGTCTTCTCTCCCACATAACAGGTATTGCACAGGTAGTTGCAGTGCAACCTTTCCCCCATGCTGCCTTGGCAACGCATCTAAGAGGTGCAAGGACAGAGCAGTTTCCATGCCATTCAGTTCTTGGCCAATCTGCTGTCTTGTTAAGGGGCCATCCTACAAAGTGTTCACAGGATCAGACCTCTCAGTGTGGTAGCTGGTAAAAATTGTAAATGGGAACTGATCTAGGAACAACAAACTCATCTGACAGATGCCATCACATTTTATGTAAATTATTTGTAGATTAACCTCTTTCAGTGTGCAGGGATACCATATAGTTACTGACTCATAAGTACATTTTTTCCCAGCTGTGTAATTCCAGGCACACTGATTGGTTATGGGTGCCCAATTTGCATAATAATTATATGGTTATTTCTCAATTACCATACACTATGCTAATCACTGTGTTCTGAATGGCTGACAGCCATTATTAGATTTGCAATCTCTCTGTAGAATTTTTCTCAATAGCCATGTTGTGAATATGCAAATCTGCCCTAATTGACTCTAATAACTCTGCTATGATTGGTTCCCATGTTCAAGGTGCTTGGCAGAAACACCTCATCTCCTCACTTCGTCTGGCTGAAAAACTCCAAAACTTGAATGAAAGCTCAAAAGCAAAGAAAGCGAGGGTGTGAAAGTCTTTTTGTTTATTTAAGTTAGAAATATTTCTGACCCATGTCCCTCTCCCACCACATGTTTTCTCTCCACATCACAGCAGGCCTCTTGTCCTCCAGTATAATTGTCATGCATTTGTCTCTCGTTTGTTTGCAGAGGCAGAATCTCAGCCTTCCCCAGTTCACCTCTGAAACAGAAGGTAAACAAATTGATACTAGAGTTAATCTGAAGGCAAGTCATAGGCCACGTCTACATTAAGAGGACTATAGCATAGTGTAGATGCAGCCTACACTGAAGGAAGGAGTTTTTTTGTCACTGTAGGAACAGCACCTCACTGAGCAATGATAGCTAGGTTGACAGAAACATTCTTCCATTGACCTAACTGCATCTACACTGGGGGGGTTAGACTGGCTTTCCTTAACTACAGCACTCAAGTGCGTGGATTTTTTATACCCATCAGCACTAGTTATGTTGACCTAAGTTTTAAGTGTAGACCCGGTCTTAGTGGCTTGTCTAGGCAGGAAATGGGGGTGTGGTATTAGGGACTATGCCTTTAAGGGCTAAGGCTCCCAGAAAGATTCTGGATGGGGTGCTATAAAGCTCTTGTTGTTATGCACAGCCAGTTGGAGCCAGACACAGAATAAACTAAATCTCTCCTGCAAATAACTTAAGTGCTGAGTAATTACTGCCTACATGGCACCAGGAGTAAAAAGAAATTAAGAGCATACTCTGAGTGGAAAAATTGAGCAGTTAAAAGCTCCAACAAAGCTGAAACTCTCAGGACACGTGGAAGATAATTGGAGAAAGTTCAAACAGCACTTCACTCTGTATCTGCAAACCAGGGGTGCCAGAAAAAGGAAGACATTCAGAAGGAAGTTTATTATTGACAGTGTCTGGTTCTGAAGCATTTGTTGTGTTTAAATAGTTATCAGTTAATTCAGGCAGGGGATGGACCTGTAGTACAGAAATGTGAGGTGTATTGAAAAATGAGACATATAATTTTTAATTGCAGGGTACCACAGGAAGGTGAAACTATAGTACAGCATGTGACTGATCTGGGGGTGAAAAAAAAAATCTTGCAATGGGGGGGGGAGGGGGCGGTAACTCTGTCCCTGATAAGAGACTAGCTCATGACCAGATTCTAGAACAAAACAAACAAATTTAGAGGGAGACTACTGGAAGACATAGAATTAACCCTTAGCAAAGCATTTATAATTTGTCTACAAAAGCCATCCTGTCCAAAATAAAGCTTCTGAACGGTGGACAGTGCTCTCACACGGGAGCCATGATTGAGAATCCAAAATACTACAAGAAAAGAGATGCGAGGCAGAAAGGTATGCAGAGCTTAAAGTCAGAGTCCAGCAAAAACAGTACATGGACCTGTGCCCACTGTGGCAACCCACACAAGCCACGATAGTGCCCAGCATATGAGAAAAAACTGCAAGAAAAGTAGGGCTGTCAAGCGATTAAAAAAATGAGTCGTGATTAATCGCGTGATTAAAAAAATGAATCGTGCTTTTAAACAATAATAGAATACCATTTGTTTAAATATTTGTGGATGTTTTCTACATTTTCAAATATATTGATTTCAATTACAACACAGAATACAAAGCTTACAGTGATCATTTTATATTTATTTTTTATTACAAGTATTTGCACTGTAAAAAACAAAAGAAATAGTATTTTTCACCTAATACAAGTGCTGTAGTGCAATCTCTTTATCATGAAAGTTGAACTTACAAATGTAGAATTATGTACAAAAAAACTGCATTAAAAAATAAAACAATGTAAAATTTTAGAGCCTGCAAGTCCACTCAGTCCTACTTCTTGTTCAGCCAATCGCTCAGACAAACAAGTTTGTTTACATTTGCACAAGATAATGCTGCCCGCTTCTTGTTTATACTGTCACCTGAAAGTGAGAACAGGTGTTTGCATAGAACTATATGTGCCAGATGCGCTAAAGATTCATATGTCCTTTCATGGAAAAAGGCTAATGTAGTGCCCATCTTTAAAAAAGGGAAGAAGGAGGATCCGGGGAACTACAGGCCAGTCAGCCTCACCTCAGTCCCTGGAAAAATCATGGAGCAGGTTCTCAAGGAATCCATTCTGAAGCACTTAGAGGAGAGGAAAGTGATCAGGAACAGTCAGCATGGATTCACCAAGGGTAAGTCATGCCTGACTAATCTAATTGCCTTCTATGATGAGATAACTGGCTCTGTGGATGAAGGGAAAGCAGTGGACGTGTTGTTCCTTGACTTTAGCAAAGCTTTTGACACAGTATTCTTGCCAGCAAGTTAAAGAAGTATGGGCTGGATGAATGGACTATAAGGTGGATAGAAAGCTGGCTAGATTGTCGGGCTCAATGGGTAATGATCAATGGCTCCATGTCTAGTTGGCAGCCGGTATCAAGTGGAGTGCCCCAAGGGTCGGTCCTGGGGCCAGTTTTGTTCAATATCTTCATTAATGATCTGGAGGATGGTGTGGATTGCACCCTCAGCAAGTTTGCAGATGACACTAAACTGGGAGGAGAGGTAGATACGCTGGAGGGTAGGGATAGGATACAGAGGGACCTAGACAAATTGGAGGTTTGGGCCAAAAGAAATCTGATGAGGTTCAACAAGGACAAGTGCAGAGTCCTGCACTTAGGATGGAAGAATCCAATGCATCGCTACAGACTAGGGACCGAATGGCTAGGCAGCAGTTCTGCAGAAAAGGACCTAGGGGTTACAGTGGTTACAGAGAAGCTGGATATGAGTCAACAGTATGCCCTTGTTGCTAAGAAGGCCAATTGTATTTTGGGATGTATAAACAGGGGCATTGCCAGCAGATCGAGGGACGTGATCATTCCCCTCTATTCGACATTGGTGAGGCCTCATCTGGAGTACTGTGTCCAGTTTTGGGCCCCACACTACAAGAAGGATGTAGAAAAATTGGAAAACGTCCAGCGGAGGGCAACAAAAATGATTAGGGGACTGGAACACATGACTTATGAGGAGAGGCTGAGGGAACTGGGGATGTTTAGTCTTCAGAAGAGAAGAATGAGGGGGGATTTGATAGCTGCTTTCAACTACCTGAAAGGGGGTTCCAAAGAGGTTGGCTCTAGACTGTTCTCAGTGGTAGCAGATGACAGAACAAGGAGTAACTGTCTCAAGTTGCAGTGGGGGAGATTTAGGTTGGATTTTAGGAAAAACTTTTTCACTAGGAGGGTGGTGAAACACTGGAATGCGTTACCTAGGGAGGTGGTGGAATCTCCTTCCTTAGAAGTTTTTAAGGTCAGGCTTGACAAAGCACTGGCTGGGATGATTTAATTGGCGATCGCTCCTGCTTTGAGCAGGGGGTTGAACTAGATGACCTCCTGAGGTCCCTTCCAACCCTGATATTCTATGATTCTATGCTTCAACCACCAGTCCAGAGGACATACATCCATGCTGATGACGGGTTCTGCTAGATAACAATCCAAAGCAGTGCAGACTGACGCGTGTTCATTTTCATTATCTGAATCAGATGCCACCAGCAGAAGGTTGATTTTCTTTTTTGGTGGTTCGGGTTCTGTAGTTTCCACATCAAAGCATTGCTCTTTTAAGACTTCTGCTCCACACCTCATCCCTCTCAGATTTTGGAAGGCACTTCAGATTCTTAAATCTTGGGTCGAGTGCTGTAGCTATCTTTAGAAATCTCCCATTGGTACCTTTTTTGTGTTTTGTGAAATCTGCAGTGAAAGTGTTCTTAAAATGAACAACATATCCTGGGTCATCATCCAAGACTGCTATAACATGAAATATATGTCAAAATGCAGCTAAAACAGAGCAGGGGATGTACAATTCTCCCTCAAGAAGTTCAGTCACAAATTTAATTAACGCGTTATTTTTTTAACGAGCATCATCAGCATGGATGGAATGGTGGTCGAAGCATGAAGGGGCATACGAATGTTTAGTATATCTGGCATGTAAATGCTTTGCAATGCCAGCTACAAAAGTGCCATGCAAATGCCTGTTCTCACTTTCAGGTAACATTGTAAATAAGAAGCGGACAGCATTATCTCCCGTAAATGTAAACAAACTTGTTTGTCTTAGGGATTGGCTGAACAAGAAGTAGGACTGAGTGGACTTGTAGGCTCTGAAGTTTTACATTGTTTTGTTTTTGATTGCAGTTATGTAACAAAAAAAATCTACATTTGTAAGTTGCACTTTAATGACAAAGAGATTGCACTACAGTACTTGTATGAGGTGAATTGAAAAATACTATTTATTTTGTTTATCATTTTTACAGTGCAAATATTTATAATAAAAATAATATATACTTTGATTTCAATTACAATTTGAATACAATATATATGAAAATGTAGAAAAACATCCAAAATATTTCATAATTTTAAATTGGTATTTTATTGTTTAACATTGTGATTAACACTGCGATTAATTTAATTAATCGCGTGAGTTAACTGCAATTAATCAACAGCCCTAAAGAAAGTGCAATAGATTACATCACTTTGCAAGAGTTTGCACATACCAGCATAGTGTGCACAGCATGGACAAAGAGGACGACAAAAGCACCACTACCCCAGAAGAATTCTTCTTAGGAGCAGCGGACAACATGGCAATAGAGGATGATTGGACTATTAATCTGAAAGCAAATGGGACATTTATTGATTTTAGATTGTACACCAGTGCACAAGCCAATGTGCTGCCAGAAACGCTGTTAGTAACACTAAAAGAAATGCCACGGGTAGAAGAAGGTAAATGGATAAAACTCAGGGCTTATAGAGGTGAGTGTATCCTCACTAAGAGAGTATGTGAACAGAATGTATAGGTAATAAATTGGAAAAGATACAATTTGTAATCGTACCAGGGGAAAAAACAACAATTACTGAGTTAAAAGTGTGGCAAGCCCTTGATGTTATCAAGGTGGTGCATTCATTGGAGGGACTGGGGAATCAAATCAGTCGAGGAAGAGTTTCAGGATGTCTTCCAGGGAATAGGGAAACTCTCAGAGTACAGAATAGAGGTGAAAGAGACAAACCACACCACTATTCATGACTCTAGGAAAGTTCCTCTGTGCCCTAAAAGATTGAGCTGGATAGGCCCACTGCTCAGGGAATCATAGGGCAAGTTGAAGGACCAACAGAGTGGGTATCCTTGTTGGTCACTGTATGGGACTGGGGGAGAATAGAACTCTTTGCTTATTTAATTCCTTTTTTGTATACGCATATGTAAAAAGGGAACATTTCCCACAATCTACAAAGGGAGAAATTTTGGGGGAAATGGCTGATGCATCATTGGAGTTGATGCATCACAGGTGCCCTTAGGAAAATAGAGCACACATCTGCGTATATTCAAAATACAACATTTTTTGATGGCACAGGGGGCACTAAGGTTTTACATACATGATGTTTTGATTTAGTGGAAAAACAGTAGAAGAACACGACCAGAGGCTCCGTGCAGCTTTGGAAAGAAGCAGAGGGGCTGGGCTAAAGCGAAACAAACAAAAATGTAAATACTGTGTAATGGAAATAACATACCTGGGAGAGAAGTTAACACTGCAATGCGTACAGGTAGAGCGCAGTAAGTTTAAGGCCACTGGCAACATTCCTACCCCAGCAGACAAGGAATGGGTACAAAGATTCCTTGGCATGGTGAATTACGTAAGGAAATTTCCACCCAGTCTAGCCTTCCAAACCAGCAAGGTGTGCTACTGTGCAAAGATGCCTAATGGTCATGGGATGGAAATCTTAATCAGGAGCTTGAGAAACTGAAGCAGTTAATTAAAGAGCCCAAGTACTATGACAATAAGTGCAATACTAAGTTGTTCACAGTGCATCCCAGGAAGGTATTAGCGCAGTCCTCTTAAAGCAATATGGTCAAAACTGGAGACCAACAGCTAACAAAAACCAAGTGCCAATACACTCAGAAAGAGGCTTTGGTCTTAGTCTAAGGATGTCAAAAGTGTCACGTCTTCATTTATGAGATTCGTGTGTTAACTGCCATCGACCATAAGCCACTTATTGTCATTGTCGTAAGAAAGCTCCCCTTACTCACCTGCCCCCTAACAATACAGAGGATATGCATGACCTGAAAATTGAACACAACCTGGGAGAGATTTGGTGGCCTGGGATGCTGGAACAATTTTTACAGTGGGGGTGCTGAGAGCTATTGAACCAAACTGTAAACCCTGTATATGATGGAAACCACTTCAAGCCAGGGGGTGCAGCAGCACCCCCCAGCATCCCTAGTTTCAGCACCTATGTTGGTGGTTGTAAATACACAGTCTAGAGCGTTTGACCAAAGTGCAGTGGAGCAAAGTCCAAAAATAGATGTTGTACATATCAATCTGATTTAAAAAACAAAAAAACGGAGACCTCTCTGGTCTCAGAGAAAATTTGGACAGTGATTCCGAGAGTTACTGCCCAAGAGGAGACCCTGCAGAAAGTAATTAAGACTGTTAGCACAGTGCCACTCGGGTGGCATATTCCCCGTTTACAGTACAATCAATAGAAGAGGGAGTTCTCAGTCCTAGATGAAAGGCACCAAGATGGTGTTTCCTAAGCTGCTACACAAAAATATGTAACAAAGACTACAGGAAGATGTTTAGGGATTGAAAAATCTAAGAGACGGACCAGCAGTATTTTACACTGGTATAAAATGAACAGTGACACTGAAGAAGCTGTTAATGCTTGTTGCAAATGACAAACATACAGGCCAAAACAAGTGAAAGAGCCCTGTTGGTGGCACAGGAAAAATTGCTCCCCTGGAGCAAAATAGTGGAGCGCTGTGAAGCTCTTGATGTTCTGCACAGCCAGCTGGAATCAGACATAGTATAAAGCAGAGTTTTTGCAAGAACATAAAGCACTGAGTGGAACACCAGAGAGGGTTCAGGGGGAATAAAGAAATAATGGCAAAGAAAATGGGGGAAAGACCAAAAGGCTTTCAAACATTTTTAAAAATCAAATTGATTTCAACAATTCATGTTGGTTTTTGTAGTTATTTTTCATTAACAATTCAAATATCTAATAAAAATTTTACTCAGTAACTGGAGGGGGCTTCCAGTTTTCTCAGATCTAATAACCTCATTCCTTACTGGTTTTGACCTCAGTTTATTTAGTCCTCCTTAATGTTATTGTGTCAATAAAAAAAAAGTTATAGTAAACAATAGAAAATAGATATTTAATAAATCATTAAGATTCCTCCCCTCCCCCCAAAACAATTAAAACTGTATGTTTGCTTTTTAAATACCCTTTTGGCTAGGTCTTCCATAATATATTACAACTGCTCTGCCATTGACTATTAGATGATTTCCTTTCTGGAAATAGGCTAGACATGGGAAGCATAATATAACCAATTTACTCAGTGTTTTCTGGGGTGGTGCCATCAGGTCAGAGTATCACATGCAAGAATATCAATCTCGTGAATGCTGTATTATAATTATTTTTTTTTCTCATCAGGAAACCCCATTCAAGATTGTATGTTGCATAATAAAAGACAACACCTGCCCCAAATTACTTAGTCTTCATAGACAAGACAGAAAAGGGAATAACAAAACTTCTTTTCTCCCAAACTGTTTTATAGATTGGGCAGTAATAGATTTACACAAGGTCACATAGGAAATCTATGGAAGACCTGAGAACTGAACACAGATCTTCTGAGTTCCAGCCAGCTGCCTGTCCTATAAGATTATTCTTTCTCCTACTCTCACATTAGCAACAGAATAACCTGTAGCTTTACAAACTCAAGAGGAACAAGCTCACCCCTCCACAGAAGTTGCCTTGACTGTTATATTTATTATTAATTAATAAGAGTTGAAATACAATTATGGCTGCAAAACACATTCACATTTTACTCTGACTCAAATTTTACTCTGGTTTATAGCTGTCAGGAATTATGTTTTTAAAAAAGCAAATCCTGCTCTCTGACCACATGTGAGAACATTAAATATTCTTGTTCTATATACAGCCTCCTTTTTCATAGTCAGTGTTGCCTGGGGCACACCCAGTGTGTTTATCCCTGACAAGAGGAGTGAGTTAGGCATCATTGTGACAGGCTGTGTGTGCCTTTCCCTCATCGGTGTGTAAAAGGGTTAAGCTCCTTCACTGGAGCAAGGAAAGAGAATTGTCTCATCTCGCAGAGACTGCAGTAGTTGCTATGTATGGAAGGAAGGGCATTCAGCTATGACTTATTAAAGAGAAAACCTGAAACAAGATGGGTTGGGTTTGGTGGTTGAGACAGGCAAGAAGCAGTCTCTCTATTGGACTAGAGAGGACTTTTTACCCCCTAACATCAAGGGACCATGTTTATTTATATCCTTCCTCTAGATAAAGGAAATATTTATAACTTAAAAACAATACTCCCCCCATCCCCACTAGTCCCATATAACTGTGAGCTGGCCGCACAGAGAGTGTTTGTTCTGAAATCATCTGTATGGAATCCCAAGTGTCTTTAAACACAGTGTCATGAGAGTACAGAAAATTACCACCTTTAGCCTTGGAACACAAACTTAGGCACACCCATGCAGGACACATTTATCACTGCCTGTTTTCTGAACTGTCTGTCAAGATGAATATTTAATGGCTTTCAAATACACATCAAACCACCTGCTCAAGCCAAGGCTTTTTGTCAGTTTTTTAACCCATCAGTTAGCTGTGCCTGTAACATCCCCTATCTGAGCATGCGGCAGGTCTTGCATTAAAATACTGGTTTTGGCCAGTGTTTATAACAGAGTTTCATCCTTTTGCATGACCTCCTGAGGTCCCTTCCAATCCTGATATTCTATGATTCTATGATTCTATGCAGGACTTCAGAATTTTTTTCCTCTGACTGGCTTCAGCTTACAAGACATAATAGAACCATTGCAAAAATGCATCATTGCAGGACGTAGCATCTCCACAGCTTGCATTTATGAAACTACAGGATTAATGTTCCAATTCCTTGGAAGATCCATGGATACAAGCCTCCCAGCCATGTTGCCAAAATGCTCCAATTCATACAATTGCCAATGGTTCTGTTTTTTAGTGATATGACTGTGCAACTTCTGGAAATTGTCCACTTTGATCTCTGCTTTTTTTGGGGGAAATAATAGCTGCAGTGTTAAGTTGGCTTTCTGCCACAGGAAGCAATGAAATCCTTGCTAAGCCCATCTCATATTTGTCCTCTTGTCATCTTCAGTGCTTGAATTCATGTGCCCAGCTGAGTAGTTATACAGCCATTTTGCATACATTTCAATACTCAGCTGATAAGGTTTATTCTGAAGGATGCTCTTTAGCCCACTTGAAAGCAAATCATGTCAGCTGTGTCACTTTAACAGGGACATTTCATCTTCCCTGTTTCTCATTTACAATAAATATCAGATCTCTACACTCAAAATATTCTGCCACTCATTTAAATGAAATGCTTTACAGTTTTATAGCATCTTTCCTTTCAAGAGGTTTAACAACCATTGACTAATTCAAACATTAAATTCTCCTATGAAATAAGTAAGGGATATATAGGGACTGCTTCACCTGCCGCAGAAATAATGCAGCCACTTTTGGGGTATAGTACAGCAGCTGTTTAACTCAGCAATTCTACACATGTAGAGGATACCATATCCAACCGAACTGTTGGGGAAACTTAAGTAGAAGAATGTAAATATCTGAGCTGAAATTTGGCCAGAACAAAGAAGGTTCAACCCTTCTTGTAAAAAGCACAATGGGATTATTAATGATGTCTTAGTCCAAAGACAAACCCTCCAGGGTCTGTCTTCACTGCAGACTTAATCCTGGTGCTCATCACCCAGGTCTAAGCACTCAGGTTAGTTTAGCCTGGGTGTTAACAACCACATTGCAAAGCCTCGCCCTACTTACTGTGTCCTTACTGATGCTATACTCACCCACATATGTTGCTAGAACTTCTGAAAACATAACCCATGGCTCATTGTGCTGCTGTAAGTTGAGCCACACTATGATTCTTTCCCAGTGAATTGTGGGGGGACTTGTCTGTCTTTTTGGGAACACAGGAGGAATTGTGGGAAGACACTGGAGGACTATCAGGGCTCAAATGGTTTAGCCTGTGTCCTCTATGCAAAGTGGGGCAAGGAGGGTGCCCAGCCTGAATGAAAGCTGTACCCAAGCTCTCGTCTACAACATAAGACCGGCCACACTGTGTCAGACCAAAGGTCCATCTAGTCCAGTATCCTGTCTTCTGACAGTGGCCAATGCCCCAGAGGGAATGAACAGAACAGGTGATCATCAAGTGATCCATCCCCTGTCGCTCATTCCCAACTTCTGGCAAACAGAGGTTAGGGACACCATCCCTGCCCATCCTGGCTAATAGCCATTGATGGATCTATCCTCCATGAATGTACCTAGTTCTTTCTGAACCCAGTTATTGTTTTGGGCTTCACAACATCCTCAGGCAAGGAGTTCCACAGGTTGACTGTGTGTTGTGTGAAAAAAATACTTCCCTTTGTTTGTTTTAAACCTGCTGCCTATTAGACACACAGTCCCAGAAAAGCCAGATACCCTGGTCTGAAAGCATCACTCAACTTGGGTGACAGATTTTTTATGTGTGAATGGGAGGGGAGTTAGGGGTAACACTTGAGTAAGAACCTGAGTTAACTCTGAATTGAAGATGTATCTCCCACTGTCAAACTGGAACATTGGTTCAGTTCTGGTGTAACAGGAGTAGTGCCCTTTCCTTCCTTGCAACACTGAAGTGTTCCATGGAGATTTCTCAGAGAAGCCTGACTAGCTTGTGAGAATCATAGTACAGAAAGGGGAATGGTCATTGGCCCCATCATAAGCAGCTTTTAAAAAAGAATCCCTCTATTTATGTATGTTGTAAAACTATAGTTATACTAGAGTTGTAGGAAGGTCCACAGTTAAGAAGGCAGTTGAGTACATAGCCTATATTTAAGGTTATTCAGGTAAATGATGCAAACATTAACATGGACTATACATGTAGTTGTAGAAGCAAATGTTATTAATGGAAAGTGACAGGCTTGACTCCTAATTACCAGTTACACTGGTAATTGGGAGTCAAGTCAGTACAAGGTAAATTAATAGCAGGCAGACATGTAAGTAAGCCAGTCTATACTCAAAGCACTGTGTGTCTTCATTATCTAGGAGCTGGCACTTAAGATGTTTGGTGTAGGTATGTCATATTTCCCTGGAAAGCCTCTGCTTCTGACTGGTGGCTAATCACACTTTCTCTGCCTGCAGAGACCTTAGGTGCCTAACAGGCATTTATGCCTTTGAAAATCTCCCCCTAAATGTTGATTCAGTAAGCTGGTTACTGTACTAGCCTACTAAACTGACCCTTGAATAAGCTGAAGCCCCACACAACCAGTGACTGGGTATGTAACCCTACATTGCTTTTATACGTACTTATATTTGATACCATTTCCAGGCTTGGTAGTTACTGGAATAAAAATAGCACGCTTTTGCTGTTGGGGCAGATTCTGGGATTGGCAAGGTGTAGTAATTTCACGTACCATGGAAGTGGAGCTCTTTTACCATATGTAGGAATGATACAGAAACTGACACCAGCTGTAGCAAAACCATTAGGACTGTATAACTTCTGTAGGATAAATTGCACAGGGTTCATGTGGAAATCCTCTACGTTATCTCTGTTCTCACTTTCTGCTCTCTGCGCCTCTTGCTTTGTCTCAATTGTTTCTGTCTTTGTTATTTATTGTTTGTATAATGACAATCCAACAGTATACTATATGCGTTAGACAGCTATAAGGACAAGGTCACTGCTCCCAGGAACTTATGGTGAGATTTACAAAGGCATTTACATGCCTAAAGATGCAGATAAGTGCCCAATGGGATTTCCACAAGCACTTAAGTAGGTTAAGGCTTTGGGGCAGGGACTGTCTTTTTATTCTGTGTTTGTACAGCGCCGAGCACAAAGGGGTCCTGGTTCATGACTGGGGCTTCTAGGTGCTACAACAATAGCAATAATAAATAATAAGAGATAAAAAATCATGAGTCAGATCCTAAAAACCATGAGATATTTTAAAAACATTAAAAAGACAGACAATGCCCTCCCTGTCTAATGTTTGACCTCCCCCTGCCCATTGTGTGTGTGTGCGCGTGCGAGAGGGAGACTTCGTGTTGTCCAGCCTCCCGAATGTATTGGCTCAGGTGATTTCGGCCCCTGTTGAAGGAGTTCTCACCTCCACATCTGCCCATCCCCTCTCCAGCAATGAATTCCAACCCCCCACTCTACAAATCTATCCTGTCCCCACATCAATTTGACACCCCCCCCACCAGTTCAGGCTCAGCCCCAGCCCCTCCAGCCTCCCCTCTGCTTCTCCTTGTGTTCTTCACCACACCCAAGCCTGCAGGGGGGCTGAGCCCCCTCTCCCGCTTCCCAGGTTAAATGCTGCAGGAAGGGAGGGAGAGGAGCAGAGGAGCTGTCCCCATTGCTCCTAGGAGGGGAGGGGAAGGGAGGGGAGGGGAGGGTAAATGGAGCCTCCTGGAGCTGCTGGGTTCTTCCTGCCATGGGTGGCAGGTGAAACTTCCCCTCGGGGAGGCTAGCACCCTCTCCTTCCTCTTCCGCCCACGGCCCTGCCCATGCTCCGCCCCGGGTCCCGCCCCTACTCCCGTTTGGCCCCCTCCCCGCTCGCCTCCCCGCATCCCTCCTCGACTCTTCCCTTCCCCTGCAACGCCCCCGCTGCCCGCCACTCCCCACGTCCCTCCGCTCCACCACGCACCCCTTCCCCCGAGGCGCCCGCCGCTTCTGCCCTCCGCGTCCCTTCTCTCCTCCCCCCCGACACCCCCACCCCCCCACAGAGGGAGCAGTGGGTGGGAGCGGCCTCGTGGGGGGGGGGGGAGAGGAGGTACGCGGTGAGCAGCGAGGACCTCCAGAAACGGGGCGGGGGGGTGGATTGGAGGAGAGGAGAGGAGCGGAGGGACTCCGCCAGGCAGCGGCAGGCGGTGGAGGTTTAGGGAAGGGGAAGACCAGGGACAGGAAGAGGCAGAGTGCAGACAGGGCCACCACGGCCCAGCTGTCTGTCGGCGGCGGCTGCTCCAGGGGAGGCTTAGTCTCCCCTGGCCTATTAAACCCACCACCTCTGCGGCTCCCTCCTCTCCTCTCCCCTCCCCCCCAGTCCTGTAAGAGTGGCTTCAGGGTGCTGAGGAAGAGGGAGAGAGCTCTTCAGACAGCAGCTCTGATTGGTTGCTCAGCCCCGGATGGTAGGCTTGGGGGGCAAGCAGCCAAACAAGAGGGAGTTCTGCCCCTGACAGGGCTCAGATTCCCATGAGGGGAGAGCTTCTTGCATCATCATAAGGCTGGCTCTAGCCCAGCCAAAATTCGGTTACAAGAAAATCGTGAGAAGTGACAACACTAATAATAATAATAATAATAATTCTATTGAAAGTCAACATCAGATTGAGATTGGGTAGGTCCTTGGATATGGCTGCAAAGACCGACAGTCATCCTCCAATTTGGCAAGGGGGGGGACTCAAGACAGCAGGGAGCTACAGGCTGCAGTTAACATCAAGCTGTGGTTGCTGTGTCAGCATTATGCAACGTTTAAGTAAAAATAAATTTTAAGTGCTAGACATAAGCTCTTCAATCCTTATGGAGAAAAACACCACAGTAAAAAGCCAGTGGAGGATTGTGAACTGTGATTGAATGTGGTCAGAGCAGCCAATTCCTCTTGCAAAGTGAAATTATGAAGGTTTCATTTGCTCACTTTGCTGTGACTGAGGTAACATGCCTCCCACATGGAAACACTTCAGAATACAGTGTTGTGACTCTACCCTTCTCCATTACCACAACGTGCAAAGCAGCACTGTTTCATTTCTCTTTTGATTGCTGCAGTGCTCATGAGCTTGCTGTCCCCTACAACATTTGAGCCTTTTGTTCTAAGCCAGGGGCAGGCAAACTTTTTGGCCTGAGGGCCACATTGGGTTTCCGAAATTGTATGGAGGGCCGGTTAGGGAAGGCTGTGCCTCCCCAAACAGCCAGGCGTGGCCTGACCCCACTCTGCTTCTCACCCCCTGACGGCCCCCCCCAGGACCCCTGCCCCATCCACCCCTCCCTGTCTCTTGTCTGCCCCCCCCCCCCCGCAGCCCCATCTAATCCCTCCTCTTATTCCTGACTGCCCCCCGCTGGGAACAGCAGGGGAGGGGAGGGGCTGGGGGCTAGCCTCCCGGGCCAGGAGCTCAGGAGTCAGGCAGGAGGGTCCCGTGGGCCGGATGTGGCCTATGGGCCGTAGTTTGCCCACCTCTGTTCTAAGCTGTAAAACCAGAGTGCCCAAGCTGGGACTGACAAGCAGTTGCCTTCCTGTGGCTGCTTTAGGTAGCATACTCCTGCCCCGACTGAAGTCAATAGGAGCTTTGCCAAGGACTTCCATCAGAGCAGGATCGTACCTCACAGGAGTCCCTGTGCAAGAAGGGCCCTGTGTGCTATTGCTTTTTGTTAGCTAACATTGTCCCTCTTTAAAAAAAAAAACCACCAGGGCCATTTCCTGTGGAAAAATTCAAACATTGGAAATTACTGCTCACTTCTACAGATGGGATTCTTTTCACAAAATTGCCCTTCTCTTGTTTAAATCAAAAGCTTTTGTAGCACCAGATCTGTCTTCAGTGTTTACTATTTTGTACTCTAATAAAGATTTAATGTTGCAGGTGACACTCTGGTGAGGAGAGAAGAAATTCTTCCCCACGTACAGTGAGTGCTGAATAGCTCAATGATTCTCAAAAATTGTCCCTACTAGAATCCCCTGTGGAACATAAATGGATGAAACCAATACACCAGGATTAGAAATGACATGCATTTCCATGGAAATTACTCTAAAAACCTATTGCAGAAAATAGAGATTGAAATCCTTTTGTAGAATTTTAAACCGATGGAATTTAACAGAGACGTATATACCTGCCACAGAATTCCACATGTTGTTTTGAAGTTCTATAGCATGAATGTAATTGCCTATTAAATTCCATAAGATTCTTCCCATAAAGGTTTGTCTAATTCTCTCTCTTTTTCTTCCATATTGTGGTTTCATAATGTGAAATAGTGCACTAATAAGGATTAAATAGCTTGCGAATTATATGATGCATGTACACAGCAACACCTGAGGGCAGGATTTGTACCAGAAAGCAAGAACAATATATATCCTGTTACATACACAAGGCCAAATGCTGCAGATCTCACTCAAGTAGTATCTAAACTGTTTTCAAAGGACGTTTTACTTTTTCATTCATAGGATTTAAGGCTAGAAGGGACTGTTACATCTAAAACAGTCTTGATTTGAAAACATTAAGAAATGAAGAATCCACAGCTTCCCTTGGTAGTTTGTTCTAATAGTTAATCACCCTCATTGTTCATGTTAGAATTTAGGTGTACACTTTTAATTTGTCTGCCTTCAGTTTTCAACATTTGATTCTAGTTATACCTTCCCCCACCATGAAGGTACTTATAAATTGCAATCAACTAACCTCCCAATCTTCTTTTCAATAAAATAAACAAATTTAGCTCTTTAAGCCTCTCACTGTAAGGCAAAAAGAAAAGGAGGACTTGTGGCACCTTAGAGACTAACCAATTTATTTGAGCATGAGCTTTCGTGAGCTACAGGCATGTCCTCCAGTCATTTTTTGTGGCTCTTCATGAATTCTCCCAATTTTTCAACAGCCTTTTTAAAAATGTTGACACCAGAAATAGGTGGAGCATTCTAGTATTGGTATCTCACCAGTGCCATACACAGAGGTAAAATCTGCTTCTTACTCATACTCCTTTCTTTATACATTCAGGAATCACATTGGCCCTTTTTGACACATCGTCACCCTGGAAGTTCAGTTGCTTGTCCACTTTGACTCAAAAATCTTTTGATATTGTATAGTACTAGGTTTTTAAATTAAAATATTGTGTGATACTAAATCAAACGTCTCATAAAAGTTAAGTATGTTACATGTATGCAATTACCTTTATCAGCCACACTTCTAATCTCATCAAAGAATGAAATCAGGTGTGTCTGACAAGACCTATTTCCCAAAAAACCATGTTGACTGGCATCAGTTATATCCCTATCTGTATCCGCTGAATTCCATATCAGCTTTTCCATTATTCTGCCTGGGACTGATGTCAGGTTAACCAGCCAGTAGTTACCTGGATGAATACACGTGCCTTTTTTGAATATTGGCACAACATTAACAGACCAGGGAGCTCCTCAGTACTTTTAGGAATTTTTTTGTTAGCTAACATTGTCCCACTTAAAAAAAAATCACTTTAAAAAAAAACCTCAAGGGTCATTTCCTATGGAATGGTAGACCTACTGATTTAAAAATATTTATCCCTAATAGATGTTGTCTAACAGCTTCCTCAGGTGCTAGTGGGACTGGAAAGTACTTCATCATCTTCATGTGAAAAGAGTACAGCATCCTGCTTCTTTCCAAATACAAAATGTAAGTATTTATCAAACACTTCTGACTTTTCTGCATTATTATTAAGAATTTTACCATCTCCCTAGTAATGGGCCTAATGCTTGAAAAAGATCTGTAAGCTTTCGTTCATGCTTCAACTGGAAAATTAATTGCTATCAAATAGATCAGTGTTACATTTCTATGTTCCTTTTTCTCCATCTCTATAGAAATTGTGTATAGTATGAGTTTCATCAGCAGTCATTGAAGTCAATGAGAATCTTTCCATAGTCTTCACTGGGCTTTGGATCCGACCCCCCGTTGAATTACGGATTACCCTGAGGAGCTTTTTCAGATGCTCCTACCCTCCCCACCTTCATCACTCTTCTAAAGTGATTAATTAAAGACAACAAATCCCTCCAGTAAGTAGACATCTGATCCATATTTTTGCAGGTAATTCCAAGTAGGGAGCTGGTACCTCCAAGAACTGAATCCTATTTTCCATTTGCCATCCTATCATTTTACTATAATCATTAATGTTGTCTTGGTAGTATGCAAGACGTTGCATATTCCGTATCAGTATTGATCTTGAACCACTGGAATGCCCGAAGCATGACAAACAAGAGTCTCTCATATTGATGCTAATGAAGTTGTTAATGCAAATTCCGAAACAATAACAAAATGGGATTTCAAATTGTGTAGCAGAATTCCAAACAGTATACTTTTTACTATGGTCATCTTTCAGTGCAGAGTCGTAGATAAGACTTTTCCGATAGACACTGTTGCAAACTGTCAGATTACTGTGAACTTTGGACATTGGTTGACCTTTTTATTAAAGTGTTTTTGAGTATAACACAGTGCTAAGGTGATGTGACAAAACTCTGGAAACAAAGCCAATTGTGTTTGAGCATTTTGGCTAGAAAAGGCAGATAGTGATGCTGGAAAAGTCATGGCAGCAAAATATTGTTCAAATGAAGAGAACATTTAAAACTATGACTGTGGTAGGAAAGGTCTGCAACAAAAACACAAACCTAGTCCAGTAGTGATTGAAAGTTGCTCCCACTGAGGACTGCTGTGGAGGCTCTATGAAGTAAATCATTGGTCTCAGCCCAGTCTCTAGTTGACAGGACTCTGCTTTGCAATTGATACCCTAGTTGGTAAATGGCAGGAGGGGCCAAGAATTGAATTGACAAAGAGACTGAGCTACTATCACTCCCTTAGATTGGTCCCTGAGAGTCAAGATTAAAGGCACACCAGCAGACCTAGAAGTTTGCCCTGACTCTGCCCATGCTGTCCCTGTCCTCTGATTAGAGAACTTACTACACCCTCAAGGTCTCCAGACCTGTCGATCAAACATTTTATGAGCAGTAAATTAACTAAAGAAAATCTTGAACCAGATCCTTTGTCCTTGGTCAGTCCCCCTTGCACCACTGCAGCAACAAAAGTGGACTGAAAATGGTAGTCATGGAGGATTCAGCAGGTGTAAGGCTGGCATAGCCGCCACCCCACATCAGTCTAGGTGGTGATTGGGGGTAAGCTTGGTTTGTGGAGCAGCTCGCTGGGAGCTTCTATCCATCAGTGCATGTCAAAGCGGCCTTGAGCCTGTTCTAAATGGCATCATGGGCTGGTTCATTCTTTGGCGGCCCCCAGAATCTTAGGGTCAGACAGGTGGCATAAAGCCATCTGTGCTGGTCCATTTCTCCAGGTGTGCCAAGCACTGCCCTGGCTCCTTGGGGAATCTGTCCCCTTATTTCTTGTCCTCATGATCTGAAAACATGGGTATAAGATTACATTTTATTTATTTGCATTACCATAGCCCCTAAAGGCTCCTGTCATGGACCAGAACCGCATTGTGCTAGGTTCTGTGTTGTTTGGCTGGGAAAATACTCTACCTGATTCAGAACGGGGATTTGGATCTGGGGTGCCTACATCCTAAGTGAGTGTGCAAACCACTGAGCTATTTGTGTTTAAGAAGGGCATCTCCATCATTATCAGTTCCTCCTCAATTGTCTTCCATGGAGAGTTGGCATAATCTGAGCACGCCTACTTGGTGAATCCTCCTGGAGTTTAAACATGAGTTATGTGTCAAGCAGGTCAACGATCGGCCAGTGGCATCTAAATGTTGGAGTTAAGTGCCCAACAGTGAGCCATCTGAATCCCCTTGTGAATCTAGTCCTCTGGACCCAAGGCTGATCACATTTAAACAGTCTGATCAGCAGTAACTTCAGTGAAGCCCATGGGGATATACTTATCTAAAAGTGAGAAGAGAATCAGGTACTGTAAAACAGAGCATCCCTAGCCCGCAAGAGTTGTACTACTTAGGGAAATACCATGGCCCAATGACACTTTCCCTCCTTTGAATATTAAAGGGACAATTCATGCAGCAGAGTTAATTATTAACCAGAAAGAGAAGATTCAGTAGCAGGTAATAGTTTGACAATAGTTCCTATTTACAGTTTTCCTTTGCAGCGCTTCCTTTGTACACTTGTTTTTCCTGAAGCAGCTCAAGAGTATGATTTACTTGTTGAGTGACAGGGTGACCTTGAGTGAGAATATGCAGATTCAATTTAGTAATCTGCTAGCAAAATACTTCCTATGTGTATCTGAAATTGGGTTCATATGGCCAATGAAGATTTTATCAAATCCCTTCTTTCACTTTTGTGGGGGAGCGTATTGACGATCAACTCAGTGGGCATTTGGCAAGACTGCTGTTCATTTTAGATAGCTCCTGCCATTTCCGCTCCTGAGAGATCTGGTTTTTTGTATCCCAATGAAGTAATTATTTAAAGTCAAAGACTTCTGGTTACCTGGCAACCTATAAATGAACTGTTTTGGAAAAGGATAAACCTATTGAATGTCTTTCACAGTGTTCTCGCTCCATTATAAAAGAGATTATTTGTTGAATGATCTGTTGAATATAAATGGCTTTTCCCTTCTGGAATTTTTCTGTAGTCAGAAAAAAGTTAGTAAAATCTATATATAATTAAAATGGTAACAAACATTCTCTCAATCCTGTCAACTCACACTACTTGCTCGGGAGCTTCACTTCTCTTTAACGGACTAACAATATTTTCTATCTTCCTTCAGTGAATTCAGTGCTTATTAAAAGTAGTAGAGAAGCTAGCCTGACAATTCTGGAAAAGCGAAGACAGAATAGGCAGTGACAGTGCAAGCTTCTCTACTTCATACCTCACTTATGTGACTCAACCCTGCTCTGGAGCGATCAGCATAAAGTTTGGCATTGCAGGACTTGGTCCCAAAATCATGGTCCCTCATGGCCACACACCAGAGACCTGTCAGAACTTTGGTGTCAGCCTTGGGCCAGATGACAGTGTGCTGAGATGTCTTTTCCTGGTCTCCCTTCTCAAACAGAATCAAACAGAGCTCTGTGGCAGAGTTGGAGAACGTTGTTGCTGGTCTCGGAAGTTGAGTGTAAACATTAGGTTCAAATGCCAAACTGGCCTATATGAATTGCTGGAGGACTTCCAGTCCAGCAAGCAGGGAACTGGTAGATGACAAGATGAGACAGCCTAGGGGGAATTGTGGATGGCATTGGAGACCGAGCGGTACTCAAACGTTACTAGTCTTTGTCCACCCTACAATGCGGTCATGTTAGCAACTGATGATTTATGTTCCCAGGTCACGTCAACAGGATCAACTGAGCTATACCCTGAGTTATCTTTGCAGTGAAAACCGCCATAGCAGTTCAATGACCATAGTAGTTCAGGCCGCCTATCCGACTTTTTCTGCAGTAATACAGAGTGTGTGGATTGTGGTGATATGTACTCATCCCATAACAATAGGCTTGAGACCACCAAACAGCCACTGAATTTTGACAACTGTACTACAGGAAGTAAGGCTTTAGGTAGGACCTTGTGTTTGTGTGGTTACTTCCCATTGCTCGAGCCCTGGTCAAGCTGGGACCCAGGGTTCAAGCCCTATTGCTTTGCAGTGTAGACGCAGCCCCACCCCGACTTGGGTCCTGGGATTCCGCCAGAACTATCCCATGGGCCAACTTCTTTTGTCCTCTCCATCCCATGAATCACTAATCGACTCCAGGAAAATGGAATTAACTGACCTTGTAGCCCAGCAATGCAGCGAATGAGAGTTTAACCCTTCCATTGTTTTCTGACCGGTGAGCTGCAAACGCGCCTTTGGAGAACCTTCTGCATTTCTAGTGGAGATGTACCAGAAGAAGTCCTTTACAAAGAGCATTGCTTCACGGACACAGAAGCACAGCCAGATTTTGGTTAATCTCTGGGGCAATGCCAGCAAAACTGTGGATTTTAGTAAGAGGATCAGGAATGACCATGCATTCCAGCAAATAGGGAAGAAGATGGCAGCCCTGGAAATTTACCAGACTGGGGACCAGTGTAGGGAGTGGCTTAAGCAGCTCAAGACTGAGTACAGGAAAACCAGGGACCAGAACCTCACCTCAGGCAACTCGCCAGCATCATGACCATTTTATGAGGAGTTTGACCGGGTGCTGGGTACTGCACTGAGCATGGGGCCAATGATGGTGCATGATGATCTGGTCAGCTGAAATGGAACCAGCTGGCCCCAGAGTCCAGTTGAGATCTGACAGAAGACACTAGTCCCAGAGGCGGCTTTGGAGCCGGACAGCAGCAGTACATCGTGGGGCATACTTGAAGGAGCTTTTTGATGCCCCCCTCCTACTCCCGAACAGCCCACCATGGAACTGGCAGCAGAAACGGAAGGCACGGAAATGCCCTAGAGACTAGTAAGTTTCTGGATCCATTTAAATGTTCATTAATATAGGAATGGGAGGGAATTCCATTCTATGAACCAGTGCCAAAGTTATTAGAAGCCCTGGCTAGCGGTATGCGTCCACTAATGGCAGATTGTATGCCAGCACCTTGACATCCTGCTCCTCCCCTTCCTGCCCCCCCACGCCCCCATGCATGTGGAGTGAAGTTCAAAAATGGCAACCAGGAAATGCAGACAGTAAAAAAGCTCCTTGAAAAGCAAATATTTATGGGAAAGCTGCCGATTTTTTTAGGGCATTCCTGTTACTTAAAAATAATAACCTTCCATTGCCATCGCTGTAAGTACTCTGCTGTTTTAACCACTCAGCGGTGTAACAAGCCACCTGGAAACAGTGAACTAGGGAGTGAGCAAGCAGGTGAAAATACGCTCCATTTACACATCTAGTCCATTTCAGTCTAAGGCTATGTAGTTAAGGCTATGTTTTAGTCAATCAACTTCGTGAAAAAACTCGTACAGATACAGACAGACATCATCTTCCTTTCCAAATGAAAACAGATGGACATCATACCAAAAGGACTAAAGGTAAAAAATCCATTACAATCTACATACCACACAGACTATGCTGACAGCTTGTGCCACACGCTCTCAAAGAAACTGCAGAACCACCTGATCAACATCCTCTACAGCAAACAGGGAAAGATTAAGAATGAGCTCTCAAAACTGGAAGGAATTCATCGGATGAAGTGAGCTGTAGCTCACGAAAGCTCATGCTCAAATAAATTGGTTAGTCTCTAAGGTGCCACAAGTACTCCTTTTCTCTTTGCGAATACAGACTAATACGGCTGCTACTCTGAAACCTTCTTTTACTGCAATTAATCCTGCTATGTCCAGGGAGCTTCTGGAGTCTGAAACATTGCTTTCAATATAAGTTCAGTTTGGAAAAGTAAAACTTGATGTCCTTGAAATTCCACAAAGATTTTTTTCTGTACTCCTGCACTGAGCTATTTGAGCGACTAACCCTGTGTCTTGTCCTGTTCCAGGCCCCTTGTCCTCTAAAGGTTACAGTACCTTCACAGCTCACCCACATTGTAGTAGAATCCTGGGCCAACAGACCATTCCAAGAGGAAGCATTTCTGTGATGAACTTATGGTTGAAGTTCTGGACACAGCCAACCAGCAGGTCTAGTACCAAAGACAGATGGACTTCTGGCTAGAGGAAAGAAAGAGGAAAGGCTCCAACTGGCTGCACAGCATGAAGACAAGGTTTCAGCATTGGAGCAGGCACTTGCTTCGCAGTTCCTGGAACAGGAACAGCAGCTAAGGCAGGAGCACAGAGCTCAGCAGAAAGAACTGTTTGAGCAGCTGCTACCTCTAATCGCCACAAGAGTACCAGCTCCTGATGAACCCACATTACAGCCTGACTCCATGGCTGGGTGGCCCATGCAATCAGGCCCATGAGCAGCTGAGTAAAGTAACTTTGCCCCATGCAGTCTTCCATACTGACCGCTTCCCACATGGATGCCTCCGTCCCCGTGCCCCAGTACCAAGTGCTCAGCAAACATGGAAAAAAGGGAAAGGAGAATGGGGAGCCTGGGGACATGCAACAGTAGGGGATGTCTGTCTTGTACATAGTTTCACTGTTGGCATTTCTTCATGCCCTTTGAGGTTTGTTTTTTTTAAGGTTCTCTTGTGGTAATGGCTGCTGGCCTGTCTGGAAATGGATTAATGTTGTAGTTTTCTAATAAGTGTCAGCAATCAACTTTCTGGATAAAAGAAAGTTTATTTATAATCACTGATTCCTATCACACAATCTGTATTTCAAATAGTAAAGGTAAACACATGATCAGGGACAATGGGGAATTTGTATGCAAACACTATTCCTCATTACAGTTAACTACATGAATCACTTCCTTACATCAATCCATATTGTGAATCAGCTCCTCTCCCCCAATTTGATAAGCGGTCAGGTCATTCTTAAGTACACTGCATGGCAAGCAACCCCTGCATCCCTCCCTCAAATTCCCCACAAGTAATCAGCTCCACCCACCCACCCACAAGCACATTCAGAAAGGTATTATTCCTCCCTCTTACATTGGGCCATGCAAGCCCATAGTGTGGGAGCACAAAGAATCCCTGACTTATGTTGCCCAGATGTATCCAGTTCCATCAGTGGTAGGCAGACTGAGTGTACCAATTCAGTGGCCTCTTGCTGTCATAGGTCCATTCAGGGTGAAACGGTGTACTTCTGGTTTCACAAAGATTGTGAAGAGCACAGCAAGTCACAATAGTGCAGACAGCCTTGATAACATAAGAACGGCTGTACTGAGTCAGACCAAAGGTCCATCTAGCCCAGTATCCTGTCTTCCGACAGTGGCCAATGCTAGGTGCCCTGCCCGAGAGGGAATGAACAGAACAGGTAATCATCAATTGATCCATCCCGTTGTCCATTCCCAGCTTCTGGCAAACAGAAGCTAGGGACACCATCTCTGCCCATCCTGGCAGAGTCTACAGACAGAGTCTACAGACTTTCCAACAGGATTTCAATCTGCCTAAAGCACATTTAACTAAACGTCCTACACCTGCTGAGGTGTAATTAAACTGACTTTTGCCAGGGCTTCTGAAATCAGAATATGGTTTCATAAACCAACATAAAAGGGGATACCTGTGCCCCCACTCCCCCAGAATAACAGTGGGGACAGTAACTCCATTTATAACAATGGCATTTGGTGGGAATAGTGTCCAAGCCTGTCCATGAAAGTAGACTTCTGATTGGTGAAAAACCCTGGCGTCATGAACTTTTCCAGGGCAGCCCACATTGATATTCACAGATCGGCTTCTGAGGTTCACGAGGACCTGCATAACAATGGGGCACTACCCTTTGCAGTACCTATGTGCTCCTTGAGGAGGGCAAACTATGGACATATGAGTTCCATCAATGACCCTGGCACAATTTGGCAACTCCATTCTCTCAAAGCCAGCATTTACTTCAGGAATATCTTTTATGTCTGCCACCTTGTGGTAAACCACATGCCTGACTGCCTCAGAAAACTCCATCTCCACTTTAGTCACAGTCAACTTTCCAACACCAAACTGGTTGGCAGTGGACCTGTAGCAGTCAAGGGTAGCCAGCTTCCAGATGACTATAGCAACTGCTTCTGTACCAGGATGGCCACCTTCATGCACGTGTCTTTGCACCGGAGTTTGGGGGCAAGCTGCTCACAAAGCTCCAGAAATGTAGCTTTCTTCATGCAGAAGTTCTGGGCCCACTGCCAGTCATCCCAGGCCTGCATGATCCCATCAGTCTGTGCTTTTGGCCCTGCTCCTGAAGTGCCACTCTATGTAGAGGGCATCAACAGCTATACCGAGTGTCATGAGCAGCCAGTTCAAGTTGGCTATGTCTGTGACCTCCTCCTCCTCCTGGTTCTGGCCATTAGCTCTCTCAGGCGCCTTCGGTGGGTCAGAAAACACCACCAGCGTCTCACAGAAGCTTTGCCCATTTCCTGATACAGGTATGAAAGCACAAGCAAGAGAAGTTCTTCAAAAAGCACCTCCTCTATGTTTCTGGGTCTGGTTGCTAGGAGCACACAGACCAAAACGAGTGCTTGGCAGGCTGTGTTGGTGGGCTGTTCAAACAGCCTGTAACATGCAGGGTGGAAAAGTCAAGATTTCCCAAACTGCACCACAGTCAAAGGGTTAGAACGACCACATTTTGAAGGGCACTAGAAAATCTGAGATCGAGTTGGTTGAACTCAGGTCTGCGTGCTGTAGTGTGGACACCAGAGCCCCAGAGTTCAAGCCTGGACTAGAAAATTCTCAGCCTAGGGTTTATAATCAGTGTAGAAGCTCAAGCCCTGGGTCCTCTATCTGCTGACTCAAGTCCCACTAACCCTGGGCTTACCCTGCAGTGTGGACATACCTCTCAAGGTGAAAGATGTCATGTCCTATTAAGGATCTACTTGGCCAGAGACCCAAAGCTTTATGAAAGAAATGTCACACCTGAGAGCATTTCTGCATTACCTCTATTCAAATCAACTTAGCTCCTTACCACTACCTTAAAAGAAACACTAAAAGGGAGAAAAATAAAGGGTTAAGAAGAGGTGTCTGGAATGGATATTTGCCAGTATTAATTACCTGCTACCCACATAGTACCAAATTATAACTTGACTGGTTGCAACATAGCCTTTTCACCGCTGCTGCTACAATGTGAATGAGAAAAAATAAAGCCAGGAACTAGAGGAGTTAAAAATCTCAAGAAAGGAAAAAGCACATGCTTCCTTAATTATGCTTGGAGCCTGTTCTTGCTAATGGGCGTCCCTTTCCAAGCTAAGTAGTAGAGGAGCAAGCTCATGCTGGTTTCTGTAAATGCACCAGCAGAAGTAGCACACGGGCATGCCGCTGTAACTATCTGGCACACAGCTGTCCGATTTGGTATTTACATTATTTCAGACAGAAATTGAGGGGCAGATGTATAATCTGGGAACATATCCAGATTCTAAAAAATTGAAGCACTCAATGGAGGGGGTTTTTGTGTGTGGGTTTTTTCCTTCTGATTGTGCTGGTAGCAGTGATCTATTAAAAACCTAAAGCAAGAAGAAATATGTACTTTATTCTTCACATTTTTATACATAAAAGATTCACAGTTGATTTAATTTTGTAGCATACAGTGAAACAGCCTGATTCTCACTTACAGTAAGGCCCCTTCACACCATGCTAGAAGTGCAAGAAAGTGCATGTAGATAAGCTTCTACACAACCCTGTGTAAAGGGGCCTTACTGTAAGTCAGAATCAGCCCCAAATTGTTCAGTCAAATGCCAGTCAACAAGAGCATCTACAGTGTGTTTAATTTTTTCCCGTCACAATTCCTGTTTTTAAGTTTATAATGTAGTTATTTCCCCGTATAAGGATTCTCCTATTCTGTCTGCATTATCCTCTGAAATCTCAAGAAAGTGAGGATTTAGATAGGACTTCGTGTCTCTACAGTTACTTCCCATAGCTATAAGTAGCAGAGCAGAAATCACCATAGCTAAAGAGACTGGTTTTCTTAGTGGCAGAATACAGTGGTTCAAATGTCCATGGGAAAAACTGCAAAGTAATCACAGAATTATTATCTGCTCCCTGTGAATAAAACTATTGCTGGTTCTGTACTGGGTGAAGAGATAAAAATACCTGCCTGGCCTAACTTCAGCTACATCTCCTCCAGCAACCATTTTCTGAGCCTCTTGGAACAACACAGACTCTCTCTCTGCTTATTCTTCCTACTGCTGTATGGTTAGAATAATACACAAAAAAACCCTTGCTCAGGAGTAGTCAAAACTCATTCTTCCTTTAGCGTGTGCTTTGAGGTTACAGACAGAGGCTTACATGTTGGAAGATGCTGAGAAAAAGAGGATGATTGTAAGGTTTGCTGTCTACATTATAATGATGGCAAGGTCATCAGAACAAACAGGAGAAAGCTTTGCTAGAGCTATTGTTTGTTACACTGTACTTTCATCTCTGGGAGAGTGAAAGGGCTACAGAATACTGTGGAAAAGTAATTACAATATTTTCAGCCTCAATTAATTCATCCCCCACCCCCCAGAAAAATACCCCAAACCCAAAGCTGTTTTTCTATGGAAATGTCACATCCCACAATCATCATAATTGGGCTTCATGATGAATGAGAGCTGTGATACTGAACAGGAGATCAATAGGCATTGGCTCCTTTACTTGTGAAAAGATGGGAAACAATCAGATCATTCTTGAAGACTTGAAAGCATAGCAGTAGGCTTTGTCTGAAGAAAGAAAGGAAGGAAGAAAGAAAGAACTGAACACACCAAACAAACAACAGAACACTGGGGTGCTTCAAATGCTAAGGCTACATTCTTTACATAATTACAGCGGAGGAAGTCAAGTTCTCTTAGTCTTGGATCAGAAGCTGGATGTTTCTACAATATTGACTACAAGATAAAGTGATTGAATCAGCAGGAATTAATCATGCAGCAAGGGAATGTGCACAAGTTAGAAATGGCTGTAAATCAATCAAGTGAGAAGGTTGTGGAAGACCCCTTAAGATCGTTATGTCACCAAGCTTCAGACATGCACTCCACCACTTTAAGCTGAAATATATAGTAGAACATCTTTATTATATATTCAAATAATTGTAAACATTGTTTAGGTCTCTGGCCTAATTATTAGTATTTGGGTGACTGGGAGTCTAGTCCCATTTCTGCAATTGACCCATTGTGTGACCTTGGATGAGCCATTTGTCAAATTTTCAAACCTGGGAACTTAAAGTTACACACCTAAACCAGCTCGTAGCCATGTAAGAGTTATGTTATAATTTGTGTAGTATCTGCTTGTGCTCTGGTTGAAGTCAGAAGCAAAACGCAAGTGAATTTCAGGAGGATAAAGTGGCAGCCCATGGAGACTATTTATCATATAGAGATTGGAAAAAAAAACCACCCTTTTTTATAAATTTATTTTCTTTTTTCTAAAACAAGGAAGGACCTGCAGATTAAACAAGTGTATTCCAAACACGGTCAGGTACACACCTTTCTGGAGTTCAATCAAATACTTAATGGAATTCAGTTGAATATATCACTGTGCACCATGCAGTGCAATAATTATGCACAATTAAAGCCTACTGTGCAATTTTGCTACCATAAAAGCTCATTGACTCACACCAATTTAAAAAAAAACAAAAAGGCCCTGTTACAGAATCCCTTTCCATGATTAAATGCCAATTCACAATTTCATCTACATGGCTCCTGTACATTTTCTAATTGTGTTCCTTCTTTCTTTTCATGGTTGTGATGTTTAAAGCCTAAGCACTAAAGAGGGGACCAGAATTGACATTAAAACAGCTTAGGAGGACATTTCCATGCTCAGTGTTTAGCAAATGTGCTTCTGATTCCACCCTTCTGTGGTTCTTTTGTTTAAATGGTACATAGTGAAGGACTGAATAATTACAAAAACAATTATGGCACTTAGTAAAGGTCTTATAAATAAGGAAAGCTGTGCTCATGCTGTATGATAATGAAATGTGCATGCTCATTGCTTTGTATGAAAACCACAGCAACTGTTAAGTGTAAGGTGGTTAGTCACTGCCAGAACAACTGGTGTAAAAAAGACTAACCTACACATTAGGCTGGGCTAACCGTATAATATATAGTTTTAAAAGGTCAGCTAAACATGGGTCCCTTTACAAAACAGTACAGAATTTCTAAAGAGTATGTTGTTTAATTCCATTCCAAAATCATGTAACAGGCACTTTAATGTAAGTTGCAAAGGGGAAGTCCTCCAAGGAACTAGCAGAAACGGTGTTCACATTCAGTTGCACGGGTTTCTCAATTGTCAAGGAGATGAACAACCACAGAGACTTATGGACTCATTCCTACTCATGGGTGCTAAGCAATTCCTTCTTTCATCTCCACCTTGTCAGGAAACTTGACATGAACTCCTGGCCCATTTTTGTAAATGGGAGTTTTGCCTTTGACTTGAGTGGATCTGGGATTTTACCCTTAGCCTCTCTCTCTCTCTGACGCTAACTGACCACCTGCTTTGCTCACCTCAGGGCTAGACTGCTGCGACATACTAAGTGACCCAGAAGTAGAGCTGGTTGAAGGTTTTGCATTTTCAGTTATGTTTCCTTCTGTTTTCCCTCCAACTTCAAAGTAAAATTTTCAGATTTTGACATTCCAACAAAAGTTTGCAAAAATAAGTAAATAAACAAACAACCTCCACCCCCCCCCCCCCCCGCATCCTATTTTTTTTTAATGCAGTCATCTGGCAACTACAAATGATTCATCAAGTAGCCACCTAACTACTAGGCAGGGTAAACAGAGGACACCCTAATAATCCAATTGCAGTTGTGCCTACCTCAGCTGCTTACCTCAGGGACTGCCTTTTCCTATGCCACGATAGAAGCTTCATTTAATAGCTACGCTTTGACCAACCAAGCCCAGATTCAGACTCATGGGGCTTGGGGATGAGGCATTCTCAGTGGCTGAATGCTCTCTCTGATCAGGCTGAGGCTTAAAATCTTTGGAGCAGAATGCCAGACTCATCTCCTTCAG
Source organism: Caretta caretta (assembly GCF_965140235.1). NCBI lineage: Eukaryota > Metazoa > Chordata > Testudines > Cheloniidae > Caretta > Caretta caretta. The sequence goes on along the minus strand of NC_134216.1, from coordinate 16,949,242 downwards.
CAGCTCCTAGACTAATACCATTTAAATAATTAAACAAATTGCACAATGGTCAAGAAGCGATGTGCCAGAGACACGCTGGGAATAGGTGCTAAAGAGCCCACTGACAGTTAGGTCAGGAGAGTTCTTGACAAGGCATGGACAGTCGACACATTCCCCACTGAATCAAAACCATTCACTGCCAAGTGTGTGGATGGAGTATAGCTCCTTACCTATAAAGGGAGATGCACGGTAAATGGAACAAATCATTTTATGATACTTCTCCAGCCAGGCTGGTTCCCATTTGTTTGCATGGGACTATGGACTATCAAAAATGACGTTATGGTACCTGTTGTACATTGCTGGCACTACACTCAAGTTAATGGTAAAATAATTTCATTAGGGGCCTATATTACAATGTCCAAATGAGGGCAATACAATGTCAAAGCAAGTCTGTGCAGACCACATAGTGGATCAAAATGAAACAGTGTCACTATGCACTTATGTTAATAAGATTATGATTGCAAGGTCAAGGGAAACTGATGTCTTGGCAAGTCACTGGGAACCATTTTAGGATGTCAAGGTGATAGGCAAACGTGGCAAAGCATGTTGCGGTTACACAGCTGTGATTGCAGGGTCATAGGACAACATGGCTGTTGAAAGGGATAAAATAGGAGTGTGTTTCTGGAGGGAAAATGTTTACATACCCTAACAATAGGAAAGATATTTTTGAACTTGCCATAGCACATTTAACACAGCACAATCACGTGTTATCCCTAAGGCTACAATTTAGTCACAGATATTTTTAGTAAAAGTCATGGACAGGTCATGGACAGCAAACAAAAATTCGTGGCCTGTGACCTGTCCATGATTTATACTATAAATACCCCCTGACTAAATCTTGTGGGGGGAAAGGGGGAGGAGAGGGTTGGCACCGCTGGATGGGGGCTGCTGCTGGGGTGGGGCAGTGGCTTCAGCTGTTGGGGGCCATTGAGCAGCAGCTGCTCTGCCCACCCCAGGACTGCTGCCAGGGGCTGCTGCCTGTGGCTGCTCCAGGGGACTGCTGCTGGGGGCCTCTGATCAGTGGCTGCTCTGGCCGCCCCAGGACTGCTGATGCAGTCTGCTGACAGCGGCTGCTCTGGCTGCCCCTGGGACCCTTCCTAGCGGTCCCCAGGGCCAGCCACACCGGCCACTGCTCGGGTGGTCCCCCGGCTGGTGCAGCTAGCTGCGGGGCCACCTGAGCATCCAGTTGCAGAGCTGCTCCTGCAGCGTCTGGTGTGGCTGTCCCGGGGGCCACCTGAGCAGCTGGCCCCATAGCCAGCTGCTTGGGAGCCCTCGGGTCAGCCACACTGGTCACCGTAGAAATCATGGAGCCCTAGTTATATCTTAAACCATTTAATCCTACAGCACTGACCAATGTCACATGCCATTAGGAAAATATTTATTTTGCCAATATACTATTACATAAATCTCTATAAACAGTTTATTCATCAACTGTACTTCAGTATTACAGATTATGTTAACATAATGTATGCAACTTCTCTCTGTGTTAAGAGAGGATCATACTCTCTATTGTAAAAAGTCCAGAAGAACAATGGAGCTTTTGTGTGGTTATCAAACATTAGTGCATACTGCACATACTAATTACTGTTTAAATATATCAGGCCCAAATAGTGTATGCTTGATCATATAATCTCTGGATGAAACCTATACACTAAACCTGAAATGTCAGACTGTGAAAGAGTCAAACTAAACTGTAATTTAATACCCAATACATCAGCATCCTTAATCTTGTGGCATAATTTCTTACAAGGTGATGCCTTCATCTTTCCCGCATTTAAGACAAACGGTAAATGAGTTGACTGAATAAAGATAGAATCTAAATATTGGACAAGGCTATTAGCAGCAGAAAATCCTATATTGCTATGTTTGAGTAAGATAGAAAATTTATAGGTCACTGACTACAGCCATGGGGATCAATTAGTTATATACCTTTGTCTCAAATAACCACAGGCAAAGAAATCGAGCCAACCTTGGATTTGAATTTAAAGAGTAGACTCTCAAGAAAGGGATCATTAGTAATCGCCCTGACTAAGTTAGCACATTTAATTAAGAGTAAACACTGTTTCAAATAGAATTTTCTGATTCTGAGTAAATCTTCCTGAAAGAAGGTTGTGCTGATAGGAAAGTCAAAAATAGCAGCACATGTCCACTTATTTTACAAAAGGATAAAGAGGATGGCTTTTCAATTTAAGCCCCTACAGGAAAAACTGACAATAATACTAATAGAGGTGAAGTGTAATCTGCCCTTCTGCTCTCCTGGTATATTTTACTAAGCTGCATCTTGAAATTTATAACAAGTATATAGACTACAGTATTCCTAAGAACAAGGAGCAGTATAATTTAGTTACTACATTTAAAGAAAATTGTTGACGAACAAACAATTTTCTTACATAAGATTTGAAAGAGAAGGTTCCAAATACAAAACACAACAGAGTTGAGGCACTAATTGAAATATACAGAGATTTAAAAGGTATAATTTTCAATATGAGTGTCTTTTTTCGTGGATAAAAAAGCTAAACTGGATGTAAAAATTGTTGATGCACCAAAAATCACAGTCCACATGCTCCTTGCTGATTTACTTAACTTTTGGACTGATCAGAATGCCCAAACACCTTCCTATGTGCTGAGCAAAACCCCAATAAATTGTTAAGAGATGGAGTTGATAGGAAATAAAAAAGGCAATACTAGAGGAAACTGCTTACCTGTAATTGTGTTTAACTGAAGATTACCCATAGGGCCAGATTCTCAGCTGATGAAAGTTGTTATAGCTCCATTACAGCAAACAGAACTATGCCTGTTTACATCAGATGACAATCTGGTCTGTACCATTCTTGGAAGGAGTAGGGATTTGTGCACCTGCAAACAGTTTCAGTGGGACCTCTCTCATCTCAAAGTTGTAAGCCATTGTTCATAGCAGGAGTCATTTAATGCTATACCTGCTGAGAGGTTTCAGCTGTCCTCTACTCTCCAAGCATCCATTCCTTTTGTAGTGGAAGATGAAAATCCTCCCTACATCACCTCAAATTAAAAGAAGAAAACCATTAACAAACACACACACAATTTACAAAAATCTCAGCTCGGTAGGGAGGTGAGGGGGTGGGCAAGAGGTAATCCTTTGAGATGTCTATCTTCAGAGAACAGCAATTACAAGGAAGTAATTATCTCTTCCCAGGAGATATGCATCCCAGCAGACTCTCAACTCTTGGGGACCAGAAAGAGAAAGCCCCACGGATCTCTCTCTAAGGAGGAGGGGAGGGTATGTGTATGGGGCAGGGGGTGGGGGATGAGGAGGAATGGAAAGAGATTGTAATAGGCACCATGTGAATTAAATAATACAGAAGTGGGTGATATTTACTGATAGAGACTCTGTTGGACCAATCCCTGAGTTTGATAACTGCTAGACCAGTGCTACAAGGCTTTCTGAGAAGCAGATGGATGTGTTTAGGAGGGTACAGGTGGCTAAGTGGGAGGAGAAATTGCTGGCCTTGGTAGATTGGGAGGGTGATGAAATGTTGTAATTGTTAGGGGTTGGTTTTGTACCTATTTAGTTTATACAGTATGTGCACCAAGAATTTAGGATGGATGTATTTTATAAGTCAGAAAAATACATCGATAAAACTTGAGTTTGCTGATGCACCAGATGAGGATGCCACTGAAGTTTTAAAAAAATTGAATTTTTAAAAGAAACGGTTAATTTTTAGAAGGAATGGATGATGTAAGCATCTTGTGTGAGTGCTGGGTCCGGTTCTCTTGTATGTTAGGACAGCTTTGCACTGCTACCTAGAGGTTGGCAGATCCAGACATTTAAGGGTTCCCCATGCAGTCTCACGGTCGTGGAACTGCCATTACAGGTTCTAGGTCACTGGCATTAGGGACATGACTGGAGGAAAAGGTCTGTGATTAATATTTCTTTGCAGGTTAACATCCCCAGGTGCTTGATTGGCTTCTTAGGGCAATAGGCAAGTGCTATATATTAGAGCATGGTCAAACACCTCTTCTCCCCAAACGGGCAGTGCCTTGCTTACGGACCGTCTTTGTACACAGACCACGAGCGGCAAAGTGGTCCTCAGCTGGTAGATTGGGTTCTGTGCTGCTGTATGTTAAATTGAACAGCTGTACGTTTAAAGCAAGTAGACAGTTGTTCATCTTTTCCTAAGTTCCAGGACCGCAGTGCCGCTACTGCCTTTCCCTGAGAAGCAAGACCAGGGTAGAGGATGGGTGGGGCCTGCATTACCGTTTTAGTTGTGTCCACAGTCAGCCCTGACCACCTCCTGCTCATCACTTTACTCTCTCTGCCTTTGCTATTGCTCTATCCTCTCCTCGTTCTGGTCTCCTCCACGCGTATTTTTTGGGCAAACAGCCCAATTCCCCAAGCACTTTGAGGCCTAGCCCTAAACACCTCTCCGCTGCTGGGCCAGGCCCTTTGATACTGACATGGTTCTGTGGTGGCACCAATGAAGATAAACTGCCCATTTGTTATATTGAAAAAATAAGTCATTTAGCTATCTGGAACAATGCCACTCTGCCTCAACATAGCTAGAAAGCTTATTTTTTAAAAGTAACAAATGGTAGTTAATCTTCATTGCTGCCACCAGAGAGACATCAATATTAAAGGGCCTGGCTGAGCAGTGAGAGCAGCTACAGCAGAGATGTATTACTGTTGGCATCTCCAGTCAGGACTCATTAAGAACGTTGGGAACTGGGCTGATTGCCCAAGAAATGCAGGTGGGATTGGAGAAGAGGAATAGCAGGATGCAGGAGAGAAATCCAGGAAACAAGACAACCAGAGGTCAGCACAGGTTACGGCAGTGTGGGCTGAAAACAGTCCCAAATGCTTCATATACAGTGGTCCTTCTAATAGTAAGTCGTAGTAATTAGTTTTTCTATAGTATTTTTCCTCTTCAGAGCTGAAAGCACTTTAAAAAGGAATGTGATCATTATCCTCATTGTACAGCTAGAGAAACCGAGGCACACAAAGGTGAAGTGACTTGCCCATTGACATTGTGCAGGTAAGGGGCATCAGCAACGTCAGTATGAAAATGTTTCAGTATCTGGCCTTTGGTCTGTGTCCTTTTCACTGGCAACACCAGAATATTTGCTCTAAGACTTTCTGCCCCAGAGTCCTTTTTCTCTTCCAAGCAGCCACATAGCAGCCCTTATTTTCCAACTCTGGAACTAGAGCTAGGCAATCAAGACTAGTACTGTGGGTCTCCAGTTTTATATAGAGCAGCACAGTTTCAGCCAGATCATGAAAACAAGAGGGATCTGTCTCCTTTTTAAAAGCCTTCTTAAAGATTCACTTCTGAAAGCCCAAACACCAACCCAAATCAGTTAACTGCCCCCCTACCCCAAAACTGCATGCAGGGATGAGAGAAATATTCAAAATGAATCCCTTTCTCGAGGTCTCCCAGTGTTTGTCTTATGTGTGTCTGTGTTTCAGACTGGTTTCAGAGTAGCAGCCGTGTTAGTCTGTATCCGCAAAAAGAAAAGGAGGACTTTTCAAAAGCTCATGCTCAAATAAATTTGTTAGTCTCTAAGGTGCCACAAGTCCTCCTTTTCTTTTTGTATTTCAAATTGTAAGTTCTTTGGAGAAGGGGTTAGCTGTATCTGTGAACTTGTACGGTGCTTAGCATTAGCACATAATCAGAACTGAAACAATATCATTTACACTGAGCAGAAAAAACAAAAATAAAAGAGTTTATAAAAGGAGACATGAGACATTTTTATAAAGCACCTGCAAGATACGAGAAGGAAATATTGAAGGCATCAAGTTACCATCTCTAGGAGTTACCCTGGCAGAGAGACAGCCACTGCTGACACTGCTTCATGCAGAAGGAATCTCAGGATCACTAACCCAAAACGTTCAAAATAATGAGCCAGCCCCTCCCCCCCTCCAATCTTGATGTAGGTGTAAAAATCATTTTTTTAAAAACAATGACTGAGGTTCTTTTTATTTGCCTTCTGGCATTTGAGCCTTTAAGATTCACATTTCCACATTTTGCTCTGCAACCATAAGGATTAGATTTTTTTTTTTTAAAACGGAAGTGAAGATTCTCTCAGAACCATCTCAGCCCAGGAGCTGGGGCTTTAAGACAATCACCAAATATCATGACAGGCAGCAACACTGGATCCATCTTGAGCCTGGGCTGCCTCCTCCCCAAACAGCTCAGGTTCTCTGTTATGCTTTGGCTTCTGAAAACTGGCTTTATATCTCTCTTCACGTTTTTGAAAAGCTATTCCTCCCTCACTCTAGACAGGATGACAGCAGCTTGGGCAAGCTACCGGAAGGATTCATCCACCTTATCCTATCTTTGGTGTGTGTCCAACCTCCATCACATCATCATATTTTCCCAGCCATTCTATTCCAAACGAAGTAAGTGTTCCTCTCAGACCCTTTCCCTTAGAAAAGGTGCCTGTAGTGGACAGTGTCTCTTTCCACTCTCTCTCTAGCAATTGCTTTAAGCTTGGCCATTCAGACCCTTTCTGTAGCTGGAGACATTTCATTTCACACTTTCCAGCACTGACAAATGAATGAATGGATCTTAATGGTTATGCATCATTTCCTTTGTGTCCCCTACTAATAGCAGCAATCTAAGTCTGACTAAGAGGCTGGTTCCTGCAGAGGGCAGGAATTTCTCATTTCTTGGAATGACGTATTTGCATGTTCCCCATAGGCCGGGGTGGCCTAACGTACTGACCCCGCCAGCCGCATAGGACAATCTTCAGAAGTTTGAGAGCTGGGGCGCTCTTGCCCGCGCTCAGGGCTTCAGCCCTGCCAGGAGGGGGATCTAAGGGCTTCAGCTCTGTGGGAGATGCCTGCCGGAACTCAGGACTTGAGCCCTGTGGCAGGGTGGTGGTCTAGGGGCTTCTGCCCTTCAGGGAGGGGGGTCTTGGGGCTTCAGCCCTGTGGGAAGCGCCTGCTGGGGCTCGGGGCTTCAGCCCTGCTCCTGCTAAAGCCCCGAGCCCTGGCAGGTGTGCCCCGTGGGGCTGAAGGCCCGAGAGCTACCTCACCGCTGGGAAGAAGCCACAGAAGACATGTGGAGGGGCACGAGAAGTGGCCCCCACCCCCGATTTTTGTCCGGGTTTGCTGGCTCCGCTCGGTACCACCGGGCCCCGTCCCTGCGTGGCAGCTGCTTTAGCCAGCAAGCTGGGAGCTGCAGGAGAGGCAGCAGCAAACAGCTGGGAGCTGCAAGGAGGGACTGCTGAGGGTAAGGGGGGGACATGCCTCAAGCTGTTGGGGTGGGGGCAAATCTTCAAATTGTGTCTCCCCACTCTCAACAGGCACCAGTCATCTCTGGCAGAAGCCCCTAGCCCCACCACAGGGCAAAAGCCCTGAGGGTTCCCCCCCCCGCCCCAATGTTGTAGATGGAGAAAGAGGGGTATGGATGCATTACTGTACTTTCCTTTTGGATGTGTTAAATTGAGGGTAGGGAAGTGTACATGAGGCCAGGAGAGCCTGTTGAGAGGCTAGGGTGTACCAGAAGAGGATCCATTTGCTGATTTCCCTTGATAAATCACTTCCTCCTCCTCCCTTCCAGATCAGTCCACACCCAACAGCAGCTGACACCACAGTCCCATATCATGGAGTTGATCCTGCAGCTTTTACTCAAGTGAGTAAGAGATCAGGCCCTACATTGTGTGAGTCTCTCTCTTACACACTTGAATCCTCATCACAGTCACACAAGCTAGCTCCACACACAGCTCCAGCAGATCAAAGTGAAGGTCTTTGTTTGAAAGATACATTAAACAAAAGAACTTGACTAGTAGACTTGTACCTGAGTTCTGGAGGGCCTTCTGGGTGGGAAAGCTGAATGTTACAGGGAGGAAGAGTACATTTTAGCATATTATGAAGTAAATAATACTCCCCTTGCATTGTGTAAACAAACACATTACAGTTGCACAGTTTAATAATGGAGTTTACTCATCACCGTTAACAGCATAATTCTAGTAATTAAGCCAAATAATCCCAGCAAATGATGCAGCACATTTCCCACAAAGTATAGCTAATTTAAGTAATCAACTAATTTTTATGGTATAACCATCTTCATGTCACAGCAAAATTGTAATGTACTAGCTAAAATTACAAAAAGGAAATTCTAAATTAATTTTAAACAGAGCTCTAGATTTTTACTTTAAGTGGAAGCTTCTAATAAGAAAAAAAATCAGTTTAGTCCAAGGCAATAAACCAGTTATTTTAGAAATGTTAAGAGTTGCCAAGTTTTTTAATCAATATAATGTGATATTATTGGGTTATAAATATAGCTAAAAATTGACAAGAATGTTTTCTATACATATTCTCTCTTCCAGAACCCCTATATATATTTTTTAAAGGTTTTAAAGTTCTGAGAAAACTTCACCTATGAACAAAGGCCATTTGGCTCTTGCAAATGAAGTAGTGTCAGGGATGAAATGTGGTTCACAGAGGTGTAGGATGAGTGAAAAGATGAGAGAACCCTCCTCACTCCAACAGGGAGACAGAAGATGCCTCAGAGAAAGAGACGCAGGGTTAGGTAACCAGTTGCTAGTTTTTACACACCTCTTGTAAGAGTCAACAGGCTGGAGATAAACTTTTAAAATGTGTCTAAACATGTAGCTTGAAAGTCTGTCTCTTTCACCAACATAAGTTGGCTCAATAAAAGCTGTTACCTCACCCACCTTGTCTCTTTAAACATACATGTTTACTAGGGTAAACACTAGGGTGCCGACAACTACAAGTGATTTCACAAGAGGACACTGGAAATAGTGGAAAATATCTTTGGTAAAAACTTGGGGTGTGGTTGTAATATGACCTTGTTTTTGAAAAACATTTGAGAAAAACATTGTGAAGGGGGGATATGCCATAAAGGCCCCTATTTCCCCAACTACTTGAGCCAACATGATGGCTACCAGAAATGCTGTGTTCATCAGTAAAGGGAGGAGTGAGCAGATCAGGATCTCTATTTGCACCGATGGCTAAGGTATTTAAGAACCAGAGTGAGGTTCCAAAACGAGGGTAGGACATTTGAGTGGTAGAAAGATTTCTGAGCTGCCTGAGGAACCTCATTGTCATTGGATGGTTGAATATGAAATAACCTTTTACTGGAGCATGGAAAGCTGTGATAACTGCCAGATGGATTCTAATGGAGCTCAGCGACGGCCCAGAATTATTTTTAGTTATAAAATGCAGCCCAGCATATCTGATAGCAATGAGGTTGGTGGAATGTGTTTGAGGTCACATCAGCAGGCAAATCTTGTCCATTTTGTAAGTAACTGTAGAGTCTAGATGGTTGTGATGGCACTCTTTTTACTTCCTCTGAACAGGTCATTTCTAATCCCGTGAACCATCAACCAGCCATGCTTTGAGGGGAAGAACTCTGAGATTGGGGTGAAGGATCTTCCCACCTTCCGAAGAGAGATGAGGAGCAGTCTGAAGAGCGACTGGTGAGTAAGTGGCCACGTGAGGAAACCAGGTTTGTCCAGGCCAGGTCAGAACTATAAGAACAACCCTGGCTTTGTCCTTTTATATTTTGAGTAGAACTTGGGGTATTAGAGGAGTCTGGGGAAAAACACACAGTGTATCTGACAGTCACTGAAAGTGAGAGGCATCTTCCACGGATCAGTGAGACCCTGACCGCCTCTGGAGCAGAACGGGGTGCATTTCTTGTTTATCGCCGTGACAAACAGGTCCATTCGAGGGGTGCCCCACTGCTAGAATATGTGGTAAAATATGATGGAATCTATCTCCCGCTTGTGGTCTTGAAAGACGTGCCTGCTGAATGTCCACGGCCACACATTCTGAACTCCTGGAAGGTACACAGCTGTAATGACAATTTGATCAAGTGTGCACCAATTCCAAAGCTTGACAGCTTCAGTGCAGAGGGAGGGAAATCTTGCCCCTCCTTGCTGGTTGATCTAGAACAAGCATGACATGTCCATCAGAACCTTTATGTATTTGCTACCAATTAGTGTTAGAAACGAGAGACAGGTGTATCTGACTGCCCTGAGTTCCAGGAGGTTGATGTACAGAATGGTTTCTTGAGGCATCCACCTGCCCTGGGCTATGTGGGTGTCTAGCTGCGCTCCCCACTCCTACAGGAATGCAGCGGTTGTTATGACATTGGGAGAAGGCAGGCAAAAGAGACTCTTGCACAAACCTTGTGAGAGTATTTCCGCCACCTGAGAGATTCCTTTATGAAGGTGGGCATGGAAAATAGTAGTTAGACTGCGTCTGTTAGGTGAACAGAACAGTCCTGAGCCACTCTAGAAGGTAATGTATTTGCAGTCTTGCTTGGTCTATAAGAAAGTACAAGCTGCCATATGCCTCAACAGCTGAAGACAGTTCTTGACTGGGGTTTGAGGGCTGATCTGGATTGTGTTGAATATGTTGGGTAGGGCCACGAATTTGCAGTGGGTGAGCAATGGTGAGTTGGGTGTCTTGGACACAGCAAGGTCTTGGGGAAAGCAAAACTCCTGCAGTGCTAATTTACCCTTCAAGACGAAGTGTGAAAATACACACCTTTTCACCCTAAGGCTCCAGGAACAAACACCTGGCTTGGAAAATTTCAGCCTGAACCATTTAAGTTTGGCAGAGAGACAAACAACTGACAATAGGGTCTTACAATGGAAGATGTCAGGCCCTTACTATTGGCATTGCTATCTGTGCAATCTATGTTGAATTTTGGCAATACATACTTACGCATTTATGGCATAGCAAGTATAGTTTAATCCAGGGGCGATGGATTCTTCCTCAAAGTGAGGGAACCATGAGGCCCTGCCCCCACTGTGGCCCAACCCTTGCCCCCCCCTTCTGCCTGAGGCCCTGCCCCCTGGTCAAGCTGGAAGCCCGAGCTCAGCTGGGGAGCTCGGACCCCTCCACCTGCCTCGGGTGGGGGCCCCTCCAAGAGCAGTGTGACGTTGCACTCCATATATTTTATGGAAATATGTTTATAGGTGTGAATATGATGTAACTGGAATACACTTCATGCGAAAGGTCTCTTGTAAGGTATCATTACAAAGCTTATGATCTACCGAGCGTGTTCATCCTGTTTGCATGTATTATTTCTATGTCTGGAGTTAGGAGAATAAGATAAACGTGTTACTAATGTAAACATAAAAACAACAAGGAGTCCTTGTGGCACCGTAGAGACTAACATATTTATTTGGGCATAAGCGTTCATGGGCTAGAACCCACTTCATTGGATGCATCCGATGAAGTGGGTTCTAGCCCACAAAAGCTTATGCCCAAATAAATGTGTTAGTCTTTACGGTGCCACAAGGACTCCTCATTGTTTTTGCTGATACAGACTAACAGGGCTACCCCTCTGAATAATGTAAACATGTTAAGTGGAAACCATTAAGGGTGCTTCAGAATCAATGAACTGTGAATGGGTTTGTTTACCTACAAGCTTTTCTCGGTACATTTCTTCCAGCTACTAGGTAATGAAGCTCTTACAGTGACATGTGATCATGTCACCTGAACTGGAATCCATCTTAAACCTGGTGCTTTTCCATTTAGGAGGAGGAGTGGGGACCCAGAGAGACAAAAGATTCCTGCCTTGTGCCAGAGCTATAAAGGGGGTGGAGCAGAACAAAGGAGGCTGCCAGTCATGAGAAATCCCCTACTTACCACCTGAACTGGAACTAACAAGAACTGTACCAGGGAAAGGATTGGACCCAGACTAGGAAGGAGTATAGTCTGTGAAAGAAGCTTATTTGGAACATCTCTGAGGGTGAGATTTACCTGTAATCAGTTTCTTAATGTATTAGGCTTAGACTTGTATGTTTTGTTTTATTTTGCTTGGTAGCTTACTTTGTTCTGTCTGTTATTACTTGAAGCCACTTAAATCCTATTTTTTATACTTAATAAAATCACTTTTATTAATTAACCCAGAGTAAGTGATTAATAGCTGGGGGAGCAAACAGCTGTGTATATCTCTTTATCAGTATCATAGGGGGCAGACAATTTATGAGTTTATACGCTTTATACAGGTAAAACAGATTCACTTGGGTTTTGGATCCCATTGGGAGCTGGGTGCTGGAGACAGGAGTACTTGCTGAGCTGTTTTCAGTTAGGTCTGCAACTTTGGGGGCATGGTTCAGACCCTGGGTTTGTGTTGCAGCAGGCTTGTGTGTCTGGCTCAACAAGACAGGGTTCTGGAGTCCCAAGCTGGCAAAGAAAATGGGCTCAGAGGTAGTTTCAGCACATCAGGTGACAGTCCCAAGGGGGGAGGGGGGTCTCTGTGATTGAACCTATCACAAGCAGCTCCTGGCCTGTGTCCCTGGCGCCCGAGGACCCACCCAGGGCAGGTGGAGGGTCTGCAGCTCCTCACAGCTGCCTGCAAGGCTCTTACCCCAAGCCAGCTCCAGATTCCAGTCTGGGGGTGAGGCTCGGGGGCCAAAGAGCCGCCTGGTCACCTGTGGTCATCCTCCATCTGCCCTGGGTGGGAGACCCAGGGAGTGGGAACACGAGACGGGGGCTGCTCTCAGCCCTTCCACCCCACCCTGGGCAGATGAAGGGTCTGCAGCTCCCCAAGCCACTGTTACCTGGCCTGGGCTCCAGCTTCTGGCCTTGCTGCGGGGGTGGAGGGGGGGCACGAGGCCTTGGGGGAAGAGGAGGAGCAGGGGGCTGGGCCTGTGGCAAAAAGTGGGAGAGCCATGGCCTGTTGGACTCCCGTTCCGGCACGCCGGTTTAATCTTAATGCCAAAATCTGCAACAAAATTGACTTCAGGTACAGTAGAGTGCAGGTACAGGTAATATCAGAAGCCTGAATTCAGCCCTGAGTATTTCAGTAAGTTTAGAAAAAGCAAACAGTTTTAATGATTAATTTTTCTAGTATGTTTAGGTAAAAGCCTACAATCCACAAAAGATTTAAGAAATAATTAAAATCTATGAAAGCTCAACTCCGTGGAGGAAGCTCAGCATGTAGTGCTGATTAATTTCAAAACAAAGGGTCAGAAACAGATGAGTCATGATCTTTGTACTGCTAATGTCATTTATGTAGTATGCACTATAGTAGTTGGTCCAATAAAAGATTACCTCACCCACCTTGTCTAATTTCTTGTGTAGGTGACTTTCAGAAAACTGGAACAAATAGTGGATATGTACTACAGTAACTCCCCCTGCTGACCAACCATGATATTGAAGAAAGCATAAGGGGCACTTCCATCTCATGATATAAACAGAAAACTGGCTAAAATTTTGAGAAAGTAACAATTTACCTGCTACCTGATTTATCAGTCCAGTTTGAGACCCAATTACAAGCATATGGGATCCTGATTGACTCAGAGCAAATCAAGACATTCTGATTCACTTTGTTTGTTTGTTAAAAAAAAGTAATTAAGTGGACATGTATAGTTTGCCCCGCAACTTTTCACTATGATATTCTTCCAAAGAAGACCCATTAAAACTCATAATGGACTCTGGAATCTTATTAATTTACTGCTGGTAAATACTGTCAATTGCGGTTTGAAAGGTCATATTGAATTCTAGAGATAAAGGTGTTATTAAGCTTGAGAAATCATTTATATTGGAACCCAGACTATGGTACATAGATAATTAAGATGGGTGCCAATTTTCCTTATTATAAAACTTTAACCAAGATGTGTCAAATTCAGGCCTGGTCTAAGGAACAACTGCCATGGAAGGGTCTAATTCAGCAATGTAACTTTCATCCAGAGATTCAGTTTGTAGAAACACATTTAAGGAGAGCTTATTAAGCTTATTCAAGACTTAGAACACACCTTGAAAGTTACATCTCACAGACCACTTTACCTTCCCCCTCCCATTTATCAGTGGGAAAACTACCTCCTTTCTTGTAATGATCAAACAACCTGTGCTACCCACAGCAATTGTTTATATGGAAAATCAGTATTATAAAATTTTTAATGTGGATACTTGTAATGCGATTTGACATCTTGGGAGGGAAAAAAAGCAGAGCTAGCATCATATGACTAGCCTGATGTCCATGATCATGGACATTGACAGTTTGGGAACTCTGGCTTTAAAGGCAAATTGTAACCAAATGCTTATTTCTGTTAAGAAAACAAGACAATTTTTAATTTGTTTTTACAGACATACAATAAATATGAAATATACAAGACAAAAATTTCACACCAATTGATGGTATTACATAAGCAGTTCATTAGAATACATGATTTTTTTCTTTTTCATTAGCCCTTTTATAAGGTTTGGTACTGGATATTAAAAAGAATCCAAATGTAAATCTCTATCAATACTATTTTCTCCCATTTTCATCATAATATATATATTTCAAATAATCACACATGTACTGATTTTTTAAAAAATATATTAGCAGTGTCTGAAATTCCTAATATATGCCAATAATGTCTGTGTTTTAGGCCTGTACAAGTTCTAAAATATTTCATTGTTTAATCTGTTTTTAATTCTTGTGGATTAAAAAATACTATGCTATACTTTTTACTTCACCAAAACCCCTAAGAAAATGAATAAAGTGTCAGACTATGGAATTCCATGTTAAAGCTAATATTTGCTTGCCATGAACAAATGACTGAGTTCTGGTCTTTTCTACTCCAGATTTATACTAGTGAAATGAAAAGCACAAGTTGGTGCTAAAGTAGGGGACTACCTTCCAGTTCCTAAGGAGACATGCGTCTTCATTTCAGAATCATAGAATATCAGGGTTGGAAGGGACCTCAGGAGGTCATCCAGTCCAACCCCCTGCTCAAAGCAGGACTAATCCCCGACTAAATCATCCCAGCCAGGGCTTTGTCAAGCCTGACCTTAAAACCTTCTAGGGAAGGAGATTCCACCACCTCCCTAGGTAACACATTCCAGTGTTTCACCACCCTCCTAGTGAAAAAGTTTTTCCTAATATCCAACCTAAATCTGCCCCACTGCAACTTGAGAATGTTACTCCTTGTTCTGTCATCTGCTACCACTGAGAACAGTCTAGAGCCATCCTCTTTGGAACTCCCTTTCAGGTAGTTGAAAGCAGCTATCAAATCCCCCCTCATTCTTCTCTTCTGAAGACTAAACATTCCCAGTTCCCTCAGCCTCTCCTCATAAGTCATGTGTTCCAGTCCCCTAATCATTTTTGTTGCCCTCCGCTGGACTCTTTCCAATTTTTCCACATCCTTCTTGTAGTGTGGGGCCCAAAACTGGACACAGTACTCCAGATGAGGCCTCACTAATGTCAAATAGAGGAGAACGATCACGTCCCTCGATCTGCTGGCAATATTTAGAATGTTTTCTTGGATTTATAATCACTCAGGAAATCATGGTTACATGTTCTTTTCTGCATGCATATTTTTGTTATTGAATGGAAATCAGATAAAATGCTACACTTCTATTTATCAAAAACAGATCAAGATTTAAAACCCTTTGAAACCAGGATTTATTTATGTGCAAATGCAATATGCATCAGTGATCAGCAATTGAGGCTCTAGTCTCATCAAAGGAAAATGGGTTAAAAAATTTTGCAACACATAAATGTTTCATACAAGATGTATCCCTGGAACTTGCTGTGCTTTGAATTATTAGAAAGAGTCTGGAAACTTTAAGCACTTTTGTACAAGTATACACTATTTTCATCAGTTACACCTAGTGGTTTCACTATAGTTTTGCAGGGCTGTCTGCCTTAGAATCCTGGTTTCTGAATTCATTTCATGATGAAGAGCGCTGAAATTTAGTACAAAATGTTAATGCTCTAATGAGCATTAACATTATATGTTACAGTTAATAATTTCATGGGTTTTTCTCATCTTTAGATCCTAAACTTTTAAAACCTACCAACCTCTATAGACAAAATAATGATTTCCAAAACATATTTTTGTTTAAAGACCACCCCATAAACCTCCACCCCAAAAGCCTCAGGTATCAAAGTATCTCTTCCAAGACTCATTGTGCTATACTGTGTGAATTTTAAAATCATAACTCCCCACTGAACTCAATATGTTCTACGTAGAAGTCAATGTAACACTGTGACCAAAAAATGACTACTTTTAATATAGCTGTGTCTAGATTGCATCACAACTGGCAATTAACTTCTAAATTTAATATGCATGGTATTTATTAGAAACTAGATCACAGTTTTATATCCTAATAATTTCATATTCAATCAGATAAACACAAAAAACTTCCCATGTACATTTTCTAGTTAAATGAAATTTCTAGCCCTAACTCTCCCGTGGCTCAACAAGGTTTTGCTCCTTCCAATGAATGTGCTGTTTTTATATTATTTTAAATGATCACCTTCATTCCTTCTCTCCCATTTTGCAACATCCAGAAGGAGACTTTCCACTCTACTGTTAGCACCGCTGTTTCTCAAGCTGAAGGAAAGGAAGCTATCAAACCTCATTTAATATTTTTATTCAATTATTCATTGTGCAAGAGTCTCAAGCCTTTCTCTAAAGCAATAGGCAGTGGGTCAGGGCTATATGACTAGAGTAGCAGTGTGTAGGATAAAAGAATGGAGGGGATCGGAAAAGGAAGCAGCCAAGGTGGTTGGCTAAAGCTGTAAAATGTTGAGAGCTATGGCAATGAGAACACAAGGATTGCATATTGTAGATGTAACACTATGCTGACTGGCTAATTCCCCTCAGACTGAGAATAGGTATTTGTATGATCGAGAAATAATTGTAGGATTGTGGATCAGTAACTGTACAAACATCCCTTCATTCTAATATCAGAGACCATTCTATAATAATGGACAGCCATATTTACTCTATGGCATATTCAGCAACTACGTCATACCACACTCCTTGCCAATATGCTTAAGGCCCTAAAAAGAATACACCGAGTAATTTTTAAAAGGGAAATACAGGGATTGGTAAGGAAAGTAATAAATGTAGGACTAACATTTGCCATTCTATAAGAACCTTTCCATCACAAGAAAAGCACAACATCACATGCAAAGGTGGGATCCTTAAACTGCAGGTAGCGCAAATGCAGATGTTCATCTGGTCAAGACTTGAATGCAACCAGGGTCACACGATTAAAATCTAAAAGAACCCCAGTAGCGTCAGTCAGTCACATTGCTATAGGCAGCCAATGCAAAGATAACAGCTGCAGGCACAATACAATCTCAGTAGCATAAACCAACGAGCAAACTTCCTGCTGCATACTGACCCAAGTGCAAACAGAGCAGCCATACTGGGAAATCTGTTAAGAGGGACTTGAAGCTCAAGTCCACAAGCGCACATATACTGATGTTGATGCTGACAATTAATCCTTCTAAAAATAAATTATAAATCCTACTGAAATGGATAGAATCCCTTACACCACTGATTTAGAGCCCGACATTATAACAACTGGAACCAAAGACACCTAAGACTCTAAATAATAAAGCTGCTATTGTCTTGGGTACAAGAGAATAATGGCTTGAGTGAACAGTTAGAATGCTAGGGTCACTACATTTTTTTACTGCATCAAGTCCCATTGGCGGATACTTTAATAGGATTTTGCATAGTAAGACTATTCCAGAGGTATATTGTTATACCAATAAATTAAAAACCAGCAGGATCTTATTAAAGGGAAAAAGACAAAATACCACATTTATTGTGAATACAGAATCATAGTAAGCAGTTAGTTACAGCCATAACATTCTATTCAATCTCATATTTATTCACACATTCATTCATACACACACACACACAGGTTCTGCAAGGTTGTTATCATAGTTACCAGCCTTAGAGTTGTTCATGCCAAGCCACTGGTCGGGTGGCCTGGACATGAGGAGGGAGCAGGGCCTTGTCAGATGCTCATCTGATGCTCCTGGAAGTTGGTTTGCAGAATCAGACCCCAAAGTTCTCACTTTTTAGAGTCTATTTTTATAGGAATTTCTTCCTATGCCAGTCTATGGGAATTGCTTCATCATGCTGTTGCTGAATCAATCAGCAGATGGCACATTCCTGACAGCTCTGTGCTGCTAGATGTCATCTTGTTCTTTGGTTCTCCCATTCTTGAGGCTGTTGGGTGGATTCCAGTCTGCCCTTCGGGGGTCCTCTGGTTATTTCCACTTGACGCCTTCTTCAGCCGATGGACACTGGATTCTTAGGCTGGCACCTCCCTGATCATTCAGTTATTATCCACACCAAGCATCCATCCACATACATTCTCTATCTCTATTTTAACCACAATTGTTAATACAACAAAAGGGCGGGGAGTTTCTGGGTGCTGTTTCTGTTGTTAGAGTATTGCTTTGAGTCTCTCTCTCTGTGAATTGCTTTGAGAACAGACTCTGTCTTAGAATGTACTAACACAATTAGCAGCTTGCAAGTTTCACACATAGAGGGAGAGAAACAGTACCAAAAACCAAGAGACCTCTTAATTAGTAATACCCTGGAATTTAAACTATGGGGAATCAAACTCATTTGTGATTTTAATACAGAACTTCTTTAATATGATCCAACAATATTACACATGTAAATACTGTGTACGAAGAAAGATCAAGCTGCTTGTAAGAGCCTTATTTCAATAAAATTCTGACTCAAAACCCACTGGAAAACCTTGGAAAGACTGCCATTTACTTCAGAGGGCTTAAATTAGTTGGGGAAGAAACTTTGCTGAAGGAAAAATTGAAAGTACAACCTGACTGTACTTTACTTTGCAAAAAAAAGGTTACTTACTTTCTCGTAACTAGAAAAGGAGTACTTGTGGCACCTTAGAGACTAACCAATTTATTTGAGCATGAGCTTTTGTGAGCTACAGCTCACTGGCTCACGAAAGCTCATGCTCAAATAAATTGGTTAGTCTCTAAGGTGCCACAAGTACTCCTTTTCTTTTTGCAAATACAGACTAACACGGCTGTTCCTCTGAAACATTTCTCGTAACTGTTGTTCATGTCCATTCCACATTAGGCGTGCGCACGCTGTGTGCATGAGCATCGGAAACTTTTTCCCTTAGCGGCTCCCGTCGGGCTGGCAGGACCCCCCAAATGGTGCCACTCCACCATGCATATATACCCCCGGCGGCCCAACCCCCTGCAGTTCCTTCTTGCCAGCAACTCCAACAGAGGGGTAGGAGGATGGGTGGTGGAATGGATGTGAACACCACATCTCGAAGAACAACAGTTACGAGAAGGTAAGTAACCGTTTTTTCTTCTTCGATTGCTTGTTTACGTCCATTCCACATTAGGTGAATCACAAGCTTACCTCTGGAGAAGGGTAGGAGTCACGGAACAACCGCTCGGAGGACCGCTCTGCCAACTGCCACGTCTTCTCCAGCCTGCTGGTTGACCACGTAGTGGGTCGTGAAAGTGTGCACAGAGGACCAGATGGCTGCTCTGCAGATCTCCTGGATTGGGACCTGTGCCAGGAACGCCACTTGTGTCCTGGTCAAGTGGGCCATGACCGCCGGGGCCGGAACCGGAACAAGCTCATAGCACGCCCGGATGTAGTTTGCTATCCAAGACGAAATCCGCTGCACCGATACTGGGAGGCCTTTCATCCTCTCGGCTACAGCTACAAACAGCTGTGTGGATTTGCAAAAGGGCTTGGTGCGCTCCAAATAGAACGCCAGCACTCGATGCACATCCAGGGTGTGCAAATTGCGGTAACTTGGGTCCATATGGGATTTCGGAAACAACACTGGCAGACAAATGACCTGGCCCAAATGGAATTGGGAGACCACCTTAGGGAGGAACTTGGGGTATGGCCGGAGCTGCACCCTGTCCTTGTGAAATACTGTATACGGTGGCTCAGAGGTGAGGGCCCTCAGTTCGGACATCCTTCTGGCCGAGGTAATGGCAACCAGAAATGCCATCTTCCAGAAAAGGTGGAGGAGGGAACAGGAAGCGAGGGGCTCAAAAGGAGGTCCCATGAGTTTAGAGAGGACCAGGTTAAGGTTCCATGGAGGGACTGTTGGGCGGGAGTAGGGGAACACCCTCTCCAACCCTTTAAGGAACCATCCCACCATTGGGTGAGAAAACACCGAGCCCCCCGAGAACCCCAGATGGAAGGCGGAGATGGCCGCCAGGTGCACTTTGAGTGAGGATGGGGCTAGACCTTGCTGCTGGAGGTGCAGGAGGTACTCCAGGATTGCCTGCACCAGGGCCTGGCACGGCCGCACCTGTCGGGGTTCACACCAACACGAGAACCTTTTCCACTTGGCCATATAGGCTGCCCTCGAAGAGGGCTTTCTACTGCCAAGCAGAATCTGCTGCACTGAAAGGGAGCACTGGCTCTCCAGGGCGTTTAGCCACAGAGCCTCCACGCTGTCAGGTGAAGTGACTGTAGGTTGGGGTGGAGAAGCCATCCACTGTCCTGTGTAATGAGGTCCCGGTGTAGGGGCAGGACTACTGGGGCCTCCACCGACAGCTCTAGGAGCGATGTTTACCAGTGGTGGTGGGCCCAGGCTGGGGTGATGATCACCACCACCCTGTCCCTGCACACCTTGAGTAGGACCTTGTGCACCAAGGGGAGCGGGGGGAAGGCATATATCAAGCCCCCTCTCCATGGGACCGCAAACGTGTCCGTGAGCGAGCCTGGGCTGTGGCCCTGGAACAAGCAGAACCGTGGGCACTGGGCATTGGCAAACAGATCTACCCGGGGGAACCCCCACCTGTGGAAGAGCAAAAGCATGTCTGCCCTGAGCATCCACTCATGCATGCGGTACAACCGGCTGAGGGAGTCCGCCAGCTCGTTTCGTACCCCCAGGAGATAGGACGCCTCGACGTGAATTGCATGGGCTATGCAAAGGTCCTAGAGGAGGAGAGCCTCACGACAGAGTGGCGAGGAACGAGCCCCACCCTGTTTGTTTATATAAAACATGGCAGTAGTGTTGTCTGTCAGAACGGTCACGCTGTGACCACTCAGAGTGGCGGGAAAGGTCTGGCAGGCGAGACGAACCGCCCTGAGCTCCTTCACATGGATATGGCGCGACCGCTCTGCTCCGGACCACAACCCCTGCGTCATGAGGTCCCCCAGGTGAGCCCCCATCCGTGGTCTGACGCGTCCATCACCAGCGTCAGCTCCGGTTGTGGGGCTGCAAAGGGGATGCCTTCGCAAACCACAGGCTGGGACTGCACCACAGCAGGGAGTCCAGCACGTCCCTTGGGGCTGTCACGACCAAGTCCAGGGGGTCCCTGCCTGGGCGGTACACCCAAGCGAGCCATGCCTGCAGAGTCCTGAGTCTCAGTCTGGCACGCCTGACTACATGCGTGCATGCTGCCATGTGGTCCAGCAGCCGCAAGCAGCACCTGGCCATTGTTGTTGGAAACTGGCGCAGGGAGGCCACGGCTTGCTGGATAGCCCAGAATCGGGATACCGGAAGGCTTGCCCTGGCCTGCACCGCGTCCAGGATCGCCCCTATGAATTCCACTCTGCGTGGGTACAAGCGTGGACTTGGGGACGTTGACCAGGAGCCCCAGCTCGCAGAACAATCTCAGGGCCACCTCCACATGGCCCCGCACTTCCGCCTCGGATCGGCTCACCAGGAGCCAGTCGTCAAGGTACAGGTACACCCAGATTCTCTGCCTCCGTAAGGAGGCAGCCACCACCGCCCTGCACTTCGTGAACACCCTTGGGGCCGCGGCTAGACTGAACGGGAGAAACTCAAACTGGTAATGTTCTCGGCCCACGGTGAAGTGTAGGAACCGCCGATGTGCTGGGTGGAAGGCGATATGAAAGTACACGTCCTTCATGTCGAGGGCAGCGTACCAGTCCCCCGGATCCAAAGAAGGGATGATGGTGCCCAGAGAGACCATGCGGAACCAGGCCCTGATCAGGAACTTGTTGAGCCCGCACAGGTCTAGGATGGGGCAAAGGCCCCCTTTGGCCTTGGGGATGAGGAAGCACTGGAAGTAGAACCCCTTCCTCCTCAGGCTGTGTGGCACAGCCTCTACCGCTCCCACCTCTAGCAGCGAGCGGACTTCCTTCTCTAGGAGATGCTCATGAGAGGGGTCCCTGAAGAGGGACGGGGAAGAGGGGTGTGAAGGGGGGGAGGGAGGTGAACTGCAGCAAGTACCTGTTCCGCACTGTGCATAAGACCCAATGGTCTGACATAATGGTGGACCATGCACGGGAGAAACGGGACAGGCAGTTCAGGAAACAAAGGGATGGATCCAGTGACTGGTCTGGTACGCTGTCCTCAAGCGCACCTTCAAAAGTCTGGCTTAGTGCCCGGCTGGGGTTTGTGCTGGCCTTGGTTCTGGCCTCGGTTCTGGCCTCGCGCATTATTGTTACTATTGCTGTTGTGCCGTGGCCTGTTATCCCTGCCTCGCCTGTGGTAAGGCTCATGCCTATGGCAAGGCTCATGCCTATGGCAAGGCTGGTACTGGCGTTGAGGGGGAGGTTGCAGCTTAAAGAGCTTCCTCTGGGTCGCCGGGGTGTGCATACCCAGCGACTTAAGCATAGCTAGCGAGTCCTTGAGGCTATGCAGCCTTGTATCTGTCTGGTCCGAGAAGAGCCCGGACCCTTCGAAGGGGAGATCCTGGAGTGTATTCTGGACCTCGGGCAGCAGGCCTGACTCCTGGAGCCACGCTGAGCACCTCATGACCACCCCTGATGCAACTGTTCTAGCCGCCGCGTCTGCCAAATCCAGGGAGGCCTGGAGAGAGGTCTTGGCTACTGCCTTGCCCTCGTCCACCAGGGCCGTGAACTCCTGTTGGGAACCTTGCGGGAGGTTGTCCTTAAACTTCCCCACCACCACCTAGGAGTTGAAATTGTGCCTGTTGAGGATGGCCTGCTGGTTCGCAATCCTCAACTGAAGGCCCCCAGATGAGTACACCTTTCTGCCAAAAAGGTCCAGCCTTTTGCCTCCTTGGCCTTAGGGGCCAGGGCCTGCTGTCCCTGGCACTCTCTTTTGTTTACCGCTGAGACCACTAGGGAGCATGGACTCGGGTGACAGAACAGGAACTCACAGCCCTTAGATGGGGCAAAGTATTTACGCTCCACTCCTTTGGCCGTTGAAGCACAGGAGGCCGGGGTCTGCCATATAGTCTTATAGTTGGACTGAATGGTCTTAATGAGCGGGAGTGCTATTCTGGATGAACCTTCGGGGCTCAAAATGTCCACCATGGGGTCCTCCTGCTCAACTGTCTCCTAGGCCTGCAACCCCAAATTTTGGGTGACGCTGCGCAGCAATTCCTGGTGGGCTCTATGGTCTATCGGCAAAGCACCGGACACCTCTGTACCCTCCACCACCTCATCGGGGGAGGACGAGGAAGTTAGCTGCTGCTCGACCCCCTCTGGTTGGTCCTCCTGTTCCCCTTCTCCCATGGGAGGGGCCTCTGGCTCAGGCCAGGGTGGGAGTCCATGGGACGGCACCGGGCTCGGTGCCGGTCTCTCCGGTTTATGCTGGGGGGATACTGGAGGCCTGGATACTGTAACCTCCGGCACCGTCTGGCGTAGGTGCAGGGACCGGGACCCCTGCACCGAGTAACTTGCCCTGGATGGTGCCCCTTGGCGCTCCTGATGGGCCTGGGGGTCCAGAAGAGCCAATGGCCTGGCAGCCCCCATTGGGGTTGCCAGCTCCCCTAAAGGTCCCTGCTGTCCGGGGCCCGGTGCAGGTAGCTATAGCGGCGGACTGCAGTGACGCCAATTGCGAAGGCCATGGCAGTGCCAATGATCTGCGCCGGCGGGAGACCGAGCGGCTCCTGGCTGAGCGGGAGCGGTACTGGTATCCCCGGGACCGGGATCTGGATGGTCTGCGGGAGTCCTCTGGCGAGAGCCGTCTCAACTCCTCCCGGTGCCAGTCTCTGGGTGGTGCAGGAGAGGGGCATGCCCTTTCCGGTGCTTCTTCACGCCGACCCGCTGCCGGTGCCGCAATCTCCTTCTGAGCCGCTGGTAAGTGTGAGTCGCTGGAGCTCAACCGGGACCAATTCCGGGAGCGGTGCCGGGATGGTGTCCTCGAGCGGCACACCATTGCTGGCTTACTCCTCAATAGCACCCAAGGCATGGGTGTCGGAGGGTTCTCCCCATACGAAAGGGGCTCGCCGCCGACAGCTCGATGAGGTCCTTTGTAGCCTCAAAAGGTGCCAGGCGTAGAGAGCTGCTCCGTTATGCCCTCGAGCCCATAGTCTGCACTGAGCTCGCTTAGGTCTGGGCTTGGTAGGGCTTGTGCTGCTGGGACCGCACCCTTCCCACTCTTATCAGCGCTCGGGGCCTTGGGAGGCGCCAGCTTCCTGTGCAGGGAATGACCGTGCCTTCCTTTCAGCTGCGCCGGGGGCCGCACCGGGGAGGACGAGCGGTGCCAGGGCCCAGCCTAGCACTCTGGGGCCGACAGTTTACTGTGCTTAGCCGCTGCCGGGTCTCTCGACGGCTCCGGGGCACTACGCACCGAGAAAGCCTGAGCCAGCATCGGGCACTCCGGGCCCGGCAGCTGCAATGCGGTCTCCATCAACAGTTGCTTTAGATGGAAGTCTCTTTCTTTCCTTGTCCTTGGCTTAAACACCTTGCAAATCCTACACTGTTCAGTTTGATGTCCGTCCCTCAAGCAACATAGACACGAGTCGTGGGGGTTACTAACTGGCACAGGTTTCCGGCACGTGGCGCAAGTTTCCGACGCTCATGCACGCAACGCACGCACACCTAATGTGGAATGGACGTGAAGAAGCACTTGAAGAAGAACCCCATTGACTGTAGGGAACATATTCATGGAAATACTGTTATGCTAGCACTGTGCACTGAAATCAGAGTACAAAACTCAACTAGGTACGTGATACAGTAGAGCTGTTTAACCCTCAATGCTAGGCATCACGATACTACCATGGATAAAAGGGCAGCTTTGAAATCAACAGAGCAAGAGTCCTATTTCAATACAATTTCATACAGTAAAGATGATGCACAGTATAACTATGTCGGAAAACTGGGTAAGTATAACAGAGGAATTATATTTCTGAAAAATCAGAGCAATAGGGAAGTATACTTGTAATGTCATCCTTATCCAAAGAACCAGGATGAAGGAGCTAAGTGAAAGGAAACAAAATATGAAAACTATATTTCATGTTCAAATAAAAGCCTACAAAGGGCTGCTGCTTCATTTTCAAATCACCTCCTTGGATATAAGCTGCTTAAGATCATCCACATTTCCCTGAGAAATCATGCTACGATATTATATAAAGTGCGAAGAACTAGTGTTATTGCAACACAAGGTTGGAAAAACCAAACCAAAACCAACAAAAAATACAACATAAACAGGCAAAAAACCTCCCAAAGAAATATCAAAAGGTAAGGTTTTCACTGCATCAATAACTCTTATCAAGTTGCACAACTATATATTCAGTTATGCAGTACTTAACCGAACTGATAATAGAGTGAGGATTTACACTGGAAGTGAGAGAAAAAGTAACAGGACCACAATATGGTCATATAACTCAGTTGTGCAAAAGAAACCTTAACTTCTGCTATTTTCTGATTTTTGTGTATCTTATTTCTCAGTACTAGCATTGCGTTAATGATCGGTGGTGGGGTGGGATTGCATTGCATTTGCCTGTCGTCTTTGTGTTAAATTCAGAAAACAGAAAAGTTTCCGGATCACTAATTAAGAGACACTAGCCCGTCTGTGACCAGCAATGCTTGTTAAAGAAAACTGTATAATTATGCAGATGTGCACAGATGCATGCCATGCACTTACAGCCATGGGTGCCAGGTTTGTATAATTTCTGGTGGTGCCCAGAATGGGTCCAAGCAGAGGGTGGAGCAGGGGTGGGAAGAGGCGGGGCAGGGCAGAGCAGGACAGGCTGGGGCCGGGTCACTCACTGCTGCCAGCTCCAGGCTCCCCACTAATCCCCCAGGCTGCTCTGGACTCCGCGTCCCTCTGAAGTGTAGGGCCCTGGTCCGTCCTATGGACGGGACGGTTCTGAAAATGTAAGCCCAAACATTGGTAGAGCCGGACCCACGTTCCTGAATATTGGTGGAGCACAGGCAACGTGGGCCCATATAAACTTGCCAACTATGCTTACAGCCTGCTCAGGTTGCTACATAAGATCCAGGAGGGTTCCCCCCCCCCCACTGTGCATTCTTCAAATGGCATTTTCAAATAGCCACTACTTCACTACATCTAAAGAAATGCCTAGCAAAAATAATTATTCACCATTTTTTTGCATAAACTCACCTTGGAGTTAAGAACTTTCACCTTGTTCCGTGACTTAAAATAGTCTCAACACTTTAATTAATTTTCCCAAGCCAAATGATTATGTAGAGACCATGAATGCCAAAACTCAATACGAAAGGAGAATTCTTCGAAAATGATTATAAACAATGGAAACAGGAAACAGTAAACAGCAGTACCTAGGCACAGTGGGGATAAATAAACAGTAAGAATGGCAATTGTATAAGGCAAGGAAACTCAGTTTTCAGGCTCTTACTATTTTAAACTTCTAGCCTGCTGTGTAATATGAGGTATGTGATGCACATAACTGCACACACAGCATGTCTTGCATCACATGCAATACCCTGGTTTTAACTGTCCTTTGAAGGGCATTTAGCATTTCTAAGGAAAATACTGCTGAAGGCCCCAATCCAGCAAAGCACCTAAGTCTGTGTGTAACTATCATGGGATTACTAGAGTACTACTAGAGGTTAAGTGCTTGAGTGCTTTTCTGGATTTAGGCTAAAGTTTGCAGCAGCCACTAGCAGTAAAAGGGTTAATGCAGTTTTCTGTATTTAACAGATCCAGTTGAATATAGCCAGAATTAAACCCTTATTTACTGTCTACTGGACTGCACAGTATAATGTAGCAGACTAATTGTTACTCCCATTCAACTCTTGAGTTCCAAGACTTATTTTGGGGCAGTCAGAAAATCACTTAACTTTGCTCTGTATCAGTCTCTCCATATGTAAAAATGAGGATAACTATTTAGCTGCCTCATAAGGATGCTGCGATAAATGAGCTAATTTTTGGACAACACTATATATATGGCATTGTTTTTCTATAATGTAGGTATATGTGGTAAATCACTGCTCTTTAAATATGAAACAACATTCAAAGTATGATTAATTTAAAAGTTAGAGAAGATTTTTTTTTTTATGGTGTACACACTTCCTACAGGAAATAAATCAAAATCAAGACATTCCAATTAAAGAGTAAAAAAACAAGTTATGGTAGCACATATCAGTAAAGAGAATTCTACCAGGAGAGATAGCTTCTTCACATTACTGTAACAAGAAACTGATTCCAGTTGCACATCATGTCATGAAAAAAAACAAAACCCAAAAACAAAACAAGAAAAGTATTATATTCAACATGTTGCCACTATTGCACCGGTACCTGAGATTCAAAAGCTAAATCTCTTGTGCCTTTACCTAGCAACCATTATAGAAAGCTCCATGAATCACTTTTCTAACAAAAAAGATATAAAAGATGTTCTTGTACTAAAAATCACAGGTTGGTATAGAAAAATCTCATTACCTCTTATTAAATGCAGGTATAATATGACAATATATAACTTTAGTAATTAATACTCTAATACATATATCTCTTGTAATGCTGGGGCACAACTGTTTAAAAATTTAAGGCCTTTCAGGGAAATAATATGTTTTGTATTTTACATTCCATTCTCCCGAATGCCTCACATTAATAAGAAGATTGCTGAAGTCATTTATGGTATCTAACACTTATATCATGACACTAAACAAATCTGATTTCTCAAAATATTTATTTATATATATAAATATAAATATATATATATATATTTTTTGGAAAATTAGTGAGGAGGTCCCAGCATCTGAATTGTTTACACATATAGTTATTTGAATGTCCTTCGGAGGCATAGAGATAAGATGTTCTCCTATGTATTAATGTTCATTTTTTCCAGCACAATGTATTTCTCTACACAATTTAAAACTGCTATGTAAAACTCTATAAACTAACCAAGGATTTGATGATAGATCACACATCTTTGTCATGTTTTGTAATGTTAAATAAGGATTCTGGTCCACAGTTATATGTTACAGCCCAGTACTACAACAACTATGGGTCATGGGCAATCGATTTCAAAAGTGAACCTTAGTTTTCTTCTGAAAACAGGGCAATATGCCTGTTGGAAAGCAAAATTAGCTTTGCTAGGCTTATCTCTGCAGATGCCACAATCCTTACCCTTCTCGCTACTACAGAGAACATGATTTAGTGTTGAGCATTAATTACGCAAACTTGACAGAAGCCAAATATTAATTGAAGATGTAATAATTATTTAAGGGAACAAATATTTGCATTCCATTGCCACTATGCCTTAATTAATGGCTTTTCTTAGTAAGGATTCTGCTTAAATTCTCCGGAGTTACCTTGCTTCCTAAAAACCATTTTTAACCTTATCAGGAGAATTCTCCTCTTGCCAAACAGCCAAAAAATTATACCCAAGATCAGATATAAAAATAGTTCAACTGCGGCATTTAAAGTTCCTGTCTTCTCATGGGTACTTGACGGCTGAAGTAATCGACAGACAGAGACATTCACTTTTAGTTAAGATCGTTTAAAACTAATGCAGTTTGGTAGAACTGAACGTTATTTTTCATTCAGTTTGATGTACATCATCAGTATTTCTTTCCAATTTTTATTGACCTCCATTTCTGCAAGAGATCAGGAACTCTGGCTTAAGTGTTCAAAAATAGGAGTATAAAGGACAGGTGACTAAATATGGACTTGAGACCAAAAAAAATGGGATTTTTGAAAGTATCTAAGTGACTTCAAATGGGACTGTGCTTATAAATCTTTTGAAAATCCCAACCTCAGGTCCTATCTTCATGCCCCTACTTTGAAAAAGGTTGGCCTCAGATAAATTTTGTTCATAGTTTAGTGACCAATCGTTGATATAAAATTCAGAAAAATATTTGTATTTGATAAAAATGAACAAAGAAATAAATATTTGCCTGCAAGTGCAATAGCCTATGTTTTAACTTACCCTCCATAAATTTCAATTAACAATGGACTTCTCCCTACATCTACTGATTTGGGGGTTGAATAAATTAAAATCTAATCCTTCTATATTAAGACCACAGACTTGGATAAATGTTTAGTCTAGTTAGACTAGTTTTTTCTTTACATCACCAAATCACCACCACCATTTCCACAATTAGTATCCTTATTGGTGGGAGTAATATAGAGATCAAAGACTGAATGGACATTTATCCCTAGAAAAATGTCAGTTCCTCCAGAACAGGGTTGAGACAAATTGCAGAGCAGCAGGAGAAAGCTTGCAATGTTACTGTAGGTTTTGTAGGTATCTGGAGGATTTAGTCACCTTGACTGAAAGTCCATCTGTACTCTTTATAAGCATTACAATTCACTAAAAGACAAAATGAATTACTAAATAATACCCCTGGGCCAAAGTTACTAAATTTTACTTTTTGAAGAGGGCAATGACTATTGGCAGGATTCTTGTGAATATATTTATTAATTCATTACCTTGCAGCATCAAACAGAACAGCAGCATTGCAGTAGGGAAGAAAACTCAGGTCACAGTGAAAGTTAGCCATTACACAATAATTTCATTAGGAAAATGAAGTCAACTTGATTATCTCTAGCTTTAAAATTGCTTGGAAGATTTCAGTTGAGACAAGATAGTAACTACAAAATTTAGAATTCTACTTGATGTTTTCCCCCCTCAAATAAGCAGCTGCGCACATGGCATCTTGGAATTATTTACAATTTTACATATTAAATAATTTTGACTATTAAGTTTTCAAAAAGAGACTGATTCTGAATTATGAACGTTTACATCAAGTGCTTGTCCAGCCAAATTTAAAAATACAATAACCTTTTTATACTAACACTTCTTTAAAAGTTTCAGATTGTTAGGTCATAACAGATTTTTAAACACAAAGCACCCTTTCCTATTACAAAGTTTTTTAAAATGGGATAAAGCAATATACGCAGTGTTCCAGAAACCTGCATATGTCTTGCTCCGACAGTTGCAAGAATGTACTTATTTAATAAATTAAGATATTTTTCTAATTTTATGTGTTAATATGCAAATAGACTTTATAGAACAAAAATGTTAATCCGTACCTATTACAAGTAACCTACATATTTAGCTTTTTCAATCTGAAAGCCTGTAAGAAATGACAACCTGCAGACTTATTAACGTATTCATTTTTTAAAGTAATTTTTGAACAACTTGTTGTCCAGCATTTAACAAAAATGTGAAGACAAAAACAAAAAATAAATCACCAGACCAGCATTTGCTTTCTTGATTATGTCAAGTAATTTCAAGTTGAGTTCTATAAGGCAGGTTGGTAGTTTAGATGGACTGGGATTTCCTATAGTTGTAGTGATATGCACATAGTGAAGTTGTTCGTTGATAGAACTAGATGAAGACAGGCAATTATGGGAAAATAAAAGTTTAGGAGTTTCAAAAGAACTGAAACGTTTTTTCCAAATGTAGAATAGGCACTGAAATATGGTTCCTTATGGACTTTCCAGGAGATTGTCTCTTTGCTGAGTATGAATCCATCTTTAAACTGAAAAAAATGAAAACAGAATTATTAATGCTATGCATTAGGAATTAATTTTATTGATTTTGATCCTATATTTCCCATTTTCCATACCTTTTCCAGTCCTAGTATTAAACGTATTTGAAATTGCGCATGCAGAATGGTGAAAAATAGATTGCAAATATATTATAGAGCTGGGCTATATTTTGTTTCGAGGCCAAACAGGCATTATTAGACTATGGAAAAAATGACCACATTTTTCTAAGTCTTGCATTTCTAGTTATTTTAGCTTTGCAAAATTCTCCACACTCCCTTGTCAGGGAGAGCAGCTTTATTTATTTCAAGGGAGAGTATCAATCATGATAAAGGGCAAGTGAGTAAATGTTGTGCCTGCACAGGTAAATTTCCATGACTCTTTGGCAGACTGCTAACATATATGAGCTCCTTCTTTAATTCATGGAAATGAGAGTTAATAAAACAGGTAAAGCTACTGAAGGTAATGGAATAATTAGCAAGTCCATTGTAAGGTGTTAACCTCAAGAGGGAAAGAATGTACTTAGAGTTTGAATGGATTCACTTTATCTTTTGAAGTTTACATGTTAGACATACCTATTGCCTATGAACAGCAGCTTTCTCCTTCTTGAGAAACACTATGCATAGGGATGAGGCTTTCACACTGTTCACTTTCCTCTGGCATTCTGAAAGAGATATCAAATTCATTTTGTAATTACAGAAAAGCTAAGACTGGTTATATTGTGACATGGAGACATGAATAGTAAGGATGGTAATGCTATATAAAAGAGTTACGTAGTCTCTTGAGAAGTGTTCATTAAAAAACTAAATACTTAGGTGAATTACATATACTGTACTAGAGTCGTCATAATTAAAATCTATAGATAGCCATTTGGTGTCTCGGAAATACAGCAAATACTATGGTAACAATAATTAGGCAAAACCAAAACTGTAAAGAATATTCACTGCAGAAAATTTTTTTAGTACAATGGGATTTTAAGATGGTGGCTTGTCCCCAGCCCATGAAAACCCCACTCCCATACCCAAAGTCTCTTTCCAAGCATAGTTTTATTTTCCAAACATAGATAAAAAAACAAAACAAAACCAGTTCTTCCACCCCCACGGGGCTACAAGTACTAGGGGATTTTCCCCTTTGCCTCTCTCATTCCGTCCTGCTTCAAGGCCTGTTGCAGGATTCCTCCTCGTTCCTTGCACCTCTTCCCAGGGCTTCTCCCAGGAGGCTTTTTTCCCCCCACTGCCTCCCCTCCCAATGGACTCCCTGCAGGCTCTGCCGACCGTTCCTTCCTGATGGCCCAGCTCTTTATAAGGAACACATGTCCACCCTTCAGCTGCATCTGATTAATGAATAGGGTTGGCAGGACCCAGACCTCTGGCCCTTAAAGGACAGACAATCCTGTCACAGGGATTTTTATAATTTTGTCTCTGCCCTCACTGGATATTAGGGCAAAGAATGGAGATAAAGAATTACACTGGTACCTAATCAAACAGTCAATGAGGTGCTCTTAAAGAAGGAGAAGGGAGGGAGCCAAAAACCCTGGGTGAGAGTTCTGAGGCTTCTGAAATAGGTAGGATACATAGGGAAGATAGACTGAAAAGTTAGGGAAATTACAATAGGTGATCATACCTCTGAATTCGATGCTTTCTGCAGATAAAGGCAAAAATTCTTCTGATTCCTACCATCACTGGATCCCAGTTGTTGTAATGGCATAAGCAAGTTGCAATGAAAAATGAGAAAAATACATGGATTGCCCCTGCAAAAAATAACCAGGAAAACTGCACCTGGAATTAGAGCATGAATATAATTTATCTATCATGCAACAAAGTGCAATAGTAATTTCTTTTAACATTGGACTTTTTTCTTTTGTGACAACTGTCATAAAATTGAGAAGTGTCTACTTTTGTTATTGTTAAAAGTGTCTAACTTCAAGATTGTAAAGATAACTGAATTTGTAATTTATTACCTCCTTTGTTGCTACAATAGTGTCAGGATATGTGTTTAAGAGACATTTTCACTTGGAGAAAAAAAATAAAATCTATTTGTAAACTGTGTTGGGTCTCAGTTCCTTTGAATGCTGAACAATGTTACAGTTTTTGCATTTTAACATTTTCTATAAGATCTCTTGGTTCATCGTATCCTCAGTCATCCGCTGTGTTCAATTCCCTTTTTTCCTTACCTCCTTACATTGGGACCTACGTTTTTCCTCCCCTTCTCTTCCCGGTAACATGGTTCTCTTTTCTAGTTTCTCAAATGATCTCATCCTTACTCATTCACTCATGGACCTTAGAAGGATTACTAGGTACAGAAGATCAAGAGACTACATCTTCTAGCTAAAAGCTGATGTGGATCCACATTCAGGTGAGAAGCCAACACTCCTCCCAGGCATGGAAAGAGATGCGCTGGGATTCATACTAGGGTACGGTCTTTAAACCCTCTTTTGGGGACTTCATCTTCCATATCAGTCTCAGGAAAATATGCATGCATCTCCCCTCTCCTAAATTACATCTGGTTGCTGAAAAATGGAAGCACTTTCTTTGTTTCTCCACCCACCTGTACAAGTTGATGGCACTAATCCATGAAAGTTTAATTTCCAAAGATGAGGAGGCAAGCGAATTTTTCAAGCCCTGAAACAACTGTATGGACAACCCAAGTGAAATGTCACAAAACAACATACCTACTCCACCTAGATTTGAATTTCTGACCAACAGTTTAGCTGAAAAAAAAACCAAATATTTCAGGGCAATTTGTGCCCCCAAATTCTCATTTAAAGAGATATTCAGAGATGTGTGCATTAAAGAAATAAAAACAAACAATATTTGAAGAGAAAAATCCTTGGACGTGGTCCTAGCAAAGAAGTTCTGATTTTTGTCTGCCAAATAAAGTATATGGAGAAGCTAATAGTTTTGGAAGTAACAAGAATTTGTTCTTCCTGAGTGTGTGTTGTGTGTGTGTGGGGAGGGAAGTACAGCACTTTTTATTAAGTTATTTGCTCACCTGTTTTGAAAGTGAGCCATAAATTAGATGAACGCGATTTTACCTGACTCTAGGGTAGTAATAGTTAGCCTGAGCATCTGGAATGTCTACTACATATGTAAAGCTTCAAAACAGAAATTACAAGGTCTGTAAAAAGCTTCTTTTTAGCTGGAAAAAGCTGATTAACCATAGACAAGGCTCCCCCTTGTGGAAAAAAAATAAAGTCTTATACAGTGATAGGAAATCTTGGGGTTTTAATGAGTATGGACAACACCTCATTCTTAGAAATCTGTATCTGCAGTTACTAGAATTGATTAGTGTCCACATTAATTTCTAACTGAGCCTAGCTTCAAACAATTGAAATAAATGTTTAAATGAGCTTAAAAGGTGCATTAAAAACATGGGGGACAGCCATTGGACTAGGACTAAGAGGACCTGGGTTCAATTTCTGGCACTGCCACTAATTTGCTGGTTGACCTTGTGCAAGTCAATTCATGCTCCGTGTCTCAGTTTCTCCATCTGTTAAATGGGGATTATGATACCGACTTCCTTCCTAAAGCAAACTGAGATCTATGGATGAAAAGTGCTTTATACTAACTAGTATTACTAGCTGCAACAAGTTTGACTTGTAAGGTCTAAAGCATGCACATGTCTTATATTTTAGTACTTTTCCCTTTTTTTCCCTTTTCCTCAGAGCTTCTGTGTTTAGGGGAAGAGGCAAATCTTCTGGGGAACACAGCCAACCTGAAGCACCCAGCTTCAGAGGGAATGCTCCCTTGAGTTAGTTCTATCCAGACCAGCTCAATTATAAAAAGCACCGAAGGGAAAGGAAGGGAAGAATTCAGCACTCATCCAGCCACAAGTTCAAAACCAAAGACAGACCTAGCCTGCCTAGGTCACAGCAGAATGGTGTTAATTAGTGTGAGAAAGAGACAGGCAGACAGAAACCTGGATGGTAGATGACAGCCATGTGAAGAGAAAATGAACTAGAAAGTGTGCAATTTGAAGCTGAAAAGACCCCTACACCATTACCACGTTTCTCAGTGGCAATGTCTATGGGGAGGTGGAGGAGGAGACAGATTGCTAATAAAAGGGTAACCAAAGGCAGATTCTAGAGGCAGCAGCAGTTTTTAGTGAGAGTGAAGAGATAATAGTCAGAAATAAAAGCAACAGGAAAATCCACAAGGAGCAGGAAAAGAAGAGCAAGAAAAAGGTAAGAGGGTGATGTGCCTGAAGGATGAAAAGGGTGAGGGAAGGTAGGGAGGAAAGGAGTGGATATGTGCAGAGGACTAGGATTAAGACAGATGTTGCCAGCAGACAGGCGGAGAAAGCAGAGGTAGATAAAGATTTATTAAAATAAGGAAAAGAAGAAAGAGCAAGTGAGATGAGAGTGAGTAAAATAAATGAGATTTGTTATTAAATGTTTTGGGCTTATTAATATTATAAATGTCAAACAGATACAGTACAAGTGTTCCGATTATTGTGATGAGTGCCATAAAAATAATTAGCAAGTTAAAAGAAACTGTGTTGCCATTGCATTAGTGTGCCTCGCATCTGTCACACAACATTGCTTTAATGCTGTCTCTTCCATTTCAGATGCTGCAGTGATTTTGTGTATTTTTTGCTTATACAGAATAAATTCTATTTATTTAAAGGACTGGGCTGAGAATCTATTTGGGTTTATAGTTCAGAGAAGAAACCGTTCCAGTTTTCTGGGAATTACGAAAAAGGATTCCTGTTCATTCAACTATGGCCGCGAATAAATTTAAACAAATTGCCTCAGAATATGAAAAATAATAATAAAAAAAAAGCTTGTGAGCCGTTTGCACTTCAAAGATATAAATATCGCTGCCTACATGCACTGGAGTGAAATTCTTCCTGTTTTTGTGGAGAAGAGTTACTTTGATTCACTGAGGAACTTTTTATTTACTTTTATATTCTTGGTACAATGTTTATGTCTTTTATATGACTTGCTTAAGTTTCAAGGCCAAGACAATTAGGCTTGTTTTGTTTAAGCTTTAGCTTATTCGCATGAAATAATTTATTTTAGTTGTAGTTTCTCTACACCTAAAGCTGAAAACATTTTCACTTTCTACCAAACAGAAAATATATCATATTTCATGTCTGCTTCCACTACTATTATTCAGGTTTGAATTCAGCCATCTTAATGCTTGTCATTTTCTTTCTTGTGGCGACTGGCATTTCACATGAAGAAAGGCCTTTTAAAAATAGCCTACCACAAAAACAGTGGCCCACATAAAATGTCACTACAACAGACTTCACAACACATACAGATGTTGCTGAACCCAATGTCCAAAAAATAAGATTTGGGAAAAGTCAGCCTTACGTGATATAATGGAAAACAACAAAATAAAAACTGATTCCAGTCTTCAGAATGCTTAGCAGCTTCCAGAAGATACTGTATTTTGGGAAATAACCACTAAAAAGTGTCATGTAATTGCATAAAAATAAGGCAAGAAAGCCAGATGAAGACCTGCATTTTAACGAGACACATGACAGTAGCAATGTTTCCTCTAAGTTTTGTTTGTACTGAGCAAACTACAAACTTCACTGAGAACTACATTTTTGTCCTTGGGCAAGATTACCCTCAGGGTTTCAGGCACAGGAGGGAGTGCTTGGTTGGATGCTCTACTTGTGGAGTGGAAGCAAGTCAGCATGTTAGTGGGGTCAGGGTGAGTGCTGTGCATGGAGACCAGGGAAATGAGGGAGTCAGAGATAGAAGGAGTGGGGGTGTCCGAGGCAGCAGAGAGATGTGGAGCTGTGTTCTGCATAAAGATGGAGTGAGCACGTATCCTTGTGCACCTGAATGGTCTGCCAAGACTATAGTGACAACGTAATTATTCTGAAGACAAGGTGACAGCACTGTGATATTCAAAAGGTTGCACACATTTCAGAACTCTTCCCTCCTCAGCAGGAAAAGACAACTCCACTTCGTTTTCCAACTGGAAAGAGTGGGAAAAAAGTGTTCAAACACAGTCAGGTAAAGTTGGCTCACGCTCCACCAACATACTCCTACCCCTTTTTTTCAGTAGAGGGGAAAAGTGAGAAGATGGGGGGGGGGGGGGGGGAGAAGGGGAACCCTTAAAGTCCAAAAAAAGAAAAACAAAGCTTTTCAGTGTATTAAAAAATCCCAAAGGGACATTCAATCAAAATGAAACAATAATATGCACAAAAAATGCACATAGAAAAAAAAAATTGTTCATCAGAATGGAAATTTTCCCTGTGAAAAATTTGTGATCAGCTTTAGTCTCCCCACATTTAAGTATCAGAATGGGGACAGACCCTCTACAAGCAAGTAAAAGAATATCTCAAAAGTAATGTAAAAAACTGCAATTTAATGAACTACTGTAATAAGTTATCTAATGAGCTAATTACTTTTTAAAATAAGCCTGCGCTAAAAATGTAGTGTAAACTGAACAACCATAAGTAACACCTGAAACCTGTGTGTTCACTCAAGACATCTACATGATGTATAAATTGATCCAAGTAATATTTCTTGTGAGGTCCATAAGGAATTGTTAGTGTACTTTTATGTATCATCTTTGTGCTTGAGCTTTGATCTTTTGAGATTTTACAAACTACCCAGAGTCAAGTTGGATTAAAGACTCCACTTCAGAAGAAAAGAAATGCCATTGAGAGTGGTGGGAGTGATCAGCAACTGGCAGACTGAGTTAATTTCTGGCACTGCCACTAATTTGCTGGTTGACCTTGTGCAAGTCAATTCACGCTCCAGGAACCGCGGCCAGTGGGAGCTGCAGGGGTGGCGCCTGCGGACAGGGCAGCGCACAGAGCTGTCTGGCTGCACTTCCACGTAGGAGCCAGATGGGTGACATGCCGCTGCCTCTGGGAGATGCTTGAGGTAAGCGCCACCCGGAGCCTGCACCCCTGATCCGTTCCTGCACCCCAACCCCCTTCCCCAGCCCTGATCCCCCTCTTGCCCTGCGAACCCCTCGGTCCCAGCCCGGAGCACCCTCCTGCACCCCCAACCCCTCATACCCAGCCCCACCCCAGAGCCTGCACCCCCAGCCAGAGCCCTCACCCCCCCACTCACACCCCAACCCCCTGCCCGGAGCCCCCTCCTGCACCCTGAACTCATTTCTGGCCCCACCGCAGAGCCCACACCTCCAGCCGGAGCCCTCACCCCCTGCACCCCAACCCCCAATTTCGTGGGCATTCATGGCCCGTCATACGATTTCCGTACTCAGATGTGGCCCTCAGGCCAAAAAGATTGCCCACCCATGGAATAGAGTATACGTCCACTTCCTGACCTGCCAAACTATTTTGTTGCATTTAACAGCTGCTGCATGCCATCAATGGGTGAAGGGAATCCAGTCTACAAAGTGAGTCCGGATCCTCTAAGCTGCGAATTGCTATAAGTGTAAGCTGCTTTTAAATTATTGTATTGCTTACTGATCCATTTTAGGGTTTACCATCTAAACCAAAGAACTTTAACCATTTCAATATTATTTAAGGGAAAGGAGGATTTCCGATTTATTTAGCAACATACAACTAACTATTAGTCATTGCTGTCATTTGTTTAAATTTGTCAGAACATAAAGGAAGCTTTCATGATTTGCCTTTGATAAGTACAAAATGCACTTGATTGATATCCATTTTTTTTTTTTTTTGGTGAGTACAAAGAAGAATTAACGATACAGGTGAGAAAGATAACATATACACTAATTTCAAAAATTGTGAGGCACCTCACTTATGCACAAATGTATGCTTTCTCCTCCCCCGACAAGCAGTACTTGTGCTAGTTTTGAAAGCGATTCCAAAAAGTTAAACAGGTATTGTAGAGACAGATCAAGTGATCTCAGTTGCTATAGTTAGACTTTGCAGCAAAACGGAATAATTATTTGCTCCAACATTAGGAGCAGCAGCAAAGTTTTAAGAGCCCATGATCTTAGCAAACAGAAAAACAAACCTGTAAGACGGAGAGCTTTGAGTCAATTAAAGCAAGAATGAAAATGAAGACAAAGTAGTACTCAACATGTATGAATGTATTATGTGTTACTATACATAGAACGTAAGAACGGCTATACCTGGGTCAGATCAAAGGTCCAGCTAGCCTAGTATCCCGTCTTCCGACAGTGGCCAATGCCAGGTGCCGCAGAGGGAATGAACAGAACAGGTAATCATCAAGTGATCCATCCAGTCGCCCATTCCCAGCTTCTGGCAAACAGAGGCTAGGGACACCATCCCTGTCCATCCTGGCAAATAGCCATTGATGGACCTATCCTCCATGAATTTATCTAGTTCTTTTTTGAACCCTGTTACAGTTTGGCCTTGACAACATCCTCTGGCAAGGAGTTCCACAGGTTGACTGTGCACTGTGTGAAAGAATACTTCCTTTTGTTTGTTTTAAATCTGCTGCCTATTAATTTGATTTGGTGACCCCTCATTCCTGTGTTATGAGAACACTAAATCCAGATTATAATTCATATAAACAAATTAAGAATTTGGGGTTCCTTGCCATTGATAAAATACTACAGTCAAACATTCAGAAAGACAGCTAAATTTTATATGAAAATCATGACAAAAATGATGTAATTTTAATAGAATATTCAACAAAAATTTAGACAATTTAGTTTGAGGGGGAATATAAATGAAAAATTGTGGCTCATTTCTGTTCTAAACACACTATTTTCAGATATTTATTTTAATCACATGAAGTGCTCTCTCATAGTTATTAACTTCTATGACACAATATCCATCGAAATAAGGTGTTTTTTTTTTTTTAAATTGGGACCGCTTCATTTACAAATTTAATTTAATGTTTATTGTATTCATAAAATCTAGGATTAAGCCTTAAATTGTCCATCTTCTGCAAACATTAACCTACAGGTTTTTTACATCACTAACCGAATATTTTCAAAATATACAGGCCACATACAGTATTTTACACTATTAAGTTGCTATTTAAGGATGCTGTTACATGATGTTCTACAGGTTTAGTTAAATAATTAGACCAGGTAAGGGAACTGAAGTGGGAGAGTTTGGTGATTTAAATTACTTTTCATTGAAGTTGTATTTCAGTGAGATAAAGTATGCAGTAACAAACAAGATTAAGATACATACAGGAAGGATGACAGACAATTCAGTCTTGATAATTAACAGTAATAGGAAAATACTGTACATTGTGTACATTCAGCTTTAACACTGGCATTGCATTAAAAGATACCTACTTAGGCCTGTTAATAATGCTCAAATCTTATCAGTAATCAAGTGTACATTACCTTCTGCATGCACATGTCAGCTATTATGGACAGAGGTATTGTAAGGCTTAGCGCAAGTGTGCCTATCAGTGATGAGGTAAGAAAGCAGCCCCTAAAAAATATAAAAGTCTTATTTAAAAATTAAGACAAATACTTTAAAGTACAGAAGAGATTTAATCAAGGTTATCTGTTAGTTAAGGTTTGTTTTAAGTGTAAAGCCATAAGGTTTGTTTTCAAAAGTTCTTTGCAGGACACCTTCAATGTGAAAGTGACTGAGCCATACAATATATATATTTTTTAAATAAGACATTTCATGAAATTACTGTGAATTTGAAGTATTCTTTAGTTCACGAATTATTGGCCCAACAAAAGATCTACGGTAAGGCTTGCCTAGTTTGAGCCATTTCGGTATCAAGTTAACAGCACCTAAGATATTAAGAAAGGCTGTAAGTTAGACACTATGATCCATCAAGTCAATGATCCCAAATGTAAAACCAAGCTTGACAACAGATACCTTCCTAAGAGGTATTCTGCTTTGTCATGTAAAGAATCACTGATTTAATAACTCTGTAAATGCTTATTTTCCTACTCCAGTCAATACTGTTCATTAAACTAAATTACCTATTTATTCATGAGTCTAATGGTATTAGATGCTGATGGACCATCAAAATCAGTAATTAGGAAGTTTTACAGGTAATCTGGAAAAAAAAAAAACAGAACTACTCCCCTTTTTTGTTTCTTTATCTCCATCATCAAGGAACAAAGAGGGCACCAGATATATTTTTTCTATTTTAATTTAACTTCCTAATTACTAGGGCTGGTCAAAATTTTCCATCAAAACTGTTTCAACAGAAAATTGACCTTTCTACTAAATATCAAACAAAAAAACCCCAATAACTTTCCACAGACTGACCTGTTAAAAAACAACAACAACCTTACCCTTACCACCCCAAAAAAACCCCACAACCAACCAATCTCTACGCCAATAAAGTTTCTGGTTGAAAAATGCTAAGATTTTATTCAGAAATGCTACCACATCACCTCAACGGAGATGTAGTCCAAGTGCCTCACCACCCCATTCTCCTCTATGGGCCAGATTACTAGACAGACTACATCTCTTATGATGTACCATAGTGACATTACCAAATCAAAATTTTCTGTTTTCAGCTTAAGATTTTCAGTTTTTTGGCCAAAATGTTGAAGTTTTCCACAGAAAACAACCCCCTCTCCCTCAGTTATCTGACCAATACTAATTACCAACTTTAAACAAGACCTTAAATTTAAGGATATCAATTTTTTTATTCTATTCTTAAAAATTCAGTTAAGTCTTTCCTATGTAATTATATGGATAACTAGAGAATTAGTAGGAGTGACATCACAGAAGCTATGCACATGAAACCTAGTTAACTGAAAGGGGATGTGATTTTTATTCACATCACAAGATTGAGCTTAATAGGTGTTAACAAAAATAAAACAAACAGTTTGAACAAACAGTTGGAAAAAAGTCTTTTGGCTAAAGATTTAATGCACATGCCTCTTCAATTAAGGAATGAGAGAACCCCCAATCCAAGCCACTGGGTCCTTCTCAGAGAGACTTCCAGCAAAACAAAGACTAGACTGGACATTATATTGGTAAACTTTACCAAAAAAAAAAAAAAAGGGGGGGGGGGGGACAGAAAAAATACTTGAGCAGGGGAGATGGGGGCAGAGAGAGGAAGCAAACAAATGTTAGGCCTTGTTTATTTATAGAGCAAAAGCAGCAAAAAAGCACTCTCCACTCCCCCAGAATTAAATGCACAAATCCAAATTTCCAGCTCCCATTCACAACACTTTTAACTGGTAGGTATTTTCTATGACCCCACTTTAAGTTCTTCCAAATACAGAAGTAATTCAACCACACGGAAATTTAGGAGTACAAAGTTTAATTCAAACTTACAAATATGAAGAAACAAATAATTAAGACTCAAAATCTGCCACTTGGCTCTTCAGCTTATGCTTTTATGTCGTTGCACGCACAAAGTGTAATTAAAAAAGCAAAAACAAAAAACAACTGTGGTCTTGTTGGGACTATTTGCATGAATAAAAGGACGTTTGATGTTAACTCAAAGAATCCTATGATTCTTTGGGTTTAGAAATATTTTAGGGAGAGTTTGGGGACAAAATGAGATTTCTCATTCACTGCATAGCCATGAAATCACTAGCTTAATGTAGGAGCTGGGATCTCAACATTTAAATGGTTTCAGCTCAAACAAGTGTTACAACAAGAATATTTTTCTAATCTACACTTTGGCAATTATTATTTTTTTCCGATTTAGCAATCTTGCTTCATTTTTCAGCAAATGATTTAATAGCGTCACTAGAGAGATGTCTCTTATTAGCAAGATGGTGTATAATATTCCAAAATATCCTGTCAATTAAAACTAAAACTTATCAAAATACTAAGAGCCTATACTCTGTGATGCAGGTGAACCTTCACAGTGTGGCTCAGTCACCGTCCAGTGACTAGGCCACTCAATTCAGAAGCCTGACACAAAAACCGGTTACTCGCCTTCTCATAACTGTTGTTCTTCGAGATGTGTTGTTCATGACCATTCCAAACAGGTGCGTGCACGACAGCCAGAAGATTTTTCCTCTAGCAGCATCCGTAGGGTTGGCTTGGGCGCCCCCTGGAGACGCAACTTCCTGGCTCCCAAGAGAGGGCCCTACCGACCTCAGT
This sequence comes from Caretta caretta, assembly GCF_965140235.1. Taxonomy (NCBI): domain Eukaryota; kingdom Metazoa; phylum Chordata; order Testudines; family Cheloniidae; genus Caretta; species Caretta caretta. Next base: position 16,906,917 of record NC_134216.1, on the reverse strand, counting down.
TCCTTCTTGCCGGCTACTCCGACAGAGGGGTAAGGAGGATGGTATTGGAATGGACGTGAACACCACATCTTGAACAGTTACGAGAAGGTGAGTAACTATTCTTTCTTCTTCAAGTGCTTGTTCATGTCAATTCCAATCAGGTGACTCACAAAGCCCAAGTTCAGGAGGTGGGGCGGAGTAGTTCACTGATTGGAACACTGCTCTTCCAAAGGCCACATTATCTCTGGCCTGCTGGGTAATTGCTTAGCATGTAGTGAAAGTGTGTATGGAGGACCAGATCACTGCTCTGCACATTTCCTGGGTGGGGACTGCACCAGGAATGCTGTTGAAGAGGCCCGAGCTCTGGTGGAGTGCGCAGTGATCGAAGGACAGGCACCCCTGCCAGGTTGTAGCACTCACAGATGCAGGATGTGATCCATGACAAAATCTCGAGAAGAGACAGGAAGACACCACTCTGTCCACCACTACCACGAATAACTGGATGGACTTTTGGAATGGTTTAGTTCTCTTGATGTAGAAAGCTAGTGCTCTGTGGACATCCAATGAGAGAAGCCTTTGCTCCCTGCCAGTCAAGTGCAGCTTCGGATAGAACACCAGGAGGAAGATGTCCTGGTTGATGTGGAACTGGGAGACAACCTTCGGGAGAAAAGCCGGGTGAGGCCTGAGCTGAACCTCGTCCTTATGGAATACAGTATAAAGGAGGCTCTGATGTTAGGGCCCTGAGCTCAGACACCCTCCTAGCTGAGGTTATCGCTACCAGAAACGCCACCTTGTATGAGAGAGAGAACAAGGAGCACGTCGCCAAAGGCTCAAATGGCAGCCCCATAAGTCTGTAGAAGACCAAATTGAGGTCCCAAGCTGAAACAGGCTGTCAGACCCGCGGGTATAACCTGTTGAGACCTTTAAGGAAATGGCTGGCCAACGGGTTGGCAAAGACCAAGTGTCCCTCTGAGCCTGGGTGGAAGGCAGAGATGGCAGCCAAGTGAACCCTTATTGACGACACAGACAGTCCCTTCTGCTTGAGGTGGAGAAGATAGTCCAGTATAAGTAGCACCAAGGCGAGCATCGGAGCCGAATGGTGCTGCGCCAACCAGACTGAAAATTTCCTCTACTTGGCAAGGTAGGTAGCTCTCGTGGAGGGTTTCCTGCTGCCAAGGAGAACTTGTCTGACTTGATCAGAGCAAGAAAGCTCCACAGGGGCTTCCATGCTGTGAGGTGGAGTGACTCAAGGTTCGGATGTTAGAGACGGCCATGATCCTGAGTTAGTAAGTCCGGGAAAAGCCGCAAGGTAACTGGAGCTTCCACGGACATTTCCGGGAGTGACGTGTACCAATGCTGGTAGGACCAGGCTGGAGCTATCAATATCATTGAAGCTTCTTCCCTCCACATCTCAAGGAGTACCTTGTGAATGAGAGGAATGGGCAGGAATGCATATAGGAGATGGCCTCCCCAGGGGAGGAGGAACACATCTGCAATGGACCCCGGGCTGTGATTCAGGAAGGAGCAAAACTGCTGACACTTCCTGTTACATTACGTGGTGAACAGGTCTATCTGGGAAAAGCCCCACTGATGGAAGATTGAGTTCATGACGTCCGGCCTAAGGAACCACTCGTGGCGATGGAATGACCTGCTGAGATGATCTGCCAACTCGTTCTGAACTCCAGGGAGGTACGATGCTTGCAGGTGTATCAAGTGCTCTACACAGATGTCCCACAGCATGAGTGCTTCCTGTCACAGGGGAGAGGAGCGTGCACCCCCGTTTGTTGATATAAAACATCGCTGTGGTGTTGTCTGTCATGACTGATACACATCTACCTGTTAGGTGGGCTTGGAAAGTCTGGCATGCCAGGAGTACCACTCTCAGCTCTGACGTTGATGTGTAGAGCGAAATCTGCCTGAGACCAAAGGCCTTGTGTTCTGAGGTCTCCCAAATGTGCCCCCCAGCCCAAGTCTGACACCTCTGATGGATGGCTGAGGGCTGGTGAAGGGGACCCCTGCACATACTACCTGCAGGGTGAGCCACCACAGGAGTACTGGAGGAGGCAGGGTTACAATCCTGGACAAACTGTCCTGGGTTGGCTCATACACTGACGCTAGCCATGATATGAAGAGATCGAAGTCTGAGTCTGGCATGCTGTACTACGTAGGTACAAGTAGCCATGTGTCCTAGAAGTTTCAGGCAGTTCTGTGCTGTAGTGGTGGGGAACTGCCTGCGACCTTGAATGCTATCACCTAGGGCTCGAAATCTCACTTCGGGAAGGAATGCCCTGGCCTGTGTTGAGTCCAGTACTGCCCCTACGAATTCTATCCTCTGAACCAGGGACAGCTTTGATTCCCCTCATTCAGTAGCAGGCCCAATTCATCGTAAGATGCTCTTATGAAGGGGACTTCTCTACTTGAGCCCTGCGTCAGCCCTTAATCAGCCAGTTGTTACAGTACGGGAACACTGTACCTGTCGCCTGCACAGGAATGCAGCCACGACTGCCATGCACTTTGTGAATACTCGAGGTGCAGCTGGCAGGCCAAATGGAAGGACTGAACTGGTAGTGGGTGTTGTTCACCACAAACCTGAGGTATTTTCTGTGGGACAGAGTTATCGCTATGTGAAAGTAAGCATCCTTCAAGTTGAGGGCGGCATACCAGTCTCCTGGATCCAGTGAAGGGATGATGGAGGCTAAAGAGATCATGTGGAATTTGAGTTTCTTCACGAACTTGTTGAGTTCTTGCAGATCTAGGATGTGCCTGAGCCCTCCTTTGGCTTTCGGTATTAGGAAATACCAGGAATAGAAGCCCTTGCCCTTCTGCTCCTGAGGAACCTCTACCACTGCCCCTAGTAAAAGGAGCAAGTGCACCTCCTGTATAAGGAGTTGCTCATGAGAAGGGTCCCTGAAGAGGGATGGGGAAGGGAGGTGGAAGGGTGGGAGGGCACAGAATTGGATGGGAGTATCCCCTCTCTACTGTGCGGAGCACCCGGAGGTCTGAAGTGATACGGGACCATGCACAATAGAAAGGGGATAGTTGGGACGAAAAGGTAAGGCGGGGCAGATCCAGTTCCTGATCTGGTATGACATCCTCGTGCGCGCCTTCAAAAGGCCTGTTTCTGGCCCGCAGAAGGCTTGGTTTCGGCAGAGCCCTGGCCTGAGGACAGGTACGGCCACTTCCTGCTGCTCCTATTCCTCCTCCAGGAACCACCCTGTCAGTTTTGCTGGTAAAACCGCGGAGGAGGTTGCAGCCTGAAATGCCTGCATTGTGTGGTGGGGGTGTGTATACCCAGGGACTTGAGGGTAGCCCTCGAGTCTTTTAAACTGTGCAGTCTTCTGTCTGTCTTTTCAGAAAACAATGCCTGACCTTCAAAAGGTAGGTTTTGGATGGTCTGCTGGACTTTGTGAGGTAGTCCAGAGATCTGGAGCCAAGAGGACCTCCTCATGGCCACCTCCATAGCCATGGTACGGGGGCTGCATCCAAGCCATCAAGAGCCACCTGCAAGGAAGCCCTAGAAATGAGTTTGCCTTCCTCCACCAAGGCATTCAATTCAGAACAGGAGTCTGGTGGTAGCAGCTCAGCAAACTTGTCCATCGCTCCACAGGTGTTAAAGGATTATCTACTAATGAAGGCCTGTTGGTTTGCAATTTGGAGCTGCAAACCAGAGATGGAGTATACTTTCCTCCCAAATAAGTCAACCTTTCTGGCCTCCCGGTTTTCAGGAGAGGGTCCCTGGAACCCTTGGCGCTCCGTTTGGTTCATAGCATCCACCACCAGGGAGTCGGGTGGAGGGTGAGCGTACAAGTACTGGTACCCCTTTGAGGGGACGAAATAGCTTCTTTCATTCCTACTTGCAGTGGGGGGCAAGGAGGCCAGGGTCTACCACAAAGTTTTTGTGCTGTCACTTATAGTTTTAATAAGTGGTAGCACGATACACGAGGGTCCAGAGGGGGCGAGGACATCCACCATGGGATCCTCGTCCTATACCACTTCCTCTGCCTGGATCCCCAGGTTCTGGGCCACCCTGCGCAACAGCTGTTGCAGGACCCTACTATCCTCCAAGGCCGGGGCTTTTGACATGCCCACAACAGGGTCATCTGGGGAGGACGAGGACGAAAACACTGGCCCATGGCCCTCATCACTGCCCTCGGTGCCAAGAGGGTGGCAGTCCTCGTGTGAATGGTGCTGAGGCTGCCAGCGCCGAGCTCAAAGCAGCAGGCAGGAGTCGTTGCTGGAGATGGACCCGGTGCCAGTTGCCGTCGCGATCAATGTCGATCTGGATCTCTATGCCTGGTCCTGACCCTTAGCCTGATGGTTAGCCCAGGGAGCCCAAGAGTTACTGAGTTGGTGGTTGCCACTGAGGTAGCCATGGTGCTGGAGGAGGCTGGCGGTGTTGCCTAGATCTAGACCTCCTGCTGCTGGACTCCGAGGTCTCCAAAAAAGAAGACCACAGAGGAACAGTATTGGATGGTGCCGAAGAGCGGTGCCAAGCCTCTGGAGACTGATGCAATTTCCCCCCGTGGGCGGCCGGCACCGGGGAGTGGCGTGCTGGAGATGGTGAGCAGCATGACATCATTGCTGGCTTGCCTCTAGATGGAACAGGCGGTCTGGCTATTACCAGTGCCTTGAGTCGACAAGCCCCTGGGAGCTGCCAGACCCAAAGTAGGCTGGGTGTGCTAAGGTCTCCCTGCCGCTGTCTCCTTAGGCTTAGGACGGGGAGAGCGTCCTCTCTCCTGCCTCTTTTTCTTCTGGGTCACCAGGAATACATATCGGCACCTACCAGAAGTCTTACGTGCGGCGCTGTGTTGGTGCCGGGCGTCCTTAATTTCCTTTCTAGGAGCTGACTTGTGCACCATTGGTGTGCTGCGCACAGAAGAGGCGGAGCTTGCCATGGGCTCCGCTGACCCAGGGTCGGATTGCGGGCTGAGGGCTGCCTCCATGAGGATAAGTCCGAGTCTCTGTTCGCGATCCTTCAGGGTCCTTGGCCAAAACCCTTTACAAATGCGGCACTTGTCCTTTTGGTGACTCTCACCAAGGCACTTCAAACGAGAAGTGTGCAGGCCACTTTTTGGCATCAACTTTCCGCAGACTTCACATGGTTCGAACCCCAGAGTCCGAGGCATGCCCCAGGCGTAGGGGGAGAAAAGAAGCGGGGGGACCTCCACAAAGAAAACAGCCTAGTAACGCCACTACTAGTATTAACTTAAGACAAAAACTATTAACTACATACAAAATACAACGGGACACTAGCTTGCAGAAGCAAGAGTGAGGGAAGTTCCAGCTAGCCATCATTGGCGGTAAGGAGGGACTGAGGGGGTGGCGGGTTGGCAGGGTGCTATATTGTGCGCCATGAAGGCGCAATTCCAGGGCGTGCCCAGGCCAACCCTCCCGATTCTGCTAGGGGAAAAATCTTCCATCTGTTGTGCATGTGGCACGCACACACCTAATTGGAATTGACATGAACAAGTACTCAAAGAACCACCTCTGATCCTAGTTCTTCTGCTCATGCTGTAGAGGACCATGGTCTTAAACCCAGAAGTCTCAGGTTCAATTCCTACTGTTACTGACCCAATTCCTACTGTTACTCACCCATAATACACATTATCCCAGATTTCCTTTGTTTACTGACTTGCTAATTTGTAATTCATCTCCTAGTGATTAATGCAAGCTAATAAGATACCAGTGCAATCATTTTTCAAAAATCTAATTTAGTTAAACTTTTAAACTATGGAAGTATGTAATTTACTGGATATGATTCTTGCATTGCCAGGATATTGCAAGAGTCTGGAATTTAAATAATAGTTTTTATGTAAACTCATAATCCAAGATGATTAATGCTCACCTTTTTTTTTGGTAAGTGTATTGTTTCAGCAGAAATCAGCACAAGAAAACTACAATTTCAGGATAAACAGGATCCTCAAAATCTCGTCATCTTTCCTCTAATAGTTTTATAATTGGCGAACAATATACAAAATTAATAACTACCGGGTTTATTCTTCTTAGCTCTAAATAATATGTACACTTGTTTCTTTCTATAATCTCGAGCCATTTTCTCTTTACAATTATCAGGCTAACTGCTCTTAAACCATAATTTATGATGTATCAGATGACTTCCTCCAACTCAGACTGCCTTTACAGATCACTGTAAAACAAAAACACAGCCTAATCATTTTGACACCTCAGCAGCTCACAGTCTTTAAGTAATGTATCAGAGGACAACTTATATGAAGTAAACAGTACATACCACAGCCAGAGGAATTCTGACAGAACTGTTCCAATAAGGCCATTAATGACAATGCACATCAATACCAATTTATTGGGAAATTCAAAGGCCTCGAATCCAGTATAATGAAGTAGGAAGAAACCTGGCCAAAGCAGCAGCAGATTAAAGAGGCCTACAAAACCTGAACATAAAAATCAAATTAATGTTGGTTTCCTTTCAGTTTCATCATAATTTTTTATTTACCTCCTTCTCCCCTTACTTGGCTTCCCCTAAAGTCCAAATGTCTGGCAAAAGCTGCAGAAAAACTATCTTAATAGGCTGTTCCTATTCCTGGGGAAAGGAATACAGGAATCTTTAACTGAAAATGGCAAGCAATACTTTAAATATTTACAATATGTGACACTTCTAGGCTTTTAGTAGTTCCCCAAGTTCAGAATGCGTATTTGGCTTTCCACAAGTAAAGCAATCTTCCATTTTAAAGATTCCAACAAGAAAGAATGTACACTAGCAATAGGGATGATCTAGAGCATAGGGAATCCAGGGTGTCACAACCACCATCATTTTTAATGACTAGATGGTCCTAGAACTATTGGGAGGGACTCCTGAAGCTTTTTTCAATTCCAACATAGGGTCACAGTATGAAAGCTGGACTAGTAACAAGGCATAAAACATGTTTGTTTTTTTTAAAAAACAACAACAACAAAGCTCTATCATGGACTTTTTAAAAGTGACACTGGTCAGTAAGAGCTCCTGCCTGAATCCAACTGTCCATTTGAAACAGGGGTGCATTGGACAGTTAGACAAGAGTTATAAAAAGAAAACATGGGTCTGAGAAAATAGGTTGTCAGTGCCTACATGTGAAAAGAGAACTAAAAGATCAAACTTTGGGGAAAAAAAGATCGGAATTTATAATAATAATTCCAGGTTAAGCACTACTACTGTGGGTTTCAAACCATGGTGCATGAACCACTGAATGAACTTGGTCAATCAACAACTTGCTCGTGGGTCTGGAAAAAGTAGATGACCACATGGTGCTGACTTTACTTGTTTCCAACTGTTAAAATTACTTTGCACTTGTCTTTATTGAATTTCATACAAATTCTCCAATTTGTGAGGTAGTTTTGAATTCTAAGCCTGGCCTCAGAAGTGCCTGCAAACCCTCCCAGTTTGGTATCATCCAAAAATTTTATAAACACACTTTCCACTCCCTTATCCAAGTAATTAATGCAAATATTGAACAGTAGCAGACCCAGGACTGTAGCAGAGTAGCAGACTCTGGGACCCGCTAAATGTACTCACCTTATAGTAATTTCATCTAAACTGCTTTTCCCTTGTTTGCTTATGAGAAAGTCATGTGGGATTATTTCGAAAGCCTTACTAAAATTCCAGATATATCGCATCTACTGCTTCCCCCTATCCACTGTGCCAGTAACACTATGAAAAAAGGAAATTAGCTTGGCTTGGGATGATTTGTTCTTGATATATTCAAGTTGACTATACCTTTTAACCCTTTTATCCTCTAGGGCAGAAGTAGCCTATATTTAGTGAAGGTCCAAATTTCTTGGTGAACATATAGTCACAGTCCAGACCCCAGAGAAAATAATAATAATAAAAAAAATAATAAGTAAAATGATTTCAGGGTCCGTTCAAAAGCATCTGATGGTCTGGATTTGGCCCACGATCTGCCTATTGACTAGCCCTGTTCTAGGTGCTTACAAACTGATTGTTTAATAATTTGTTCTATCATCTTTCCAAGTATCAAAGTTAGACTGACTGGTCTGTATTTCCCATGACCTCTCTATTCCCCCTTTTAAAAGGCAGGTATTATATTTGGACCTCTAGGACCTCAACTGTCCTTCATGAGTTCTTGAAGATAATTACTAACAATTCTGCGATTGCTTCATTTAGTTCCTTAAGTACCCTACCATAAATTTCATCAGGCCCTGCCAACTTAGCTAAATATTCTTTAACCTGTTCTTTCCCTATTTTGGCTTGCGTTCCTTCCCCCTTGTTGTTAATATTGGTTGTATTGAGTATCTGGTCACAATTAACCATTTTAATGAAGACTAAGCAAAAGAGGCATAAAACATTTCAGCCTTGTTGATGGCATTAGTTAGCTCTCCTTCCCCTCAAAGTAGCGAACCTACACTCTCCTTCATCTTTCTCTTGCTCCTAACGTACTGAAAGAACCTCCTCTTATTGCCACATGTCCTTTGCTAGATGTAACTCATTTTGTGCCTTCCCTTTTCCAATTTTGTCCCATATGCTTATAACATTCTTTTGTCCATCTCCTTTGTAATTCATCCATGTTTCCACTTTTTGTAGATATTTTTGCAGATTACTGATTTTGCAGATAGTTTCTTAAAGCCTAATTAGCACAAAGACTGGAAGACTCACTGCAAATTACTGATTTCTGTGAATTAGCAAGCAACTGAACATAATTGTACTATGGTCATTTATTTCATCATTTAGTTTTATTTATATTTCATGATATACTAGTACATTTGAAATTTTATTAATATGAAAACTCCCAGTAGCACTTTGCTATTAAGTCTGCTCAGAGGCAGGGTCAGAACACTACATTTTTGAAGGTTAGTAAGGCTCTATGGCACAATATATGGCTTCTGGTTTACAATTTGGACTTCAGAAATTATGGCATTGCAAAGTGGAGACACCATATTGAACTGCTCACTACAAAACCTGCACTACAACAAAAATTTCAGCATACCAATCCAGTTTTTATTCAATATAAAAATACATCACAGGAATCATCAACAGAGGGTCACTGTCACTGATGGCCTTACAGAGATGTGTCAAGCACCTGAGACTCCCACTGACTACAGTGAGAGCTGCTGCTCAATACTCCTCAGGATCAGGACCTAAGAATGGACTAGTACTGAGAATACTCAAAGATTAAGGCCCTAAACCTGCAGACACATATATGCTTAACTTTACATGCACGTTTAAGTGTTTACAAGATTGGGGCCTGAAGAGCAAGGGATTTAGTCATTCTGTAAATGAAAGTTTTGTTTTCAATATAGTCATTGCTATATTACAATATTGCTGTTCTTACCAAAGAACATTGGTATATCAAGCTTATCTTCTCTGTCTACTTTTCTTTTTATCATAACTATATAGACAGCATACAGCACTGCTCCTACAAGAGACCACAGGGAACCTGTAAAAGATGAAAAATATTGTTTTAAGACAAATGGGTTAGGCATAGTGTTATCAATCTGACTATCATACTTAATTCCCTCTACTGGGCAATTTTCTAATTGTAATAGTTTACTGTAGAATCCATTATTATATAAAATGAATTAAACTTATGAAGATGTGACCCTCTACATGCATATATTGAAAGGGTATTTAATAAAAAGCATTCCTCAAAACAAGCCACTTTCAGCAGTTAATCTTACAGAGTCTAATACATGACAGATTTATACAACATTTCCTTCTCCCACCCTGTAGTTTTGAGCAGTTAAAAAAAAAACCCAACATGTTACATTTATCTTGGTATTTCAATTTACAGAATAAAATTTTAAAAATATTTAATATACCTATTGTACCTCTTCCTGGAGATTTCTCAGACCCAGAGAGATTAACAAGAACTACACCGCCAATGCTAGGAAAAAACATCATCAACTATTAGGCATACCACAGATTTATTTTTTTTTAATTAAATCTCACGCACACGCACACCAGCAAATAAAGACACCAGTTTTTAGATATCTGTAATTAGACTGAACCCACCTTTTGGTGAATCTGTGCTTTAAGGCCTACTCCACAGCTCAATTAAATCAATGTGATTCTTTGCACTGACTTCACTGAACTATGGATCAGGCCTTTGTGAGAACAAAGCTGACATGAGATATTAAGTTTCATTAAACATCTAATGCTTTCCATCTGCATTAAAACAAAATCTAAAATTAACTAGCAATAAGAAAAGTGTTAGTATTTATTATCTAATAATTTTATAACCAAATCCTATACTTATATCTTAAATTAGGTTAAAATGACCACTAAAATATAATTGCTTAAAGATGCCCTGCTCATTACAGTTGAGATTCACTTTGACTAATAAAACAAAAGAATCTGAAGCATATCACCATTGTTGTATACACACTATATACTTTCCCAAAACTCCACTGACATAGTGGAGAAGGGGGGGGGGGTGAGTTCAGAGCAGATCTATAAAAATCTGACAGCTGAGAGTTTTGAATGATAGCAGAACAAAACTGTGAAACTAACCAGATTACCCATATATCATAGCATCTATTTTCCTAACCCATCTAAATATTTAGAAGTTACTTAAGTATCATGCACACAACTTTCAGACACAAACATTAAAAAGTCAAAATTAGCTGAACTTCAAATTAGCTCCCTAATGCTGCACACCAAAGTCATCTGACCCAAAAATGGGTTCAAGTGAAAATATATAGTAAAACAAGTCATTCCACAGCAGAGTAGTAACACCACAAGGCTCCAGCAGTGTTTTAACCTTAATCCTCGGTTACTTAGTCTTCAGCAACTAGCATATAGGGAATTCTATTAACGAAAGGTTTACATTTAGAGTAGTGGTTCTCAACTCTGGTCCACCGCTTGTTCAGGGAAAGCCCCTGGCGGGCCGGGCCGGTTTGTTTACTTGCCACGTCCTCTGGTTCAGCCGATCGCGGCTCCCACTGGCTGTGGTTCGCCGCTCCAGGCCAATGGGGCCTGCGGGAAGGGTGGCCAGCACATCCCTCAGCCCACACCGCTTTCTGCAGCCCCCACTGGCCTGGAGAGGCGAACTGCGGCCAGTGGGAGCCGCGATCAGCCGAACCTGCGGAAATGGCAGGTAAACAAACCGGCCCGGCCTGCCATGGGCTTTCCCTGAACAAGCGGTGGACCAGAGTTGAGAACCACTGATTTAGAGGGAGGAGACTCCTGGTCAGAGCAGTTGTCAAAAAAAGTGAAATTTTAAGCAGGCACTCTTCTACATTTTATTTTCTTTAAAAAACTTGCCAAGATCTGCTACTCTTGAAATAACATTCTTCACCAAATAAATTGAACTAACAGTTTAAAAAAATACCAGCTTGTTTAGGGGTAGGGTCAGAGAAGGGGTGCTGGAGATTAAGAGTTCATAGGCCTACCTTAAAACAACAGCTAACAGTTTGGAAAGGGTAAACCGGTCTCCACTGTTGCTTGGAAACACCGCAGCTAAGATTAAGGTAAAAAGTCCTGTAAGAGAAAATAAAAAGGTGTAACATCTTTTCAAGCTGTATTACTCCCCTGTTCAATAAACTGTACTACCACTATACCACTACCTCAATTTAACTTAAATGTTGGCTGCTCACTTCAGCTTAGTTTCCATACTGTTAATCTGAATTTTTGCAACCGAATTGGTATGTCAGTTTGTCTCTAATTTTCTTGTATTGCTGAAATGTTGACAGTGTCTAAATTGAAATTCAAAATCTATGCCCCCGACAAGTAAAAATACATTTAACAAAAATGAAGATTGCAACTTAAACATGCAAAGGAAATAAACTCAGTTAAGTCTTTTTATATATATATATATATATATATATATATATAAAAATATCAGCCCATGCCAAAACCAGTGTATATTGGAACTACACTTTTTAAATAGCAGTAACTAAAGCAGTGCGCTATTTTTGGGTTGCGATAAATGTAAGTATCAACTTTGAAAGACTAAGTCTAATTACATGTTAAAGCAAAACTGGGGAGCAATTAGTGTCTGCCATGCTATGATAAAATTAGACAGTCTCACTGAACATGTTAAAAAAAAACCTATTTAGAGAACTTGATGTCCATAGTAGGGACAGATTATGGTTTTTGGGTCAACAGAAATATGAGATACAAAAAAAGCGCTCATATAGTTTTAAATTAAGACACTTCAATGGCAGAACTAACCATTTCCTAAAAACATTGTAGCTTGGTACTTCTTCTCACCCCTCCAAACAGTGGAATTGATTGGTTCTAATTATGAAATCCCCTGCAAATTTTCCAGTGTAAAAGAAACCTTTGTTTTTATGTTGCAAACTTGAAAGGGTGCTAGATTTTTTTTTGTTTGCAGTTCAAAAGCGGATTTTTTTTTTCTTAAAAGGAGATCTGCAAGTGTAAAATTCACAAAACTAAAATTAGATTTATGTCCTTAATGCTTCCAGTGACCAGTATCAGGGTATACAGCAGAGCCTTCACTGAAATTACTTTCACTCCCACCCTTCTTTGGGTTATTGTAGTCCAGACCTCTCATATTATCACCAGCTCTTTGCAGCACAGCAGCTGTGCCATTTGGTTCAGATCACATCCACAATACTCGCTACATATAGTCTACGGGGGCATAGTGCTTTCCCCTTCCCCATTTAAAAAAAAAAAAAATACATTGTAAATTTTATTATTGTTCTCATACCAATTAAAACTTAAGGTTGTATAGAAACTGCAATCATGATCAGCTTAAAGACAAAAAACCCAAGGAAATGTTGCTGGTTTCAGATTCAGCACATGCTGGAGGTTCTGTTCAATGCATTATTTCAAATTTAGATTTCACAAGAGATGCTGAAGAAAAAAGTAATAAATCTAAAATTTTAAAAATACCCCTCTCATAGTCAGGGGCATTCAGTACATCGATTTCAGGTATGGCTGAGCATCCTAGAAAAGTAGCTCACTTTTAAAACAAAAAATTTCTTCTGTATGTGAAGGATTTTTTTTTTTTTTAAACAACAGTAAATTGCAGCCACCTAAAAGGTCAGCTTTCCTTGCAACTACTACAGTCCAAAAAGTATCCTAACTATAAAAATGTAATGTAGTTGCAGAGCTATATACAGACAAAAGAATGCAAGTTGCAAAGTGGTAAGACATGGGTAGTAAAATAATTTCCAACAATATAGGGAATGTGTCTAAGCTGTCATGTTTGTTTTTTAAACTTTACGCTTCTCAAAGATACACATAATAGTCAATTTAATGAACTAGTGCTAGCATAACAAAAAGAGCTTTAATTTATAAACAGCTATTTCACTAGCTCTTACAATGCACATTTCATATCTTACCAGAGGTTGAAGACAGGATATTAACTATGGCAACTTGTGCATTTAAGAGTGCTTCTTGATAAGAGAAGTTTGCCAAAAACCACTGCAGAACAAGGAAAGTAGTTTAATGAATAAATGGATAATCACAAAATGTATTAAAACAGTCTGTTTTGCCTGTGCATTAATTCCTACAATTTTTATATTTTTTTTATATTTACCAGAGATATCACTTGAACCAGTATACAAAAAAATCAATCAGGACAAGGCTTTCACACAAGTCCTTTTGCCTTATAAATAACAATATCAATTTCTAATTGTTATTAAGAAGAGGCAGAGGCATAAAGTAGCAGAGGTGAAACAGGCAACATGAACAGTTTCAGAGGTGTCTACAATAAAGTAACTACTGCAGACTTTAAAAAAATGCACACTAGAGATAATCAGTGAAATGGCAACTGCAAGTCAGCAACAACCAAAAAGCTAACAACTTAGTCTGAAGTCATCATTTTGAAACGGTTTTCAAAAACTAAGAGAAACTACTTATTTCCATAAATCTCAAAAGGTTAAATTAATCATCATCTCACTTAAACGGATTCATATACTGGAGTCTTAAAACATCTTAAGTACATAAACAAACAAGCATCTCCAAAATAGAGATAATACAATGCATAGACCAATTATCTCACAGGTATTTTGTGAGGATTAAATGTTTGTAAAATCCTTTGTAAAACAGTAAATATTAGATCATGTCTTGGGCAAGACCTCATTAATAATGTTATCCTAAAGATGTTCTTAGTGAAGCTACCATTCTCCCAAAAATTATTTCAAAAAGATTTTACTTTTTGAATGATGCCCAAGAAGAAAAATACAGAAGTAGATACAGCCAAGGTACCTTTTAGAAGCAACTGCGAAAGCAAGAGCAGTATCATTTAATTTGTTTGTAAACAAAAAGGAAAGAATAATCTTATTCCAGACAGTTTTTAAGTACATGTGCAAAAATAGAAAATAAATCTAAAAAAGATTGTTACTTTATAATCTCCTTCATATATATGAAATATACAACTAGTTTTCCTTTAAATTCTGTGGACATCTTCTCAATATATGCATCCATCTCAAGAAATTCCAGTTGTCAGATCACTTTCCTCTGGTCAGTGCACCAGTTAAAGCCACCTCCTGAGCTGCTATACCCATGAAGTATTTCCTGCTGGCCTAAGAGCTATGTGTGGCTTGCTCTTAACCAGATTAATTTAAATTTAAATAAAACGTCTCTAGCAGTACAGTGGGGCCACTGTTGGAAGGGCCACCACTGCTTGGTTACCCTCCTCTTCAGTGCTGGCTCTTAGGAAACATGCCACTCTCACCTCTGTGTTTCCATGACATTGAGAACTGCTGCAGAAGTATGTGAAGATGACCAGTCTGCTGATGAGGATAAAGACATCTTGCGGCCCTATCTATTCTCATTGGGGAGAGTTGAGGATATCCTCTGTCACAAGCCAAACATCTTCACATCACTGCATGGCTGTGTATAATGCCACAGGATGAGACAGACAAGGTGGTGGCAGCTTTCAAGAGGTTCCACAAAAAGAGAGCAGAGCAACAGCTGCATTTATAAGTCCTTTCTCCTTCTCCACCCTGAAACTGAAAGGCAGTTCTACATGCTATATCCACAAAGTTGTGGGTACAGTCAGGGCTCAGCCCCACTCCTCTATACAAGGAAGAAACAACAGCTGTTGTTTAAGTAACCCCGGATTTCTGCCCGGGCAAGACTAGTGAGTGACTTACCACATCCATTCTGAAGAGTGGAGTAAGACATAATTTACAATGGCCCTGCCAGCAGTAGAACCTCTGCTACAATTAAATGCAAGCCACTGAAAACCCAGTGTACTGTTCAGAGTTGCGTTTTAGGGAAGTGCAGATCAGAGAGGTTATACTGTATTTAGCATATACATAAAATGAGAAAAACACTGAAAAAACAGACCACACTCCAACGTTAAATACAAGTTCATTTTCATTACTATGTAAAACAGTTCGATATTCGTAGCTATACATAATAATTTTCTTAAAGAACAAAGGACATACCACAAAGCAAAAGAAAAAGCTGATTTTTGCTACTTGAGTTGCAGTGAGTTTCCCTACAGTTTTTAATATTGATTCCTGCTCCTTAACAGTTGGATATGACATGCGAGACAACTTTGCTTCCAGTGCATGGCTCGATGGGAGTTGTCGAATCTCCATAACATTACTGAACCTTACACGAGGCTTTTTGGGAGCTTAAGGAAAAAACAAAGTGGCACATGATCATTCAACTTTTCACTCTATTACACACACAAAAAAAAGAAGTGATGTTTGATCCCATTGATTACAGCAGTTCACAAATCATGACATGAAGCTTCTCCCTCCAACAAAAGATTTGCTTTAGTTCTTTTTTTAACAAAATAGTATTTATACCACTTGATAGGGTACTTATGAAAAAAGGACCTCATAATTGTTTTAAATAATTATTACGGTCTGTTCAGAGTGACTCCTTTGAAACTTGACAATGAAGCCTGTTACTTTATTTTTCCCCACTACTTTGTATGCAGGTTGTATTTTTAATAATGCACAATAGCTCAAGTTCTAATGATTTTGTTTTAAAGAAATTATCAGATGTTAAAAGTTGCACAAATTTGCATACATGGGAAAATTAAAGTTATGTTTTTGATCTTACGTTGCCTGTACCAATTTAAACTAATAAAAAGATTCCACAACACAAGTAGTGGTTAAGTTAACAACAAAAGAATTAGCTCAGTGACAGAGTGATAATGATTTGAACTTCCATTTTCCAGTCCTGTGATGGTGCCCTGTCCCCTCTGAAGTCAATGACTTCACCCTGGGGCCAGGATTTCACCTGATTTCTTGCTCTTTAGACAAGCAGGGAATACAGAGGCAACAAAAACAGTCCCTAGGCAAGAGAAACTATCTTGTGTTGTTGAAGAGTCTGGCTAGTGTTTCTCAGTAAAAAGTACACCATACAGTTATGCTAAACTGTAAGAAAAGGATGGTTGCAATATAGCGTTCTGAGGGTAGGAGCGTTACACAGATCCTCAAAGTTTCAGTAGGAATCTGGAGGATTTTTCAGGTTTGGAGAATGGGTCAAAGAATCTAATAGTTACATCAGACAGGAAACTTTTATATACAAAAAAGAGTTAGATTATTAAATGAAAACAAAAAAAAAACAATACTAATTATAACAGTGTCTTAGGTTTTTCTATAGCACCTATTACTGTAGGAGTGACAATATGCACAGCTATCCATTAAAATGTTTTTTTTTTTTAAACCCTGACCAATGTAGCTGTTAACCTAACTTTTAAGTTTAGATCAACTCTAAAAGTGTGGGGGGAAATCCCAAAATTCCATCCCAGGAAAGGCAAGGAATAAGGCCAGACACCTGAGGGGATTTGCTCACAGAGATCAGGAACAGGATAGTGGTGGAGCTAGCTCTGCAACCACAACAGGGGCAATACAGACACAAAAATAGTCCCTGTACCAAAGAGCATTTTGAAATTCTGAAGTCTTTACTCACTTTTTTCAGTATCACTGTTAGCACTGCCATTCTTTTCACTTGGTAAGTCATGAAACTTTACAGGAACATACAAAGGTTCACTCTGAAATGCAGCAGGACAAGTAGCATATGCAGTTAAAAAGAACATTGAAACTGTTAGCAAAACTGTTATCTTAGGATACCTGGAAACAAAATACTAAAGGAAAAACAAGTTCCATGAAATAGCAAGACAGTCAGAATTTTTAAGCAGTATCACGATCGCTCTACCAAGTCTCTTCACTACTACTAAGATATTTCAACTTTCTAGTACACATATAAAAATACATGACCAATCTATTTTAGAATATATTTTAAATCCGTTAAGTAACCTCTTTTTTTTTTTAAATCTTCTAACAAGTTAATATTTTAGACCAGTCCAAATATAGCAACTACCATGCATGTCCCAACAAGATTTAAAAATGAAGACTGACAAAAATCACCTATATGGTAAACCTGGCTGGAGTTTATTTCTCTTTCAAGTTGTAAGATGAGATCATGATATGTTAATGTGTTCACCTCCAGCTGAATCACTGTTGTACGGGCCTTGGATTTGAAGGCTGTTTGGATTTATCACTGGCTCTCCACATTTGGCTTTGCAAAAATTGAGCTGAACCTGGGAATGTTTCCCTTGTATGACACACTGATATTTATTTCATAGTCCAATCTAAATTCAATTAATATGTTTTATTTCAGAGAGATCCCACATCTCCCACTGTGAGTAGCACTATTTCTTGCATGACACATTACTGCCATTTTAACTAAATGCTTTTCAGTCATTTTGATTAAAGGAGAAATGTAACTCATCTTATTTCCTGGATGCCTGCAAATTTAAGTGTACAATTTTCAGAATAGGATGGAAATAATTGACAAACATAGTGGTGTCTTAATCATACAAAAAAATGAAGGGACTTACCAAAGAACTGTTTACAGTGTGATCTGTTGTACAAGCAGCAAAATAACCTTCAGCATCTGCAAACTAATTAGAGATTTTACATTTAAAACTTTAACAAGTCATTGTAAAATATTATATAAAATCCTAAGTAAAAATGTTTACATTGTAGTCTACCATAGTTTAGTCACAAAATACTGAAAAGAAAAATAAGTATAAAGTTATTAATATTTTACAAGCCAGCAGAGAAGATCAGCAACAGTAAAACTAGGTCTTGTTCTGCAAAGAGCAATTCCCTACTGGCTTAACACACAATCTATATATAACTGTTTATTATCAGAAATGCTGAAGGAATTATTGAATTGAATGTCTATAAATATATTAGATTGGTTAAGGTTGGTGCATTGTTTTAAACATTAAAACATTGTTTTAAAACATTCAAATGTCTAATAGTACATCTTTTAGTAACAGTAAACATTCAAACGTCTAATAGTAATCTTTTAGCAGGGTGGATAAAAATAAAAAAAAGTCAGATTTTTATTTAAATTGGATTTTTTTGATAAAATGCTTTTTGAGGGAAAAAACCTATCTAAAGATAGCTTTAATTAAGACACGTTATAGCTCAAAGATATCTCATCATGGAATAGGGATTATGAATGCTAATTCTATAGTATGAGACAATATATTCACGTAATGTTTAAGAAAAATTTTGTAAATGAGTTCCAATAGTTCATGGATTAGGGACCCAATCTTATGGGGTTCCACGGGCTTCTATAGAGATTATTTAGGTTAATCTTTCTATCTACCCAATGGGACTCAGTGCTCAGTCTAGAACAGTGGTTCCCAAACTTGTTCCGCCATTGTGCAGGGAAAGCCCCTGGCGGGCGGGCTGGTTTGTTTACCTGCCACGTCTGCAGGTTCGGTCGATCGCTGCTCCCAGTGGCCACGGTTCGCTGCTCCAGGCCAATGGGAGCTGCTGGAAGCAGCGTGGGCCAAGGGACGTACTGGCCATCACTTCCAGCAGCTCCCATTAGTTAATTAATTAATTCCAAATTGAGAAATCGTTTGGGACCTGAAAAAGCAGGAAAGCTTGTTCTTCTTTTCCAGATTATGAACAAACAGGAAAATGAAGGTGAAGTTTGCTGCAGAAGCCAATATTTTAAATTTTTCATGTTGACCTGGCTGACATAGTCTATTTAATTTTTGTTTAAATTTCATTTAACTGTTTTAGTTAAAAACAATTTTAACAAAAAACAACAACCCTGATTTTAAAAAAACCAAATGTTTAATTAAATTCATATGCTTGTTTTATTAAATTATTATGTTTGCTGTTGAAGAAAAAAAATCCAGAATACATAATGTTGTTATCGTTAAATAAACAATTTAAATGTCTGTCTGGTGATGTTCTCCTCCTAATACAGGAAGGCAAGAAAATCCTCCAAATTAATGACTATTGAATTGGAGATATTTATGAAGTCATTGGGAGGTGAACTATCTGCTTCAATTACCTTTGGTAAATGAAATAACCAAACAATCATTCATTTTCTGATATAGCTGTAAAACTAATCTGAAAAATTTTCAAAATAAATCACTTTGAAAATGTATAGTGGGTACCTTCTAAAAATGAAATCTACAGCTATCTCTGAGTTGTGAAGAATATGTATTAAGGTTATAACAACCGACAAGAATGCACTTTTACGTAGAAATCCATGATTAAATCAAGTCTTCCTGACTAGTGATTTATATCAATTTGATTTAAATCAAATCCACCCTGGTAACAAGATGTTTATATGGAATTACACAGTTACAAAACAACCTTCTTCCCCTGCTCCTAAGAAAAAACTTGCCTCACCCCCAACTTAATGCAATAATCCTATCTCTACATTGTACTTCGGAAATATGCTGCCATCAATGGCTTTCTAAACTAGCCAAGTCATTTTTCACTTCAGAGTATCAAGTCTATCCTATCTTCAAGTATAAACTAATTCCCAAGCACTAGATCCTTTCTACACATTATTAAAGTGTAAAGTGAGTGATGAAAAATGAATAGTTACAGTATACAGAGCACATTTCAAAAAAAGCACCCAGAAAGCAAAAATGTCAAAACTTTTGAATGTTTTTCACCAATTTTTTAAAACCATAAAAAGCCCGAAAAGACATTATATTTCCCAGACTCAATGGAAAGTATTGTTTACCTAACTAATAAAAATCTATTGTGTTTTTAACAAATAAATGAAATTGTTCTCTTGGACCCTCCCTATATCTAAGAGGAAACAGCCAGAAAGACTGAAGAACTCTAGCTAGATCTACACCAGAGGTCAGCAACCTTTGGCACACGGCCACTGGGAGCTGCGGGGAGCCGTGCCTGTGGATGGCCAACAAAACGTCTTACAGCCCACCAGCGGATTACCCAGATGGGCTGCGTGCCGGGTTGCCGACCCCTGATCTACACTATTCCACCAAATCCTACTCTTCAAGTTTACATAATCTGAGAGAGATTTATGCACTATTTTTACTTCTTTCATAGATTATAAAACCAGAAAAGATCATTAAATCATCTGGTCAGATGTCCTGTGTATCAAAGGTCAGTTACTGCTGCACTAAATCCACTAACTTGTAGTGAACTAAAACGTATCTTCGACAAAGGCATCCAGTCATGATATGAAAAACATCAAGAGATGAACAATTCACAACATCCCTTGGTAGTTTGTTCCAATAATCAATCACACTCATTGTTAAAAATGAATCTGTCTGGCTTCATCCATTAGTTCTTATTATGCCTTTCTCCACGAGACTGAAGAGCCTTTTCACACCCAGCATTTTCTCCCCAAGAAAGTACACCATAGTCAAATTACCTCTCAAATCTTCCTCTCAAACTAAGTAGATTGAGATTTTTAAGGAAGGCACTTCCTCCAGCTCTCATTTCACTTTTGTGGCTCTTTTCTGAGCATTCTCTAGTTTTTCAACATGTTAAAATGTTGACACCAGAATGGTATGTATTATTCCTATTAAGGACTCACCAACACTGTATACAGAGGTAAAGTCACTTCACTGTTCCTACAGTCACGGATCTGGCAAAAAGATCTAACGTGAATTGCATATGGAGCACGTGTTCAGTTGCTTGTCCACTATGTCCCCTAAATCCATTTCAGAATCAGTTTTCCAAGACACCATTCCCCACTGTGCAGGTTATGGACTGTGTTCCTTGCTCTTAAGTGCATAACTTTGCATCTGGCCATATTCAAATACATTTTTTGGAACAGGCCCAGATTACGAAGCCATCCGGATGAATAGGTATGACTGCTTTGTCCTCATTATCTACTACTCTGCCAATCTTTGTGTCATCCACAAATTTTATCACCAGTGATTTTATATTTACTTCCAGATCACTTAAAAAAAATGTTGAATAATGTCACACCTAGTACCAAACCTTGCAGCACCCCACCAAAAGTAACCCCATTCAAAGATGATTCTCATTGACAACTACTTTTTGAGAGATCAGTTAGTAGTTCTTAATCTCTTTAATGTGTGCTCTCTTGCTATAGTACAGTTGTTTTTAATCAGAATGTTGCATGAAAAGTCAAACACCTTACAAAAGTTGAGTACATTACATCTATGCTGTTACCTTTATCAACCACATCTGTCATCTCAAAGACTCAAATCAGGGTTCACAAGACCTATTTTCCACAAAACCATATTAGCTAGCACTAATTATATTCCTATCTGTTAATTCTTTATCCATTGAATCCTGTATTGCTTTTGCATTGTTTTGCCCCGATTGATGTCAGGCTAATGGACATACAGTTACCCAGGTGATTCTGCCTGCTTTTTTAGCACTCTTCTAGTCTTCTGAAATTTCCCCTGGAATTGCTTCTATGCCTCTGTAACATGAGGTTAGTTCCAAGCCTTTCATGAGAGTTGAGTCTTTAGACCAGAGTTGGGCAAACTATAGCCCATTGTCCTGCCCGGCCCCTGATCTCCTGGCCCGGGAGGCTAGCGCCCAGCCTCTCCCCTGCTGTCCCCCCTCCCCTGTAGTTATGCCGCCGCGCGGGCAGCACGCTCATGCAGGGCAGCGTGGCAGTGTGTCTGGCTCCGGTGTGGCACCCAGAAATGCTGCTCTGAGCGGCATGGTAAGGGGGCCGGGGGGTTGGTAAGGGGCAGGGAATCCTGGGGCGCAGTCAGGGAGCAAGGGGGGGGTTGGATAGGGAGTGGGGTCCTGGGGGGGATCATCAGGGGACAGGGGGCAGTTGGATAGGGCAGAGGTTTTGGGGGGGGGGCAGTCAGGGGACGGGGAGCATGGGAGGTTAGGTTAGATAGGGGGTGGAATCCCAGGGGGTTGTTAGGGGCGGGGGTCCTGGGAGGGGGCAGTCAGGGGACAAGAAACGGTTGGATGGGTGGGATCTCAGGGGGGCACATATAGTAGGAGGGGCGGATAGGGGGTGGGGGCCAGGCTGTTTGTGGAGGCACAGCCTTCTCTACCTGGCTCTCCATACAGTTTTGCACTCCGATGTGGCCCTCGGGCCAAAAAATTTGCCCACCCCTGCTTTAGACACTGAATTTAATATCAAACACCAAATTTGAGTGTAGAATATGCCCATCATAATGTGAGCAGAATCTTTGTCCACAAAGACGTTTAACAACATAAAACCCTACAAATACATTTAGTTGGTGACAGAAAACTAAAACTCATTCTAACAAGTTCCTGAACGTGATCTCAAAAAAAAAAAAAAAGAAGAAGAGTGATTGTAGTCTCTCTAAACATGCTAGTCAGAATTAATCTGAAGAAACTGGATATAAAAAGTGACAAATCATAATGTTAGAGTATAGAGTTCCAGGTATAGACTCAATTGTACAACCTGCAATTACCATTTCTGTCTGTTCAGTTTGTAATGGTATTTTAATGAAATCAGTATTTGATTCACTTAACATCTGGAGTTTAGCTTATGTTATTGTAAGGCCAGGTTTACACTACAAAGTTTTGCCAGTATAGCTATGTTGACAGGGAAGACAAGGAGAAGAGGAAAAACAAACAAAACAAAACCTCTAACTGACACAGATATGACAGCAAAAATAACCCCATGTAGATGCAACTTATAATGTCAAAATTATTTCTGCCAGTAAAACTAATGTTCAGGGTGGTGGCTTAACTACGCTGGGTAAAGAATATTTTCTGGCATAATGGGCATCTCCAGTAGGGGGCCTTGCCAATATCACTATCAGCAAAGTAATATACACTAACCCTCAATTTCCCCCCCTTTAAAACTTTGAATTATTGTGTATATTTAGGTTATTAAATTGAAAAATACTTACAAAAGCTGCGTGCCTTCCACGAAACCCACGTGTACACTGTTGCCTCCATGGTTTCCAAACAATAAATCCCAAGAGGTATAGAACAAACATGGACGTTTTTGCAAAGGTACTGAAAAAAGGTTTCTCGTACTTCGAAAAAACGTACTGCGGAATGAAAATAAATAGTTACAGTCTTCATAATTACTAATGAGTCATGTGACTTCTCAATCAGTGCTTTTCAAGTCCAAATCAGCCCAGCAGGTCTTCTTGAAGTCAAAACACATACGATAGAATCTCAGAATTACGAACACCAGAGCTATGAACTGACCGATCAACCACACACTTCATTTGGAACCGGAAATACACAATCAGGCAGCAGCAGAGGAAACAAAACAAAAAACAAAAACACCAATACAATACAGTACTGTGTTAAACTACTAAAACAAAGAAAAAGTTAAAAAAAAGATTTCACAAGGTAAAGAAACCATTTCTGTGCTTGTTTCATTTAAATCAAGATGGTTAAAAGCAGCATTTTTCTTCCTCATGGTAAAGTTTCAAAGCTTATTAAATCAATCTTCATTTGTAAACATGCTGGCATTGTTTAAAAACTACAATTAAGCAATAGTGATCTTTAACTACTTATATTAGTGTTTAGTCTATTAACAGCAACATTGCTGATTTTTCAGTATGGGAACAAATATAGCCATAATAATTTTCCCTAACAGGCTACAGGCAGTAGTTTCATAAAATCTGAAATGTAAAGCTAGAATGACAGGTTCATTATACAGACTAACTTTTAAGGATATAACTGCTCCCTGTGGCAACACTTGGCATTTTTTTTTCCACTGATATAATAAGAAGTCAGGTTTTGACTCCCTAACTAAAAAATAAAAATACTTGTTGGTTCAAGTGGCAAAGAATCCTGTGGCACCTGATAGACTAACAGACGTATTGGAGCATAAGCTTTTGTGGGTGAATACCCACTTCGTCGGATGCATGCAGTCATGCATCCGACGAAGTGGGTATTCACCCGCGAAAGCTTATGCTCCAATATGTCTGTTAGTCTATCAGGTGCCACAGGACTCTGCCACTTTTACAGATCCAGACTAACATGGCTACCCCTCTGATGATTGTTGGTTCAAGATACTGACAATTTCTAGATTAAACAAAACCCTCCATAGTTAAAATAATAGCTCTTACATTATGCTGGCTCATGGCTCTCAGTTCACATAGTTTATAGTACTGGTTAGCTACCTGGAGGATTCAGATTTTTTTCGCCCTTTTTTAAGATTAAAAAAAATGTGTCAAGTAAAACTCTGTATAAATGTAATATTATTCTCCCCTTTTTTAAAAAGAAGAAGCATGAAACAATGCTTACTGAAGTGAGTTCTGAGGATGCAACCCATATCACATCAACAAGTAGAAGAATGACAATTCCAAGAGCCATTCGCTTACGCTGAGTGGAGGAACTGCTTTGGGAGCTCATTCGGTTCATGATAAAAACCCACACCATTTGTAACCTATTAAACATCAATAAAGAAAACAAAATACAGATTATAGACAGTGACTATAAATATAGTATATATAAATATAAAGGAAAGTAAGAAAAAAGCCATCAGTAGCATTTAACAGACATTAAGTGTGTGTAATATGCTATTGAGAGACCCAGGTTACAGTCACTGTTCTGGAGCAGGGACTTGAAACAGGTTTCCCAGATCCTAGGCTTATAAGGTATAAGAGGGGCCCCACAGTCTCAATGGTTTTGTGAATCTAGACCCTTTGTTTTTAAGTTTCCTTTGCTCTTAATAAGACAAAAAGTTGAAAATGCCCCAAATCTAAACAAAATGTTTCAATTGACCCAAACTGTATTTTTTTCCCTCCAACTTTTCAATACAGCAAAAATTCCAGTTTGGGTTTTCCCCGGAACCAAAAAAAAAAAAGTCAGTTATTCATATGGCATGAATACTGAATATCTAGCTATCAAAACAACCACTGTAGACATGGGGCAGGTCTACACTAGAAAGAAGTACTACATCGGCACGGCTGCACGTTTGGTGAAGACACTCTATGCCAACATGGCGCTGGAATGCACAGCGCTTAGGTCACTGTGACTTGCATTGCTCAGAAGGGTGTCTTTTTCACACCCAAGTGACATAAGTTAGATGGACTTCAGTGGTACTGTAGACGTGTCCTAGCTTTCAGCTAGGTGTGTAATATAAAAGGACATTAAGACGACTTATGTACAGATGTATTTAAAACAAAATAAAAATCAACGGGAGAACATGCAGACATGTCTACTAGAAATTTCAAGACAAAGTTTAGGTTAACACACAGAGGACCTCTGGCAATTTTAAAAGTCCCTACCCAAATTGGTACTGACAAGATCTACCTTATCAGGACTTAAGTATAAGGAAGAGATGATCAAATTACTAGAATGCCAAAAGTATAAAAGGGTTTAAATGTTGAACTATGGCAATACTTGCTCATATGCACAGGAAGGAGCATGCTGATCAAATAAGGGCATTAAAAACATTATCTAGACTGCAAAATCCAGTCGGAAAATGCTAGATATACAGCTGCCCACGCAAATTTATTTCTGCTGCCCTGGGCATATGCATCATTGTACCATCTTTAATTACACGATCACATACTATTTTTCCCCCCACAATACCCTGCCTCATTCAATGCACAGGATAGACATACATGGCAACAGAGTAAATACTGCATGGCCAGTCCCAGGCTGTCATTGCGAATTCCTAACTTTAGCTTTCACAGTCAAGCCCTTGAAACATTCTTTTAACAGTTTTTCTGTATATAATAAATACTGAAGTTGAAGAAGGTATATTGGAAAATATCATACATGTCTTTTAAAGGGCAGGGAGAGTGAAATCAACCCACCTTTTCTAAACCTTGCTCCAGATGCCTTTGAAATCACAAGCTGCATTAGTCTTACTCCAAACAAAGTCTTATCTTGACCATGCCAGCAATACACACACATTTGTACATTCACCAAGGTGATCAGAAGGGGACTCAAGTTTATTATGCAACTAAATCTATAGTCGTATGGGGCACTAAGACTGCCCATCAGTAGACCTGAAATTCAGCAAGACCTTAAGTTTTATGATTAAAAAAAGTATCAGTTTAGGATGACAAAATGTTTTCTTTAGATTCTGAACAGGAAGTTAGAAGTCTAATACCACAGACTATTAACGCCAGAAAGAAGTTAAGTACTTGCCAGTGGACCTTGGTAAGAGATATTGATTTAGCAAGCTTTATGCTTCTACTTGCACTTCTATATACACATATTCTGAAAATAAATGTATTTAAGAGATTTAGTCATGGAATACCTAAAATTCTTTTCTATTTGTTAGAATAAAAAGCTATAATAGTAAGGATTCCTTCTTGAACTCATCTAACAACTCATTAACTTTTATGTAGCAAATCCTGATTCTGGAATAAACCAAGACAACCTGCTTTGCTGAAAGAAATAATGAAACAAGGTAGCTGGCCCCTCTCCAATTTCAGTCCAGCTTTGTGCCCTAATTTGGTGTGATGAGGAGGGCAGGGATGCCCCTGGAAGTTTTAAATGAGTGACAGCCAAAGGCAAGAGTTCAGAATCCAAATTCTAGAGACAACACTCAGGAGAAGAGCAAAGCTAAATTGAATGAGGCAGGGAATATCCCTGAAAGAGGGATTAGAAAGAGTTCCCAAGCTGTGCAGTGGACCCCGATAAGGCTGGTGATAGCAGAAAGCAGGAAGGCAGTTGGGTGGTCACTTACAAAACTTGTAAGAGCCATGACCAGAGAGGGCTGAAGATTGACACTAGCCAAGGGAGATGTCTCCTGGCTCTCTGAGCGGTAGAGCCAAAGAGAGCTGAAGGCTGAGAGTGATGGAGTGGTGACCCTGTTGATGTCTCCAGGTGAGGGCTGAGAATGAAGCAGGACAAAAAAACCTCAGCTAGAGAGGCCAGGGACTGAGGTTTGGTGAGAGACACTGAAGCTATACTGAGTCTCCACTCCTAGCCCCACCCTTCTAACTCCTGTCAGTTCCAGGTCTCCTTATCAAGGCATTTCCAATCTTCTCCCATCCCAATTCCTTGCTCCCAGTCTTCCTGTCCAGCCAGTCCAGTTTCCTCCCCCACTTCCTGGTCTCTCCCCCTTGTCTCTGGCCTCCCATCACCTGCCCACATTCCCCCAACCCACTGGCTCCCTCTCCCCAGGCTTCCCACCCAACCTCAGTGTCCTCAGCTTCCCTGATTACTTATGCCAGTCCCTTTGCCTATTCAGTTTCATTTCTCCCACGCATCTCAGCTCCTTGCCACATCTGTCTTCCCTCACCTCTATATATTGCCTCTACCCCACTGGTTTCCAGTTCTACTCTTGTCCTGCCAGTCCCAGTCTCCCCCATTCCAATCCTCATCCAATCTGAATTCTCCCAATCCCCTGTTCTCGCACCCTGTTCTTCCTTCACCGGCTCCTAGACCTAGCAACTGAAACCAGGGTCTAATAATGGGAAGTGCTGGGTAACTTAAACAACAAGCAGTGCTACCAGCCCCACTTATACTGTATCTGTTGCCAGCACATGTTGTATACCTTTCCCCTACCCTCTGTTTGTATGTCTGTCTTTAGACTGTCAGCAAGACATGGATCATTTCTTCACCTGTTTGGAAAGTCAACTTTAGTGCTCCCAGAAATAATTAAAAACATTCATTTGTATTATAGTAATGCCTAGAAGCTCCTGTCAGGATTGGGGCCTCATCACATTAGAAGGTGAAGAGAATAAAAGGCTCTCCCATCCCCAAAGAGCTTAACATCTAATTAATATGCAAAAAATGGGTGTAACAAATAAGCAGAAGTAATAAGGAAGTGAAGATGATGCAGTAAGAACATGCTTTTAAATAGACCAGATATGTGCCCAGCCAGAAAGTTATGTTTTTTGTTGATTTAAGACAGACAATTAATTAAGATAAATATCAGAAGTCCCTGATGGCAATCCATGTAGCCATTATTAACTGACAATTTCCCCATAAGTAGTGGGCCTTGAGGAAGGATCCAAGAGATATGCAGTGAATTTCCAGGGAAGATCAGGATAGGTGTTCTCTACAAAAAGGATGGTTGAAAAAAGCATGCAGTTGTTTGTGATGGAAGCAAACTGGAAGACAAAGAATGGAATGGTTGATGGAAGGAAGGGCTTGACACAAAAGAGAGAAAATGTGGATAAAGCAGGTAGGAACCCACTTACAAAGGACCTGATGAGGGCCAGAAATTTTTATTTAAATGTGGTGGTGAAGGAGAAAATAATTGAGGAATTCAAAGAGGTGAAAACAATACATGTTGAAAACATTGGACCAAGAAGATGATCTTAAATAATATTCTAGGGCCAAGCCCTTTGCATAACGTATAAGCCAAACAGGACTTGTGTGTGAAAGAATTCAAGGAAGCCAGAGGGAAGGAATTTTCTCCCACACCCAGGTTGACAACTAATAAAAGAGTGGCTCTCAAGCTTCTAGTGCAGCCTGAAGGCTATTGTAGCCTAAGGCTCCCACATGCCTGCTTTGCTGGGGTTAGGAACAACCAGTAAATCCACTAAATGGTGGAGCCACTGACCCCTCAGCCATCATACTACTTAGTCATATCCCAGATCCCCCTGCTGCTCCAAAGCACACAGCTGGAACAGATCATCCTATAGTCTCTTGACCTCTTGCCCTACTCTTCCGTATCAGACCCACCCCACTTCTCCTGCATCTGGAATCTGATGGAGAGAATAGTAGAGGGCAGGATTTCCCCCTAAAATTACTCATCTAATATTTCAGAGATCACAAGTTCTCTGAATTGGTTTATATTTTATGGATACATTTTAATACATATTATATTGCTTTTTACTCATGGTTAGTCATTTTAACTGACACCAACTAAAAAACCACTTATGTCTGAAGGGTTTTTTCAATACTTATTAAAAGTAACAGCCAAGATCACCATAACTAAGAAATTAAAGAAAAAATATTTATCTTTTCAGTTTTCTTGTGCATTTGACAGCAATGTGTGTATTTATCATCTCCACTTCCCCTATATGGCCAGTTTCTTGTTTTCTGAGTTTCAGGCTGCAACAAGAAAAAAAAGCTTAATAGGAAAATGTGATTGTGAAGTCTCAGTTTGCACACAAGACAGGTGCAATACTGACTAGACTGAAAGCTGACAGTGTCCTGGGTATCTGTTCTGATCCTCAATATCAAACCCATGATTCTTCTCTAAATCTTCGGTATAAGACATCTTATAGCACTATGTATCACAGCATTATTAAAGTTTGTAAAATTTAATATGGAATGCAAAGTGTGTGAAGAGAAAATAAGGATTCTGGATATCTTAAACTGTTGTACTATTTCAATTTTTTCACAATATGCAAACAGATTTTAAATCATGAATATTTGTAAAAAGGAAGTGAAAATATGCAGTATTTTGTTTCCCCACATTGAGAACAACATGCTGAAATAAAGAAGAACGTTGAGAAAATAATTCCCGAGATTTATATTTTACATACCTGCACAGTAATTTTTAAAAACAAAATAAATGCTTGGACTTTAATAGACTTCAAGCTGCCATTGTCAAGATGAAAGCTGTCTCCTAAAAAAAAAAAATAATAAAATATGAAATACTGTGTAATATATACATGTTCATTCAATAAGTTTCCTAAACAGAAAACAATAAATTATATTGCAATATCAAAACTCCCAAGGCCTAAATGTTACAGATGCAAATATAAATAATCTTAACAATTCAGTACATATTTTAAGGTTTGAAAATCATTAGTAATATAGAGCATAAAGGTGAAACAGCATCAGGTGTGGGAGCACAACCCTTCGCTTATTTAAATCCCTCTTAATGATCCACAAATGGAAACAGGTTTCAGAGTAACAGCCGTGTTAGTCTGTATTCGCAAAAAGAAAAGGAGTACTTGTGGCACCTTAGAGACTAACCAATTTATTTGAGCATGAGCTTTCGTGAGCTACAGCTCACTTCATCGGATGCATTCCGTGGAAACTGCAGAAGACATTATATACACACAGAGACCATGAAACAATACCTCAGTTTTCTCAAAAAGTTTAATTACACTGGCTCCTTCCTCTGGTTCTCCTAGTGGGGTTTGTTTTTTGGGTCTTACATTTGGTGCAGAGACTGCATTGATATCAGTGTCCTGTACAGGGTTGAGCATACTGCTTGGGCTTAATAGTAATATTTAAACTACATAAGAAAAAGATATGTAATTGCATGAAGGAGAAAACCTTAATTCTTAAGTATAACTGAAATGTCCTTACTTAAAAATGTTTCAGATTCAAACACGATTTGGAAGAGCATGTATATATTTTAAGTTTATTATTTTAAGGCTAAACTGTAGCAAAAACAAAGTTATTCCTCATTATAGCTCCTTTTTCATGGAAGACTCCATCACGCTCTCTCTCTCTCCACATCTTTGTTCAGATTCTCCAAAAATATTCAACAAAAAACAGTTTATTTTATTTGGGGAGTCTTTTCACATCATAGACCATAGGAATCGCTGCACTAGATCAATCACCAGTCTAATCTAATCTGGCATCCTATCTCAGACAGTGGCTAGTACCAGATGCTTTCGAAGGTGAAAAATCCTACAGACAGCCCCGCAACCTGAAGCAAATACTCACCAACAACCACATACCACACAACAGAACCACTAACCCAGGAACTTATCCTTGCAACAAAGCCCGTTGCCAATTGTGCCCACATATCTATTCAGGGGACACCATCACAGGGCCTAATAACATCAGCCACACTATCAGAGGCTCGTTCACCTGCACATCCACCAATGTGATATATGCCATCATGTGCCAGCAATGCCCCTCTGCCATGTACATTGGTCAAACTGGACAGTCTCTACGTAAAAGAATAAATGGACACAAATCAGATGTCAAGAATTATCACATTCATAAACCAGTCGGAGAACACTTCAATCTCTCTGGTCACGCAATCACAGACATGAAGGTCGCTATCTTAAAACAAAAAAACTTCAAATCCAGACTCCAGCGAGAAACTGCTGAATTGGAATTCATTTGCAAATTGGATACTATTAATTTAGGCTTAAATAGAGACTGGGAGTGGCTAAGTCATTATGCAAGGTAGCCTGTTTCCTCTTGTTTTTTCCTACCCGCCCCCCCTCCCCCAGATGTTCTGGTTTAACTTGGATTTAAACTTGGAGAGTGGTCACTTTGGATGAGCTATTACCAGCAGGAGAGTGAGTTTGTGTGTGTATGGGGGTGGGGGGGATGTGAGAAAACCTGGATTTGTGCAGGAAATAGCCCGACTTGATTATGTAAAGAGTTGTCACTTTGGATGGGCTAGCACCAGCAGGAGAGTGAATTTGTGTGGGGGGGGGTGGAGGGTGAGAAAACCTGGATTTGTGCTGGAAATGGCCCACCTGATGATCACTTTAGATAAGCTATTACCAGCAGGACAGTGGGGTGGGAGGAGGTATTGTTTCATATTCTCTGTGTATATATAAAGTCTGCTGCAGTTTCCACGGTATGCATCCGATGAAGTGAGCTGTAGCTCACGAAAGCTCATGCTCAAATAAGTTGGTTAGTCTCTAAGGTGCCACAAGTACTCCTTTTCTTTTTGTAATTGAGGAGTCTCAGTAAACAGTCCATAGAGAAAGTTTCATTTTACTTCAGACATCTTATGCTTTAAAACAAAGGATTCTCTCTCAATTTTTTTTTCTATCCTACCTAATGCTCTCCTTATCCATGTCACTGCATAATCCTTTTTTGAATCCGATTAAGCTCTTGGCTTCAATGATATCTTGTGTCAATGAATGTCCCCGATTATGTGTTAAAAAGAGAGAGCAGCGAAGAGCAAACTTTTCCCTCCAACTCTACATTTCACCTTTAATACCTGCCAAGGGTGTACCCCCTAGCTAGCAAGGCCTACTAGCTTTTGTTCTTTCTTGTTCGCAGTTTAACTGATGCTCTCCAAGCACTCTAAATTACATTTTAAAAGTGAATAAAGAAGAATCAACACAAATTAGGGCTCAATCCTGCAAAGCAAGTAACACCTTTAATTCCCAGTACACTTCATCGAAGTTGACTGCCCAGCACTGTGCAAGTTCAGGCTCTTAGACCTGCAGGGTTTCTTTTCCTCCACAGAAAATACATTCTGCTGCCTTTTCCCCACCAGGGACTATTGTGGCACTAGAGCAGACCAGCAACTGGCTCCTTGTAGCAGGTGACAGAGAAGAGAGGCTGCGTTCCTTACAGCGCCATGACAGCGGATCCGGGTGAGGAGGCATGGAATATTGGGGGGTGGGGGGGGGAGAGACTACAAAGGGGAGCACATGGGGTGAATGGGAGTCACATGGGGTGGTCACAGACTGGACTTCAGAAGGGCTAGTGGGAGGACAGGGCGGGGCTGAATGGGAGTGGGTCACATGTTGACAGGGTGGCTGAGAGAGGGTACAGGGACACATGGGCAGGGGGAAGAAGAGTGGTTGAGTGGGGGTGCAGGGACACAAAGGCACTAAATGGGAGAGGCTGGGGTCAGCATGGGGGAGGGTCCTCAACTCCCTAACAATCCCTCCCCTACCCCCCCAGAAAAACTGTTCCTTATTTTTTCCCACCCATACCCAACTGCCCTCCAGGTTCACTCCCAGGCTCCTTTCCAGCAATTACTTCCCTCTCCCTCAGCTCCTCCATTACTCCTGACACTACTAAGCCTTTGCCCGGCTTCTGATGGGTGCAGGAAATATGTTTCTGTGTTGTAGTTTAAATAAATTATGAAATAGGGCTGTCAATTAATCGCAGTTAACTCACACGATTAACTAAAAAAAACTAACCTTGATTAAAAAAATAATCACAATTAATCACAATTTTAAATCACACTGTTAATAGAATACCAACTGAAATTTATTAAATATTTTGGATATTCTTCTACATTTTCATATCTGTTGTGTTGTAATTGAAATCAAAGTGTATATTTTTATTACAAATATATGCACTGTGAAAATGATAAACAAAAGAAATAGTATTTTTCAATTCACCTCATACAAGTACTGAAGTGCAATCTCTTTATAGTGAAAATGCAATTTACAAATGTAGATTTTTTTTTTGTTACATAACTGCACTCAAAAACAAAACAATGTAAAACTTCAGAGCCTACAAGTCCACTCAGTCCTATTTCTTATTCAGCCAATTACTAAGACAAGCAAGTTTGTTTACATTTATGGGAGATAATGCTGCCCGCTTCTCATTTACATCACCAGAAAGTGAGAACAAGCGTTGGCATGGCACTATTGTAGCTGGCATTCCAAGGTGTTTACATGCCAGATATCCTAAACATTGATACGCCCCTTCATACTTCGGCCACCATTGCAGAGGACATATTTCCATGCTGATGATGCTTGTTAAAAGAAAATGCGTTAATTAAATTGGTAACTGAACTCCTTTGGGGAGAACTGTATGTCCCTTGCTCTGTTTTACCTGCGTTCTGCCATATATTTCATGTTATGGCAGTCTCGGATGATGACCCCAGCACATGTTGCTCATTTTAAGAACACTTTCACTGCAGATTTGACAAAACGTAAAGAAGGTACCAACGTGAGATTTCTAAAGATAGCTACAGCACTCGACCCAAGGTTTAAGAATCTGAAGTGCCTTCCAAAATCTGAGAGGGACGAAGCGTGGAGCATGCTTTCAGAAGTCTGAAAAGAGCAACACTCCAATGCAGAAACTACAGAACCTGAACCACCAAAAAAGAAAATCAACCTTCTGCTGGTGGCATCTGACTCAGATAATGAAAATGAACATGCGTCGGTCCGCACTTCTTTGGATTTTTATAGAGCAGAACCCATCATCAGCATGGGTGCATGTCCCCTGGAATGGCGGTTGAAGCACGAAGGTACATATGAGTCTTTAGAGCATCTGGCGCATAAATATCTTGCAAGGCCGGCTACAACACTGCCATGAGAATGCCTGTTCTCACTTTCAAGTGACATTGTAAACAAGAAGCAGGCAGCATTATCTCCTGCAAATGTGAATCATAGAACTGAAAGGGACCTCAAGAGGTCATCTAATCCAGTCCCTTGCACTCGTGGCAGGACTAAGTATTATCTAGACCTTTCCTGACAGGGGTTTGTCTAATCCGCTCTTAAAAATTTCTCCAGTGATAGAGATTCCACAACCTCCCTAGGCAATTTATTCCAGTGCTTAACCACCCTGACAGTTATGAAGTTTTTCTTCATGTCCAACCCAAACCTCCCTGGCTGCAATTTAAGCCCATTCCTTCTTGTTCTATCCTCAGAGGTTAAGAAAAACAATTTTTCTTTCTCCTCCTTGTAACAACCTTTTACATACTTGAACACTTATGTCCCCTCTCAGTCTTCTCTTTTCCAGACTAAACAAACTCAATTTTTTCTATCTTCCCTCATAGGTCATGTTTTCTAGACCTTTCATTATTTTTGTTGCTCTTCTCTAGACTCTCTCCAATTTGTCCACATCCTTCCTGAAATGTGGTACCCAGAACTGGACACAATACTCCAGTTGAGGTCTAATCAGAGTGGAGTAGAGCAGAAGAATTACTTTTTATGTCTTGCTCATAACATTCCTGATAATACATCCCAGAATGATGTTTGCTTTTTTTGCAACAGCGTTACTCTGTTGACTCATATTTAGCTTGTGGTGCACTATGACCCCCAGATCCCTTTCCGCAGTACTCCTTCCTAGCCAGTCATTTCCCATTTTGTATCTGTGCAGCTGATTGCTCCTTCCTAAATGGAGTACTTTGCATTTGTCTTTATTGAATTTCATCCTACTTACTTCAGACCATTTCTCCGGTTTGTCCAGATCATTTTGAATTTTAATCCTATCCTCCAAAGCACTTGCAACCACTCCCAGCTTGGTATGGTCCACAAACTTTATAAAAGTGTACTCTGTATGCCATTATCTAAATCATTGATGAAGACACTGAAAAGAACCAGACCCAGAACTGATCCCTGCGGACCCCACTCGTTATACCCTTCCAGCATGACTCAACCACTGATAAATACTCTCTGGGAATGGTTTTCCAACCAGTTTTGCACCCACCTTATAGTAGCTCCATCTCGGTTGCATTTCCCTAGTTTATTTATGAGAATGTCATGCAGGACAGTAAGAAAAGCTTTACTAAAATCTAGTTATAACACATCTACTACTTTCCCCCCATCCACAAGGTTTGTTACTCTGTCAAAGAAAGCTATCAGGTTGGTCTGATATGATTTGTTTTTGACATATCCATTCTGATTGTTACTTATCACCTTATTATCATCTAGATGCTTGCAAATTGATTGCTTAATTATTTGCTCCATTATCTTTCTGGGTACAGAAGTTAAGATGACTGGTCTGTAATTCCCTGGGTTGTCCTTCTTTCCTTTTTTATAGATAGGCACTATATTTGCCCTTTTCCAGTCTTCTGGAATCTCTCCGGTCTTCCACGATTTCTCAAGGATAATTGCTCAGATATCTCCTCAGTCAGCTCCTTGAAATAAACTTGTTTGTCTTAGTGGTTGGCTGAACAAGAAGTAAGACTGAGTGAACTTGTAAGCGCTTTAATTTTACACTGTTTTGTTTTTGAGTGCAGGGTTTTTTGGTACATAATTCTACATTTCTAAGTTAGACATTGATGATAAAGAGATTGCACTACAAAGTACTTGTATTAGTTGAATTGAAAAATACTATTTCTTTTGTTTATTACAGTGCGAATACTTGTAAGAAAAATAAATATAAAGTGAGCACTGTACACTTTGTATTCTGTGTTGTAATTGAAATCAATATATTTGAAAATGTAGAAAACATCCAAAAATATTTAAATAAATGGTATTCCATTACTTTTTTTAAATCGCGTGATTAATCGCAATTACTTTGTTTAATGGCTTGACAGCCCTAATTATTACTCAAAGTTCTGTATTCGTATGTCCAGTAAGGAATCTATTTGTCAAAAACATTTCCTGAATCTTTTTTGTTGTGTGTATTGTTACAGACATACTTGCTAACAGATATTTTGAAATAAAATACCAAAATAATTGAAACTGTCGTGTTATTTTGACAAATAAAATATGCAGAATTTTACAATATTGTGCACAGAATTTTTAATTTTTGGCACAGAATTCCCCCAGGAATAAGACATGCAACGTATGCTGAATCACTCTAATAAGCCAGGCTAAGAGGCACTTGCAGCATACTTTGAAGATGAAAGCCTTATTTGTTTATGCATTCTGGAGGTCAGAGAGTCCAGATCCACTGTGGGTTGCTACCCACAGTGACCTAGCATGCACACTATACTTGCTGATCACTTTACATTTACTATGCAACCCTGTGGCAGACAGGGGCTGGCACTTCAGAAAGCAAAATCTTTTTAATAGGTTAAAATAATTATACACATATACATGCGCAGGAACTACATTAACCTATGCTATTGGTATCAAACATCTTGCCCACCTTAAGTATTTTTCCAGACGCATAACAGAGTCAGACTCTGCAGAACATGACTTGACATACCTGTCTTAGTCTATGTCTACACTGCAGCTGGGAGGTGTAATTCCCAGTTCAGGCAGAAGTAAACACCCCAGTTCTGCTTGAGCTGGCATGCTAAAAATAGCAGTGAGGCCATAATGGCAGAGGTGGTAGTTCTAGCTAGCCAACCAAGTGCCTATCTTGGTTCAGGTTGAACTCAAGCAGGTAGCCCAAGTCACCACCCACGCCATCGCTGCAACACTAGTGCATGTACTTCTACCCAAGATGAGAATTCACCTCTGAGCTGCACTGTGGATGGACCCCTTACATAAATTTGAGAGGTGTGAACTGCCTCATTTATACAGCTAGGATGATACATCTACTACTTTAAAGCTAAATAAATACAGGTGCAGTTTTATGTTTATGTGATTTACGCACACAATAGCAGTAATTGTAACTGAACACACCAGCGACCAAACAGAGGGGGAAAACAGACACTGGTCCCAAAACTGCCCTCTATCATTTCCATCCACAGCCCATTGAAGTTGAATGCAACAGTTTACTTTTCTAAGGGTAGATTCTGTTCAGTTATACAGCTTTAGCTCTCATTTAAGTGCATAGGAGTTGTACCTCATGTACTACAGTGCAGAATTTGGGATACAATTTAGTTACTGCATAAGGACCATATTCTACCCTCTATCACTGTGCAAACCTGCCTTTGAGCTAGGTTCCTACAAGGTTCTGAGCACTTACAACTCCATTCAAAGCCTATTATCGTCAGTGGGAATTTGAAGACAATTTAGCATCCTACCTTTGAACATCAGGACCAAGAACAAAGATTAAATATATATTGCAGCCCTCTCACAGAATGTGTCTGACACTCCTGCCCGGTTATGTGCAAGCTCCTGTGGTGTATGCATGTTGTGAGATGGAGGTGACAGCATGCAACAGATCATATGGTTTTTGTCTGGTTGGTTGTTTTTTTAAACCCGAACACAATTAAACAAAAGATATACTTCAAAATTGTGCTGAATGTCCCTCTTTTCTTTGTTATTTGAGGCAAAACGTACTGCTTGTCTAAGACATATTTACAGATTCCAAGGCCAGAAGGGACCACTGATCATCTATGTATAACATCTGTCTATAACACAAGCCACTGAGCTTCCCCAAAATAATTCCTGGAGCATATCTTTTGGAAAAAACATCCAATTTTAATTTTAAAATTTTCAGTAATGGAGAATCCACTATGACTCTTAGTAAGTTGTTCCAATTATTCTCACTGTTAAAAATGTACGCCTTATTTCCAGTCTGAATTTGTCTAGCTTTCAACTTCCAGACATTGGTTCATTGCATCAGCAACAAAAATCAGAATTCCTTTATGTGTCATCTTTACAATAACAGTTAAATATGCTTCAAAACCACCTTTGTAAATAAACACTTTTCAACAGAGGCTGATAGTAGCCTAGACACAAAATAGTTTTCCTTACCATTTAGACCATATTAGGGCTGAGATTGTCATCTTGTGGAACCATTTTTTTTCAGCCAGTTACGTGCAGGCCTTCTGCAGAAAGCCAAAAAGGAATGAAAACTTTAGAACACCCCTTTCCAACACCTTGTGAAGAGTGAAAATCCCAACTCAGTGGTGTCTTTCCCCCTCCAACCCAAATTAAACTATTCTCAATCACTTAATTTTAGGTAGAGATACTCCGCATTAACAGTTGATATTCCCAGACATAAATGCCTTTATTGTATGCAGTGTTATTGTCGCTGCATCTCCCCCAGGATATTAGAGAGACAAGGTGGGTGAAGTATCTTCGGTTCGACCATCTTCTGTTGGTGAGAGAGACAAACTTTTAAGCAGAAGTTGGTCCAATAAAAGATACTACCCCAATCCCTGGACGTTTAAAATGATCTCACATGTATTTTCACTTGGCTACCTACATTTGGATCAATGGGCTGGAATGGCCTTATGCTAATTCACAAAACGTAGAACACCATTTTTACTAAGATACATATGCCAAAAGTGTATTTAGAAGGGTAGTAAGTATGTGTAATCCTGCAAGTGTCGTTCCATTTGCAAGAAGTCCCATCATCTCTGACAGCAAAGCCACATTAGCACCACATGTTTCTCTAAAGATTATCACTATTCTCAATTTATAATACAATTTAATAGTGAAGGCAGAACAATATGATATCTCTGAGAATATGAAGTAATCAAATAGCTTGTTGATCATAAGGGAAACCGCTTTATGAACACAAAAATTGCTAAACCAGTGTATATACTGCAGACATTCTATGTAAAAGCTAGTCCATGACAAAGGCACCTGGACAGCAGCTCAATCACAACAGATTGAATTTTTTTTTCCAGTCTTCACAGTTCTGCACCCACACCACAATCTGGGCCAACATGAAAACAACTTTAAAATGTACTGACTAATTGAACACTGCCTGTTCTCATAAGGGAATGTGTCAAAAGAGACTTGAAATATACTGGCCTCAGTGGATTCTTATTTCACTCACACCCGTGAAGTATATGGGTCATATGATGAAGACACAGAAATTATGTTTTAGTTACAACCAGACAATGAATAGAAGTGGATTGACTAATCATTTTAGTGCCATCCTTCCAATTCTAGAAATACCTATTAGTCAGCCAGGACAAACGTATAAAAAAAATATGAGGGTACCAATCTCAGGGAGGTTATATAGAAATGGTCAGCCTTTGTATTGACTAACTCGTGTCTCACTGTTTTTCATTTGATGGCACAAAAGTCAAAAGCAAAACAAACCGGTGCATTTTGTGCAAATAATTTTGAAAACATATAGGGTTTTCTTTGTTGTCCTTTCTACTACCTCAAGAATTCACTTCCATAACAATTGATCACCATACTACACAGGAATAGCAGGTGGGGGTGCTGAGGA
The DNA here is from genome assembly GCF_965140235.1 of Caretta caretta. Classification (NCBI taxonomy): domain Eukaryota; kingdom Metazoa; phylum Chordata; order Testudines; family Cheloniidae; genus Caretta; species Caretta caretta. Next base: position 16,867,503 of record NC_134216.1, on the reverse strand, counting down.
CTTCCTTCAAATAAGACAACGGCAATTTTTAAATCAGATGGGTGGCACACTTTCAGAGCGATATTGCAATCACTCAAGGTCTAATCCCACAGTCCTTCCTCAAAGAAAACTCCATAAAAAGAGTAGACTCCTCCACAAAAATCCCCTTATCATGAAGTAAAGCACAGGTTATCGAACCCAAGTCTCATATGCTGGTGCTGAGTATTGTCACTAGTCTACCACACCAGCCCAAATAAAAATTAATTAAAAAATAGAAGACCAAAATACACACAGAAAGCATTTTGTTTTGAATTAGCTAAAATATCTCATTTATTTTATCTCATGAGACATATGGAGTCCAACAAAAGGCAATACTCACTTGAAAACAGTACCTCCATGACATCAAAATGTTCTGTATATAAATAACAGTGGAGCTGGTTCCCAGGATCTGAAGAATAAGAGGAATACTTGAAAAAAATATATATCTAAATTCTCATACAAGTGTCAGAAACATAAATTTTCAGCTATATTGTAATTTGCAAGTGTGAATAGAAATGATATATTACATGGTGTGTTTAACTATTAACTGACAATTACTGGAATAAACCGACCATGAACTCCACAAGTTCAAACATTACGAAGAGATCACACAGAACACTTGTGTCTACGTAGCATCTTCCATATGGAAGAATCCTAAAACTTTACTGTCTAACTGACAAACCTTACACACATATAACTTCACCCACCACTGAAGGGCAGACACCTTTGCGGCAAAACAGACAACTGGTAACATTACACAACAATTTTGAATATGACATGTACAATATAAAATTAATACAGAGCAATTTTAGTTAGGAAGAACATAAATTACCCAAATGGAATTTGGCCCAAACATCAGGCAGTTTCACCCACAATTGTGAAAAGTACTAGGGAATCTTTAATAACCGCTCAGGACCTCACTTTTACCTCTCATCTGATCAATGGTGTCCCGAATAACATGCTGGACCATGCATTTAATACACACACGGAAGAATATCAGCTACTGAATTATCAGAAACATATAAGCATTTCTTGGAAATCACCTGTCCAATCCTTCTTAATAGGAGATCAAAAGAAATCAGCTTGCAGCGGGGTAGACAACTACACAGCAGTGGTGAGATCAAGTCCAGCACAGTCTCCGGAAGTACTCCTCACCCTCATAACTGTGGTAGCCTTACACATTCGGGAACAGGCACAATGCTGCACTTCTAGAGAGACACTTCCAGGGTAGGGGTTGGATTCTGTTTCCTTCCCCCTCCACCCACTCACTCTAGGGATGGGGGAGAGAAATAGGAGACCTCCCCCCCCCCAAAAAAACCCTCCCACTCCACAGTTGGGAGGCAAAGGAAGAGACCCTCCCCCCAACACACACATTGCTGCGCTGGGGATGGGGAGAGAAAGACAACAGTTCCCCTTCCCCCGCGCCATTCCTCCACTCCGGGGATGGGGAAGAGGGACAGGGGCAGCCCCCTTCCTCGGCAGACACCCACCCAACTCTGGGGATCAGGTGGGAGAGAATGAGACAGCCCTCCGCCCCCTCCCCACCCACTCTGGGGATGGGGGGAGGGGAGATAGCCTCCCTTCCTCCGCGCGCGCACCCCCCCCCACTCTGAGGGTGCGGGGGAGAGAGAGACAGGCCCCCATTCCCCACCCCCTACTCTGGTGGTGAGGGAGAGGAGACAGCTCCCCCCCCCCCACGAAAAGTGGATGTGCAGGGGAAGCTAAGCCCCCCACCCAGTGGATCCCGGGGGCAGAAGGAAGGGCTTCCCCCCTCACACGCAGGTGACAGTGGGAAAAGGCGGCGAGTCTCCCCCCACGGAGAGGGAGGCTGGTCAGGGGAAGACGACCTGGGCAGGCTGGGCACCGCCCCCACCCTCACTCACGGACGAGGGGGGCGAGAAGGCGAAGAGGCTGGTCCCTTCCCCCACTGACACCCCGGGCCAGGGTTTAGTCGGGGCGCCCCGGACACGGGGCATCGGTTCCCCGTTCGGCTCCGGGCCGGAAGCCCTTGCTCGGGTCTCGCCGGTACCTGTGTGCGGCAGGGCCCGGCCCCAAGACCCCTCCGTCCCGGTGCGCGGCCCGCTCCTCTCCTCTAAGATGGTGGCTAGCCCGGAGTCGCAGCTGGGCCGCGGCAAATCCATCCCAGAGCCAGCGAGCGAGAGCCAGCGCCCCCCACCGGCCAGCCGCGCCGGGCCTCCATCGATCTGCTCGGAGAGCCACTCGCCGGCCTGCGGCCGCTCCCAGAGACGCCGACGCGGCGGCGGGGGGTGAGAGGCGGCGCTGGCGGCGGCCGGGGCAGGAGCGGAAGTGGGGGGAGGAGAAGGCGGAAGGGGCGCGGCTGGCGAGTGAAGGGTGTGAGGGAGCGGGGAAGGGGACGGCGCCGAGGGCGCGCCGGTAGAGGCAGCCGCGCGCCGGAGGGGGCGGGAAGGGAAAGAGGGGCGGAGTAAGGGAGGCAGCGTGGGAGGGGTGCGAGTGACTCGCCGGCGGCGGAGGCCCGGGCCCGTGGAGAGCAGAGGCCAGATCTGCGCTCAGCGGGCTGTAAAGTACGTAAGGCATGGGGCGGGGTGTCCTCTAAGGCGGTGTGTGCTTGTTTCAGCGTTAGGCCCTATGGCCAAGGTGGGCGCGAGCCTTGAAACTCATCCCCCCCCCCCCCCCCATAAAAAGTTCTGTAATTTATGGGCAGCCCCTGAGGCCTGAAAGAAAAATCCCTTTGAAAAGGAGAGAGACTTTAATAATTTTTTATTAAAAGCTCATCCTTTTTCATTCTGCTGCTTGGTGGGCACATATTATTTACAAAAACAACAAGGCGTAGTTGTAGCACCTTAGGGACTAACACATTTATTTGGGCATAAGCTGTGGCTAAAACCCACTTCAAAGCTTATGCCCAAATAAATGTGTTAATCTCTATGGTGCCACAAGGACTCCTCGTTTTTGCTGATACAGACTAACATAGCTACCACTCTGAAGCATTATTTACAATTTACCTTGTTGTGTGATCATGCCATTACTTTTTTCTTGTGAAGATGACTACACAGAGATATTTTGGACATCTAGAGTAGGCTTTTTCCTGATAGTTCTCCACTGTTGTTACCACCAGTGGAGTTGCACTGATGCTAGCAATGGCACATCTGACCACCTGCATTAAAGTCACCGTGGCATCTGTCAGCTCAGAAAAGGTCTGAGCTGCTAATTGTGCTGCTCTCCAATAAAAACTAGTTCTCCTACTGTTGCGAACTCCTGGAAAGTTGAATGTATAGTGACCATGGTGGGAGATTTTAAGAAAATATGTCCACTGTAGACAAAGTTTGTTGTGAAGGGTAGTGTAAGTTACAAAGACTAGCTATAACAGGGTCAAATGGTTATACTACAAACAACTATACTGGTAATTTGCAATTTGATGTCAGATTTCATTTACAGCCCAATATGTGGAAGAACTGTATTTTATTGTTAAAACGTGCCCATTTCTTTATGTATTGTGGCGTTTAAGAATGCAACTGGTATTGTTCATTGCTTTTGTAGTGGAGCAGCTTAATAAATACATAAATGTAAAAAATATTAACAGTATAACCCAAAGTCTAATAAAAATAAAATTGAGATACAGTACAACTTCAGTTCATATGCTTTTATGCACTTCCTTGCAATATGTGGGAGATAGACTAGATGACCGAATCATTTTTTTCCCCTCCAATCTCTACCTTCATTATTAATTTTATGTTGCTGCACTCCCATTATTCTAGATGCTGTACAAAACACATAACTCAGTCCTTACCCTGGTTCAGCAATATAACTTTACTGGATTTATAAGATAGGTGCTTTATAAATTTAAATAAATAAAAGTTTTGCCTTTAAGGCATTGTTTTATGGTATCAGGAATACTGGCTCAGTCAATGTGCTTTACAAACTTGCTGAAAATACTTATTAGGGATTTAAGACTGAGTGGTCCTGCTGATTTTAATGTACTTAAGACCTAATTTGTATCAAGCGTTTGCAAAACTGGGCTATTTGCATATAGCAAGAGAATCCCCTAATAAAAGATGTTCCAGTTAAACTAGTGAATGGTGAACAATCCTTGTACTTAGAAGTCCTCTGACCAAGCAAGGAAATAGAGTATTAACAAGTCAGAGATGTAGGGAGAGCAGAAACAATAGCATAATGTAAGAGATTTAAAAATTGAAATTTGTTTTTCTGACCCACTGATATAGCACTTTTTGTAATCAAGATATTTCAATTCTTTAAGTACTTGTACTGCAACAGTCATGTTGACAAGTGGAGCAATCTTTATGTACTCAGCAACAGCTCATGCAAGCAGGAACATTAGAACCTTTCTTATTGAGAGATGGAAAGTTGGCCAGGACATTAGTCTTATCTCCTACTCAAGTTTCATATGATCCGTGATTTCCACTTGGATGCCAACTAAGATAGGCAAAAGGAACAATGACTTAATATCTTCTCTGAAAGCTGTCGTGTCAACCAGCAGTTCTACACCCTGTTTCAATGAGAATGAGCCTAAATTCTAATCTAGACAATCTTGAAATGGGAAATGGTAGCAAACAGCAGTTTTACCCATCTATTAGAAGACTAGTTCCAAGAGTTCAAACACTAGAGGATGTAGCCTCTTCTCTCCTCTCCAAACTCCAGGCAGAATTGAATGGGAGAGCCACAGAGGAACAGTTGTAGTTCCCTGATTCAGAGCTGCCTGGCCCGGCACAAGTTAGAACTTCAGAGTCAACCCTGACATGCTAGATTAGAATTAGGTGTAGTGGAGTTCTAATCCACCATGCCTCCGCCCTAGTACCAGTCTTGCCAACAGTCTCCCTCTGACACAATCTTTAAGACAGCTAGGGGGACGGCAGGTACAAGAATCAATAGAGTTGCTTCTGCTGGCAAAGTTCCCATTGCTCCTAGTGTGATGCTGTGGCCAAAAGAGCTAATGCAGTCCTCAGACACAAACAGGAGTTGAGATGTTATTTTACTTCTGTATTTGGCTCTGGTTCAGCTGCTGCTAGAATACTGTGTCCAGTTCTGGTGTCCGCAATTCAAGAAGGATGTTGATATATTGGAGAAGGTTAAGAGAAGAGCCACAAGAATGTAAAGCATGCTTTCTAATCCTTTAATCATCGATAAACACAAGGAGCTCAGTCTATTTTGCTTAATAAAGAAAAGGTTAAGGGGTGACTTGATTATAGTCTGTAAACACCTACATGGGAACAAATATTGAATAATGGATTCTTTAATCAAGTAGAGGAAGGTATAACACAATCTAATGGCAGGTGGTAGAAGCTAGACAAATTCAGACAGGAAATAAGCTGTGTGTTTTTAACAGAGTAATTAACCACTGGAACAGTTTACCAAGGGTTGAGGTGGATTCTTCATCACTGACCATTTTTAAATCAAGATTGGATGTGTTTTTAAAAAATTTGATCAAGGAATTATTTTGGGGTAGGTCTATGGCCTATGTTATATAAAAGGTCAGACTAGATTATCACAATGATCCCTTCTAGCCTTGGAATCTAAGAATTCCCCTGTGCTGGGAGAATTCTCCACAGGCTATCCATTAATGTAATGCCAGTTTACAATGTTTACATGGAAAAAGGGGGCTTTAGTGGACCAGAGAGTCTGCCCTCTATGTTTGTGTCAAAGTTCCTTCCCCACTCTGAACTCTAGGGTACAGATGTGGGGACCTGCATGAAAACCTCCTAAGTTTATTTGTACCAGTTTAGGTTAAAACTTCCCCAAGGTACAAACTATTTTCCTTTTTCCCTTGAACTTTATTGCTGCCACCACCAAGTGTCTAACAGATATATAACCGGGAAAGAGCCCGCTTGGAAACATCTTTCCCCCCAAAATCCTCCCCAAACCCAACATCCCCTTTCCTGGGGCAGGCTTGATAAAAATCCTCACCAATTTGCATAGGTGAACACAGACCCAAACCCTTGGATCTTAAGAACAATGAAAAAGCAATCAGGTTCTTAAAAGAAGAATTTTAATAGAAGTAAAAAGTAAAAAAGAATCACCTCTGTAAAATCAGGATGGTAAATACCTTACAGGGTAATCATATTCAAAACATAGAGAATCCCTCTAGGCAAAACCTTAAGTTACAAAAAGACACAAAAACAGGAATATACATTCCATTCAGCACAGCTTATTTTCTCCGCCATTTAAACAAAACAGAATCTAATGCATATCTAGCTAGATTACTTACCAAGTTCTAATACTCCATTCCTTTTCTGTTCCCGGCAAAAAGCATCACCCAGACAGAGAGAACCTTTGTCCTCTCCCCCCCAGCTTTGAAAGTACCTTGTCTTCTCATTGGTCATTTTGGTCAGGTGCCAGTGAGGTTATCTTAGCTTCTTAACCCTTTACAGGTGAAAGGGTTTTTCCTCTGGCCAGGAGGGATTTTAAAGGTGTTTACCCTTTCCTTTATATTTATGACAGTTTGTGAAACTGAATTAGGAGGACACCATATAGCCCGGATTTATCAGGAGTGTCCTGGTTTGGAGAGAAAGTTTTATAATTCCTACCAGTTCTAGGAGATTTGGTCAGCTGCCTGTGCTACTGTAGCACTGTTGTGTTGTGAACTCCCACAGAGCAGCACTACCTCTGGCTCCCAGTAGAAGCTGACCGGCTCTTTAGTCTGCTTTGACCACCTTTCAGCAAAAGAATGAACCAAGTAGCTTTGATGGAAGAGATGGGAACCAGTACATGGGTCCTTTTCATAATCCTTTCAGAATATTGTTATATTGAAAGATACAGATGAGTGAGAAGCAGAGGGAAATAAAAGAGGTAACAGAAAATTCAGAGAAGCGGGACAGTTTACAGACAGAAGGACCAGAGAAGAAAGATAGGACTTGAATGTGTGTGTGAGCTGCAAGTCACCACACATTTAAAGTAATGGCATGTAAAAACCAAAGAAACAACTCCCCCCTCAAAATATTACAGGACTCATCTGTTTAATTATCAGTACAAATGCCAGTGTGCCCGAAACCTAAAGTTTAGCTTTCAAATATATATAGTTGTCCACTAGCCAATGCACCTTCTAGACAAGACACAAAAGGAAACATCAGAAACTATTAAAAATACAAAGTGTCTGTCCTTTTTAAAAAAAGTACACCAGCATAGAGTTAGATATAGAGCCAGATTCTTCTCTCAATAGATAATCTGCAATGACTAGAATGAGTTATTACTGGTTTACTGTAGAAAGGAACTGGGCTTACAGCATGTACACTGTGATAACCTCACACAGTTGGATTGGAAAGTGACTAATGGAATCCTGAACAAGATGTTAGTTTTATTTTAAAAAAATGTAATTTATTAAAAAATGTAACTATAGCAAATTGAGTGGGAAGGCAAAGGCAACTGTAAAATCTTCTAGGAAATCATTTCAAATTTGGTACATGGGTGGGAGGAATTGCTACTGACAATTTTTCAAAAAGCTAATTTCATGCATATTGCATGGTGGTAAAAGTGAACATCAGATCATCCGCACTTCACAAGCTATTGAAATAGTAATCTATTTTGTCTTTCCTACAGTTTAACTATTACAATTATATACAAATTTTAAATTAAAAGATGTAAAGTAACATTTGATCAAAATAGCCTCCTGGATTCATGTTATTGTGGACCTTGAATGATTTCCTGTATACAAACTAAAACCACTTTGTAGAAAGAAAAAAAAGAAAAAGAAATGACATTAAAAAAGTTTCAGTATCAGTCAAACTGTCATTTTATTCACCTGATCCTTTATTTCCTACTTAGGAAAAACTTCTGAACTTATTATTTTGTAGTAGAGTAGCACCAACAGGTGCCAAACAAGATAGAGCCCAATTGTAGTAGGTGCTATACAGACACATAGCAAGAGACAGTCCCTGATTGATTACAATCTAAATAATAGAGATAAATGCAACAAATTATGTTCTCAGTTACATCCACAGTAGTTATAATCTGAGTAGTTAAAATGTGTGGCTGAATGATTGTGTGTTGCTCCATCCCCCACTGTGTTCTTCCTTCAAGACACAATTACCAAAAATGACTGGGATGGTACTTTCACATGAAATTTTGACCGCTCAAAATTTTGCATGCACACTGATTTAGAAGTGAATTTCCCAAGGCAATCTGGAAAAAGTGTGGACTCCTGAAAAGGTGCTTTTTGTGAAATTGTGAGGACATGAAAACAATGTAAAATGAGCTGACAAAAAATGTGCATCTACTTTAATAAAGCATTTTTTCCCAGTTTTGCACAGATCCTTACAACTTTTTACAGAAGGAAAAAAACTCAGGTTCAGAAAGCATATGACTCACCTAAGGTTAGTAAGAAGCAACGCCAGGAGTAGAGCCAAGGAGTTAAGATTCACAGTTCCTGATCTAATCACGAGACATACTGCCTGTTAATAGTGATGCCTAATGTCATCTTTACTATTTCATACTATAGATACTTTGAAATTACTGATAATATCTATTAAAGCATTAGATGAATATTTCAACTATATCACAATCAAGGTGCATACACTCTAAGAAAGAAGAGTAGGGGACCAGATAGCTGCACTGCAGTAGCTTTGTACCACTGTTTTGAAGCTCCCATAGCTGACCACTAGTGGTGGAAGGCCCCGGTGCCCTGGACTTTGGTGGTGGAAAGTTCACCTGTAGGGGAAGGTGAGTTGTCATGGCATAAGATCCACAGGTCCTATTCTGCCATGTGCCCTGCAGTTGGTGAATACAGTGGCTAAACTGAGTGGCACTGGCAAGTACAAGGGCATAGCCAGGCATCTGGAGAGAAGGTTGCTCTAGCGTGTTCTCAGCATCTTCTGATTAGCCACCTTGCAGAACCTCAGCCATAAATTAAAGCTGCCTTTCTCATAATAGAAATCCCAGTGGAGGCATCAATGATGAGAACACCTGTCATTCCACAGATGTGTGTTCCCTTGTCAGGGTTTCAGAAGGGTATGCAATTTGCACTGCCCTGCAGCAGCAGGGGTGAAACAAACCTGTGAATGTTTTGTTTTAAAACAACTCTGTCTGAGAGGCATGCAAAGAGTAGAAAACTACAGTTTGAGTTGCAGTGCCAAACTTTTCCCCTTCACAGGATGAAACACTTAAGCTGTGGTTCTTCAGGGGGTTGAAAAAAAAAATGGGTCAAACGGTTGTTGCATTTGTTTGCAACTAAGGCCTGGTCTACACTAGGGGGATGGGATCGATCTAAGTTACACATCTTCAGCTAAGTGAATAACGTAGCTGAAGTTGACATACTTCGATCTACTCACCGCAAGGTCTTCACTGTGGTGAGTCGACTGCTGCTGCTCCCCCGTCGACTCCGCCTGCGCCTCTCGTGCCGATGGAATACAGGAGTCAACGGGAGAGCATTCAGGGGTCAATTTATCGCGTCTAGACTAGATCTGATAAATCGACCCCCGCTGGATCGATCACTGCCCGCTGACCCGGCGAGTAGTATAGACATACCCTTGGAGAGGTCACAGGACTTTGGCTGCATTTTTAGCTGGTAGTGAACTTCTTGGCTTTCCATCATAAAATCTCACATGATGTCTAAACTGCATTAAAATTGTTTGAATGCTTCATTTCTTCTTTATAAAATTATTTCAGTTTTAGCCGAGTATGAATTAAAGACTGGGGAATAGCATTCTTGGGAGGAGAAATTGCCCTCTTTTCATGTACATTCCAAGTATTTTCTGTACTGCATTTTTGTGTACTTCGTATTTAACTGTGAATAACATTTGATTACATTTTAGAGATAAACATAAAAACAAAAACACTACCGTATATCCAGCCAAGGTAAAAGTATTTCTACATCACAACACCACTACAATCCTTGTATGAATGGAAACACCTTTATCAAGAGTGAGTTTTAGAAACTGGAATGACTAAAATTTTATCTTAATAGTAATAAAAAGTGATGGGTTTTATTCCTGTTGATTCTATTCATGAGAGTTCTGCAGTTGTCTTCAGTGGGAGTTGGATCAGGGCATTAAGGTATATCTCCCCTGCACAGTTAATCTGGGTGATTGGCAGTCAGGTCTGAGCACCCAGGATATCTTAGCCCAGATGTAAGAATCCCCACAGCAAAGCCGTTCCTGTGTCCTTGCTGTTTCTGCACTTGTCCATATATGTCTGGGGACATATCCCATGGTTCTTTCTACTGATGCACTCCAGGATTCTTTCCCTGTCAATTGTGTAAGAACTTTTCTGTACTTTGCGGGAAATTGTGGAAAAGGCATGTGAATAATTCCATCTGTGTTCAGTAAAGCACTTCAATATGTGCTTAACGTCCACTGACCTATCAACCCTAATGGAAAAAGAAAAAAAAACTGCAGGTGATTTGGTATACCTTTCAGAGTTCCCAGGTTCTGATTTGTGTTAAATTGGGTACAGGTTATCTGTTTTGCCTTACACTGCAAAGTGGTAAGAAACATCATTACTCAAAAATGTGTGGGCGGGGGGTTTTTTAAATAAAACTAATGCTCACCATGAACTGCAACAAAGGAAAATGTTACAATACACACAAGAAGCAACGCAAACAGTTTTGGCTACGTAGCTTTCTTTGAGGCATAAAGCATGGGGATTAGTAAACAAAATTAGCTTTCTTGATACTCAATCTTCATAACTGTAGAAAATGAAACTAGGATTGAGAGTGTTTTATGCTGTGCTGTATGCTATGGAACACAGTTAACAAACATTAGTCAATAGTATTATTATAAAGCGACATCACACTTGTCGCCTCAGTCTCCTTACTCTTGATTTATAGTATGTAAGAAAAACAAGTATCCTAATTGGTAATGGATTTTCCACAACTGAAAATATAGTGACATTGCTGCCATCCAATTATTTTCAGTATATAAATAAAAAACTTTAAAAACCAACCAAAAGCTTAACCATGCAAAACTAAAAATGAATGAAAAAAAAATCAGACATTCACAATACTTTGAATCCAGAATTTACAAAGCTATCTGTAAAAACCACAGTCTGTGGGAATGAGCATAAAAATCTGTGGGCCAGATTTTAAGTCTCTTGCATACATTGGTGCAAAGTTACTCGAGTAGTTTAATTGTAGCTAATGATACTACTGACATGAGTGACGGATCACTGTTTTGAGAAAAATCTGGTCTCAGGGTATGTCTACACTACGAAATTAGGTTGATTTTATAGAAGTCAATTTTTAGAAACCGATTTTATACAGTCAATTGCGTATGGCCACATTAAGCGCATTAAGTCGGTGGAGTGCGTCCTCACTACCGTAGTTAGCATTGACTTACTGAGCAGTGCACTGTGGGTAGCTATCCCACAGTTCCCACAGTCTCCGCTGCCCATTGGAATTCTGGGTTAAGCTCCCAATGCCTGATGGGGCAAAAACATTGTTGCGGGTGGTTTTGGGTACATGTCGTCAGGCCCTCCTCCCTCCGTGAAAGGAATGGAAGACAATCGTTTCGTGCCTTTTTTCCTGGGTTACCTGTGCAAATGCCATACCACGGCAAGCATGGAGTCCGCGCAGCTCATGGTCACCGTATATCTCCTGGGTGCTGCTGACATTGCTACACAGCAGCAGCTCCTTGCCTTTGCGGCATATGGTGCAGTAGGACTGATAGCCATTGTACATCTCCTGGCAGACTTCGGTGAGGTCGATCGGGGTGCCTGGACAAACATGGCTATTCTCGTCTTAGAGCACCGAATGGGAGCCAGAGACTCTAGGTCATTCTCTTCTTTAAGTTTCATCTCATGAAAATTCAGTCCTACCTGGAATATCATGCGAGCTGGAAGCTTCTGCCTCAGGCTGCTCTCCCAGCCGGCAGCACCGTGCAGTCAGCACCTACCCCAGCCTACCCCTTGCTCCCATGGCTCATGAAGCCTGGACAGTAGTAAAGAACAGTTCAACTATAGGCTGAGCAAGTGCAGAATGGTGGTAGAATGTGCCTTTGGACATTTAAAAGCTCGCTGATGCTGTTTGCTGACTACGTCAGACCTCAGTGCAACCTACATTCCCATTGTTATTGCTGCTTGCTGTGTGCTCTGTAATATCTGTGAGTGTAAGTCGGGGGGTGTGGGGAGAGGAAGTCATTTATGACGGGGTGGGAGATTGAGGCAAATCGCCTGGCATCCGATTTTGAGCAGCCAGACACCTGGGTGATTAGAAGAGCATAGCAAGGCGTGCTGAGTATCAGAGAGGCTTTGAAAACCAGTTTCATGATGGGCCAGGCTTTGGTGTGACAGTTGTGTGTGTTTCTCCTTGATGCAAACCCACCCCCTTTGTTGATTTTAATTCCCTGTAAACCAATCACCCTCCCCCCTTCTAAATAAAGTGACTATTTTTTGAAACCATTATTAATTTAAAAAAAAGAGAGAGAGAGAGATAACTGACAAGGTAGCCTGGGTGGGGTGGGGGGGGGAAGAGGGAAGGACAAGGCCACATGGTCATTCAAACAGTTTGATTTTTAGTGTGGCTACAATAAGCAGCCTTCTGTTGCTTGGGCCATCCTCTGGAGTGGAGTGGCTGGGTGCCCAGAGCCTCCCCCAGCCATGTTCTTGGGTGAGGAGGCTATGGAACATGGGGAGGCGGTTATACAGTGGATGCAGCGGGGATCTGTGCTCTTGTTGGCTATCCTGAAGCTCCAACAGACTCTTCATCATGTCGGTTTGCTCCCCATTAGCCTCAGCATCGCGTCCTGCCTCCGCTCTTCATGCTCACTTAATTCTTTCCTGGCCTCTGCCAATGCATGGAGGCATTCAGTAAGCTGTGCCCTATCAGTGCGGGAGGACTGCATGAGCTTGGAAAACGTGTCATCACGAGTGCATTTTTTTTGCCTTCTAATCTGCGATAACCTCAGGGATGGAGATGATAGGGGGAGCATAAAAACATTCTACGCTCTACAATTCTGGGGGGACAGCATGGTCACCTGTGCTGCTGAGCTCACCACGCTGACCAAACAGGAAATGAAATTCAAAAGTTCCCAGCACTTTTCTGTGTACCTGGCTAGTGCATCAGAGTTCAAAGTGCTGTCCAGAGCAGTCTCAGTGGAGCACTCTGTGATAGCTCCTGGAGGCCAATACAGTCAATTTGCGTCTGCACTACCCCAAATTCGACCCAGCAAGGTCAATTTTAGCGCTACTCCCCTTGTCGGGGAGGAGTAGGGAAGTCGACTTAAGAGCTCTTTAGGTCAACAGAACAGGGTTGGTTGGTGGATGCAGTCATTTTTAAATCGACCTAATGCAGCTAAATTCGACCTAACCCCATAGTTTAGACCAGGCCTTAAATTGGAGACCAGTTCTGATCCTCTTACTCATACTGAGTACCTTACTCTGTAGCTAGCCCCATATAAGTGAATGGGGCTATTTACAGGATAAGAAAGGATGCAGAATCTGACCTTATATTTCTGAGGCATATTGAAGGGCCTGATTATTATACCCTTATTCGTGATGAAGAGCATGTTACTCCTTGATTAGTCCCATTGGGACTACTTGCAAATACTGTATTACTCAAAATGAATCAAAATCTGACCCCTCAGTTATTGGTAACTGACCCCTGGTGTAGGTGCAGATGTTTCAGGATAGTTTAAATATCCTCAGAAGGAAGGCTTATAAACATGAGAAACAAAGGAACACACACTTCTATGTTTATTCCCACAGCTCCAGCAATGACTTATTATAAAGAGACGTAGGGCATTAGTGAAGAACATTCTAAAGTTAATTAAACTGGTCATTCACTTATTGGGCCCTGTGACAGGGTTCTACTCACACTACTGGTGCTTCCTACCAGTCACTCGAGGAATTAGCTCTCAACCGCTGCGGAGCACCCTCAATGCATGGTGTCTGGCCTCATCGTTTGCTCTGCTGCCCTGGGACCCGCGTTGCTCCCTGCTCAGCAACAGCTGTTTCTGGTCACTGCCCTCTGACAGTACCCCTTAGTCCATCCTCACCCCCTTGTGTGTGTGGGGGGGGGCAGGTTAACAGCAGTCTTCCAACTCACCCCTGCTGCAGTGGCCAACAACAACCCCTAAAGTCTAGCTCCTCTGCTCAAGGGTCAATTGCAGTCTATCACGGCCACTCCTCCTTGGCCAGGTGCAGTACAAGGGGAAAGGGCAGGACCCAGGCCCACCCACTGCTCTGGGTTCCAACCCAGGAACCCTCTAGTGGCAGCCTCTCCACCCTCCTTCTCTCCCCTCATCTGTCCATCCTCCCTGGGTCACTTCCCCTCTGACCCCTTGCATCCTCTAGGCCCTTCTGGTCAGGGCCTGCAGTCTAACAGGTATCAGGCTGGAACGCTGGGCTGGGCTGGGCTGGGCTGGGCTGGGCTGGGCTGGGCTGGGCTGGGCTGGGCTGGGCTGGGCTGGGCTGGGCTGGGCTGGGCTGGGCTGGGCTCAGGAGACAGACCTTCCCCTCTGAAGATCTGGGAAAGACTGACTGTGTCTTTCCTGGACAGCCTTTATATAGGGCCTAGACTGGCCCTGATTGGCTGCCCTCAGTTCGGCACTGATTGGCTTCCCCACAGGCCTTCGCTGATTGGCTGCCGTTCCGCACAGCCTCTCTGGCCTGTTGTAGCCCAATCTTGCCTGGGAGGTGGGGCACCCCCCACCACAGGCCCCAATAGGACAATGGTAAATTGTGTCTGGAGACACCATTATTTTGTTTTATTTATGACAATCTGTAACAACACAACATGCAATGGAGGTTTTCTTATGGTAAATGACTGCTCCTGAAGTTTAAAAACATCTAACTTTGTTTTAGATATCTTTTATCCTTTTGGATTTCCTTTTATTTTTGGATTTATTTTTGGTACAAGTGGGGATACAAACCCTTTCTATTGTGGGTATTTAACATTATTTTTATCATGCAGCATGTAAGAATATGATTTAGAATATCTAATTTTTAAAAGGCCTCAACAATATGGCTTAGTCTACATTAGAAAATCCTACTGTGTTTCACAACTAGAATCAAATATGGCTGTTCCAACCAACTCAGACAGTGGTTTTCCTGTTGATGTAGACAGGATAAACTGAGTTCAACTCCTGTTTTGACAAAACATTTCTATCGGGGTTAACTATGATTTCTTACAATGGATGTTGAACTTGATTGAACTTTTCTCACCAGAAATACAATTACAGTACTGTCAACATTAATTGAAGGGGGCTAGGGCACGGATAATTGGGAGCCAAGTTTGACACCCATTGCCAAATATGGTTAGATTTTGTAGTGTAGACACAGCCTTGAAATGTATCTTCCTTTCTTTTCTCATCATCATACCAAAATAAAAAGGGAACTTCTAAGATCTTGTTAAGATTGGGAGCAAAACTATTCTAGCCTCAACTATATTTAAATACAATTATTGCTAGAAGGGTATTAGCACAATTTCCCTGAAAAAAAAATTCCACCAGAAATTTTGTTCTGAGAACTGTCCTAGCCCAATTATGCCATAGGCTACTTCTTTCTAAGTACTGTGTAGCATGATTTTATGAAATATTCTTACACAGTTAATCACCAAAAAAACCTAGGTAACACCATTTAGAGAAACCATCTAGAATCCTTCAGGAACATGTATGCTAACGCTGACATTATATTCTGAAAATTGACACTAAAAATACCTTCAAAAGTAGGGCCAGATTTCCAATTAGGCACAGTAGGCATGTGCCTAGGGGCACTGGCATTCTAGGGGCACCTAAAAGTTAGGTTAAAAGTTAAAAAGTTAATATATATGCAGTTAAAAGTGACTTTCCCTGGAAAAGAGATGCTCCCTTCATCCTGCTACGTCCCTTCATACTGCCTTACAGGGGGGCACAGCTCCCCTGTGGGCGGCCTGGCCAGGCTCCTGGTATGGGTTGGTGTCTGCCCAGTGTGTGGGGCTGGAGCAGGGTGAGCGTCCAAGTCAGCCTGCCTGGGGGCACTGTAAGTCTCAGCCAGGCGGGGTGGCTGCTGAAGATACTAGGAGTGTCCCAGCCCCTTCCCAATCTCGGCCACCCTGCTGCCTCCACCCCGTGCTGGAAAGCTAGAGGGAGAGGTGTAGCCATTCACTTGCAGAAGCAGAGCCGGAGCGCAGCTGCCGTGCCAGGCTGCAGGAGGGACGGAAGATACCTGGGGACAGCTTGCCATGGGGAGAGGTACAGTCTTCCCCTTGCGCCTTGCCTGGGGCAGGTGGGTTGTGCCCCGGCTAGGGCTGGGAGCGCCATATGTGGCAGGACTCGTGCGTTCCTGGAGAGGCTGTGGTCTGGCCACTCCTGCTGCTCTGGGGCTGCTCCGCCCGTGGAGATGGGGACTAGGGGCGGGCATCCCTGCTTCGAGGGGCTGCTGTGGGGAGGAACAGGGCCAGTTCTGGGGCTGGGGAGGCAGAGGCAGGGGAGAGTTTAATTTTTTATGGAAAACACAAAGGTTGCTGTAGGCCGGGCGGTTGTTGAAGATGCTGTGCCTGTGGGCACGTAAAGTGTAAATCCGGCCCTGATCATAAGGTTATATATTTCTAGTCCTTTAATGAGCCTATATCAGTTTTGCTCACTTTACAAGCCAAATCATTTTTTTCTGACTGCCAGATCTGGAAGCTCTACCTGGAAACTTGAAAGTATCTTGAAAGTCAAGATGTAGCCTTGCTTGCTTGTGCATCATAACTAGTAATAAAGATTCTGCAATTCTGTTGATGCATGGGTGACAATAGTATCTAGCTCAGTCTTTCGTAGCTGTTTAGGCTCTGCAAGACTAACCAGGCAAGTAGTAGTGCAAGCTTATTTTTGCCAGTGAAATAAGACATAATTCGGAATACTCACAAGGAGCCATTCTGCTGCATAAGAAGATGTCGATTGTCTGATCACAGCCAAACTGTAAACATGATTGTTACTAATATGAGTCTGCTCCCAGTGTGGACAGAGTGGGGTCTATTTGTTATAAATAGGAGACAGCCAAAAGCAAAGAGACATGCACCCTTCTGCTGTGCTGGGAGCATTCCAGCAGCAACTCTGTTTATTCACTGACAGGAACTTTATACATGAGCAACAAACAGTATATTTGCTATGAGCAATCACAGGGTGGCAGCATAAAGGTAAAAGCACTACATTTAATGAAATTGAATGAAAATTTGAAGTCTTAAGTGGGAATTAGGTGGTACACAGTGTTTGTGCTGGCTCTCTGCACAGGGGTGAATTTTACCCTTTGTAAGGACACGACAGAGAGGAATCTAGTTATCTTTGTGTTCATTATTTGTTGCATTGTTGCTCTAAACGTGAGCACTTTGAACATGACCATACTGAATGAGATCCCGAGGATTCCTCGCTGTTTTACCAACCACAACGCCTTTAAACCATATGCCTTCTCTGTGACTGCTGCTATAGTTATTCCCAGATCAACCAGTAGCATTTCAGCATTTTGCATGTGCATTCTTCTTGGAAAAATCAGCAAATGTCACATAAATATCAGCGATGAAAGTCAGAGCTGACCAATGCAGCTCTGACTTATGTAATTTTCAAATTTGTACCATAACAGTAGCGGTAGATACTCCTTACTTTCTCACAATAAAACAAGTTTGGGACGGAACCTTAGACCGGGGTTATATTGTATTATTATTTTTTTTGGTTATCAATAAAGGCCAATCTCAAGAAAGGGGCATACTTGGACACTAATTCAGGGTCTCTGTTCTTTGTTGCGGATGCGATAGAGCAGGGGTCGGCAACCTTCAGCACACGGTCCATCGGGGTAATCTGCTGGCAGGCCGTGAGACGTTTTGTTTACGCTGACTGTCCACAAGCACGGTCTTCCAGTGTCCATGATTCGCCATTCCCAGCCAATGGGAGCTGTGGGAAGAAGCACAGGCTGCAGGGAAGTGCTGGCCGCTGCTTCCCACAGCTCCCATTGGCCGGGAGCGGTGAACCGCGGCCACTGGGAGTTGCGGGGGGCTGTGCCTGCAGACGATCAGCATAAACAAAGCATCTTGCGGCCCACCAGCAGATTACTCTAATGGGCTGCATGCCAAAGTTTGCTGACCCCTGGGATAGAGTATCAGCTAATTCATAACTGGTTTCCTAGCATTGGAAAGAGAAAGGTTTACTTTAAAAAGGAATTAATTGTGGGACAATATTGAGTCTAGTGGTGTTATGCCAAGACTGGGGAAGACACAAGGTTTTGTGGGTTTTCCAGATTTTAAATTTAGGAGTGGAGCGTAATTGAGGGAGGTTGTGCAAGGCGCTATGTGTACCATTGTGTCTCTCATTCTCCATGCTGTAATGATGTATCTTTAGTTGCTGTGATGCCTTAGGACTCAAAATGGCATATTATTTTATCATTGCTCCACTGAAAGTGTCAGGGTAAGAACTGCAGGCCAAGGAGAGAAGAGAGTAGCATTAGGTCTGTGCAGCTGAGGAGGTGATCAGGGAAGACAGAACTTCTCTCTTCTCCCTTGCAAGTCTGAGCAGCTGACACAGAAGGAACTCCATGTACAGAACAAAGAGCTCCACATAGGGTCCATAAGGATACCACATGACAGCCAGCAAAATTGCAGAGATAGGGAGAAGAACTGATAGCCATTTTGGGACATCCCAATTGTCCAGGCTTATCTGTTACCTGACAACATCGTTAAAGGAATAAAGATATAGTGGCATGCAGATTCCTTCTGTCTCAACAAACACACACGTGAATCATGAGCACAGTGTCATTAAAACTTTGTTATTTAAATATTCTGTGAAATTAACTGGAGAGAAGATTGCATGAGGAATAAAGTGAAAAGAAAATTCTCTTCACATGTAGTTTTTCTAAGTTTGCATGATTAAGTGTATCATCAACTTCTTCTTCTTCGCCACTTCCCTATTTGGGGTCTTTGGACTTCTTCCAAAACTCACGATTGGATGTCTAGCTATCCTGCATGTAGTATTTGCAGCAAAATGTAACATAAACCTTGCATGTTATTTTTTAGGTTCTTGCCATGTAAGGAAGCAATCACATTTGAAATTCCAGGCTGCACGTAATTGATCGTCTGTTTAAAGTATACAATTTTTGATACAATAGCAATGACAATGTCCAATGTACTAGATTCTCCTCTGCCAGAGGTTCTGACAAGGGCTTGGGCCCTTTTCTCACTTTCCTCTAGCTGCTAACGTTCCTATGTTGTCTGGCTTGAAACTCTAGCTGTTGTTGCTGCCTTTTTTCTGCTTCTTCATGATATTACAGATTGCCTAATTTCCAATAAGCTTTGTTAATAAAGTATTTTTACTCACAGACTAGAGAAAGCATAATAAGAAAGAGAAAATTATTGTGACAGGACAAATTTAGGACTTAGACTTTATTGTAAATCTAGGGGAAATTATCTTTTGAGTGATATATGGCATGTCTTACAACTCATAGTCTAGAAACAGTTATGTTCCTATATTCGGAATGTCCAGATGATATGCAATTATACACACATACATACACAAATCTATGTTAAAAGAACATTATTAAGGATGCAAAGTCAAGTACTCAAAAATTGGGAAATGCCAGAGTTAAGGTCACCGGTGCAACCTTAATTCGCCCCTCCCTTGCACACACGTATTATGATGCAGTCTTTAATTACATGATTACATTTTGTTTTTTTCCCCACAAACCTCTACCTCATTCAGTGTGCAGAGTGGACAGTGCTCACTTAATGCTCAGCAATCCAATATTTTGTTTTCTCCTAATTGGGCAATATGTGGCCCAGTGCCTTATTTACTGTTCAAACCCTGCTCTGAAGACAGAATTATTAATTTCCTTTATGGGCTTTTCTGTGATGCTCAGCACTATAGTATCTGATTGCTTCACGAATATTAATGCAATCATTTTCACAATGCCCTTGCAAGATGAGGGGAACTGAGATAGAGAAAGATTAAGGTCCAAAGTATCCACCTAATATTGGGTGCCCAATGTGAGATGTATAGGACCTGATTTTTCAGAAGACTTAACATTAATCCTTTATATGTTCAAACCACAGTTTCTGTTTACTTCACTTACAGCTGTGAGTGCTCAGCACTCCTGCCAGTCAGACCCCAGTGTATCTTAATCACACACCCAGGAAAATCAGGAATACTCAGTTAGTGACCACCTGTGAAAAGTTTGGATTAAGTGACTTTACTTGCATCATATAGGAAATCTGTCCCAGATTCTCTATTTAGGCATTTAACTTCCATTGATTTCAATTGGAGTCAGATGCCTGTATACTTTTGAGGATCTGGGCCTTTGGAATTTTAGTTCAAAGTGGGTATGATCAGAAAACTAATGGGGATTTCTAAAGAATCCAATCCGTCACTAAAGGCAAGCAACTATGGAAAGAAGTATATTAAAATGAGATTCAATTTTTTTAAAATAGTATGAATTTCAGTAAAATTTGATCACACACCCTCCCTGCTTTCTAATGTATGCACACACACACTAAACATTTTTAATTTTAAATATTTTGGAAGAAATAATCTATTGGCTTCATCAACATTTGTTTTAGAAAGACAAAATGCACATGGCACTGTGTAAATATTTAGCTGTATATACATGTTTTCTTATAAACTAATAATAAAAAGGAAGGTGTTTTATTTTCGAATGTTCCAGGAAAAGTGAGGTTCTATAACAGAAAGAAAATATTTCTGCTTTGCTGGTGTAGTGAAATATTCCTGTCTTTAGGACTGCATTTGAACCCAATGTCATTGTTCCTTTGATTTCAGTGATCACAAACTGCACATTCTGTCTGGAGATCTCAGGCACATACAGAGTCAAACCGATCCCCAGCAGTTCTCCACTATTGCAAATCATTGAGCTTGCAGAGGAATAATACAAACAGCAAAGCTGTAGATTAGCAAGGAAATTTATTCAGTCGTCTTTTGGGAACATATCCCTGCATGAAGGTTAATTTGTGGGTTGTAAAAATTTTGTATGTATTTCTGATGGAATTAAACAATAACTGATTTTTCTAAATCCAAGACAAACTACTAAATGATGATTAGACACCAAAATGATATACACCTTAAATATTCCACATGTGGACACACCAATAATAAAGATAATAACTGCTCTCCTTCCTGCTAATTACTTTATTTTTATTACAAAGAGGACAAATTCTGGACCTGTATGAAGTAGCTCTCAAAATCTACATATGGTACTTATTTGGCTTCCATCACCATAGTATCTGAGCACCAGATAATCTTAAATGTGCTTATCTTCACAACACCTCATGAGGTAGTAAAGTACTGTTATTGCCATTTTCCTGACAGGAAACTAAGAGACTAAGTGACTTGCCCAGGGTTACAAAGGAAGTCAATGGCAGAGCCAGCTGAACCTGGGCCTCTTAAATTCTGAGCTAGCACTCTGTTAGATCATAAGAGGTACACATACGTGCTCCAAAAAGTATCATTCATGTGTATCTGCACAGTTCTTCCCCACCATCCAGCAGTGGCACCTTGTTACACAAAGTGCAATTCCAGGAATACATTTCTAATGCCTTTCTTTTCTCCATTCATTGCATCTTTCTCTTCATTTTGCTCTTTGGGCCTCAATCTATATTTGGACACACATAGCTACTCCTTTTGTATCTGGGAGAGGAGGTCAGTAGCTGGAGGGGAATGGCCCAGCATGTTTGGGACTCTGAAAAGCATCCCATCCAGTTTAGTAATGGCATCAACACTGCCAAAGTTTGGCTCTGGTATCTGGATCCTGCAAAATCCTGGGACAAACTTCCGAAATTGTACCATCAAAACAGAAATAAGGGTTGCTTCTGCTATTACATTGAAAAAATCTGATCTGGAACACATCTGGTATACAAAATCTCTAATTTGGCATCAAAAATCCCTCTAAATCTGGATAATTTTTGTTTAAATACCATCCATTTTTACCATCTAAAGTTGGTATATATGTAACTTCTCCCTGTCCACCAAAGCAGTCTAGATACCACTGTATCATGGCGTAACACTGCCACAAAAACACATATCCAGCAACTATGTCCTGCTTGGTCCATCTGGATTTTGGCACTGAACATCAAAATCGTGCTATTACTATACAACCATACAGGACTTAAAGTTGAAAAGGTGGGCACATGCTTATATTCTTTGCTGTATTGGGGCCAGAGTGCTCAAAACTTTGAAGAATTGATTAAATAAAAAATGAGAACTCAACTCAGAGCTGAAGGGCCTAATTCTGCAGCCTTTTCCCTTGGAAAAGCTCTCATTGGCTTTAATGGAGGTTTTGCCTGAGCAAGAGCTGCAGGACTCCAACCCCTACTTTGCATTGTATTCCAAAAAGAGGAACCTACAATATATCACAAGGTACTGAGGAAAATGCTGCAAATTACACATACTCTATTTGTAAACACGAAAACATCTCAGTATACAGATCAAATCTGTGCTTTTGGCTTTTTGCATGTAAATCCCATTGTCATTTAGTAAAACGGAAAATACAATATCATTGCTCTTCTGCAATGTCATTTTTAATATAGACTCAGACCAGAGAAACAACACATAAACTGACAGGAAAGGACGGCAATGGAATTATTTGCTACATTTGTATCACTTTCCACATAAGCTACTCTACTTTTTCCTTGTCTTTGTGCTGTCAACCCACAGAAAATGCTTAGACCAACAGAAGAAAACTACTGGACGTTTTCCATATTCTGCATTAAAGTAAGTGCTTGTGGGTTTGATTTTACACTTACTAGTAAATGGAACTACTATTGAAAAGAAATAATCAATATACTCCTATAGCAGCTTTTTTATTATTTCTTCTCCATTTCAGCTGTAGTTCTAAAGTGCGTTATGTAGACTAAACAGAAGCATTATGTTAGGATATTGGATGCTAGAGAGCTATTAGTCAGTTATCATGCTTTCGCTGTTTTTCCTGGACAAAAATCCCTACGGCAAAATGTGATCAAGTACTTGCAAGGGATACTGTTTTGCTCCCTGAGTCACAGTCTCCTTTGATATTTGGAAGGAGGACAGCACTCAGGCTATAGAAGTGCCTTTTCTTTATCCCATGAAATTCCATTCTGCTTTTTCTGAGATATTAACCCTTAAAAACCTTCAATTTTACCTTCCCTTTACTTGCCTTCTTCAGGAAAATGTTGGCAGCACCCAAATGTTCTAAAGAAGCAGCAGCGGACACTGTCCTGAGAACACATGGGAACTATGAAAGCAGCTGTAGCAGTGAGGTAGGAAAGACACTTGGGATAGGTTCCCCATCCGCAAACCACTGCACAGGGTCCCATTGAACCATACCTTCAGGAGGCCCTCAATAAGACAGAAACTAGGCCAGGCTGTCTCCCACCTCCAAATCCTCCCCAGAACTGTTATTTGAACCCAGTTAACATTCCTCCCACATGGCGATGTCATGACATCAAGCTTGCTACAAAGCTGTAGATGTGCAGAACCACAGTTACACCAACTCTACTGTACAGAAGTGAAATGTGGGCACAGAGGAGGGCTGAAGAACCCCAGATGGATGATTCTTGTCATTTTCATCAGCTGCTCCACATCAAGTGGCAGGACAGGATTAGAAATGAGGATATTCAAAACCGACCTCAGCAACTGCCTTAATCAGCACTGGTTTGGTTTTAGAGGTTTTCTTGGGGTGGACATATTATTAGAATGACAGACCAATGAATTTCAAAGCATGTGTACCAAGGAATGTGTCTACATGGCTGGCAATCATGTGGGTGTCAAAAGCTTTGGTGGTGTGAGAAAATTGCCAGTGATGGTTATAAACTGAATATACAACTAGGCCACCTTAAGTTCTTTGCCAGAGATCGATCAAGGTGGTGCTCAATTTGCAAGGAGGCCACATCCCTTTGGGATTTGCGGACGATGGTGATAAAACACAGGGCTTGTGGCAAAGCTGCCATAATTGACCCCCGACCTCTTAGATTGTACAGTTTTTTTGGGTGTAGGGGGTAGGGAAATTGTCCTTCTATGTCTAATGTGAAGCATATGGCACATTTCTCAGTGCTATAAATAATTAATAAAAGGACACTGCCAATTTTTTTAAAACACGTCTTATTGTTATTATTTTCCCACTTATATTTAGGGGATTTTTTTATTGTAAGAAGAGCTACTTGCTTTTTACCAATGGAAAAAAATGCATATACTAGCTACCACAACGAGTACATGATTCACAAAATGTACTCCTGGGAGACAGCTACATCTGTCTGCTCTTGCATTTGGACGCTTCAGAGACAGAACCAAGCAGTATACACTTCTGCATTTAATGCGTAATCCATATTTATATGGAAACTGAGTACTCCCTCATCCCACCATTTCAAAAGACCCTAATTACTGGGAATTGAGTTTGGTGGTGCCTGCAGCCACTGTTCCCTCTAAGCAGTGTGCGTACGCACAGAGATCTTAAACCCCGCGCACACAGCGAAGCACTGCGCACACAAAAATTTGCACTGAATAATTTTTTTGCACACACAGCCTGTCAAAAATTAGAGGGAACATTGCGTGCAGCCCTCCTCCCCAATCCCACTATTTCAACAGGGCCAAATTTACAGGAATTTGGTTGATTGTGGTTTAATCTTTGCAACTCTTCCTCCCTCCATCCAACACTCAGTTGTCCCTGCGTCTTTTCCCAAATAACAGAAGGCGAATAATTCTTTCTGCCTCTTTATTCAAATAACTGGCAGATCTTTTTTTTTAATTGATCCTCCTTCAAAAGGACCTTGAAGAATCAGGTGGTGAAACCAAGGCTCTTTAAAGAAAAATAAGTAGGCGGAGAGGAGCCCGCCCGCTTTACTTCACACCCGCTCGTATGGGCGAGGACGAGAAATGGGACGTCACTGAATGGTTCGGTTGTTGCGCCCTCCCACCTCGCCGTGCTGCGCTGGGAGGGACGAGGGAGTCGGCCATCTTGGGTTCGCCCGGGCTGTGAGCGAGCGAGCGGGGGAGGGACTGGCTGGGTTGCGGAAGTGACCGCGTTCGCTCCCCCGTAGTGGAGAGAGAGCGGCGAGAAGGAGAGTCCAGGGCCCCCCACCTTTCCCCGGCCAGCACCATCTCTAGCGAGGAGGATGGCAGGGCGGCTACCGGCTTGCGTGGTGGACTGCGGCACGGGGTGAGCGCGGGGGCGGCGAGCCGGCGATGAATGGGCAGCAGGGAGACTGCTGACAGTTTGGTACCAGGCACCGAGGGCTGGGGGGGGGGGCCTCCCGTGTGGGTGCCCGTGTGGGGTGGGGTGGGGTATCTTCTTCACCCCCCGGATCCCGCCCCGGTGGGGAGGCTGCAGGGACGTGTCTTGCCCCACAATAGCCCCCGCTGGGGCGGGGGTGTCAGCGGGGAGAGGAGGCTAGAAAGCGGGGGAAGGGGTTGAAGTGCCCCCCCTCCCCGTTTCTTCCCCCCACCCCGTTTCCGCGCAGCTCCTTCCCTCCTCCGCCTACGGCTTTGTGAGCCCGGGCTCCCGCCCCAGGAGCACCCCCCGCCCCCAGATCTGGGTGGGCGCCGGCTCCCACCCAGACCTCAGCACCCACCCCCCGACTCCCTGTGGGAGTGGGCCTCTCCCAAAGTAGCACCGTCTCCCGCCCCCAGTTTATTTTGGGCTGACTGTGCAGGGGCAGGGTCTGCTCTGACCCTCCAAAAATCAGTCTGACTCTGGGAGCAGGGTCACACCCTAAGGTGAGCATTCTCCCCTCGCCCTCTTGGGTTTTTTTGGTAGGGTCTCCTTTCTACCCTAATCTCATTCATTCTGCTCTAGAAATCTTCCTGTCTCGGTCATTCAGGAAGCAATGTTCCCCACCCTTGACTGAGAATCTCTCAAGACCAAGCCTGCTGCCTGTGTCTTGAAGGAAGCAGGCTCCTGCTCAGGGGCTGCTGAGGTTAGGGTGGACCCTACTCAGAATCCAGATAGGATAGCAAAATGATTAAAAATAAAAGCATTATTTCTATTGTTCAGTCATGTAATTGTGTGCATTAAATATTCTGAGCTCACGGGTTATTGCTAAATACCATGGGTTTTCTTTTTTAATATATGGATCAAATAATTTATTCGGTATTACTTCTCTATAGGGGAAACCCTCCCCCCTCTTCTAGTGAGCAAGCGCAGCGGAACTTCCTTAGTTTTGTCAAAGCCTCTTCCTGCTTTCAGGCTTTTATACCTTATAAGGCAGTTTTCAGTGTCAAACCTGAACCAAATCCTTTTTAGAAACTATTTTGTATTTAGCAACTACCCGATGACGAGTAGAGAGAAAGTACCAGGGATAGCTAATGCAAATACATGGAAGGGACAGAGGTTCAGAATTCCTTTCAGTTGTTGTCTGTGTTTGCTGCTCCTAGTCTTCCCACTGTGTGCAAGACCGTGTGGGTAAAAGTAGGAAGTAAAGACTGAGTTTGAACTTGAAAGGATTATTGTATCCTTAATGGTGGTAGTGTAGTGAGGAAATGCAAGGATTTTTTTTTCCTCCTGTGAGCTACTGATTAGTGTATGATTTTAAAGATGGAATGATTTATTTTTAAACATTCCAGAAGGCTTTATTGTAGAATCTATCAAAAGATTTTTTTTATAGTGGTTCTAGCTCCTCCCTCTTCTCTAGGGAAAGTGACTGTGTTAAGTGACAGGTTTCAGAGTGGCAGCCCTGTTAGTCTGTATTTGCAAAAAGAAAAGGAGTACTTGTGGCACCTTAGAGACTAACCAATTTATCTGAGCATAAGTTTTCGTGAGCGACAGCTCATTTCATCAGATGCATTCAGTGGAATTCAGCTGTAGATCACAAAAGCTTATGCTCAAATAAATTTGTTAGTCTCTAAGGTGCCACAAGTACTCCTTTTTCTTTTTGCGAATACAGACTAACACGGCTACTCTGAAACCTGTCATAGGTAAGGTTGCATTTAGAGTTACAGCAGGAATAAATATCTTGAATTTATATGAAGTGTGAATGTACTCTTTCCTTTTGTATATCACATTTTATGTATTAGATAGGGAATGCTTTGTCATATTTGTTTTTTTTGAGCGTGAAGTGTTTCAGTGAAGCACCTACTACAAGGGAATACATGGCCCCTGCCCTGAAGAGTTTACAAGCCTAGAGCCTGTAAAGAGAATTACTTATACCTGCAATGAATTTCCATTTTTTATAGAGGTCTTTGTACAGGAGTAAAGGATCTCTTTTTATTATTGCGGCCTATGTTTAAATAGGGGAGTAAGAGAATATATAGAACAAGGATTACAGTAATGTGCAAAAAGAAAGGAGTACTTGTGGCACTTTAGAGACTAACAAATTTATTTGAGCATAAGCTTTCGTGAGCTACAGCTCACTTCATTGGATGCATAGCTTATGCTCAAATAAATTGGTTAGTCAAATAAATTGGTTAGTACTCCTTTTCTTTTTGCGAATACAGACTAACACGGCTGCTACTCTGAAACCTGTCGTTATTACAGTAATGTGGTTACTCAGCAAAGACATGTATAGGTCTTGAGGGTTCTGTTTCTCTATTTGTTTGATACTTTGGTGTTTGTAGGCCCCACTAAAATGTACTTAGAGAGTCTTGTACTGACATTCTAATTATGAGACTCTTCCCGCCAGTTTTCATTTATATCCACTAAACCAGTGGATCTCAACTTTTCCAGACTACTATATCCCTTTCAGGAGTGTGATTTGTCTTGTGTGCCCCAAGTTTCACCTCACTTAAAAACTACATGCCTACAAAATCAGACATAAAAATACCAAAGTGTCACAGCACACTGTTACTGAAAAATTGCTTACTTTCTGATTTTTACCATATAACTATAAAATAAATCATTTGGAATATAAATATTTTACTGACATTTCAGTGTATAGTATATAGAGCAGTATAAACAAGTCATTGTATGTATGGGATTTTAGTTTGTACTGAATTCGCTAGTGCTTTTTATGTAGTCTGTTGTAAAACTAGACAAATATCTAGATGAGTTGATGTACCCCCTGGAAGACCTCTGCGTACCCCCACAAGTACTTGTACCCCTGGTTGAGAACTACTGCACTAAACTATCATCTTTATTATTTAGAATAACTTAGTTAATTATAGTATATTTTTAAATAGTTAAGATTACAATGAGACTTTCTTTATAACCCCAGTTTTCATATGCTTTGATATTAAAAATTCTCCTTTTGGGGTTAAATTTTCCACGTTTAGAATTGATTTTTTGTGTGTGGGGGGAAGCATGAGCAAAATCTCTTGAGCCACTCATTCATGGAAAAGGGAAAAATACCATTTCAGGATTTTAAGGGCTTTTCTGCTTGCCAGTAACTCTGGTGGGGACAGAAGGGTGCCCTCTATGCTTCACGTGTGAATAGGCTCTGTGCTAGATTTGGAGGTGAAGTTGAAAATTTTAAAACTTTTTTTAAAGTTTTGTTTTAAGTATTTTTAAAACTTACAACTTTTTATTATAAGATTGAAAATAACTTTTGACCATGAACACTTAATAGCTGCATGGACTTTTAGAAGGGCCTAGTGAATCCTAGCCCACTTTGCAACATTAAAATATACAGCTCTCCAGCTGTTGACACAACTTTAAAAGTGTCTCATTGAAATACACATCACAGTTCATCAAAAATAATGTAATTTATACTTTTCTGTTGCTGCTGCCATTGCAGTTGCTTTTTCAATCTGCTACTGTCATTTAAACCTTCTGTTGAAGAAAAGTGATTGGAGAATCAAACTAATTCTAAAAAGAGGATCAAATCAGTTTTATATTGTCCACTGGCCAGATGGAAAACTTGCACAAAGATCAAGGGAGAATATGGCCCTGATAGTAGTAACTAACATTTAGTTGAGCCTACTTGAGAAATATTAAGACAATGAGAGAGAAACTACGCGGGGTACTATTCAGCTTCTGTTTTGGTGTTTGGGTTTTTTTGCTATTTGCCCATGCTAATATCTGAGTTGCCCATACCACACAGGTAATGTGGTAAATATGCAGATGAGATGTACATTTGGGCACCAAAATTAGTTGAAAATTTGGCTTTTAGGAACACAGAACCAGTGGTCTGTCTAGTGCAATGCTATGTGGATGATTTAGAGGAAGGTGCAAGAAACGCAGCAATTGTCAGTTATGGGCTTTTAACTCATGGGCCTATTTATCATCAATATGGGGCACTGGGACGTTGTCAGTTCAGAAAGACACAGTTCCAAACATGATCTGAATGCAAGTTTTCTTTTCAGAACCATAAGGGCTAGAAACTAACTTCTTAACAAAATGAAAGCTTGAGAATCTAATCTGTCATGTGGGCTGGATAAATAGTTAGGTGGGACTATGGGTCAGCTGTTTGACACCACTGACTTAGTGTATGATCAGTTTCTTTTTTATCAAAAGTGAAGAAGAAGAAAAAAGAAATCGACTATATGAATGCCATGGTAAGTCTACTTAATCAAAAAGGGTCAAGAAATGCAAGTTATCCTTGGACAAGCTACCTTTCTAAAATGTTTCTAGTCTGAAAGTAGGCCTTGGAATGTGTACCTGGTTCAGGAATCTTTATATAAGCTACCAAGGGAAGCAAGTACTACTAGAATTTTAGGTGGTACACATGACATCTTGCCAATATTTATTGTTTTTGAGAAATAATTGAATAAGTCAAAGAAGATGATACCTCCTAAATTGAAAATGTTATTGAACCAATCTCTGAACCTTTTTTTTAATGCTGGAACACCATTCTATTTTTCTCTCTCATCTGAACATGGGTTCTCCATTTTGTTTGATTCTAAACTAGCGTTTAGGTGTGGGAAGTGTCTTATTCTGATGCCTTTCTTGTGAGGCTCCTTTTTTCCCGCTTGTGGTCATTGCATGGTGCTTAGAACTTTACAGCTGCGTAATGTGGACTAACTTAGACTGTGAGGAGTGAGAGACAGTGCATGCTGTCACTGGACTGATTCCAGTTTTAATTCTTTGGATGATGCAATATCTCTGATTGTTTTGTTTCTGAGAATGTTGCATACTTATTATTGGGTTTTTTTGTCATGAGTTGCCTTAGATTTATCTCCGTGTTCAGCATCTGCAAGAGATTTCAGAAATATCACTGTCCTTGTATATTTACTGTCAGACTTGAGCCTATGTGGTTTAAAAAAAAAAATCTTAAATGAGACTAGCTTTTATTAAGACAAGATTTAATGGCATGTTTTGTCTACAGTTCAGTAGGATACTTTTTCAGAAGACAACTGCTTCTAATTTAAACATTATCCTGAAGTAGAAACATGTTGCAACATGACTATGTAAACTGGTATTTTAATGCAAGTCTGCTCTTGACAAACAAACACCACTTGGTTACCTCCTTAAATTAATATGTTAAGCGGTTAAACCAGCACAAATGCATATGATGCTCTGGACATTTCTTTTATTCGTTGGGCAGAATGCCTGCATCACATTATATGGAAGAAATGCAGTTAAATAGCTGTACATTTTACATCCCCAAAAGATTGGGGAAAATCTTTAGCAAGTCATGATCGATGTGGGTAAAGTGTCTTAATTTTCCTTTGTGTACTGTCACAAAAGCAGAAGTCAGTGGGGGTAGTCTTGTGTGTCTGGTGGCCAACAGCAGGGTTTTCTTCAAGTGCAAGACTTGACTTTGGAATTTGCTGTTTCTATCTGCCCAGCAGACTCCTAGCTAGTTGACTTCAGAGCTTAATAGATGACGAATCTTTTCTCTCAGGCTTCTTCTGATGGATGTTGGAAAGCTGTTGGCCTATTCTAGGGGGTGGGCCTGATTTGTTGACTTTGTCTGTGTAGTGGTATGTTACGAAATTTTATACATACCTGTATGCTAAAATCTCTTCCAAAATTCTAGGGCATTTTGTTTTACCCTTTAGTTGGACACACTTTCACATGTATTAGCTATAATATAAAGTGCATTTTAATGTTTTTCTTTAAGATAAGTAGATTATGTGGATGAATTTGAAAGTAATGACCAATTAGCAATACAGCATATGTCCAGCTCTGTCTTGTGTGTTGAAATACAGAGGCATACTGTTAGGACACTCAAAAATGAATGTGCAGGTCCCAAAGGATGTGGTAGGAGAAAGGGAGCATTCTGTCAATGCCAACACAAATTACATTTGTAATACAAATGTAAACATTCAAAGCCATGTGCCATTTCTTATTTTTGAGAACTGCATTCAAATAAGATATATATTTTTAGCATTTTAAAAATAATTACTTAAAAGGAGTTTCACAAATAGAAAGCAAATGGATTCAGAATTACAAGTTAGATCAGGGTGGTAAGGTAATATATAAGTGCTTGTAGTCATGCCTCTATTTGGCTTTGTTAATCTGCTATGGTATAACATTTACAGATATTATCTTCTTTATATAGAAATGGCTAAACTATAAATTGAGGAGATTCTGAGTAAGTTCCCATTTTGAGCAATGGTATAATTTGAAATGGCATCTTATCATCCGCTCTAACTTTTAAATATAAAGATACAATTTCTAAAGAGTCAAGTCACTACTGCAGTTATTTTACGAACCTTGAATACCTGTGAATTTAACTTAGTAGAAAATTATATTTAGGTACCCAAGCCAGTTTGAACAGTTAGAGGAGACACCTTTCTAGTAGCTGCCATATTGCTGATGGCTGCTTGACCTGATCTTAAGGTAGGTGCTGAAATGACATAGCATGGAAAACTTGATTTTAATTGGGCTTTCATTTTTATATCTTTATCCCAAATCTGAGTAAAAATTAGCTGATATAGCAATTGTGA
This sequence comes from Caretta caretta, assembly GCF_965140235.1. Lineage (NCBI taxonomy): Eukaryota > Metazoa > Chordata > Testudines > Cheloniidae > Caretta > Caretta caretta. Next base: position 16,835,878 of record NC_134216.1, on the reverse strand, counting down.
TCTTTTTATTGTTGCCTTTTTTTTGGACACGTTAAAATCTATATTAACAGCCATCACAACAGCAATATAACAGAACGTTCTTCTTAAATGCAACGGCATTAGAAACTGTAAGCACCCATGGCTTCCTCCAGTATTTCTACTGAACTTTTTAAGCTCCAGAGAATTAAAACACAACATCTAGTTTGCTTTATCAAAATTGGCAATTTTGTTGCATATCTTAATTTAATATGTGAAATATAAAATTAAGGAAATCATTTTTATCCAGTTTGGGGAAAATAACTAATTTTACCCACAAGCATATCTTGATTGTCAGAGACACCCAAAGAATTGGATAGGTACAGTTTGTGTTCACACAAATATCTGCTTCAAAATATAGGTATCTTAATTTGGAGTTCTATCCTCCCTCTCTTCCCCCACCATGTCTCTCTCTTCTTCTCCCCTCCCGGTGCTAGAAACTAGGTTTCTAACTCCAGAGCCTCCTGGTTGCTTCAGGAGGAACAGGTCTCAGCTACTCTACCTCTCTTCTAGTCTCCATTTTTGTGTTATCACCTATGAATAACCCCAGTGTGTGGCTCCTGCTGCTCTGGTTTTTCTGTGCTACACCATGAAATTGACAGGTTTCAGAGGAACAGCCGTGTTAGTCTGTATTCGCAAAAAGAAAAGGAGTACTTGTGGCACCTTAGAGACTAACCAATTTATTTGAGCATGAGCTTTCGTGAGCTACAGCTCACTTCATCAGATGTTTACCGTGGAAACTGCAGCAGACTTTATATACACACAGAAATCATGAAACAATACCTCCTCCCACCCCACTGTCCTGCTGGTAATAGCTTATCTAAAGTGATCAACAGGTGGGCCATTTCCAGCACAAATCCAGGTTTTCTCACCCTCCACCCCCCCACACAAATTCACTCTCCTGGTATCTCCAGCAGGAGAGTGAATTTGTGTGGGGGGGTGGAGGGTGAGAAAACCTGGATTTGTGCTGGAAATGGCCCACCTGTTGATCACTTTAGATAAGCTATTACCAGCAGGACAGTGGGGTGGGAGGAGGTATTGTTTCATGATTTCTGTGTGTATATAAAGTCTGCTGCAGTTTCCACGGTAAACATCTGATGAAGTGAGCTGTAGCTCACGAAAGCTCATGCTCAAATAAATTGGTTAGTCTCTAAGGTGCCACAAGTACTCCTTTTCTTTTCATGAAATTGACATGATTCTTGAAATTTTTATTGCTACCTAGAGGGTTCTGAATGGCAGCAGTGAGACTGACCAGAAAGTTGTTAATTTCACTCTGCTGCTGCTTAACAAAGCCATAAGTAGTACCACACATAAAACCTGAGTGTGCTGACTCAAAGACAGCAGTCTGATTGTTTGTTCCCAGTAGGAAACTTATTTTACCAACCATGACAGCCTGGCATATTTGATAGGTTTTAATTTACTGAAAACTTAAGCATAGTAGACACTGACTAGTGTTACTTTCCCCAAGAACAACTTCCCTCTGGCCACTGGCAAATAGATTCCCAAAGCACTTTCTTCCACACACGTGTTGTATTCTGGTAACAGTTTTTAGACATGTGTAGTGCTGCTAGATATGATATATTCAACAAGAAGCTTCATTTCAACTGTAAAAGAGCCACATGCAGCTTGTGAGTCATGGTTTGGCCACCCTTGCCATAGACTGTGTTAGAGGTCACTCCTCGTGGTGTTTTTTTAGGAGAGTGCTATACCACCAACAGCAGCATCAAGTGAGAAAAAACATTGTGGTATCCTAATTTTGTTCAGAAACTGTTCAGATCTGTGGGCTTGATTTGTATTTGTTTGGAATTCATAGTGCCATAAAGCATCCTCCAGAGACTCCAGTCTCAAAATTCCCACCCTCTTCTGATATCTTAGGAGCTCCAGGATATCAGAAGAGGGTGGGAGTTTTGAGACTGGAGTCTCTGGAGGATGCTTCATGGCACTATGAATTTTGGTCAAGACACTGTTCAATATCTGAATTTATTATAAAAAGGTTGATCCTGGACAGGTTTATCATGCTGTTGTGAATGCCAAGCAGCCTTAATAGTAACTATTCATAAGCTAGCTACCAAAGTCTGTTGCTACCATCAATCATAACATGGTAGCAATAGACTCATTAGCTATGTTTACACTGGGAAAATTTGACCAAAACAGTCCCACAGGTTCTGCTGAGTGTCTATACTGTAGCTCCCAGTTTAAACAAGATTCTGGTGGCCTATGCCATAATTTTAAAAATTGCCATTTTAATTGAAACTGTGATAAGATGGATTTGGCCACAGGAGGTTTGCTTGCACTGCTGCTTCTAATTGTTTTCACAGTGGTTCAGTTGGTTCCCCTGGTTCAACTGGTGGTAGTAGAATGAATGGGAATGTTTTGGTGAACTTCCCCATACAGCGAATGCTTTATAGTAGTTAAGTTTCTGAATTTTGGATTTGTTTTGTGTTAAGAATCTATTTCATTTGTACAGGTTTACTCAGATTCAGGAAGAAAAACACAGATAAAAGCAGAATTTGGATAAATCGTAGTTCTGTTTATTAAATACAAGAAAAACAATAATACTTTGAAATGTAAATCAGCGTTTAGAATTTTTTTTTTTCCTTTCTATTCCAAGATACCTAGACAATTGTCAAAATAAATGGTAGCTTTCTTTCTCTTTACACAGCTATAACTCCCTGGTTGCACTTTACATTTTATCAGGATCTTATTTAATATTAATGGCTTAAGGCAGGTATGTATTGTCACAGTGAAAATATTCACCAAAGTGAATTTGCAGTAGTCTCTGTTTAGGGGAAAAATGGGATTTTTGTTTTTTGGGTTTTTTTTTTTAAACCCCTACATCCTGTTCTACAGCATCCTCTCAAATATGCAGTGTTGCAATAGTTGCCTGGTCCAGTGGTCTGGTTTTGCACCATCCATAACATCCCCTAGAAACACTTTTAGACTACCGTCTCTGTTTGTCTAGTCTGCATCCTCAGAGTATTTTGTCTGGGATAATTTGAAATTGTGTGCTTCTCCTTCAGTTGCAATTTTAAGTTTCCATTTTTGACTAGTAGTAATTCAGTCCTATGAATTTAAAGTTATTTAAAACCCAACATTTATGATTAAAGTAGTTGCAAACCAAAAAAAAAAAAAATCAAAATTCTTAAGATAAAGACCAGTCCCATACTAGTTAATAATTAGAACTTCACTAGTACAGAATTTCGGGGCACTGGACTGAAGAAACAGTGCCCACTGAAAGTTTTCTTGTCAGCAAATTGTGAATTTTAGTTTGATGGTCTCAGTTCTTGCCTAGACTTATCATCCCATGTCTGATTCTTAAGAACATTTGAGAAGAGATATTAGGCTAATTAATTTCTTCTATGAACAGCCCTTTCTTCCCATGTCGTTTCGCAGTAATTCAAGTATTGAGGGGATTCTAGAGGCTTCACTGCTTCCTGACCAACTTTTATCTGCTCCAGCTGTAGCACAAAATCTGTCTTACAGGAGAGGGTTTGCAATTTATTTTCCTTTTTTCTCTTCGGGAGAAATGAAAAATACTCTTCTTGGGCTTTCCAACTGTCCTGAATCTCCATATTAATTCAAATACAGCAACAACATAAAAGACTGAAATTAGTCTTCAACAGTCCCACAGCTTTGTCCACGCTTCTTGTGGTCACTTCAACATACATATGTAAAGACTAAATATGTTCTCATTTTTTAGCAGTGATGTGCCGAAGGAGTTTTTGTAATGCTTTAAAAACAGCTGATCCCTGTCCACATAGTGCTTGCACTGTTGTAAATGTCCTCCTTAACTGTGGAAAGACCTCTGATACTGCTTTGAGTGCAGTATGAAAACCCTAAATAGAATACCACCAGGCACAACTGATGAAAAATTAGTACAAAATTTTCTACTGTAGATAAGACATTACTGGACTGCAGATTTTCCAGGTCTCCTTGCTGGAAAGGACCAGTTGTGGGCCATTTTTTGGATGATTTAATCCATCAAATATTGCTGGTCATTGAACATCATTGTAAACTTTGAAACAAATGAAACAGTACATTAGCATATGTATTTTGTGCTGTTTGTTGTTGTAAAAGCTGCTACTGAGAGTGTACCTGAAAGGAAGTAAAAAGCAGCAGCATTTGTGTGGACTAGATGTAATTTGAGTATAATTGTTTCAGTTGTAAAATGAATGTTGAAGACTCTTGTTTCATCCAGAGTGTGGTGATTCTGCAGTTTAATGATGAAAGACTGTAGAAATGTGTAGTAGATTTTATTCACTGATAAATTGTGCATCACATAATATTTTGCATATATGCTATGTGGAAAAAGTAACAATGTAGAGTAGCGAGGGAGTTAGTCTGTAAACTTCCAGTTGGCTTGAATGTCCTTATTAGTTTTATCCATTTTACATTGTGTAACCAGTCATTAAGGACAGCTACGTAATCACTCTTGTCTTAACATTTTGTACCTACCGTCACTCTATGTAACACTTAAGTTTTCATTAACTAAAAGATTACAGGAAAAAAATTCTCTCCATTTTGTTTTGTGTATTTGATGGCGCTTTCTGAATAAAGAAAAGGAGGACTTGTGGCACCTTAGAGACTAACAAATTTATTTGAGCGTAAGCTTTCGTGAGCTACAGCTCACTTCATCGGATGCATTCAGGGGAAGATACAGTGGGGAGATTTATATACAGAGAGAACATGAAACAATGGGTGTTACCATACACACTGTAATGAGAGTGATCACTTAAGGTGAGCTATTATCAGCTGCGGGTGGGGGTGGGGGTGGGGGTGTCCTTTTGTAGTGATAATCAAGGTGGGACATTTCCAGCAGTTGACAAGAACATCCTCCTTTTCTTTTTGCGAATACAGACTAACACAGCTGCTACTCTGAAACCTTCTGAAGTTAGTTTCATTATTTGTGTCAGTGTGTCAAACAGCAGCTAGGGAGACATACTTAAATAAGGTACAATTTGGAAGGGGCATTTGAGTAGAGTAGTACTTGAAGTTACTTTTCCCTCATTTTTAAAAATTATCTATAGATAAAAATACAAAATAGTAAATTTTATTCTAGATATTATGGAAGAAGTAAGGTGTTTTTGTTTTTTTTTTTGAAAAGGGATTTTAAATAGTGGAGGTAATGGTCTACAGAATATAATATTGTCTCGACCTACAATTTGTCCAAAAAAACCCACAAAAAGCCCACCCCCAAAACCTGTAATGAGGAGAGAAAGCAGCAATCCAAATGAACTGTGAAATATCTGAGTCCGGCAGCATCACAAAAGGTGTTACCCCACAGTTATATCCTATTCCACAGCTATTTAATATATATGTAGAAGAGATAATGAGGGAAAGTTTTGAAGACACCAGCCAGGGCATATCGGTCAATGGCATATACATCAACAACATTAGATATGCCAATGACCTAGTTTACCCATCTCTTTCACAAGGGAAGAACTTGAGAACATGCTTATTGCCGTGAACAGTGCCAGCAAGAAATACGGAATGGTGATCAACATTAGAAAGACAAAGAGTATGCTAAGTAAACAGTAGCACACAAGGTAGGCAACACCAATACCTCAATGCTCAAGTTAAGAACATCACATAAAAATGGCCCTACTTGGTCAGACCAATGGTCCTTCTAGCACAGTAACTTTTCTTCTGACCATGTCCAGTGCCAGATGCTTCTGAGGGAATAAACAGAACAGAGCAATTATTGAGTGATCCATTCTGTCATCCAGTCCCAGTTTCTGGCAGTCAGAGACTTAGGGACATCCAGAGCATGAGGTTGCATCCCTGATCATCTTGGCTAAAAGCTATCGATGGACCTATCCTCCATGAAGTTATCTAATTCTTTTTTGAATGCACTTACACTTCCGGCTGTTACGTCATCGCATGGCAACAAATTCCACAGGTTGACTGTACGAAGATGTACTTCCTCATGTCTGTTTTAAATCTGCTGCCTATTCATTTCATTAGGTGATCCCTGGTTCTTGGGGATAAATAATACTTGCTTATTTGCTTTCTTCATGCTAGTCATGATTTTATAGACCTCTCTCAGATTCTGTCCCCCCCCCCCCCGTTATCTCTTGTCTAAAATGAACAGTCCCATTCTTCTTAATATCTCAAATGGAAGCTGTTCCATACCCCAATCACTTTTGTTGCCTTTCTCTGTACCTTTTCTAATTCTAATGTATCTTTTTTTGAGATGGAATGACCAGAACTGCACACAGGTTTCAAGGTGTGGGCATATCATGGCTTTATATAGTGTGCATTATGATATTTTCTGTCTTATTAGTAAAGGGATAGATGGTTCCTAACATTGTTAGCACTTTTTTTTTCTTTCTGCTGTTGCTACACATTGAGTAAATGTTTTCAGAGGACTCCAAGATTATTCTTGAGTAGTAACAGCTAACTAGACTGCATCATTTAGTATGTATAGTTGGGATTATGTTTTCCAGTCTGCATTTCTTTGCATTTATTAACATGGAGTTTCATCTATCATTTTGTTTCCCATCCATCCAATTTTGTGAGATCCTTTTGTAACTGTCACAGTCAGCTTTGGACTTAACTATCTTGAGTAATTTTGTATCATATGCAAACTTTGCCACCTCACTGTTTACCCCTTTTTCCAGTTTGTTTATGACTATGTTGAACAGTACTGGTCCGAGTACAGAACCTTGGGGGATCCCGCTATTTATCTTTCTCCATAGTGAAAACTGACCGTTTAGTCCTAGTCTTCATTTCCTATCTTTTAATCAGTTACTGATCCATAAGAAGACCTTCCCTCTTATCCTTTGACTGCTTACTTTGCTTAAGAGCCTTTAGTGAGGGGCCTTGTCAGAGACTTTCTGAAACTCCAAGTAGACTGTATTAACTGGATCACTCTTGTCCACAAGTTTGTTGACACCCTCAAAGAATTTTAATAGATTGGTTAAGCATGATATTCCTTTACAAAAGCCATGTTGATTCTTCCCCAACATATTGTTTCATGTGTGTGTCTGATAATTCTGTTCTTTACTATTGTTTCAATCAGTTTACCTGGTACTGAAGACAGGCTTTCTGGCCTGCAATTGGATTGTCTCTGGAGCCTTTTTAAAAATTCAACTTCACAGTAGCTATCTGCCAGTCGTATGGTACAGAGACTGATTTCAGTGATAGGTTATAGTTAGTACTTCTGTAATTTCAAATGAGTTCCTTCAGAACTCTTGGGTGAATACTCTCTGATCCCGGTGACTTATTACTGTGTAATTTATCAGTTTGTTCCAAAATCACCTCTGTTGACATCTCAATCCAGAACAGTTCCTCAGATCTGTTATCTAAAAAGAATGGCTCAAGTGTGGGAATCTCACTCACATCCTGTGCAGTGAAGACCAATGCTAAGAATTCATTTAGCTTGTCTGCAATGGCCTTATCTTCCTTGAGTACTCCTTTAGCACCACTATCATCCATTGGCTAAACTGATTGTTTAGCAGGCTTCCTGCTTCTGATATACTTAAAAAAAAATAATCTGCAGTTAGTGTCTTGCTAGTTTCTCTTCAGATTCTTTTTTGGCCTTCCTAATGACATTTTTGCATTTGACTTGCCAGAGTTTATGCTCCTTTCTATTTTCCTCAGTAGGATATGCCTTCTAAAGGATGCCTTTTGCCTCTAACTGCCTCTCTTACTGTGCTGTTTAGCCATGGTAGCATGTTTTTGGTTCTCTTACTTTTTGGGGTATACATTTAGTTTGAGCCTCTATTGTGGTGGTTTTTAAATAGTTTCCATGCAGGGTGAAGGCATTTTGCTCTTGTGATAGTTAAATAGAAGTTAAAAGAAACAAACTTCATCTTTTTTTTTATAGTTCCCCTTTTTGTAGTTAAATGCCAACTGGGGGTTTTGTAGTTAAATGCCAACTGGTGGGTTTCTTTGGTATTTTCCCCACTTACAAGGATGTTAAATTTAATTGTATTATGGCTGCTGTTACTGAGTGGTTCAGCTATATTCACCTCTTAGACCAGATCCTGTGCTCCGCTTGGAACTGAATCAAGAATTGCCTTTCCCCTTTTGAGTTCCAGGACTAGCTGCTCCAAGAAGCAGTCATTAATGGTGTCTAGAAATTCTCTGCATCCCATCCTCAGGTGACATGTACCCAGCCAATATGGGATCATTGAAATCCTTCGTTAGTATATACTTTTCTGTTTTTGTGGCCTCTTTAATCTCCCTGGGCATTTCACAATCACTGCCATCATTATGGTCAGCTGCTTGGTAGTATATTCCTACTACCTATACCCTTATTCAAACATGGAATTTTTATTCATTGAGATTCTCTGGTACAGTTTGTCATTTGAGATTTTTACTTTTTTTGACTTTCTGCTTTCTTTCAAATATATATGCCACTTCTCCACCAGCACGAGCTGCTTTGTCATTCCTATATATTTTGTTCCTCTGGTATTATCATGTCCCATTGATTATTATCGTTATCATCATCATCATTTCATCAAGTCTCTGTGATGCCTGTTATATCAATATCCTCATTTACTATCACACACTCAAGTTCACTTATCATAGTACTTAAAATTATAGCATTTGTATACAAGCACTTATTGACAAATTTTATATTTACTTGTCTGCTTTCATGTGATGTAATTGAATGGCACTCTTTTTTTCATTTTACTGTTTGTCTTCAGTTCCTACTTTGTGGAACAAGTGAATAGTTTCCCCTACTTGGGGAGTCTAATAACATCAGACAGAAGATGCGATTAAACAAAAATAATCAAGATCAGGATACAGCTTACCTAAAATGTATTCAGTAACATACAAAGACTTCGTGTAGTCCAAAAGTTAAAACTGCATATCCGTACTAGATTGCTGATGTGCTACATTTGGTCACCCCTGCTGTACAGATGTGGAAACTGGGCTCTTAAAAAGGACACAGACACAACTCGGAGGTTTTGAGTTGTGGTGTTACAGAAGAACGTTAAAAATTAGCTGGATCAACAAAATGATGAATGATGAGGTGATGAGAAGGATGAATTTAAAAAGAGCATAATTATTAGAGACCCTGTGTAAAAGAATATCATCTTTTTGGACATATTGTTCGCTTATCACAGAGTGACTCAATTTCAGTACTCATACTATCAGACAAGATTGCAGGCAAACCAGGAAGAGGAAGAAAGAGAACCACCTACGTTGGAAATGTTGCTAGATGGACTGGTATCCAAAGGAGAGTGGAAGCTGTGCAGCTGTGTCGTGACTGAGAAAAAAGGAAGGCGGAAATTGACAACCTCTGTATCAGAGATATCACTTGAAGGGAAGGGAGAGAATGTTCTGCAGGCCACAGTAATGCAGACAATTCATGTGTAGGAGGCAGCAAGTTACACAAATTATTCACTGTTTCATGCAATTATGAGGCATTGCTTCAGTTTTATTCTCTGTTCCTTTCCCTCCCGCGCTTAATCCAAAATATGCAGCTTTAATTTTAATTATTCACTTACCATATCGCTTATGAACAATTGGTCATGTCGTGGTAAAACCTTGTGATTTCTAAGAGAAGTAAGTGGTGAAGAAAATTTTCAAACTGCTGTCTGTTTTGTTTAATGTTACCCCTTTGAAGATGTCCTGTTTGCATATGTCACGGTTACATGGCTGATTGGACCTGTGTCCCAATTCTGGTCTCTCTGAGTACACCCCTGAGGTGTTAGGTCTAGTGCTGTGGTATATTAATTTAGATGGAATATATGGGCCCAAAGAGTTAAAGGTGTTTAACATGACCCTGAAACTGCCCAACATTGAACAGTTTTAAACAAGGTTCAGGGTTTGTTATGCAGAGACCTCTAGCATGCTTAATACCATGGCAACCACATTATAGAAAATCTTTTTTAATAAAGATACAGACAAGAAGGAAAAACAGTTAAAGCATCTGAAATGTTAAGTGTTAAGTACAGTTTGTCATTTTAACAACATCCTTGTGTTCCCTTTCACTCTAGCGGGGGAGAGTTTTTAGAAAGAACCCCCTTGTTTGATGGTCTTAGATGATAACTGTCCTTTTTGGAGAAAAAGTTAGGTGAGATGGGCTGGAGCAGTTATTGCTGCCATTTTAAAGTCCAATCCCATTTCCTGGATATGACATACCTAAGGGGGGGAGAGAGAAGAACAACCCAGATTTTAAAAAGCACTTCTGTCTCTGGAGTTGACTTTCACTTGCAACCTCACTGTTGAAGTGCGGACGTGGCATCTGGTCTCAATATCTGCCACTCTGAGACCTGGCAAATATTTGCAGCATTTGGCTATTAAGAGTTTTGCTTTTAGATGACTCTTTGGTCGCAGCCTTACAACAGTGTTGTAGAATATACAGTTTTGGCTGGCTAAGCCAGACTCTTATTTAAAAAAGAAGGGGAAAAAAAAGAGAGGGAAAAGAAATAAGGTGGGGAAGGAAAAGACACTGGGTAGGGAAACAGGACGAGACAACAAAGTCTCACGCCCCAGATGGAGTTCAGGATTTAGCTAGAAGTAGTGGAGGTGGCATTGTCATCTGGATTCCTCTTCTTGGACCAGTCTGGTCAGGATATGTCTCAGGATCAGGATGACAGTCATAGTGGTGTCACAGTTGATCTCAGGGTCCCTGGAGATGGTGGAGGTAGCTGCCATTTTGTTGAAGCTTACTCCTTCCCCTTCTTTTGCTCAGGCAGCATTGTGGTTTTTAGCTTTTATCATTCTATAGAATTGGAACATTTCATAAACTTATCTGCTGTCTCACAGCTTGAGTTGCTAGTGAGGTAGGCTTGCCAGGCCTCCGTTGTCACTACCACCCTTACCTGTCTTTGGGTTGAATTTCTCAATACTCTCTCTCCTCTCTTGAGTTAAAGGAAAAGAAAAGACCCAACTTGTATTCTTTTCAGGAACTCGGTGGTTCTTGGGACCCAGCCTGGTCTCAGTTTTCCTTCCAGAGTGTCCCCTCATCCATTCCCTCCTCTGATTGAAACTTCTTTTCTCAGAGTCTCTCTGGTTATGTCTTCGCTGCCGGGTTAGGTCAGGCTTCAGCCTAACCCTGCTTCTATCCATGCAGGAAAACCCTTTAGCTGGGGCTTGAGGGAGTCTCAAGCACAGTTTAAGGGCGTTGGCTGGGGTCAGTTTTTGCTTCAACCAGGCTGGCAGCCCGCCTACTTTGCAGTGAGAATGAAGAGTTAGGCTAATTAAATCCAGGTGCTGTGAGTCCTGCAATCCTAGCCTCCAGTTCCCCCTGAGCTCCGCTTTGTCTGCCTCCCTTACTCTACACTGGGAATCACCTGTGCTGCCTCAGCATTTAACCCGAGATTTGCCTGCTCCATTTCTGCTGTGCTTCCACAGCATTTGAACAGAGGTGTCATCCAATAAATTCTCTTCTCGTGCTGCCTGGAAGCTGACACCAGTCTTCTGCTGGTGTGATATAAGTAGGACCCATAATTTGGGGGAATACACCCAAAAGAACATTTTTATGTTTAGTGGACAGGAAAGAAACTGAAAGGTGTATATAAGTCAGTCGGGTGTGCCACAAATCACTTAGCTTGCAGATTGAAATCCTTAATGACATTCACATTAAAAGTTCTTGTTGCCAAAGGTTTACTTTTTTTCTTCAGAATTATCTGCATTAATAATGAATAACTCCATTTGGAAGTTATGTACATGAAGTATTGTTCTCGTGTCACTGCCACAGACAGCACCGCCATGCTAGGTGTGAGAGAGCACCCTGCAAATGAATTCATAGAGCAGCCCAGTTTCTTGCACTGCTAAGAACTATGGGATATCTCATCAGAATTCCATCCCAGCGTACGGACTAGTACAGCACCACTGGATGCAGTTATGTAAATCTGGCACAGGTAGCAGTTTTGTAGTGGGGATATTCCACCCAGACTATATTAACTGGTTTAACTGCAGTGGAAACCACACTCCCTGTTAGCACAATAAAACTGTGGCTGCCCTACGTCCGCTGATTCAGGCTTGCAGAACTATAAACATAGATATTTGGGCTCAGACTGGAGACCAGGCTCTGAATGTCTGCATTACAATTTTTAGCCTTGCAAGCTTGAGTCAGCTGACATGGGCCAGCAGTGGGTGTTTTATTGCAGTGTATGTCTGAGCCCAGTTACCATTTTCTCAATGGCTTCTATTACAGGGCCTAGGTGTGAAGTCTTCCTTTTGTCTCACTGTTTTTTTCCACTTGGCTAGTCAGGCCATTTGAGAGAATGTTGCTGTGATGTTTGCTTCCTTATTTGGTAGCTAGACCTATTCAGGCTTCCTGGTTTGCAATTGCAAGTCTTGTGACTGAGGGGACATGTGCTGAAATCTATACTCTCCCTGACATTCCAATAATATCAGAAATCCTACACCTAAAACATTTGGGGGGACAGATCAGTATTTATTACTAAGCACTCCCACATTGGTCATGGCATATAATAATTGTTAATGATTTTAAGTGGTTGTTCAGTAGTTCATAGGCTAAAAGGAGGATACTGTCTTCCATTTACTTTCAATTATCATTTGGAATTGGGTAATACTTTGGAGTAAAGTCTATATTGGCATGGGGATTTATTTCTGATAATACCTGAGAAGATCAAATATTTGATCTGTATTCAGAGTAGCAGCCATGTTAGTCTGTATCCGCAAAAAGAAAAGGAGTACTTGTGGCACCTTAGAGACTAACAAATTTATTTGAGCATAAGCTTTCGTGAGCTACAGCTCACTTCATCGGATGCATGCAGTGGAAAATACAGTGGGGAGATCTTATATACACAGAGAACATGAAAGAATGGGTGTTACCATGCACACTGTAACAAGAATGATCAGGTAAGGTGCACTGTTACCAGCAGGAGAGAGGAGGAGAAGAAAAAAAAAAAAGAAAAGAAAAAAAAAACCCCTTTGTAGTGATGATCAAGGTGGGCCATTTCCAGCACTTGACAAGAACAAGAATGTGTGAGGAACGGTGGTGGTGGGGGAAATAAACATGGGGAAATAGTTTTACTTTGTGTAATGACACATCCATTCCCAATCTTTATTCAAGGCTAATATAATGGTGTCCAGTTTGCAAATTAATTCCAATTCAGCAGTCTCTCGTTGGAGTCTAGTTTTGAAGTTTTTTTGTTGAAGAATTGCGACTTTTAGGTCTGTAATCGAGTGATCAAAGAGATTGAAGTGTTCTCCGACTGGTTTTTGAATGTTATTCTTGATGTCTTATTTGTGTCCATTTATTCTTTTATGTAGAGACTGTCCAGTTTGGCCAGTGTACATAGCAGAGGGGCATTGCTGGCACATGATGGCATGTATCACATTGGCAGATGTGCAGGTGAACAAGGCTCTGATAGTGTGGCTGATGTGATGAGGCCCTATGATGGTGTCCCTTGAATAGATATGTGGACACAGTTGGCAACAGGCTTTGTTTCAAGGATAGGTTCCTGGGTTAGTGTTTTTGTTGTGTGGTGTGTGGTTGCTGGTGAGTATTTGCTTCAGGTTGGGGGGCTGTCTGTAAGCAAGGACTGGCCTGTCTCCCAAGATCTGTGTGAGTGATGGGTCATCTTTCAGGATAGGTTGTAGATCCTTGATGCACAGGAGAGATTTTAGTTGGGGGCTGAAGGTGATGCCTAGTGGCGTTCTGTTGTTTTCTTTGTTGGGCCTGTCCTGTAGTAGGTAACTTCTGGGTACTCCTCTGGCTTTGTCCATCTGTTTCTTCACTTCAGCTGGTGGGTATTGTAGTTGTAAGAACGCTTGATAGAGATCTTGTAGGTGTGTGTTTGCTTCTGTCTGAGGGGTTGGAGCAAATGTGGTTGTATCGTAGAGCTCGGCTGTAGACAATGGTGTAGTCTGGATGAAAGCTGGAGGCGTGTAGGTCAGTATAGCAGTCAGTAGGTTTCCGGTATAGGGTGGTGTTTGTGACCATTGCTCATTAGCACTGTAGTGTCCAGGAAATGGATCTCCTGTGTGGACTGGTCCAGACTGAGGGATTTTTTTTGTTTTGTTTTGTTTTGTTTTTTGTTTGTTCTCTCTCTCTCCTGCTGGTAATAGCACACCTTACCTGATCACTCTCGTTACAGTGTGTATGGTAACACCCATTCTTTCATGTTCTCTGTGTATATAAAATCTCCCCACTGTATTTTCCACTGCATGCATCCGATGAAGTGAGCTGTAGCTCACGAAAGCTGATGCTCAAATAAATTTGTTAGTCTCTGCGGTGCCACAAGTACTCTTTTTCTCTTTGATCTGTAGTTACTCATGTTAGTATCTACGCCCTGTGGCTTTGCTTAATATTTGTATATAGTATGCCAAGAACATTTTTACTCCACTTGCCTAGCCAGATTTACATAATCACATCCTGGAGTAGGGATAGCTGAATTATTATTTTGTAAGTAGCAGCTCCCTACTGAATTTGGGTAATGTTAGCTGTTTTAAGTAAATGCTAAGATTGTGATTACCAGATAGGAACAATTGTTGCATGCAGTGTTGTTGTAGCCATGTTGGTCCCAGGATGTTGGAGAGACAAGATGGGTGAGGTATCTTTTATTGGGCAAACTTCTGTTGGTGAAAAAGACAAGCTTGCAAGCTCCCTACAGACCAGGATACACCAACTCGAAGTGGTACAAGACCCTGCCACAACAATAGATGCAAAATCTACAGACAAATCTCCATTGCTACAGTTATCAACCCCTGCACAACACACTTTTCAAGATCCATGGGTCTACGCATGCCTGTCACAACCTGTAGTGTTCCTCATCCAGTGCGCTAAATGCCCCAATAGCAACTGGGTGAAACCAGACAATCACTACGATTCTCAAGTGAATTCACACAGGAAAATGATAAAAGACAAAAACACCCTATCGCCTGTGGGTGAACACTTTTCACAAAGCGATCATTCTATACCTGACCTCTCAGTCCTCATCGTCAAAGGAAAGGTGCACAACACCTTAAAAGATGATCCTGTGAGCTTAAATTCATAATTTTGCTAGACACTAAAAATCTTAGGGCTAGTCTACGCTGCCGCGGGAGCACTTTAACGTGGCTTGTGTGGTCGCGGCGCAGCGCTGGGGGAGAGCTCTCCCAGCTCCCTTAAAAAAACCACCTCGACGAGAGGCGCAGCTGCCAGCGCTGGTGCACTGTTTACACTAGCGCTTTACAGCACTGAAACTTGCTACGCTCAGGGGGGTGGCTTGGTTTTTTTTTTTTTACACCCCTGAGCGAGAAAGTTGGAGCGCTGTAAATTGCCAGTGTAGACAAGCCCATACACTGAATAGAGATACTGGATTTATGGCTTGTTACAACAATCTAACCCACTAACAACCCCCCACCCTCTTTCTTCCCTATGACTGGACGGGTGTTAATTGGCCACTTCACCTTGAATAGTCCCTTGAAATGTGTTAACTACTTACGGTAAACAAGCGTGTCAAATCTTATGTTTAGCAGTGACCGTTTGAGTTATGCTGCATCTACACTAGAAGTGCTACAGCAGTCTAGCTTCACCAATGCAGATATGCCACTGTAGCGCTTCTGGTGAGGAAGTTCTAAGCTGATGGGAGAGAGCTCTCCCGTTGGCATAGTTACTCCACCTCCCACAAGAGGCAGTTCTCCCGCTGATATAGCACTGTCTACACTGGTGCTTAGGTTGGCGTAACTCTGGTGTGGATTATTCACGCCCTAAGTGATGAAATTTATTCTGAAGTAAGTTCTAGTGTAGACAAGGTCTTCATTTCCCAGACCTGAAGAAGAGCTCTGTGTAAGCTTGAAAACTTGTCTGTCTCCCCAACAGAAGTTGGTCCAATGAAAGATATTACCTCACCCATCTTGTCTTTCACAGGAATGATCTTAGTATTTTTCTCTTCTTCTAATGAAGAAAAATAAGTAGGTCAACAAGAACATTTAATAATAGGTAGCTGAATTTGGAGAAAACTATCTTAATGACAGCTTGACCAAAGAGGATCATAAGATTATTTTTCTCTTCTAGAAACTTGAAAACCATTAATAATAGTGTTCTGTAATTCAGGTCATACAAGGTGATCTACCTCCCTATTATGTTTTACATTCATTTGTGTGGATTTGGTACTGTGGCATCTTAGAAGAATGTTATAGAACAATATAACTTGATTGGAGCAATGTGTAATATGCTATTAGTAGTACAGAATTCTGTTCGGGAAAGTTAGGGGAAGAGAACTCAAAGTGCCCACCTTCCTCCCTGTAAGTCAGTCCTGACTGAGAAGGTCTCCAAATCTAATAAGGTTTTTCAAATTTATAGAAAGTCCTTTAGGGTGTAATCTGTAATCAGTGGTGCTATATCAGTAGTCTCTTCTGCAATCTTTCTCGTATTGGGATCTTTTCAGTAATGGAGAAAGGGACTCAATTGCTAGTGCAAATAGGATTGAAGACAGGGTGTGTCTCATACTTCATTGATTCATACATTAGTCAGACACATCTTGGTTTATATGAGCGGCAATAGGGAATTTGTAAAAGGCGTCACTTTTTGCTTAAGGCGTCACTTTTTTTTTTTTTTTTTTTCAGTGAGTAGAATCTTTCAATTTTAACATCAGCATTGGATGAGTAGATCTGGTAAATTTGAAAAATAGTTATGCAAAGCTAGAGGGTGCTATTAGTTATATAAAAAGTAATCATTAAAAATGTATTCATTATGACTTTTTTCCCCTGTTTTTTTCTCTTTTCTTCCTCACTTTTCTACCTTCCCTTCCTCTCTGATGTCTCAATTTTTGACCACTCCGTGTTAGCTTACAGAATAGTATTTGTAAGTCTAGTCTAGTTTGTTAAAGGTGAATCCTCACTTTAAGAGACTACATTGGTAGTACAGCTGATAACAGGCCTGTTTTGCACTTTTGAGTGCAATAGTCAGGTCAGCCTAACCCCAGAGTAGATGTGAGTAGGTCAACAGAAACCTTTTTCCATTGACCTACCAACTGTCTCTTGGAGAGATGGATTTACTAAATCAATGGAAAAACCCTTTCCATTGATGTAGGAAGCATCTACACTACCTTGCTGCAGGAGCATAACTGCAGCTCTGTACATGTAGCAGCTGTAGTGTAGATATGCCCTCAGAGACCAAAGTAGAATGAATGTTTCTGTTCTAACAATTAAAAAAACCAAAACCCCAACACTTTATTTTTATTTTTAGGAGTCAGGCTGCTGTGTTCTAGCTGAATAAGCATTGTGTATTTTTAGATCTGCTGATCTGTATGCTTTGAATGCAACCTTTTTATTGAAAATACATCTTTCATCTGGCTATATTTTTCTTTCAGTTTTCAGAGTGTGTGTGTGTGTGTATACTGGACTGTTTCCTACACCAAGTGTAGGAAACAACTTACTTTTTGTAACTTCTGCAACAACTTACTTTTTGTTTTTCTTAGAATCTGCTGAGTTTGATATAAAACTATTTAACTCTTTTTATATGCTGGGACACTTCTTGGCTTTTTTCTGTGTTGGATGTTGCACTTGATGAGGCTTTAGCTTTTTCAGGACGGAGTATAATTTTCCAGCACTTACTGACACTATTCCCAGAAATACAACTATTCAGAACTTCTTCCAGTGATCTCAGAGTTCTTTACAAACATTAATCTTCCTCACTTTAGTGAGGTAAATATTTTCCTTGTTTTACAAATGGGGAACTGGCCATAGCGGCAGTCTGTGCCAGAACTGGAAATAGTGACAAGTTCTCCTGAGTCCCAGTTTGCTGCATTAAGCAGAAGTCCATTTTTTCTCCTATGTAAAAGTGAGCTGGATTCTGTTCTGATTTTCACATTACCAGCAGACTAGTTAGTAAATTGCAGTTGTAGGTGCAGCTTCTGCCCAGTTCATACAGGTGAAATCATTTTTAAAAAAAACTTAGAATGAGAGACTTGATTTCAAGTTTCAGGGTTGTGTGTGTGTTTGGCAGTTAGAAGAATCTTCCTTGTATCCAACCTTGAAGTTCCACTATTGTGTTTTTTCTCTGGTATCAGCTGTGACAAAGTTCCTCCTCTACTTTGGTGGGTCTTGTGCTTATTGGCGGATTTGCTCGCCTTGGAGCTTCACGGCAGCCCTCAGTTTGGCCGTTTTAGTGAATCCACAATCCAGGTCAACTCTTGTCTGACCAGGAGTTGGGAGGTTTGGGGGAAACCCGGGCCTGCCCTCTACTCTGGGTTCCAGCCCAGGGCCCTGTGGAATGCAGCTGTCTAGAGTCCCCCTGGAACAGCTGTGCAACAGCTACAACTCCCTGGGCTACTTCCCCATGGCCACCTCCCAACCCCTTCTTTATTCTCACCATAGGACCTTCCTCCTGGTGTCTGATAATGCTTGTACACCTCAGTCCTCCAACGGTATGCATTCTTACTCTCCGCTCCTGGTGCCTCTTGCTCCCAGCTCCTTACAAGCGCACCACAAACTGAAGTGAGCTCCTTTTTGAACCCAGGTGCCCTGATTAGCCTGCCTTAATTGATTCTAGCAGCTTCTTGATTGGCTGCAGGTGTTCTAATCAGCCTGTCTGTCTTAATTGTCTCCAGAAGGTTCCTGATTGTTCTGGAAACTTCCCTTTTACCTTACCCAGGGAAAAGGGACCTACTTAGCCTGGGGCTAATATATCTGCTGTCTATTACTCTCCTGTACCCATCTGGCCTGACCCCCTGTCACACAGCATCAATAGGAGGCAGGTCTAGATCCCAGGAACTGAGCCCACTGCTCTAACTAGTAGACACATTGCCTCTTCTGTCTACTTTTTTAGTTGTCAGTCATACCACACTTCTTGATGAGACATTCACTAGGAGTGTCTGATGTGAGAAGGCTTGTACAGGTAAAAAAACATCTCGTGCCTTGCCAGGGGCGTACCCCTTATAATCTACAAATCAGGTTTGGGAACCCCTGCTGTAGATACTCATTTAATTGATTTTTACCGCTTGTAGTTATGAAAGCTTCCAACAGTAATTCAAAGTGCATTATAAAATTCTGAAACCTGTCATCCTTGTTGTGAAAAGTTAAACATGAGCAACAAGTAGTCTTTAAGTAAAATGAGCTAATTATAAGGTTAAGTCCTGAATGCCCTCCAAAAGCAAGGGTAAAATGGGCATTCTGCACAGAAGTAATTTATAAAAACTTAAAAGAAAACCGAGTGCTGGTTACTGCTGTTATACTTGTTGTTTTGGGCATTAGTGCATAACCCTACAATTTTCACATTCCTTAGAAAATACTAGCAGTTAACTTTAAAGTGTTAATTAGCTTTTCTAATAATACATATATCTAATATTCCCTTTTTTGAGTGAACATTGCTAAAAGAATGTCCAACAGTAGGTTTAACTAGCCATAGTCAGACGGGTAATATACAAACTTCCTTGCGCTACTTTTCTAGTGCTGTTCGATCAGCAACACCCATGCTAACCTGGATTTGAACATCTCTTAAGGATAGCTTTTTTCCGGTCATGACAGATGGAGTGAGTACTCTGATTCTAATAAATGGAGACTAGGAAAAGATAAATCCTCCTTTATGACCTGAATGGAGCTCCAAAACGGAAAGGCCAATATAATTGTACTATATGTACATTTTAAGTGTTTTATTAAACAATTCTAAGAATACATTGTTCAGCATGTGAAACTTGCTCCTTTGAACAGCACTATTATTCTTATAGGCCAATACTGCTATTCTGTTTTATATATATTTTCTCTTTAAAGCTTAGCTTGGATGTAATTAAATATAACTACATTAAAATAGTGTTGAGTTCAAGACTCAAAGCCAGAAACAAAATCACAATGTAATACAGTGAATTTCAACCTATTTGGGCACTACAGCAATTTTGGATACTGTTATTAAGCCTGTGCTTCTCTTGTAGTAGTGTTGTTTTAACGCCTAATAGGTGTGATCATAATGGATGCTTCACTGCTGCTGTGGGTCTTTCGGTCAGTGAGGAGAGAACAGAAGGGCTAGACTGAAGGGAACTGGGAAGATGTAAAAATGATTGGAGGTGAGAGAAATGATATAGTCCCGGTAACAGGCCTTTACTTATCATATTAATACCTTCATGTGAACTCAGAGTAGTAATGTAGAATAACACAAACTAGTATAATACAAATAATTTCTGTATTAAACAGTTAACTGGAAATTGAAATTCAAGTTGAAACCTGTGCTATAAAGTAAATCTCTGAGCAATCTGAACTCTCAAGGACACATTGGAGGAGAAGAAATTATAGTACAAGGAAAGAAATGAGGCTGAGTTAGGTATGGGGGGAAAAGCCTCAAAATAGTCTTGGAACCTGTATGAATATAGGGATACAGTTAACTACAGATAGGACACTGTCTGCTCTAATGAGAGCTGTCCATGCAGAGAGAAGTACCATGCTACTCTAAGTTTGAATACATCTGTAAAATAATTTCACATTTGGAGGTAAGAGATCCATGAGACTGAATACCATTCGCTAAATGTATGCAAGGTAGTTACTAAGGAAGCACACAAATGGTGGTCATTACTTTTTGAATACAGTAGAATCTCAGTTATCAATAAAGGGTGGTTGGGAAACTCATGAGAACTCTCAGCAACTGAATATGGAAGTAAACAGCACAGCTTTAGGTTCAGATTTGTTCTGTAATTAAATTTGTGTTTAAAAACAAAACTAAACAGACACAACTTTAAGATCTTTTAATGTGCGTGTTATAAAATCCATAAATGCTGGGAATCACACGTTTCTTACAACAAACTTTGGTGTTTGGACAAGTGAGGCTCACCCATTGTCCAAACACCCTTTGGAAATAGATATGTCTACACATCAAAGAAAAACCCGCATCTGGCCCCTGCTAGCCAACTTGGGCTCATGGGACTTGGGCTCCAGGCTCAGAAGTCTACACAGAAATCAAACAGCCCCACTGCCTGAGACCTGGGAGCCTGAGTCAGCTAGCAAGGGCCAGATGCGGGTTTTTCTTTGCTATGTAGACATATCCATTCCTTAGTTGAGAGACTGAGGGCCAAATGTGGGATAGTCCTTAATGCACAGCTGACGATTGATCCATTAACTGTCTTCTGCTGGTATTCCAGTTAACTTCTGTTGTGAAACGGTAAACTTTTGAAAATGATGTTTAAAGTGGAAGTGCCAAAACTTAACTCTAGTTCTGTATAAGTAGTAATGGAACACTCACCTGGTCTTCAATTATTTTAGTAACTGGACATCATTATAGAATTTTTAAAACAAACATATTAAAGATCAATATTTTTCTGAGAATGAATCCACAAGTTCAAATAGATTTCAGAATAGCATATAACACGACACTGTGTCAGCAAAAGAGATTCATTTGTTTCCATCATTCTCCACTGTATTAAGTTCTAATATGATCTCCTTGAACATCAATCAAACCAATCTTGTTTTGCCTATTGTATTTTATAGAAAAATTAATTTTCCTTGCATTGGTCAAAATTAACTTATCTAAATGGTTCTTTTCTACATAGCCTTTGTAATATTTCTGACTCTAGTTTCACAAAACAACTTCCAGTGTTACATTCTGTAACACTGACATTCTGGGATAATAGTTCTGTCCTCAGAAGAGAAATTGATCATCTTTTAAATTGTGAACATCGTGTTGATGCTTAACTTCATACCAATACGTGTCCAAGATCAGAAGATATGGAAACATTAGTGATTAGATGAACCGAACAACAGCCTCTGAGATTAGCATGAACAAAAAGTAACGGAGCAGCACTCCTGCCCATGGCTTGTAAAACCAACATGTTGCTGTCTGTTTTGCAAGACGACTTGATTTTTTGTTGATGTGGAGTTATATACTTTATTAAAATTTGTGGTTTGCCATTATGTGGTTTGCCATTTTCTCTGTCTGTATTTGAAATGTCAGATCTATAGAGATGCCTGTATGCTGCTGCATATGTTTTATACTTTTAACTGATTGTTATATAGTCAATGAAACCATCTGACTGTATAGAGAAATTGAGAAAATTTGGATGCACCCTTATTTAAATATTGATAAATAGGTATATAGCCTGCAATGTTTAGGTGTAGTGCATAGTTAGTTTACTAATTTAAACACTTCATCTGTGTTACAGCTAGGTCTTAATTTTACAGTGTGGTTATCATTTGGTCCAATACATCAAAAGTAAGAATATCGTAATTAATTTTTCAGTGGTAGCAAATCGTTTACATGCTTTTAAGCCAAGATGTTTATTACAGTTTCGCAAACTCAGTAGAATCAGATTATATTTCAGGCATTTTGATATTTGATATATCTGAAGTTCACCATATTGCAATAATATAAGTGATACACTGAATAACGTTAATGTCCAAAAGACACTATAGGGCTTGAATCTGGGAAGTATGGATGCATAGTTTTCCTCATCTATGTAAAGTAAAAATATTTTAAAATCTGCATATTCCATGTGTGACTCTGAAAAGGTCTGTGTAATTTGTCACTCAGGGGTAGCTTTTTCATGTCCCTAAGGGACGTAACTTATACCACATAAATCGTAGTGTAGACATAGCCCTAAAAACTTGTTTTCTTATTTCATAAAAAATATTCTTATGGAACTGGTGAATGTTGGACAGAGAAGAGCAAACTTACAGTAACTTGCTGCGAAAGGCTGACTCCATTCGTCAACACTGATAAACATAATTTAAGGAAAAGTTAAAATTTTAAGAAATTGTAGTTTCTCTCTTGATGCTCATAGGAGGGTGGGGTTTAATATTGCACATTCCTTTCATGCACACAGCTATGCGTTTGTAAATATTTCTGTTTTCATGAGGATGTTTTTCCCTGAAGTACAGAAATAAGATTAGGGTTGTGCTTTAAACAGTAAGATATTTTAGAAAAACATTGTCAGTTTCAGGCTTGATTTAAGTGATTCAACTCCATTGGAAGTCTCAGTTTGTGCCTTTAAGACTACTCTTAAGAAAGGTATTTAACCAATATTTCAGTGGCATTAATCATCACATAGTATCTTAGACTCACTATTGATGGGAATATTAATAACATAACCCGTTTGCTTTTTGTTTTGTAGGTATACAAAACTGGGATATGCTGGAAATACAGAACCACAGTTCATCATTCCTTCATGTAAGCATTTGTTTACACATGCACTAAAGTTCATGGTCTGTTTATTTTTAAAATTAGAAAGGTGGCCAGGAATACAGAATCACCATGCACAGGGCTGGAAGTGGAACGTAAGCATTTGTCCCTGGGCTTTAGGTAATTTTCCTGAAAATATAGCCTCAATTTATGCAGAAAGTAAGCTTCATTTAAAAGCAAAACAACACCTAGCCTTTGAGGTTGAAAGGCTGGTAAAGGAGGCTGACTTTAAAGTAACAGTAGCACAGGTATGGTTCACCTTTCAAGAGACCATGTAAATATTTCAAGTTGTGACCATATATAACTGGAGAAAACCGCCTAATTTACAACTTTTTGGTATGTTTTCATATCTTCAGTTCTTTTGACCTGATGTATTTTCCCCAGACTTTTTCAGTGTTTCCATTAACAGTTTCCCAACTTAAGTTTTGCAAATGGTACTTGTAGAAACTGATTTTTTTTAACTTTCTTTTTTCGTGTAAAATTTACATCTTTATTCCATCCTCTTCATGAAGGGGTTCCCGGTGATTGTTGCCAAACTGGAGTAGAATGTAGAATTCAATTAATTTCCTTTTGGAAGTCCATCTAGAAGGTTAAAAGATTTGGCACTATGTCATTGATCACCTGGGTCAAATCAATCAAGTATCAATTCTTGGTAGAAAAAACTAATCAGCACAAATGAATTTCACTGAATGAGTACCAAATGGAAACAGGATAAGAAGCAGTAGTGTTTAAAAATTATTGTTGCAAAATAAATATTGTGGCTAGTTTGGGCTGTCTTGCTTCTTTGGCAACAAAATACTTGTATGGGAAACTAAGCTTGATGCATTTAATATTTCTTACTGTTTCCCTGATTTACTCCAGTACTATAGATCCATTTCTTTTCTATGTGGGTTTTTAATTTGGAACTATCCACCTTTTTTTGTTTTTGTTTTTGATCATTTTTGCTTTTTTTATATGTTTACTTGATATATCCTCTCCAGTGTACTATCCTCAGTTTTGCTTTTCCCCTTAAACCTTCACTTTCGATGTTGCCTTGTCAGTACTGCCTATTTCACCAAAAACTAGTAACTGCTAGCCAGTTACTTCCCTTTAGAATTTTAATGTTAAGTGTGTTGTGGAAATTGCTATTTCTCAACAGGACATTGAGAACAGTATTTAGGAGCTAATGTTGGATTTACAGAAAATGTTGCTGAACAAATGCCTTTAACTGAATAATCCACTTTTCATTCTTTTTGCATTATAATATTAAAGATAGACTTTTCACTTCAAATATGGACATAAATCTACTTACATGGATTAGAATATTTAAAACTTGTATTTGTATACTCCCGGATATTCAGATGTTTCTTCTATTTATTCTTCCTGCATCTCTTCTTCCTTGCTAGTAATTCTAACATGATCATAATGGTCTGCTTTAGACATTAAATACTGGAATGGGAATTACCTAAGAGATGAGCAGGGAAATTATGTAACCGGTCATCAAGAAAAGAGGATAGTGGCACATATATATGTTAAATCTTTGAGGAAATAATGGTTTTTAAATATCCATGAATAAGTTCAGTTATTTGTATATCAAACACAAAAATTACCATACTGTGGAAATAGCTGCAGTCTAAATGGGACTGCTTTTGAAAGTATCCTAGTCTGCAACACTATCATTTGATGAAATTAAATATTTCGTCATCTGTCCTTTAGGCCAAATTATATAATAATTACACTAATTGCATAATAAACTAATCCACCACCCAAAATGGGGTAAAATAGAATCAGTAATCAACATTAGATAAATTTCAGCAGTACATATACATAAAATCATACTGAAATAAGTGAGGCTTTCTTAAAAGCTTCTATATTTTTAGCTTCTTTCACTCCACCTTTGCTATTTTAATTTTTTTTCTTTTGACTTTAAATATTGGCTATTGCTCTCTATTTGATTCTTTAGGGGGGGAAAATGCTTACTATATAACCAGTTTGAGCAGCATTCCTTCCCTCTTGATCAGTTGTTTCTCTTTCCTGATCTCCCACTCTCAAAGAATATTTTTCTCTCCCACTGTTCCTTTATATTGATTTCCTGCTTAATTCTGAATATGCATCTGTACTGCACAAGGAAACTTGCTAGAAAAATAAAGTAAATGTGAAATATTAGGCCAACTACGTTGGCCAGGAAGACTGTTTTGTCCCTGTTGGAGTTCAGTGGTTCATTTTCTTTCTTTGCTGTCTCCCAGCTATTTGTTAATGTCCAGCAAACCTTCTTCTTTCTTGTCTTTTTAATTTTTACTGTGCGATATATGTTCAAAATATCAAGTAATTGATATCCCTCCAGAGCAAGCACTCCTAGTTTCTTGTGTCCATATCAAAATATTTTTTGTATGAACACAAATTTTAAAGACTCATTCTCTTCTTTTTCCAGTTGTTATATTTAAAACAAATGGCCCCATCAGTTTTTGAGCACAAAAGTCAGTATGACTCAAATACATCCTCTTTCTTCTAAAAGCTTTTCAATCTTGTGCTGAACAACCAAAGCCAACTGCTCTCTGATACTGCTGCAGAAGTTCCCATCTTCGAACACCATGGTAACCTAGTTCTTTCACTACTCAGATTTAATTTCCAGTTTGTATTGTCACAATGTGCTGCTTTTGTAAATTGCTTCTTTTTTTATTTTCAGATGTTGCCCAAAATGTAGGCTAGTTTCACATTCAACAAGAAATATGGAGTCATCCTATTTTATGTTAGAGCAATGGTAAATCACTTTAAGTGGAAAAACTCTGGAGGTTTATAGCAAGTGGTGGTGTCTGTCTCAAAACTGTTTTTAAGATGTCACTGCTGGGCAGCAAGAGCCTTCTTAACCTAAAGTATCAAAGAGCTTTATAATAGAGCTCTTAAAAATGCTTGGCACAACTCTTCCTTTTATGTGTAGCACAAGATTGTCTTGCATCCTCCTATTTGAGTTGGACAAAATTTTCTTCAGAGAGTAAATCTGCCAAAAAATATGCCGCCCCCCCCCCCTTTTTTTTTTTGGGAAGTAACACTTTTGAAATAAAATGTTTGCTCTTGAAATAAAATTCAAAGTCTTTCATTCAACCCGAAAGATATTTTTTTTATTTTTATTTTTTTATTTGGCAAGAAAAACAATCCGTTTTGGGTCTGAAACAAACTGAATATTTTAGAGATTCTCCCCCCCCCCCCACCCCATCCCCCCCAGTTCAGCCACAGAACAGAAAATGAATTATTTGCTCAGTTCTACTCCTATTGGGTGCTTTTCTCCCTGTACCCCTTACCATCTATGAGTAAGCTACTATAATTTATAAATGTATAATACCATTCATCTCTTTCTGTCTCACTCTTAGTTTCAGTCTTGGCTCTTCTATGGTTCTTGCTGTCTCTGTTGATAATTGATTTGTCTTCTTTCACTGCTCTGAGGAGCAAAGTAGGATTCAGTAGTAAATGCTTAGGATTTTTATGACGAGCAAGTGCTCAGTTAAGATCCTCTGTTCATTAGCAAAAGTCACTATCTCCAAGTGGTTGGATTAGGATTTTTCACACGTTGCTTCAGCATCCTTCACTATTATTGGTCAATACCTTCACAGGTCTAGGTATTGACCAATAATTGAACACCTTTTGACTTACATATGGAAGTGTATATGACACCTGACTTCAGGAGAGGGTTTAATTTTAAAGGTGATCTGCAGGGTTGAAAAATTTACCAGGCACTCGCTAACCCAACTAGCCAAATCAAGCTGCAAAAGATTGGAGGCGAAGGTCAGGTGCATGGTACCCTTACTGGATCAGGCCAATGATCCATCTACCGAGTATCCTGTTTTTGATATTGGCCAGTACCTCAAGCTTCAGTGTGCAAAACCCCCATAATAAATAAAGAAGGTGCTATAAGGGAAAGTGTCTTCCTAACTTTCATTCTTGTGTTGTGATAGAAGGTAAAGAAGAATACTTGACTGATCTTTTCAATAGTATTCATTATTTTGTATATCTCCCTCATGTCCCCTCTCTAAAAGATAAAGAATCTTAATATTCCTATCTCTCTCTTTGTGGAAATCTTTTCTCCCCAGACTTTAATTGCATTTTTGAATCCCTTCTTGGTCTGTTAATGTCTTGATGATGAGGTGTCTAAAACTAAACTTCGAGTTCAATCAGAGCGAAACATCCATTTATATAATGGCATGGTGCTGAAAATATCTTTATCCCATTCTTTATACATTTTTAGTATCTTCTCTGCTTTTTTTTGAATGTGGGTGCACATTGAACAGATGTTTCCTTTTTTCTCCTGTCTTTCTGGCTGCTGAGTCGTTGTTAGTTGAATGTGGAGGTAAAGTAGTCCATTGCCAGTTGAGGCAAGTCTTCAACAGGTGGAATTAACAGCGAGTTTATTGACTCTGCTAAAATACTAACTTCTTCTTTGAGTAGTATCTCTAGGGGTGCTCCACTTCAGGCGCTCATGCATCTCTTGAGCTCTTGATCAGAGATTTTTCAGTTAGCTGTGTCCATTCGACCTGCGTATGCACCCTTTGCCTCCTCATGCCAGACACCAAAGCTATGTAGGACTGTGTGGTGTGAACCACCTTCAGTTCCTTCTCCACTGCCTCAGCCTTAGACTGAGCCCGAGTATGTCCAACTTGAGCGTGCCTTGGCTTTCTATATTTCTAATAATTGTATAATAAGAGCCCATGATCAGCTTCGGCAACCATGGCCTTAGCTGCTGCTTCAGTACTGATCTCCTATTTAGTACCGCAGGAGTTCAGATATACTAAGGACCTCTTGATAACAGATTAACCAGAGTCTCTGCTCCTCATGGGTACTGAGGGTCTCTTGGTACCAAGACTCTGATCTCTGGACTACCATCCTCCAGTACCACAGGATTCTCCAGTGAGGCCGCCCTGCCCCCCCCCCCCCCCCCGGGCTGCTTATCGGCGACAATTTACCAGACCACTGGTACCGTCTCATAGGGAGGCCAGAGTTGTATAGCCCTCTCCTCCCCAGCCAGCCCCAGACAGGAGGAAATATTTAAGGAGCCGGAGGCTAGGGCAGATAAGGTGGCCACCTCTCAAATTCCTACTTCATCCTCACTTCTGGACAAGATGGTTATGGTTCTGCCACCATCCACAGCTGATGATTTTTTTTCCAGTAATTTCATGATCTCAGAGAGTGACTGACACTTTTCAAATTCCTCTCAGAGGTGTCAAGAATTCACAGCAAAAACTGATGGTTATCCTGCAGTCAGCAACACCCCCAGAATAGTTACCCATCAATGAGGTACTCCTGGATCCAGCTATACTGCCATGGCAGACACCTGACATTATTCTGCCCACATGTAAACAGGAAGATGAAAAGTATTATTATCTTTTTGTTTTCCCACCTCCCACACCTAATTCTCTGGTGGTGGATGTGGTAAATGAGCAGGGTAGTCAGTATTTCAGTAAGTCTACTCCATATGACAAAGACCAGAAAAGGCTGGATATCTTTGGGCCAAGGGCTTATTCTTCAGCATTCCTCCAGTTCAGGATTGTGATTATTTGGCAGTCATGCCCACATATAATTTTGCAAATTATAACCGGTTCACAGCTTTTATTGAGCATCTCCCACAAGATCATAGGGAGCAATTCCTGTCCATCTCAGAAAGGCGGTTGGTGGCCATAACCACTCTTCAAACATCCTTTGATGCTTCATACACTGCTACCAGTTGCATCTTTATGAATGTGGTTATGCACAAGGCATCATGGTCATTTCTTGGGGTTTCCAAGAGAAGTACAGAACACCATGGAGGAGCTCCTCTTCGACAGTTGCAAGCTGTTCTTGTAAACCAAAGATGAGTTCTTGAACACTCTAACAAATTCTAGGGCTACTTTACAATCCCTGGGCACATATACACCTACAAATAAGAAAAGGTTTAGGAGGTCACAGACTACCCAGAGGCTGCATCCTGCTCCGTTTTCCAGGTCCCATAGATCCACCAAACGCCCTGGAAAGAGACGTAAGTTTAAGAAAAAGAGGGCTGCCCAACTGCCTTCCATGACCACCTAGCCATCTTCGAAGCAACATTTTCGTTGGCTTGGTCAAGGATTTGAATCTTCCCGCACTTTTGTATTCACAGCTGCTCCTACTAGCCCACCTCCCTGCACTTTGGAGACTGCCCTGCTTACTTCCAACATGCCTGGAGGTGGGTCACTTCAGATAAATAGGTCAGAGCATTAGGCTACACGATACATTTTATATCACGCCCTCTCTTCCTCGTCCCTCAGAAGTCACCTCAAGTGGAGCATCCACAGGGACACCACTCAAAGAAAGTTACTCATTCTGCACAGTAATTGTGGTTCTTTGAGATGTGTCCCCCTATGCATACTCCACTACCCACCCTCCTTCCCCTCTGCTTTGGACTGTTCCTTAGGGGTGTTTGGGTAGAGAAGGAACGGAGGGCAGCTCACCCACACACCCCTATATTGCATGAGGAGGCATGGGCCAAATGGATGCTAACTGAAAATCTTCAATCAAGGGCTCGAGAGGTGCATGTGCTTCTGAAGTAGAGCACCCAGAGGGACACACATCTTGAAGAACCACAGTTACTGCACAAAGTAAGTAACCTCTCTTTCTGCATTGTATGCTTTGCATTGCACCATGTTCATATTTTGTTTTTCATGACTGTGTTGTATTATTCAATCCTAATAGTGTTTCATTATAGGTGGCCTTTCAAATGAGATTTTTAAGTGTTCTATGCAGACTCATTGTACCTGCACCGAAGCTAGGAATGGTAAACTATTTCCAGGTGGCAATGTTTTAATCCAGAATATAAAGCTTTGAAGTATGACAGAAGTTTCAGGATGTACAATCTACAATGTCATTTGTATATCTGTTGCTTATTAAAGGTATTGCAATCAAGGAATCGGCAAAAGTTGTTGATCAAGCACAAAGGAGGGTTACAAAAGGTGTGGATGATTTAGACTTCTTTATTGGGGACGAAGCAATAGAAAAACCAACTTATGCAACAAAGGTATTAAAGGATAGTTCTTCTTTATGAATTTAATACTTCTAAAAAATCCACTGTAAAATAAATGGTTTCTCATTGATCCTTAACTGTAAAGAACTCTTTATTTTTCCATTTTTAACATGTACTTTTTAAAAGAAAATGATATTCATATGTGATTTAATAGTCAACCACTTCTGGTAACTTTCAAAACATTTTGTCTTCATTTGGGAAAAAAAGTACGTTAATTTTTTTCTTTGAAGTAACACTGGAGAGTGAAGCACATTTGTTTACTGTCTATCTTCCAGCATAGATGAGTACTTAGAAAGACTTCAGAATTTCAAATTATTAATCATTCTGCGGTAGGAAGAACTTACAGCACAGTGTTCTTACTGTGTAGTTTGTCGCCACTTTCAGTGAATTTTTTTTCCTGCACTTACAATCAATAAGACTTCTTATTTTAAACTTTCCAAATATATACTGATGCATCTGTTTTAACAGTGGCCTATCCGCCATGGTATAGTTGAAGACTGGGACTTGATGGAGAGGTTTATGGAGCAAGTTATCTTTAAATATCTAAGAGCAGAACCGGAAGATCATTACTTTCTTTTGGTGAGTACAAATTACTTCCTGTTTATGAAAGAATATGTAAGAATTTTGTGTTTATTACACAAAGATCCTTTTATGTAAATAAACCTTTAAGCTGCACCACCTGTGTAGGAAGTTAAAGGTTATGTGCATTGGCTGAAGCCAAGATGGTCTGGCTGCTTCTCTATATGTTGCTGCTTTATTTTTTATGAGCTTTAAAAGCAAAGGAGTGTCTGATCTACAAACTCCTGTTCTTCCTTTTATTTCTATTGCCCCAAACTTTCTCTGTTGCAACAGCTCTCCATTGAAGTGAATAGTGATGTCATGGAAACTACATTTTAGGTAAGTATTTTTCCAGTGATGCAGTAGCAGTCTGTGCGCTGTGTTAATAGCAGTTTTATTAAAACGGAACAATTACTGTATCATTTGGATGCAGTTGCTGAAAGTTTCATTTCAGTTGCCGTTCTTTTTACAGAGCCTGTGGAAACATGGATTGTAAGTCTATTCAGTGGGATTTGTTTTGCAGCTTTGAGTAGTTGACATTTTATGGTTGGATTTGGGGCAAGTTCTGAGCCTTCTTAATTCCTCAACTGTTGCTGAAAGCTTTTTCTTGGATTTTGAGAGTTGAATTTGCTACACAATTTAGTTACAATTAACTTGTCAAGTTGCCCACAACTTCAGTCTTTTTTTACAAGACTCTTCTTTTTAAAAAAAAAAAAAAAAAATGTCCACATATAGAAGTTAAAAACATAGGACTGGAAAGAAATTTCTGGATCATTAAGTTCAGTCCCCTGCTATCACAGGCCGCTCTGTTATTTCATCCTGTTCATGAATTCATCAACCTCCATTTTAAACCTAGCTAAGCAATTGTTCCCACTCCTCTTAGTAGGAGGCAGTTCCAGAATCTTGTTCCTCTGATGGTTAGAAACTTTCTTCTAATTTTCGGCTTAAATTTTATTCATGACCAATTTATAACTCTTCTTGAAAATTTCCCCTACTTATTTATAAAAAAAAGGTAAAGGCAGAAAATGGCTTTAGTATCACAACCGTAGTTTGTTCCATGAATATAGAGCCTGAATCTGCATCCACTAACCAACCACATTGAATCTCATTGAAATCAGTGGCACTTCAATGAGGGTTGCAGGTTGAAGTCCATATTCCTCCTCTACTGGAACTGTAGTGTATGCCTACACGAAAGCAACTGGTAGCAACAAATATTATGTTTGTTTGTTTAAATATGCCTCACTCATATAACATTCAGAATGCATACTTTCAAAGAACAAAGAGAACTATAGTTTGTAATAAGTCCAAGTTCACTATAGTAGCACATCATATGTATTCTGTCCCAGTCTCTCTTTAATATAATTCATTCAGATGGTAACAGACGATCTTTTTCAGATATTGCCTTTGAGAAGAAAATAGAACATAATATCTATGTTCAGTTAGATGAATTGCTGAGGAAAAAATAGCCTTTTTGTAATTGGGGGTATCAAAATAGTTGGAATATACAACAGTCCTATTTTTGGATGATAGTGCTATATTCTGTTAATGGATACAATGTTGCAGTGAAATAACCAAGATAAGAGGACACCAATATATCTTGGTAAATTGCGGCAAGAATTAATTTTCACATCACTTTGTGTTCCTGCATTGTCACATAGAGTGGTATATCCCTATGGTGCAGTTTGCATTAGTCTTTCAGCCTTCATGGGAATTGACAGGTTTACTAAATTAAACCGTTTGCTTTTTAAAGCACAGTGTGCATGCCTGCTATTTGTACTCTGGGTAAATTATTAAGCTCACAACCTGAAAACTTTTCTTGGTGTGTTTTAAAATCTGAATAAATGCAACTATTGGATTTGAATTGATTTTAAAAATCACTTCTGTCATACAGACTGAACCTCCACTAAATACTCCGGAAAATAGGGAATATACTGCTGAGATAATGTTCGAGTCTTTCAACGTTCCAGGGCTGTACATTGCTGTTCAGGTGAGAAGGCAACTGTTAAGTGGAGGGAAAGAAGGATGATTTTTCTCAACTTTAATTTAAATAATCTTTAAACCCAATGAAAAAATTGTGCATAATTCTAGTGGTTGGAAGACGTTTTGGAGTTTGATATTTGGGTCAGAGGTTTTCATGGGGTGACTGGCTCAAATCCAGTCTAGTGATCAAAAATACATACTCCAGCTAGCAGCCAAATGATATTATGTAAAATTAACTGGTGGTTTCAACTCAGTTTGTGAAGGCCAGGTTTCACATGAGAAAACACACCATAATAAGTAGCAATAGGCCAAGAACAGGAAGTTGTCTTTCATGTCTAGAGGTAGCCCTTTGGATGGGAGTACCTCTGTTTTGCAGAACTTGCATTGCTGTATTTCAGTGCTGTGCCTGTTCTGTGGCTAGAAAACATTAGGGACAGGAACTATCAATACTTTTTTTTTTGTTGGTTTTTGTTTTGGGAAAGCTGTTTTATATAGATATTCCACCACTCCACTGTTACTTTCCAATCCATAAATTGTACTAATGCACACAAATTAGTGAATTACACTGAAGATTATTCAGAGAGAGATTTGTAACTTGAGCTTTAGTGAAAAATTTTATTTTTAGAAAGCATTGATGTTGTTTCCTTAGGAATTTTTGTTTTAGGAGCATGATATAGTTTATATTTGTTTAAGGAGATGGAACACAATAGCACTTAAGCAGATTCCCTTTAGAAATCAGTTTCAATTTTGTGATTATGGTTTTTACTACTGGACAAATTCTTTCTTCTATCCTGGTGTATAATCAAATATGCAAATAACAAATATATAGGTACTAATTTGCCATTGGAGAAATCATACTGACTCACATATAGGTTCATCTAGATTCCTTCACATTTTCTATTAGTTGTTCATCCACGGGTCTAGACCCATCCCCTTCCTCCAAAATATAAAGTGGATGTTCCACTTCTTTCATTCAAGCTTCCTTGGAGAGATGTTTTTCTTAGTACCGTGTCAGGCAGCGACCTTGATATTCAAACATGCATTTACCATTCATTTGTATAAATGTGTAGACCTCTCCAAGTGGCACCTATCATCATATGGTTATTTTCTGCCAGTAGTGTCCTGCTCTCCAATTCGAACATTTAAAAAAAAAAAAAAAAAAAGTCTTCAATGTGTGAGGAATACAGAGGATGATGTATTTTGTCTCCTAACAGTTTGAAGTTCATTTCCTCCAACGCTTCAGATAGTAGAAATACAATCTGATGTTCCTTGCTTGTGTAAATCACTTAAGTGGAGGTTCGAACAAGAATTGATGTTTAAACTTGCATCCTTCAATGAAATCAGTGGAACCATGCCAGCTTACACCAACAGAGGATCTAGCCCAGTGGTTTTCAACCTGGGGTCTACAGACTATGTCTCAGAGGTCTGTGAAAGATGGTTGTTACCATAGAACAGTGGTTTTAATCTGTGGTTCATGGACCCCTTGGGACCACCTCCATTTGAAATTTTTTAGGGGTCCACAAATGAAAAAAGGTGGAAAACCACAGATCTGCCCCTTAGTTTATAAGTGTATTTGCCTAATGCCAAACTCTAATAATTCTAGTACTTTTGTTTAGAATGCAATACATCTTCAATTCACTTTTCAGTACATGGTAATTTATGCTACATTAGTGTCAAAATACGATGTACTTGTTTTGTTTCCATTGTGCTGTAAGGGAAAAATGAAAAGTGTTCAAATATTGAGGGCTAAGGTTATTTTGGTTCAGTTGTGTTTAAATAGACTTTGCTCATTTTGGCTTTTTTTGTATCTTCATTCAAAGGGTATAAAACATCAGCTGTAGAGGAACCTCAGTATAGGCTTTATGCATCAATGTAAAACTAAGGTTCAAATTCTGCTTTCTCTTTTGCAAGGCTGTCCTTGCCTTAGCTGCATCTTGGACATCAAGACAGGTAGGAGAACGGACATTGACTGGCACAGTTATAGACAGTGGAGATGGTGTTACTCATGTCATTCCTGTGGTAAGTATCAAAATATCAAAGCCGCATAATGTAATGCTATATCACGCATTGTAACCTTGCTGAAATGAACATTGATATGGGTGGCTTTTGTTGTAGTTAAAACATGACTGTTACTGAATGACCTCTGGCAACTCTCACCTGCGGCCCTCCTATGCTAAGGTGCTGAGAACTGCAGAGCACTCTCGTTTCCTCATTAAAAGTCGGTGTTAGTTCAGTGTCCTCAGAAGCTCACAGAACTTGGCCCTTACTCTGAATCAATTTTGTCATCTGTAAACTAGAACCCTAATATTCATGTACATCAAATGTTCTATATTAAGGTCAGAACTTTCACTTATCCAAACTGTTAAATCAGAAAAATTACAGTTCTAGTTATCATACAGCAAAGATCAAACAGGTAGGAAAATTCCTACATGACTCAAATAATAAAGTTGGTTAACAGACTTATAAGATCTTAAAAATAGAACATATAATTATTTTATTTTATAACTAATGTATAATTTTATTAAATGTCAAAGTGTTGTTTTTGCTGTAGGCATGCAATGCAATTTACAGAATTGCACACTGAAAGTTTTATAATTGGAGTATATACTAGTTTTCTTCTCCAGATGAATGGAAATACATCTCTTTTCATAGCTGTCTTTTGAGGAGAAAATGGGTATCTGGTGTTTTGTAGGACCAGTCTTACAAAATAAAGAACTATGTAAATGAGCTTACTAATTGTAAATTAACAGTACGCTCATTTGCTTGATTCATTATATTGGAAAGTAACATTGGTTATGATCTAAATGTGCTTTACAGTTTTCATCTCAGCTCAGTGAAAAATACT
Source organism: Caretta caretta (assembly GCF_965140235.1). Lineage (NCBI taxonomy): Eukaryota > Metazoa > Chordata > Testudines > Cheloniidae > Caretta > Caretta caretta. Next base: position 16,800,463 of record NC_134216.1, on the reverse strand, counting down.
ATGTAAAATATTTCAGATTAGACTCTTATTAGAGATGGCGTTTTTCTGCTAAGGCTTATTAGATTACTGAAATTTCAACTCTTGTAATGGTAAGTTAGGTTGTTTTTATTATGCTTAATCGGTTTTAAATGGCTATTAAAAGACAGCAGAACTTTCTTAATATTTTAACTTAAATAGATGAACAGGTTGTACGTAATTTTTTTTGGTATCACTTGGACAGTTAGGGAACGATATATTTACAAAGGAGTTTCTTATTTCCAGCATTTTTCAACCTTTAGCATACTAAAGCAAATACCCAGGATGTAGGCTTGGACAGCCAGCCAATTGACTGGTCAGCTGACCATATACTTGACTCTTGTCAAATATTCCGTCAAAATTGCCCTGATGCAGGCAGCAGCTACGTTTTTGGGTGCATGAGGGTGCCATCTGTTAGCCTACTGAACTGTCTTGATCACTCACTTCTGTAATTCTTTCACTTTTCTTTAGAACTTCATTTCATTGTTTCACAATTCTCTGAGTTGAAATAATTTAGTTAAAAGTACTTTTTATGTGTGTAATTAGGCATAAGTATCTATCTTAGGCTAAGCCTATTGGCGACCATAAAGTCTTACTCTTTTTTTTGGTTACTGTTCTAAGAAATTAGTGCTTTAAAGTATTTGACAGTTTTCACATTTATTTGACCAGTCAGTTAACTAATTATTTTTGGACGGGTCAAATGCCCATCTATACTCTAATGTAATGCAATAGATGAAGTACTAAAAATGTAAGTAGATGAAAAGGAATTGATAGATGAAAATGTAGTCTCCGCAATGAGACAGACATACATGTGAATATTCATTTTGATCATTTTTAGTTAAAAATACACATTTTAAGTATGGGTTTGCTACTTACAAAATGTTTTAGCTCATTATTAAAATTTCAGAGATCATGCAGAACTTGAAATAGTTAAGACATTTCAAATATTTTAAATACTGTAAAGAGTACTGCATATGCTGTACAAACAGTATATCTGATAATAGAATAATTTAGTCTTCTGGTTTGATCTTCCTTTTTAAAGGTTGAGGAATCTAATCTCCTGCTAAACATATGCAATTTACAAGTTAATCCACATGAACACCAATATCCTATCACTTACGATAGAATTAAACACCTGCCTCCCCTATCCTTCTTTATGACAGGTGAGGATAGGGAGGGTGGAATCATAGAAGATTAGGGTTGGAAGAGACCTCAGGAGGACATCTTGTCCAACCCCCTGCTCAAAGCAGGACCAACACCAACTAAATCATCCCAGCCAGGGCTTTGTCAAGTCAGGCCTTAAAAACCTCTAAGGATGGAGATTCTACCACCTCCCTAGGTAACCCATTCCCATGCTTCACCACCCTCCTAGTGAAATAGTGTTTCTTAATATCCAACCGAGACCACCCCCACTGCAACTTGAGACCATTGCTCCTTGTTCTGTCATCTGCCACCACTGAGAACAGCCGAGCTTCATCCTCTTTGGAACCCCCCCCCTCCTCTTCAGGTAGTTGAAGCCTGCTTTCAAATCCCCCCTCACTCTTCTCTTCTGCAGACTAAACAAGCCCAGTTCCCTCAGCCTCTCCTCGTAAGACATGTGCCCTAGTCCCCAATCATTTTTGTTGCCCTCCCCTGGACTTTCTCCAATTTGTCCGCATCCTTTCTGTAGTGGGGGGCCCAAAACTGGACGCAATACTGCAGATGTGGCCTCACCAGTGCAGAATAGAGGGGAAAAATCACTTCCCTTGATCTGCTGGCAATGCTCCTACTAATGCAGCCCAATATGCCGTTAGCCTTTTTGGCAACAAGGGCACACTGCTAACTCATAGCCAGCTTCTCATCCACTGTAATCCTCAGGTCCTTTTCTGCAGAACTGCTGCTTAGTCAGTTGGTCCCCAGGCTGTAGTGGTACATGGGATTCTTCCGTCCTCAGTGCAGGACTCTGCACTTGTCCTTGTTGAACCTCATCAGATTTATTTTGGCCCAATCCTCCAATTTGTCCTCGTCACTCTGGACCCTATCCCAGCCCTCCAGCGTATCTACCTCTCCCCCCAGCTTAGTGTAATCTTCAGACTTGCTGAGGGTACAATCCATCCCATCATCCAGATCATTAATAGAGATGTTGAACAAAACCGCCCCCAGGACCGACCCCTGGGGTACTCCACTTGCTGAATGAAAAATGATAAAAATGGTGGACCAATGTGATGTGCTAAATGCCATTTTGATCACTTTGCTGGACTTTGCTGGTCTCCTCCTCTCATCTCTTTTGCCTGTATAGATTGTAAACTCTTGCATACTTAAGTGCCTACAACTCTTGAGTGCTATTGAACAGTAGTGGATGAGAGAATGCCTCCCATCATTCAATGGCACTCACTTTCTCTGACTTAAGGAGCAAATAGAGAGTAAGATGTTTACTTTAAGTGCTGACAGAATGGATGTCTGGTCCCTGTTGCCTGTAAGAATGGTAACCAAATGCAGGGCCTCAGAAATGGAGCGTAAAGAGCTATGAATAACGGGAATGTCCTCAGGACTCCATCAAGGGTGCAAGATTATGAGAGGGATTGTGTGTGTAAGTGTAACTCTCTGATAAATCTGAATTGTGGTAGTGAAGACCCGATCATGTAAGGATGTGACTAAGCATTTTCAGAATCGCACTCTATATGCTTCAATAAGTAACTATTTTTTTCTGAAGCTGATGAAAGGCATTTTTTTCTCCTTCTCCAAATTAATGTTACTTCCAGGCTGAAGGCTATGTGATTGGCAGCTGTATCAAACATATTCCAATTGCAGGACGAGATATAACATACTTCATTCAGCAACTGCTGAGAGAGCGAGAAGTAGGAATTCCTCCTGAGCAATCCTTGGAAACCGCTAAAGCAGTGAAGGTAAAATGAGAATTCATGAATGGCAGAGTTATACCACAATATACATTTATATTAAAATCATATTAAAAATAACTCCCTTCTTAATGATACTCTTTTTCTAAATGAGACTATAAATGTTGATATTTAAATACCTAAAATATAACATAATATTAATATACCAATGTCCGTCTAGAACCATCTTTTCCCCTGAGAGTAACTATTGTAATACTTAACTGGAAACTCTCCTGGTGCTATCTGTAAAATGAAAAGCCATAATTGCTTATCGTTTTTTGATTCACACAATGCACAGTCAACCTGTGGAACTCGTTGCCAGGGGATGTTGTGAAGACCAACATTATAACTATAAATTATTTAGTTTCATGGAGGATAGGTCCACCAGTGGCTATTAGTCAAGATGGTCAGGGATGCAACCCCATGCTCTGAGTGCCCCTAAGCCTCTGAAGATGGGACTGGACGACAGGGAATGGATCACTCAATAATTGCCCTCTGACGAATCTGGCGTTGGCCTCAGTCTGAAGTCAAGATACTAATCCAATATGGCCTTTCTTATGTCCTTATGACTTCTTCTGCATAGGTAGCTGTCTTTTTTTTCCTGCAGTACAAATCTGTTATACCTGATCCACTGAAGGATGTTCATCTATGAAATACATTATACATTTAGTACTCCTTTTTCATTACCATAGAATTTGAGGGAAAAATGGAATCAAAACCAACTTGCTCCCCGTGATGCATAGAAATGATTTGTAGAAGCAAAGTTTATTATTTAATTGTACATAGTGTCAGCTGAACTCTTTTTTTTTTTTTTTTTGGTACTCTACTATGGAGCTACTTACCAGCTTCCAACTCTTCCCAAGAGCCTGGACCTTTTTTTAAAAGGCCCCTTATTTGTATTATATGTAATTGGGTTCAAACAGCTCCATATTGTAAGTACATACCATCATTTTCCTACTATTTTGGGGAAGATTTCTACAAATGTGTGTATTTAATTTTTCAGGAACGCTTTAGTTATGTCTGCCCTGATTTAGTAAAAGAATTTAACAAGTATGACACAGATGGTACAAAATGGATTAAACAGTATACCGGAATCAATGCAATCTCAAAGAAAGAATTCACCATTGATGTTGGCTATGAGAGATTCCTGGGGCCGGAGATCTTCTTTCATCCTGAGGTAAATTGGTGTGAATTATAATGGTCTTCAGATTTTTTCAATTCAAGCTGTAGAACAGCAGTTTAAAATTGGTACACTAAAATCTAAATGCATTTGAAAGATGTGAAAACTTGCCTCTCTGTTTATATTTTAATGTAAATAATTGCTGCTGTAAAAAGCGAGTGAGTTTTACTTCTTGCTATTGGGTAACCTTTCAGTATACAAATTAAAGCACTTGAGCAGACACAAACAGTACAACCCTAGAATGTTTTAAAGAATTGTATTGCTAATATGGGTTATTGGTCCTCTCTTCTTCTCCTCCTCCTCCTCCTCCTCCTCCCCCCCCACCCCCCCCCTGTGGTCGTGCATGGTTCTGTCCAGTCATTTAAAATACCAATTTTAATTTAATTAAAAATTTTCCCCCTCACTTCCAATTCTGTGCCACTAGTCCTGTTTTCAGGGTCATTTTAGAAAAAGCAGATAGGAATAACTCTACCTATTTCTTCCTCAGTTCGTTCGTTCTTCTTTCTCTTTCTTTCTGTTGTCATGGCCACTTCCTCATTCTGAGTTAAACTGTGTGCTTCAGTACCGAGCATCTGAGAAGGGTGGGAGGTCTTTGAACAGTTGCAAAAGAATCGTTAAAGTTACAAAAGCAGTACAAGAGAACAATTGGCAAAATGGGGAAAAAAATCTAATCACTTTTCTTTTTAAGTGATTATTAAGTGGCCATTATAATTAAGATTATTATTAAGTGGCCATTAAAATACTCAGGTTTCTGTTTCCAGTATTAGTTAATGGTTGCACATGTAGTGCAATAAGATGGCTTGCTTCATTTATTTTCTCCCCTCTTCTGTTTGGTATAAACTGTGCAGCATTTGACTTGACCGTTTTCCATTTGTGAATGTGCGGGAGAGGGGGAAGGGGGGAAAACCCTCAGAACATCCTTCCTATTACTCCTGCATGTACTAACACTGTTTTTTCAATTAAGGACGTGTCTGGGATTAATCTTGAATTTTCCTTTCTCTCTTTCTATTACATGTTGATCTCAAGTACTCCGACTCCCTACTACTAATGAGCTTTCTTCTCTTACAAGTTTAATTGTGTTCTTACTTTTCTCACTTTCCTGGGATCCCCTGGGTAACCTGTGTACGCATAGTAGGTCAAGAAAAAGGGTTTTGCTTCTAAAACGCAGAAAAGAATTACTGCTGTTTCAAATTGCACTTTGATTCTTTTTCGAATTAAAAGTGCAAGATTTTTGAAGTATGTTGGTTTAAAATCTTGATGTTAGCTACCTAATGACTGCTGTTTTTTATATCCAATTTGACTTCTGATTTTAGTTTGCTAATCCTGACTTCACACAACCCATTTCAGAAGTAGTAGATGAAGTTATTCAGAATTGTCCGATTGATGTTAGACGTCCTCTGTATAAGGTCAGTAACAGTGAAGCTATTTTAAAATAGTTTTGTTTCAGTGGGGTCCAAACATGCATGTCCTTTACTAGATATAGATGTCATCTTTTTATACAGTTGGTGGTAGATTTTTGATTAAAAGCAAACTGCACTGTCATTGGGTCTAACATACAGAAGAGCACTCAGAGTGAAGAAATTTTCACTAACCGTTTAATTTTAACCAGAATTGCAATTTGAACATTTTAATCTATTTTAATGTTTCGGGACCGTAGTACTGTTTAAAAAAAGGAAAAGGGTTAAAAATGAGGAAAAATGTTGAGGGAAAGAAAAGATGATGGTAGAGATCAAAGGGAATTTTAAACCTTTTTGTAAACAATTTACTTTTCTTAAGAGTAACAGCCCAAATTATGTGTGGTACTTTATCTAACGTTTTAAAATTTAAATAATTTAAAACATTCTGTGTAATAACTTTAAAATGCCATGTCAAATTGGTGACCATAGGTTGAATATCCATGTCCAGGGCTGAATAAATATTGAGGAGCTAACTTTTAGAAGTGACTAGTAATTCTTGATGCCTCAATATTGGGTGCCCACATTGAAACCCTGAAGAGGTCTGATATTCAGTCATGCCAAGTATCCAAGTTCTGAAAAATCAATCCCCGGTAACGTCTCTCCTATAGAGTACCCAAAAATGGAGGCCCCTGAAATCACTAATCAGTCAAAAATTTAGGTCTGAGTCCTTGTAAACAGGAAGCACCCTTAATATAATTATAATAATCAGCATCTGTCTTCAGTCTTACGTCAAAGACTAATATCTAACTTTTGATAGTCTTAAAATTACTTAATGACCTATTTCTAATGTATATGCATATTCATTATAGAATATTGTCCTCTCTGGAGGTTCGACCATGTTCAGGGACTTTGGTCGCCGTTTACAACGAGATTTGAAAAGAACTGTTGATGCCCGACTGAAACTCAGTGAGGAACTGAGTGGTGGCAGACTGAAGGTTTGTTTCCTTAGCCAATACATTAAACTAACGTTCATGACTCATGCATATCTCTTTTTTTTATTATGCTTTTTTTTACTGAAAATTCTAGGTCTTAAGTAACAAGAAATTACTGCAATGACACTCTTCTGTTTGTATTGTCATTTTGAACTAAAGTTGATTCTTCTTTTATATAAAGATTTTCTAGATTATTTTAACAAGGATTAATATACTGTAATGGGCTCCTGAGAATAATCTCAACACAAGTATTGTGTAATAGAGCGCTATGGTGCTGCTTCCCTTGCTTCACAGCTGGGCTGCCCATCCCTTGCTGCACTCATGAGCTGTAGAAATCTGAGTATGTCTACACTGCAATTAGACACCCGCGGCTGGCCGATGCCAGCTGACTTGGGCTTCTGGGGCTCGGGCTAACGGGAGGCTGTTTAACTGCAGAGTAGGTGTTAGGACTTGGGCTGCAGACCAAGATCTGGGACCCTCCCATCTTGCAGGTCCTATGTCCCCATGGCACTGTTGCTTTTAATGTCCTAGTCCTAATGTCCTGAATGTGCCATTCAATCACGGCTGCCTCAGCACCGATACAGGACTCCATCCCAGACCACCTACCTAGGCCCTTTGTTCTCCCCAACAGTAAATCAATTACTGAAAAATCAAAACACATCAGACTTCCTTATTGCATCACCTTAAATAACACTATTAGTAGTTGCAAACAATAACCTTTCAAAATGATGAAACTTATCTGCAGTGATTGCTTGAAACACTCGCAGAACCACAGCACCTCGCTTCCCTCCAATAAATCTTTCCCTCACACACATCTTATTTCCTCAGGTTACCTACCACATTCGCTAAATTTCAGTCAACTTCATGCACTCACACCCAACACACACGACACACCCAAATATACCCATCATTATCAAACTACATCATACACACTGTTGCCTGCAACACCAATACTCCAGACAGTCAGGAAACATCCATTTCTAACCACTCTAAGTTTGGTGTTACAATTTCTGTTTTGTGTGAATGTAGAGAGGAAGATGCTGCTTTGTAGGTGATCCAATTTAGAAAAAGAAAGCTATGGCTGTAGATTGCGAAGTGATGACACACGTCTGAGATAGGAATTTCATGGTTTTTATTGTGTTTATGTAGGTGGAATCACCACATGAAATTTTAAAAATTAACTTTTTAAAAATAGTTTTTATTTGGGAGAATAGTAGGTGTGTGGTAGTTGTGAAAATATAGCGTAGTGCAAATATACATGCTGTGTTTAAGAAATGATTTAATTATGAGCACTAAACTTAAATCTGTAAAGAAAAACGTACACATTCTTGAGTGTTACTAGTAATAGCAAGTTTTAATTGTATTCATTTTGTTTTCCTTTGTAGCCCAAACCTATTGATGTACAAGTCATTACTCATCATATGCAAAGATATGCAGTTTGGTTTGGAGGATCAATGCTGGCTTCCACAGTAAGTTGGTTATAAAACTTAACATGGTTCAGTCATTCTAGGTACACTTTGGAATCCTATTCTGTCCTTGATGCACATTCATAACTCCTATTGATGTGTTTGAGGAGGCGCATATAAACGCCTTTGAGTCCAATGAAGACTTCAGAGATTTAAAGGAGCAAATGACAACCAAGTGTCATGAAATGTATCTGTTTATAATAGTTACACGATTCTGAATGAGTATTCTTATCGAATACTATATTTGGCTTTATGGCCAAATGTGAGGTCTGTTGTATGGATTTGTTTAGCAGTAATTCAGAACGAAGTACAGAGTTTCCAAATTCAATAAACCTTTGTTTTCCCAGTTATTATTGAGATTTACGTATAGTTGAAATGCAAGCAGAGCATCTGACTTTTTGTTTTCCTCTTTTCCAGCCCGAGTTCTACCAAGTATGCCACACCAAAAAAGATTATGAAGAGATTGGTCCTAGCATCTGTCGTCACAACCCAGTGTTTGGAGTCATGTCTTAAAACTGACCTCAGAGGGGTCAGGGCTAGGGAAGGGGGGGAAAGAGGGTCTTTCTGATTACTTGTTTGTCTGGATGGCGGCTATTGAAGATAACAAACATGACTTGACAATAAGAAAAAGCCCAAACACAATTAAACAGGAATATTTTAATAAGTGTCTCAATATGCGGATATAGTGGAAAGCCAAAATAATTAAGTGTTTTTCTTTAGATTGAATATTTGAACCTGTGCGTAACAAAACAAAGAAGTGGGTTTTAGTTCTTTCTGTGCCCTGATATTTTGTATATTAAGGAATTATCCAAGATTTGATGGGATTTGACGGTGTGTAGATAGTCAGCTCTCTAATGCTTCAATTGTACTCTTACATGTGTACAACGCAAGAACTTGTTTATATTTCATACTTTTTTATACTTTGAGGAAAAATATCAATTAAAGAAAAACTGTAATATTTGAGGAAAAAATACCAGTGACCACCTTAATGGTAAATTTAAAAAAATATATATATAGGGCACATGAAACTTACTCATGTGACTCTAGTTATTGCAAATTATGACCAGTCTAAGCCCTCGGTTCCAACTTTGCAAGTGCTTTTGGAACGAAGAAGCTAGTATCTTGGGTTAACCGATGCCTGCTAGTGCTTTCTGATTACTCGGTGCATTTTCATTCTATTTCTTGCTTAAAAAAACAAAAGTAAAGACAAGACTGTTGGACCAGTATTGCAGTTCCGTAGTGTCATTTCTAATTAAAAAACAAATAATCTGATTATCAGAAGTGGTATATTTTTAAAGCCTAACACCATTCCAATAAAGGCACACCATTTCTTTTTATATTTGTGTGAGGCTTTGTTGATCACATTGCACGAAGTCTTCATACACTCCTCAGTTGGTTTGCAAGATAGAGATCGCTATATGCATTGCTCAAACTAAAGTGAAATTTTTAGAACTGAAATTTGTATGGCATCATCTAAATTAATCAGTCTATACATCTCAGTATTTGGTTTTATTCATCTCCATAGTTTATTGCTAAATTTTTTTTTTTCATTTTAATTCCTGTGGTGGTTTGCAGGAGACAGCATTGCCTTTTTTCAATTTTCATAGCTTATGTGCAAAAGTAAAGTGAAGCGCAAGTTTTTTTTTATAGTTTCTAGAAAGAAGTTGGATGTATTTAATGTGATCATCTGCAATTGCTGTTAATGTTTGAACACAGAAAATACAGGGAAATCTTTCTAGAGAATGTGCAGCCGGAGATTTTCTGCTGGACTCACAAGCTTAGTTAAACCAGTTTACACAGAAGACCACAAGAGGGAGATATTTTACTTGAGTTTTCCCCCCAACTGAAATGAAAAATGGAGACACTAGAAATCAAGGGTAGAGGAAAGAGATGAACGTTTAGATGTGATATCTTTCAGTCACTTGAAAGAGAAGAGAGAGTATGACAAATGAGACCATTCTTTCCAGAAAACGAGGATAAATATGGAAAGGCATTTTTACAACTATTACCAAGACATTTTTTGTGCAGAAGCTAAAAATAAACAAAACCTTGAAGCAAAATAAGAAACTGTTAATCATGATATAAATTTATCTTTATCTTTTTAAATAAAACTCTAGGTACGATTCCTATTCTCTCCTGACAACTGCTATAATTTCATTGTGCTTTGTTCGTTGGTTAATATTAGTGCAAAAACATTGCACTTGGCTTCTAAGGTAGACTTAGTGGCTGGAGCATAGTACTTGGAGATGGAAGTTTGAGTTCTATTCCAGGCTCTTACATTAACTCAGTGTTTGTCCTTGGGAAAGTCTCTTAACTACTCTGTTTGTCAGTCTATACAATTATGGATTATACATCTCATGTATATTATAAGGATTAATGTTCTGCAGCACTTTCAAGAAGTAAAGTGCCCTATGAGTAGGCTTTACCAAATTCACAGCCGTGAAAAACGCGTCATGGACCGTGAAATCTGGTCTCTCCTCATGAAATGTGGTCTTTTGTGTGCTCTTACCCTATACTATACAGACTTCATGGGGGGAGACCAGCATTTCTCTAACTGTGGGTCCTGACCCAAAAGGGAGTTGAAAGGTTATTTTGCGGGAGGGGTCACAGTTTTAAGGTCAGGCTTGACAAAGCCCTGGCTGGGATGATTTAATTGGGTATTGGTCCTGCTTTGAGCAGGGGGTTGGACTAGATGACCTCCTGAGGTCTCTTCCAACCCTGATATTCTACGATTCCATGATATTGCCACTTCTGTGCTGCCTTCAGAGCTGGGCAGCCAGAGGGCAGTGGCTGTTGGCCAGGCGCCCAGCTCTGAAGGCAGCGCCCTGCCAGCAGCAATGCAGAAGTAAGAGTAGCAATACCATACCATGCCACCCTTACTTCTGCATTGCTGCTGGTGGTGGCTCTGCCTTCAAAGCTGGGCTCCTGGCCAGCAGCTGCTGCTCTCCAGCTGCCCATCTCTGATGACAGGGCCGTCGCCAGCAGCAGCACAGAAGTAAGGGTAGCAATACCGCAACCCCCTCTACAATAACCTTGTGACCCCAAACTCATTTTGGGTCAGGACCCTTACAATTACAAAACAATGAAATTTCAGATTTAAATATCTGAAATCAGGAAATTTACAATTTTAAAATCCTACGACCATGAAATTGACCATAATGGACTGTGAATTCATAAATAGATAAATTCATGGAGGATAGGTCCATCAATGGCTATTAGCCAGGATGGGCAGGGATAGTGTCCCTAGTCTCTGCCAGAAGCTGGAATTGGGTGACAGGGGGATGGACGACTTGATGATTACCTCTTCTGTTCATTCCTTCTGGGGCATCTGGCATTGGCCACTGTTGGAAGACCAGATACTGGGCTAGATGGACCTTTGGTCTGACCCAGTGTGGCCGTTCTTATGTGAATTTTGGTAGGGCCCTACATATGAGTGCCAAGTGTTCTAGAATTGCATTCTCTACTGCAGCAGCAGGGAAATAGCAAGTTGCACACTTCAGTCAGTCTAGTCTTGAAGGTAAAGCTGTATGTACAGCTATAGTTGTGCTGTTGTCTGGCGGAAAAGTGAAGTTCAGTTGTGCCTGTAGCTTTTGAGGCTTTATTTTACTGTATTTTGCAAACAAGAATGATACTTTACCTGAAACCCATCCAGCCAATAACAGAATACTGTTAAGATGGATATGCTGCCTGAATTGGGTTCAGGAAATAAACTACTGTTGCTTAAATTAATATCTATTTCTTAACACATCTGCATTGAAAAATAGCAGAAATCCCTCCACCAGAGAAAAGGAAGAGACTAACAAGTGGTGTAATGTAGGGGGCCCAACCTGCAGCCTGTACATGACACACCAGAGCAGCATTTCATAAGGTCTGCAACCTGTTTCAACACAATATACTAACAGCCAATTCATTAGTGTTTTGGTGTCAATGTTTGCATCATTTTGGTTTACACAAGAGGGTAAATAGAAACAACCTATGTACAGTATTGTCTGTCTAAACACGAAACAAACTGAACATAAAATATAAATCAGTACAGGTGACTTCAAATTTTATGAAAATATGTAGAGTTTGCTTTGCCCACACAAGCTCATTCTTAGGTTTATGTGGCCCTCCTGTGTAATAAGGTTGGGCACCATTGATCTAATGTGTTCATCAACAAGTGCCTTGCGCATCGGCTAATACCCAGTGTAGTAAAGTGTGTGTGAGAAATCTGAAATTGCTTTTAAGGTAGGAAATGTAGTGCCAAACACACATTAAATAAAAACTCCATTTTTTGATGGTCTCCCCTCCACCACTGTATTATTCACACAGTTGATTTAGGGTATGTAGATAGAAGACCCTTGGTACAACCATGGCTGGCCTGAGTCAGCTGATTCAGGTTCATGGGGCTCTGGCTGTGGGGCTGTAAAATTGCAGTATTGATGCTCAGACACGGTGCCATTGGATTTTTATTGCAGGTACCCAGACTTCCAGGACAAGCAGGTGCATGAAAGATGGACCCAGATGATTTAAGTGTATTTAACTTAGTGTCCCTATCCATTGTTATCTAGCCATCCCCCTCTCATGTATGTTTAATTGGGTCCTGTGTGGTGTTTAAAGGGCTCACACCATATAACCAACAACTTGGGGTTGATCCTCCTCAGCCTAACCCCTAGGCCTCAGCTCACTTCTAAATCCCCTTGCATGCCCCCTCAACGAGGTGACTGAGGGAACCAATGGGGACCTTAGTCTGTGAAGACTTTAGGACTCCGCTTCTCTTCATGGTCAAAAGGTTCTCCAGCCATAGTCCAGGTCTCATTTATTGCTGGGAGTTGGCCTTTTAAACCTACTTCTACATTGGATGTCGGCCACATGGTGCAGCAGACTGAACATTCCTCTATTCCTGCATGCAATATGTTCCTATTCTTACTCCTTTCAACCTGAGCTGTACTATGGTGCTGTGAGGAAGGCAAAAACCTTCTGGCAGCTGGTCCGTGTGGCCCAATGTGAAACAATTATTTCCTAGTCCTCAAAACAGGCTATTGGGCAGACCTACAGCATCCTGGACACATCAACATTCCCACCTGTGGGGGAGGAGGAAGCAGCAAGATAGCCCTTGGTCTCGGCTTTAAATTGATAGGGGGAGGAGAGGAAAGGGCTTCTTAATCCTTCCCTGGCTGGCCAATGGGAAGCAGAGGGAACAAATGCACTCTGAGCCAGGAGAGGCCTCTTCACCAGCTTGTCTTAGCATGACCTGTGTCTGCCCTACTGTGGTCCATCCCCCTGTTGGTCTGATCCAACTTTCCCTGCTGAGATGGGGAGGAGCATTTGAATACCAGCAAGAGAGCTGGAGCAGATGAGAATGCAAGTGCAGGAAGAAAAGTCAAAATGGTACTGCAGTTCTTCAGGTGTCTGGGATATGACCCTCCCCGCCATCCTATCAATAGGCTAATGAGCATGCTGGCAGTGTCAACTGGGTGCACCTGCAGAACATACTTTCTTCTTCAAGTAGTGTCCCTATGGGTGCTCCACTTCAGGTGTCTGTGTGCCCCTGCACCTCTAGCAATATCTTGGAGATTTTTGGTAGCAGTGTCCCATTGAGCCCGGGCATGTGCTCTCCCTCCTTCCTGGTCTGCCTGGAGGCTATTTAGCACTACAAGGGCAAATCCTTCTCTACTGCCTTTGGCCTCTGACTGAACTGAGCAGTTGTCCCTTCTTTATCTGTCATTAGCATAAGTAGTGTTTGTTTTGTTACCTTTGTTCTCCCTAAAAGTACTCAGGCTAGTATTTTATTTTAGGTTTCAGAGTAGCAGCCGTGTTAATCTTTATCTGGAAAAAGAAAAGGAGGAGTTGTGGCACCTTAGAGAAAAATAAATTTATTTGAGCATAAGCTACAGCTCACTTCGTCGGATGCATGCAGTGGAAAATACAGTGGGGAGATTTTATATACACAGAGAACATGAAACAGTGGGTGTTACCATACACACTGTAAGGAGAGTGATCAGGTAAGGTGAGCTATTACCAGAAGGAGAGAGGAAAAAACCTTTTGTAGTGATAATCAAGGTGGGCTATTTCCAGCAGTTGACAAGAACGTGTGAGGAACAGTAGGGTTGGGGGGCGGGGGGAATAAACATGGGGAAATAGTTTTACTTTGTGTAATGACACATCCACTCCCAGTCTTTATTCAAGCCTAATGTAATGGTGTGCAGTTTGCAAATTAATTCCAATTCAGCAGTCTCTTGTTGGAGTCTGTTTTCAAAGTTTTTTTGTTGAAGAATTGCAACTTTTAGGTCTGTAATAGAGTGACCAGAGAGATTGAAGTGTTCTCCGACTGGTTTTTGAATGTTATAATTCCGGACGTTTCATTTGTGTCCATTTATTCTTTTACATAGAGACTGTCCAGTTTGGCCAGTGTACATGGCAGAGGGGCATTGCTGGCACATGATGCCATATATCACATTGGTGTATGTGCAGGTGAACGAGCCTCTGATAGTGTGGCTGATGTGATTAGGCCCTGTGATGGTGTCCCCTGAATAGATATGTGGACACAGTTGGCAACGGGCTTTGTTGCAAGGATAGGTTCCTGGGTTAGTAAACACTAAGTGTTACCTGATCACTCTCATTACAGTGTGTATGATAACACCCATTGTTTCATGTTCTCTGTGTATATAAAATCTCCCCACTGTATTTTCCACTGCATGTGTCCAATGAAGTGAGCTCACGAAAGCTTATGCTCAAATAAATTTGTTAGTCTCTAAGGTGCCACAAGTACTCCTTTTCTTTATTTTATTTTATTTTATTCCTTTGGTTTAAAAAGAGAAAAAGGAAAAGAACTTCACTTTCCTTCCCTGTCTGGGGGCATTCCCCCCTTCCCCAGGCATCTAGTAGAGCGGCATAGAGAAACCCTTTAGTACCCAATGCAACAAAACTCCCATCTAGGAAGTGTTCTGCACCTTCCAAACCATTGATACCAACTACAGACACTCATCTGGGGTTCTGGATGAGCCCCTGGTAACACAGGTACTCAGATACTCTGGAGACCTGTGGCCTCAGTACCCAGGGAGAGACAATTACCATACCGTCTCTAAAAAAGTGGCACCAACAAACTTTTTTTTCTGGGCAAAACTCTCATTTAGGGAGTGCTCTGCCCAACTATCAGTACTGACAATGTACCATGGACCCTCCTCTGTGGTACCAAATGAACCCATGGTACTGCATGAGCTCTGGTACCCTAGAGACCTGATGAATGGGGAAGAACCACAATCCCCATTACTTGGTACCAGGACCCTGGTATTGAGCACATCCTGGCACCCAGAATCGCTCTTAGCACTGGGCTGTATACTGCCAGTCAGTGGCACCCTCACCCACTGACAAATCTGACACTGGGCAGGAGGAGATCATTCCCTGGCCCCTCAAGGTGGCCCACCACCACACTACAAGGGACATCCCCAATTCCATCACGCCAACCGCCTGTGCCTGCCTTCCTGCCTCTCCCTCCCAAGGCCATATTGTAACTCTTTGGGTATATACACACACATGGCGTGACCGTCTCCGGTATCTCTCAGGGAGAGTCCACCGGATGGTTTGCTACAGCCTGGCACCTGAGCCAGGGCAGGAGAGCACCTGAGCCAGAACAGGAGAAAGCTTTTTCAGAACAGGAAAGAAGCGGGAAGCGGGTGGGGGGGAGAGAGAAAAAACACACCTGAAGAGGAAGCTACCTCTTCAGCACGCTTCTCCTCATCTCTCCCAGATGAGACTGTGCTGCCCACCCCTCATCACTAGGTGAAGATTTAAGAACTTTCTGGATCTTACCAAGAGGGTGGCAGACGAGCTGCAGATTCCCTTACAGGAGGTGGCAGATACACATCACAAGTTGGTGGAAATTCTGCACACTACCTTCTCATCTAGAACTGTCCTCCCAATTAATGAGCTGATTCTAGATCCTACCAAAATCATCTGGCAGAGCCAGCCTCCATCGCACCAACCAGCCACAGAGTGTAAACAAAAACAACCCTACATCTCTCCCCAAAGAGGCAGACTTTGTTTTTAACATCTGCAACCCAACTCCATCATAGTGGATGTGGTTAATGCATGAAGCAAGCAACATAATGCCAAGTTAACTCCATATGATCAGGCTTTGCAAGGTGGCGTATTCATCAACAACATTACTGTTTAGAGTCATAAATTACCAAACTGTCATGGCCAAAACAATTTTGTTAAACTTGGGAAACCCAGGATGTTTCTGAAACATTACTGGAAACACAAAAAGAGCAGATTCAGACCATTCTTAGAGAAGGTCAGTTAATAGCCAGACCGGTCCTAGAGACACCACTGGATGTAGCTGTTACAGCTGCCCACCCAGTCTCCATGACAGTGGTACTGAGGTGGGTTGTGGGTTTTTTTTGTTGTTGCTGTTCGCTACAACTCTCTAGATTGCCTGAAGAGCTACAGACTTCCAATTTGAAGGGCCAAACTCTTTGCGGAGAAGACAGATTTTCCCTCCACATCCTGAAGGATTCTCGGACCTCACTACACTCCTTAGGAATCTACACTGTGGAACAGAAGAGAAGATATACCTCTCAACCTCACCACAGATCACAATCTTCTCAATACTCACCATCTCTGTACTGTTATGAGCCACAGCGTAAGAGGTGCAGGGCTCAAAAGTGAGAACAGTCTGCACCCCAGTCCATGACCTCTCAAACTGCCTCTTATAAGCTCTTTGATGAGCTGATCAGGGGACTGAACAATGATACTTTACAGCATCAGCTTCCATCTGTACACCTGTCACGCCACTCAGAAATCACCTTACCTTACTTCACAGCAGTTAGGACCAGCTCTAGAGCAAAGAGATTGATTTCTAGCCCTCAACCTACAGGGTGCCTACTTCCATAGCTCAATACAACCATCGTACAGGAGATTTCCTACTGCTTACCTTTGGGGCAGGATCATTATAGGTACATATTGCTCCACACAGGGTAGTCTCCAAGGTTCGCTTCATTGTAGTGGCATACTAATCCCGGTACAGTGTCTGGACTTTATCAGCACCAACCTGGTGCAGTACAAGCAAGAGTGCTCCTCTCACTACCCACATTCACCACCCTGGGACACGTCTCCCTAATATGCTGGGGAGCTCACCTACACAACAACAAGGTTCAGGACAAATGGCCTTCCACAGAAATGACCTTCCATATCACTCTTTTGGGGCTAGGGGCTGTCAGGAGTGTCTGTGCACAAACTCTGCTTTTCATCAAAAACAACACACAAAGGTTATGATGGACTTAATGTGACCTGTATGTTTTGTATAAACTGCCAAGGAGCCGCCAGATCACCCTCCCTCTGCAAGACAGCATTCAAACTTTGGAATTGATGCACCCATCACAATGTGCTCATCGCAGCTGTCTGTCTACCAGGGATACAGAACGGGATAACCAACAATCTCAGCTGGAATTTTCTCATGACAATAAGTGTATACTGAATTCACAGGTGCTTCAAGATATAGCCACCCTTTGGGGAAACATTCACTGACAGTTGCCCTCATCTTTCCAGCGGACAGGGCCCACTTGTATGTCTTTTCCCAGTTTCCTACCCTATCCACGATTCTGTTGAAAATTCAACAAAACAAAGCGAGAGTTACTGTGATTGGTCCTCTTGACTATGACAAGGCTGGCTCCCTTATCTGATGCAGACGGCAATATGCCCTCCTGTTCCTCTGATGTCAGCCCATTCCTCACCCACTCTCTCAAAACAATTGGCTGACCCTTTACTCGAATCCATGGGTCCTCTGCCTCCAGGCTTGGATCTTTCTTTGTTCCAAGGCTTAGAAGCAGAATGCTCTGACAAGCTGAAACACATTTTGCAACACAACCACAAGTTGACCATCCACATACCTATCTTCAAAATGGAAACGACTCCAAGTTTGTACCATTCCAAATGGACAGACCCATCCTCATCTTTCCTCCCTCTGATTTTGCACTACATTTTAAACTCTCACTCAGCTCCCTTAAGGTACACCCTCATGATGAAAATGGCTTCCCACTTGGAGTTTGCTCAACCACTAATGCGTAGACTCTTTAAGGGCATTGGGACTCTCTTCCCCCCATGTGACACCACCCGCTGCAGCCTGGGACTTTAATCTAGTTCTCAGGGCTTGGACTAGACCTCCCTCTGAGTCCAGGGCAACTTGTTCTCTCTTACACCTGTCCATGACAACAGCATTTCTAATTGCCATCACCTCAGCTAGGCACATAGGAGAAATAGCGGCCCTGATGGCACACCCATTATTCATGGTCTTTGTCTTTAAAAAAACAAATAATAATAATAACAATAATAACTCTAGGGCCATATTCCAAGTTTCTCCCTACTTTTTCTGCACTTTCCATATGAATCAACAGATCCATCTCCCTGTTTTTCCCCAAAACCACATTGTGACAACTGGGAGACAATTGTGCATATGCTAGATATTAGAAGGACATTAGCATTCTACTTGGACAGGACTAAGGACTTCAGGAAATTCCCTAAACTCTTCCTTTCATCCACAGAAAGATCCAAAAGCTCTGTGTTATCTCCTCAAAGACTATCCAAATGGGTCTCTAGTTGCATTAATCACTTAGCAAGGGCGCAACTTGCTTCTGTCCATACGCACTCCATGAGATCAGTTCCTACCTCAATCACATTCCATAGGGATACTCCTATCTCCCCAATCTATAGAGCAATGATTGGGGCCTCTGTCCATACTTTCGCAGAACATTATGCGATCGCTGAAGATTTGGCCACTGACACCGTCTTCGACTCCACAGTACTCTCTATAGTAAAAGTCTCTGCTCCAAAGTCCCAGCCTCCAGTGGTGGGTACTGCTCTGGAGTCACCTACAGTGGAGCACCCAGAGAGACACTACTCGAAGAAGAAGAGGAAGTTACTCACTTTGTGCAGTAACGATGGTTCTTCGAGATATGTGTCCCTATGGGTGCTCCACAACCCGCCCTCCTCCCCTCTACTTCGGAGTTCTCTATAGGGCTCTGTGGTAGAGAAGAAAGTGAGCAGTGTTCACCCATGCAGTGCTAAATAGCCCTGAGGCAGACCACGAGGGAGGGAGAGCACATGCGCAGGCTCAGTGGGACTCTGCTACCAAAAATCTCTGATTAGAGGTGCAGGGGCACACAGACACCTAAAGTGGAGCTTCACCATAGGGACACACATCTCGAAGAGCCATCGTTACTGCACAAGGTGAGTAACTTCCTCTTATCTGGAGAAGGAGAGCTTAACAAGGTGAAGCCCACACATACAGGAAAGGGGCAAAGTTTGCTCAGGGTGAAAGGTTTCTAGGGACAGCCCGTGACCTCTAGTAGCAAGGGGAGCCTGGTTCAGGCAGGGACTAGTTTCCCTTCCTTAGTCCCCTGTTCCCTTTGTTTGGGGGCAGACCGGCATTGCAAACCTGATGTGGACAAGAGGCCTGTAAGGCTGTTCCCAGCCAACAACCTGTGGTCTGGCCTGGGGAGCACTGCCAAGTACTAGAGGTAATTGGACTTAGAAAGAACCCTGGGAGTAAGCTGAACTCTTGCTGGGAACAGTGAGATTGCCCAGGAGCGGGGGGTGGGGAGGGGGGGGGGGCTCCTGTCGGGGAACCAGGGACAGAAGAGTGCAAGAGACTATGACTGAGTATCGGCTGACTACAGGGTGTCCAAAAAGGAATGAAATGCTGAGGGAAACAATCTATGGAGTGGGAAGTGACTATCTCTGGATATTTGGTAAGCAGATTGTAAGGACATTTCTCGCTCTTATATCAATTTAGAAAGGAAGAGGAATACAGGAATCCATATCAGAATCAGTAACTTAGATTAGCTTTCTGTAGATATACATTGAAAAATGTTGCTTTTAAATGAAGTTCTCAGTTTGGTAGAAAGATCGAAAACAAGACTAAAGAATACACCTGGTGCTGTTATAAAATTCATACCTAGACTGTGTGAAAGTGAGCTTTTCTGTCCACTATATGTACCCAGTGTATCTTCAAATCCCATCTGCTATCAAAAATATTTCTATGAATGCAGCACTAATTTTCACTAGTGATTCACTGTGGCATTTCAAGAAAAGACAGAGAAATATTAATGCCATTGTACACGGCACTGGTAAGATTGCATTGGAATACTGTGCATGATTCTGGCCACCCAGGTTCAGGAAAGATTAATTTAAACGGAAACAGGTGCAGAGAAGAGCTACTAGGATGATCAGGAGAATGAAGGACCTATCTTATGGGATGACACTGGAAGAGCTTGGCTTGTTTAGCAAAATGAAGGCTCAGATGGGATAAGATTGTCTTCTATAAATATATCGGGGGAAAAATACAAGGGAGTGTGAAGAGCTAAACTAAGGACAGTGTTGGCACAAGAATAAATTATATATATTGGCCATGAATAAATTCAGGCTGAATTTAGGTGGTTTCCAACCAATGGAGGGGTAAGGTTGGGGAACAAGTTCCCAATAAGAGTTGTGGGAGAAAATAACTTAATAGTTTTAAGAGAGCAGAATACATTTGAGTATAATTGTATGATGGGGTTGCTTGTGATGGTAGGGGGCAGGACTCAACAGCTTTGGGTCTCACTTCCACTTTGTCTTATGTTCCTAAAGCTCATGTGTCAAGGTTCCTCCCCCACTCTGAACTCTAGGGTACAGATGTGGGGACCTGCATGAAAAAAACCTCCTAAGCTTATCTTTACCAGCTTAGGTCAAAACTTCCCCAAGGTACAAAATATTCCCCCCGTTGTCCTTGGACTGGCCGCTACCACCACCAAACTAATACTGGTTACTGGGGAAGAGCTGTTTGGACGCGTCTTTCCCCCCAAAATACTTCCCAAAACCCTGCACCCCACTTCCTGGACAAGGTTTGGTAAAAAGCCTCACCAATTTGCCTAGGCGACTACAGACCCAGACCCTTGGATCTTAAGAACAATGAACAATCCTCCCAACACTTGCACCCCCCCTTTCCTGGGAAATGTTGGATAAAAAGCCTCACCAATTTGCATAGGTGACCACAGACCCAAACCCTTGGATCTGAGAACAATGAAAAAGCATTCAGTTTTTTACAAGAAGACTTTTAATAAAAAATAGAAGTAAATAGAAATAAAGAAATCCCCCCTGTAAAATCAGGATGGTAGATATCTTACAGGGTAATTAGATTCAAAAACATAGAGAACCCCTCTAGGCAAAACCTTAAGTTACAAAAAAGATACACAGACAGAAATAGTTATTCTATTCAGCACAATGCTTTTCTCAGCCATTTAAAGAAATCATAATCTAACACATACCTAGCTAGATTACTTACTAAAAGTTCTAAGACTCCATTCCTGGTCTATCCCCGGCCAAGACGACTACAGACAGACACAGACCCTTTGTTTCTCTCCCTCCTCCCAGCTTTTGAAAGTATCTTGTCTCCTCATTGGTCATTTTGGTCAGGTGCCAGCGAGGTTACCTTTAGCTTCTTAACCCTTTACAGGTGAGAGGAGCTTTCCCCTGGCCAGGAGGGGTTTCAAAGGGGTTTACCCTTCCCTTTATATTTATGACATCATGCTTCAGGGTTTCATCTGCATGCAGGTGTAAAGAAGGGATTTCCCCTTTCACCCCCTATATTCTGAGAGGGTTTTTTTTTTAAACTTCTTTCTCTGACCATGATTGGAGATAGGACATAGGACGGGGAGGGCCAGGATACTGAGCTGGCTCCAAGCATTCTCTCTGTCAGGTGGTTGGCTGGCTGGTTCTTGCTAACATCCTCAGGGTCAGACTGGCAATGACCTTGGGGTTTGGGTTTTTGGGGGGTTTGGGTTTTCCTCTGCAGCATATGGGCATGGGTCACTTGCCAGGATTATCTGGTTATGTCTCAGTCATTTCTCTGCCAATGTGGGGGCCTTGAGCAGTGTTGAACCTCAGTCCCTCCCATTCTCTGCCTGTGGCATGTAACAGTTTAGTCTCCTGCGGGCTATAATAGTCTAATTTAGGTTGCTGGGTTTATTCTGCAAGTGCTGAATGGTGTTGGTGGTCTGTGATGTACAGGAAGTCAGATTAGATGACCTTAAACTCTCTGACTCTGCCTTTATGAATAGAGTAAGGTGAGCAAACAGCTGCCTTAAAAGTTTTGGAAACCTGTTTATGAAAACCCTTGCTTTTGCATCAGTATCCTCAGCATTGTAATTTTTCTATGCTCAGGGCTAGGAAGCTTTAATTGTATCCTAATTTTAAGAATTATGAGGGTAGAAGAGGAGCAATCATTCATTTCTCAGCAACAGATCAGTGAGTGTGAAAAAAAAATCCTGTGTGTGCTCCTTTGTTGGGCTGGCCCAGATGATATCTATTCCTTTTAACCACTGGCCAAGACAACTGGTCACTGGCAGGTAAATCCTCCTCCTAAAGTTAAGTTTAGCTGCTTCGCTGCAGTTTTCATTGCCAATATCTTGTAAATTTATTAAATTAATAGTATTTCACATAAATGTAGCTGGGTTTGCAGGAGATACTTCCGCTAAGGCAATTAGATCTGCCTGTGAATGGGTATGATTTCTGAAGAAGATGGTGTAGTGACTTGTAACTATAAGTTGGTATTTGCAAAAGCAAGTGTGCTTAACCTCCCCTTGTTTTGTGACTAATTCACTTAGCTTTTTGAAATTAAGAGCCCTGTTCTGTAACTGCTCTAAAAGAAAAAGGGTGGAATGACAAAAGGATGCTAACTTTGTCTGAAAATGAACTGCAACCCAAAATCAGAATTTCCAGGCACTTTGTTTAATGCAGTATTGCTGGCTGTCTACTCTAGATGATGCAAATATTGGTCAAAAATCGAAAGCTTGTTTATGAGTAGTGCTCTGAATTAGAAGCAATTTATAACTTTATTTTCTGTACTTCGATTATTCATGTGACCATAGTGCTCAAATGACCAAAGATTTTCATAGGTTCATAAATTATGAGCTTCAGGTCGATAGGTGAACTTCATTTACTGAAGAGACTTGCTTGGCACTGCAGTAGTCAATAAAAAGGTTAGTTGGTCCATGTCACCTAAGTAACTTGTCACAGAGCATGGATAGCAAACTCCAAAAGCCAATGAAGCAACTGAGTTTTCATTACAAACAGTACACAATCATCCATAATTCCAATATAGTTGTAAAAATTATTTCACATAGGCGCTTTGGTTGTCAATTTGACACAAAGTTAGCTCTTACGTTTGTCAAATTACTCATAGTTCAAACAGCTCTTGTTGCCAGTGGGTGATCTAGGCAATGTCTTAAATGCACACAGTGTGAGCAGTAATGTCTAATTTCTTGAACGTATGATAGTTAACCACTTTTAGGTGCAACACTACCATTTGCGCTTTATGGCCAGTATGTAGGACTTCTGTCTTAAATTGGGTATGTTTAGTGAAAGGCACTACACAAGTTTTCCTAGCTGCCTTACTCTGTCAGCAATCAAAATGTTTCACATCTGTGCTGTCCCAATTTTAAACTAGGCTTTTTGTATGTAGAAATATATCACTGGTGGAGATGGCCACTCACCTGGGTCATATTTCCACATATCTCTAAAGCTAGTGTTTGGTCTTGAACAGGAATGACTCCAGACTCATTTAATTCTACTCTTGTGTGCTGTACTCTATCTGCCTCTTACATTTTCTCTAGATTTCCCAGTGTAGCTACCTCAATCTGAGAGCATGAGGTTCTGCTTCAGTAACACGTTTCACTTCCTTTTAATCCAAGGAATAGCTTTTATATTTTAAGAGGGTTGTTCTAATATATTTCCTGGGCAATGCTTTTAACCCCTCAATAAAGTTTTTCCAAAATAATTGGACAATGTCTTCTCCGTTGTTCTCCCTCAGTGCAAAGGCTGAGGCACAAACACCTTTTCCTGTTCTCAGAGTAGCAGCCATGTTAGTCTGTATTCGCAAAAAGAAAAGGAGTACTAAATTGGCTAGTCTCTAAGGTGCCACAAGTACTCCTCTTCTTTTTGTTCCTGTTCTGTGTTTGTCTTCTCCTTTCCTCTCACTAGTTAAGGAATCTTCAGTTCCCACTAGTTTATCTGCCTTCTTTTAAGGGCTTTCTTTAAGGGTTTTTGGAAGATTATTTTTAACCTCTTTTGACCACAGAGAAATTTATTCAAGTAGGACGTTCATTAATGCAGCACCTCTTACAATTACATGCACCTTAAAGTAGTGAGGTGAAATTCTTATCACCAACTTCTTCCCTATTATGTAAGTGTTTACTGCATTTCTATACATTTGACTTACATTTTACTTGGCAACAAATTGCTGCTCGCACTGCCTAAGATTAATTTTACGACACCGTAGTAAGAGTCAAATACAGTAGCATCCCTGAGTTTAAGGCAAGTTAACAAGTCAGCTCCCGTTCTTGCTTTTTTTGGCAGGGAAAATATATTCTTGTGAAGGTTGTAAGCTTTCAGGTGTATGGGAGAACTGAGTGAGAGTCCTGCTTAAGGTAAAAATAAGTGTTTCATTTTTTTCATTCCACTAGCAACTTCAGTAGGAGGCGCTCCATGACTCTACAGCTGTTATCAATGAGAACATATAGCATGCAGAGGAAAAGCCCAGAACTTTTTTTTGCCTGAAGACTGATACCTATCAAGTAGTAATGGCTGAAGCATTAAGTAAAACTTTCTCTTAAGCCTCTCCCTAAACAAAGCCATAGAACTGGAACGGTCATGTCCAAACCAGGCTCCTAGGTAGTCCACTGACAATCATGGAATTCAGTTAATTAGGACACAAGAACGGTTTCTAACAACATTGCTTAGCAACCCATTCAGTTCCTGGTTGCTCTCAGGTTCCTGCTCCAGGTGAACAAGTTTACATTTGATCTAGTCGTATTTTGTAACTAATACCATATAGCATTTAATTCACAAAATATGGCCAATGGAATTAAAAGTCTGCAGTTGTACTTAAATATGTTTACATATTGGGAAAACCCTTTCCTATTTCCAAGTAACCACTTTCAATGCAGGACATTAACCATTTCTTTGGAGGAGAAGGAAGAAAGGGAAGATGCGATGCACGAGCATGAGTACCAACTTCAGGGCAGACTATTGAAAACCAGGGCACCAACCCCTAATTGGCTGTGAGTTCTAAATTTAGATTTCACCAAACTACCGCACCAAGTACAAACTCCTTAGGCATTTTAACAGCTTCAACATGGAGGCATAGACAGTCCCCTTGGGTACTCCAGCCTGTCTTCCCACCTGGGTGACTGTATCTCTGTGACAGATGGCCCCTTACACTAAGAATCACAGCAATAGTCAGGTTACTTCTGATCCCAAAGGACCAGTCACTTACACCAGGTCAGTTGTGCTTTAGGTCTCACACCAAAGACAATGCCTTGAGACAATCCTGTATTAAATTGTATCAAGATTTCTCAAATAGAAAACGAAAGTTACAGGGCTAAAGCAAACAAACATAGTCATACCAATGAGTTACAGCCTTACGTTTCAAAAGATAATATTGGTTTCTATAATTAGCAATCTCTACTTGACCTTTAGGGCTACTCCAGGCTCAGCAGCTGGGGAGCTCTTATTTATGCCTAGGAACCCTCCTCCACTCCCTGATTCCCAGCAGTACAGAGGTACTTAGTTCCTTTTGTTTGGGGTTTTCATCCCCCTGCTGCCGTGTGCTCGGAGCTACACCTTCATGTGATGGAAGGAGTCTACTCAAGTGACTCACCTTCATGGGGTAGAGAGCAGAACAATAAGAAGAATCTTTAGTCCTTTTGTTGATGGTTTCTCAATCCAGATGTAGAGAGTTTCTAGTTGTTAGATCCAATCAGAGTCCATTTGGTATCAATAGGTCTCCTCTTTTGTAAGGGGCATAACATTTTTTTGGAGAAGAGTAGCTCTTCATGCTAATTAATGTCCCTCTCCTGTATGGTGATTCATATTGTCACAGACTCACAATACAACCGCTCAAATATTACATACAATATGGAACACAAATATCACAAGTAAGATTAATGCAGGCAGCAACTCATAAGCATTCAATACAGTCTAAACACTTCCTTATAAATCTAATCCCTATTTTACCAATATTAACCCAAAAGTGAGCCAGACAGATTCCAGCTATGCATCTATTAGTGCCCAGTTGAGACATGGGAATCTTGGCATGAGCTGGCACCTGGCCTACCTGTGTCACAGAAGGCATTCCTTGCAAATACTTTAATAGAACCACAATTTTCTCATAACTATAAGCAGCTGAAAATGATCCCAGGTTTAAGGTCTCTTAGTCATTACAGTGTCTCCTAAATATTTAAAAATAGAAATAATCAATCTTTCACTTGGTTAGTTTATGGTATTTCTTTGGGGAAAAGGGGAAGGGAGGATTTGCTTGTTTGCATTTAACTATGTGAAGAACTTATTGGGAAAAGTGGAGTCAAAAATGAGTTGTTTCATGATCATTCTTAACTCTTAAAAGCGAGTTCTTTAAAGGTTTTTAGCAGACTCAGAATTCTAATCTTTAGTGATGTCTTGGAAACTCTTCAAAGTTAGACTTTGGAACCAAGAATACATTTTAGTGTTAGTGTTTGTTTTTTAGTCTAAAAGTTCAAATTTCAAACAAATTAATTTTTAAAATGTTAATCCTGTCCTAAAATTAAATAGAAATTGGTTTACATTCTTTTCCAGTTGGTCCCTGTGACGGGGTGGAGTGGTCCCACACTGGTACCGCAGTGGTTAACGCTTCCTTCCTGGCAGAGGAAGCCCCGTCCCGGAAGCCCTGCTGGGCATGCTCCAACTGGAGAATAGGTATAAAAGCCTGCAAAGGTGCTCAGTCTGGGCTGACCACTGGAGGAGAAGGAGGCACACTGCCAGCTCCTGACAAGGGACACCCAATCCTCCAGGGGCCAGCCAAGCCAGGATGCACCTGGCGTCCCAGGCAGAGGTCCCGACAGGAGGGGAGGGACTGAAGGACCCCACCGCCCTGGAGTGGAGAACACAACGGTGAAGGTAGGAAGTCACCACAGGGAACTTTAGAGACAAGCAGTTTTAAAGCTGCACTGACACTCGGCGTCCCCGCTGAGCTAAGCGTGAGGGGAAACCCCACCAATAGGAGAGCCCTGGGTTGGGACCCAGTGGAGAAGGTGGGCCCAGGTCCCCCTACCACTCCGACCATTGGGATACATTTCCCTGCCTGATGGGGGGAGCTATGGGCTCTGGCCGCTGGGCCACGCTGCCCTGATATGCAGGGCATGACACATGGACTCTGGATGCTGGGCCACGCTGCCCCGACTAAGGGTGAACACAGGGAAACTGGCCATTGGGCCACATCGGAACGCCATTAAAGGACGGGCGTGGGAATGTAAGAGTGGCAAGGCCCCGACACCCCATCCACCCCTGCCACAGAGGGGTGCTGCGGTGCTGGACCCATCACAGTCCCTATAATTCTAATGTCACTAATGCCAGCTCTGACCCAGATTAGTCAAATGTAATTTAAAATCTTTAAAATGTGTAATTGTGCCATATATTTCAAATTTATGAATAAGGCTATGATTTAGTTATGGGTATTTTTAGTAAATGTCATGGATAGGTCACGGGCAATTAACAAAAAGTCACAGCTCGTGACCTGTCACCCCTAACTAAATCTTAAGTGCTGGGTGGGGTGCTCCTGCAGATACTGCTCCTCCTGCGGGGGGGAGTGGTTTCCAGGGCTGCCCCAGCTGCTCAGGTGGCCCTTGGGTTAGCTGCACCAGCCACTGGAAAAGTCACAGAGGTCCCAAAAAGTCACAGAATCCGTGACCTCTCTGAAAGACTCACAGGCTTTGTAGTCTTAATTATGAGAAATTTTTACCTTGCAAAATGTGTATACTTAGTCTCACAAATCATATGTAAGAAACCCCCCTTTAGCATAAGCAAAGGGTAGCTTAAGTTGTTGGACTTCACAAATATTTTTTAAATTCAGAAGTTATAATAATGGAAGGAAATGTTAACTTATTAAACCAAAGGACTACAGATTTCTATTGCACTATATACTATCTTTGAGACACTTCTACTCATTACTTGGCTAAAATGCAAACTGCATCAATATTTAAACATACCAGGCCAAATACTCTCTTTATACTGATGTAAATTGGGAATTACTCCAATGAAGGCAATGGAGTTACAATGGTATAACATCACCGTAAATTCAGTTAGAATCTGGCCTGCTACCTCTAACAATATAACCACAGAGTTCTGTAGCTTGCAAATAAGTAATCCATAGGACCACGTAAAACAAAATAATTACTGTAAAACTGCAATAAAAAAGCAATTACAGTAGTGTAAAACCTCTGTTCTTACATAAACTCTGACATATTCCTCTATTGCTCTCTGGTTGGTTGAAAAGGTTGATTAAAGCACCTGTAAGGTTAATTGCAAAGTCAAATTTAAAAAATAAAGTTAGAACCAAAGCTTCTGAGATTTATTGCAAGCAAACGTTGTATGGAGAACCCATTTATAATTAGGATCTGTGTGTAAAACTAATTTTTTTTCTTCCTCTGTCTAAAAATTCTGTTTCATGCTGCTAGTCAAATGGGTGAGATTCTTGGTTCTACTCCCTCCACTTTGTCTGGCAGTGTAAAGGGGACAGGATCTGTCCTCATCTCCTCAGTGGGCATAGTTTTGTATAGCCACCGTGGCCCCAATTCACAAAGGGACTTGGGAGGGCATCTAAGTCACAGTTTTAGGTTCCACTGTGATCTACAAAACTCCCATCGAACCCTGTAGGCACCTAAATTTCCACTTCTGGCCATGCAGGCTGTAGATGGCCTGATGCCTGTCTCCTGCCTAAGCCACAGACTGAACCAGGAGAAGGTAGGCATCTTCCCTGCCCACCCCCAAAAAAGTCACATGTGGAGCCCAATCCAGTAGGCATGCTCAATGGTCGCCTCCCAGAATGGGCCCTATTCAAAATCTGGATGGAGGAGGAAGTGGTGATGGTGGTGCCCTCCTGATAACCTTTAGCCCAGGGAGCCACCAATGGGAGATGCTGTGTCAAGAGGAATGTGTGCTAAGCCCTGCCCCTCTTATGAAGACAGGCGCCAAAGTCCAGGCCAGGGAGGCACCAAGCTCTGCTTCACAATCCATGAACAGGAGCTTCCTGGAAGCAGGTAGCGTAGTGCCTAAGGCATTTCTTGCGGGAATAAGTTAAGTGCCTGCCTCTCTCCACACAAAATAGCTGCTGCAACCTTCTAGATGTTATCCCAGTGGTTAGAACTCTCACCTGGAACGTGGGAGACCCAGATTCAATTCTATTCTCTGCCGAATTGAGGATTTTGAACAGGGGTCTCCACTGAGCTATGGGATAGTCTGAGGTAGGGCTCCCTCCATGTCTCCTATTTGAAGCTGTTCCACTGTGGATAAATACTTAGAGTTGTCGGGTCAGAAATTTTTTTTGGAAACAACTGTATAGACATGTGATTAGGGTCCCCACCTGGGAGGTGACAGAGCATCCAGTCATTTCCCTCTTCCCAGCACTTTCATTATTTATCCACAGTGGAACAGCTTCAACAGGAGAGGTTGCAGGACCCACCACATCAGAATAGCTCAGTGGTTAGAGCACTGAACTGAGAGGTGGGAGACCCCGTTTCAAAGCTTTTCTCCCCATCAGGCATAGAGGGGAATTGAACCTGGATCTCCCCCATCACAGGAAAGCCCTCTATACAGTGGGAGAAAAGTTATCAGGCAGGCAGAGGTAGCACCCCCTCTTCCTCCTCCAGCTGTTTTCTGAGAAGCGAGACAGGCATCTAACTCATTCCCGCAAGAATATACTTAGATGTCTATGCCTCTGACTCCAGGAGACAGGTTCCCCTGTGTGGCTTGCTAAGCAGAGACAGACGCCTCCCTGCAGCCTGGATCTAGGCACTGATTTCCATGAGAACGGCAGGAGGCTGACAGACAGAATTTTTTCTGGTTCTAATTCCTGTGGCTTTGTGAATGCATAATGTATCAGAGACTCCAGGTTTAGCTGACTTTGAGAGGTTAAAATAAATGTGGCACTTAAGAAAACTTGATTACAGCTGAAGTTACGGTAATTGATGTGATTGCTGAAAAATCACAACCAAGTCAATGTAGGCCCAGTTTAGATTTTGTGAAATCAAGGTTTTTTAGAAAAAACAGATCAAGTGACAGCCGCTTTTGTTTCAGCTGAAACATCCCCTTACAGCGATTGCAACCCCTACACCTCAGCATTGTCTAGTGAGTGAGCCCAAAAATGAATTTATTTGAAAGGCTGAGAGTAAAGAATATTGATAGGGAAAAGTGCTGTTGATTTTAGTGTTACTTGAGTTTTATTAATTTCAAGTGTTAAGGATACAATGAAGGAAAATTTTAAAAACCATTGTAATACGATAGCTTTCCTTTACATGGCTGAGCATAATTATTTAAGCAGTAAAAAACCACAGCCTGTAACTTGCTGGGGAATTAATATATGCCTCGAGTCATCGGGTTAAAAGCACAGGTGCACAAAGCCTGATTGACTTTAACCACCCAGAAGTGTAATAATCCTTTGATTCCACTGCCTCAAGTGTCTTGTTTTTAAATTCTATTTGATAAGAACAATGAAAGGAAACCAGGCAGACCTCAAGCATTTGCTGGGCTTATTGAGCTGAGTAATCAACGCCAGCTCATCAGAAATTTCCTGTTAAACTCACAGTTCTAAAGCCATTTCATTACTTGGGGCTTGTCTACACAACTGCGGTAAGTTGACCTAAGTTACCTAAGTTACTACTCCAGTTACATGAATAACATAACTGGAGTCGAAGTAGTGTAGGTTGACTTACCGCGGTGTTTACACTGCACTGCATCTATGGAAGATGCTGTCCCGTTGATTTACCTCACTCTTCTCAGAGTGGTGGATTATTGGAGTCGACCAGCAAGCGCTCTGAAATCGATTTTTTTTAAGCAAGTCTTCATAAGACCTGCTAAATCGACGCCTGCTGCATCGATTGCAGCAGCACCAATCTACTAGTAAATGTTGACCAGGCCTTGGGCGTAAAAAATATCCCTCACTTCATATTAGCACCATTAAATAAATAAATCATCTTTAGATTACTGATTTTGCTTCCTGACAAACAAAAAGTGGACTTGAGGCTGCAAGCTCTAGCTTTATTTTGCATTTTACAGCAAAAATGAAAGAATAGCTGGCTACTTCTTGCCAGCAATCATGCTTCATTTTAATATAGTAAGCATTCTCCTCAGTTTCCACTATAATGAAAGTAAGGAGGGTACAACTTAGATCAGTAAGCTCTAGCATCCCTAGCAGATGCCTGCAATATTAATGAAAAATAAAATAGTCTCTTAAAATCTTGGCTGCCCAGTTCATAAGCAACAGAAAGGAACAAATTGCTTGCTGACTACTATAAAGATTCCTCTTCTGCATCACAAGCAATACAGTATATGCAATGGGACACTGCTTCACTATGAATTCTCAGTCTCACAGGAACCCTGGTGAGACTGAGAGAATTAGTAATAGGAGTGTTATACACAGCATATACTGTACACAGCGAGTAAAAGCTACCGGTATTTCAAAGCTTGGAATAATCTTGCTTGCCAGTGTGCAAGGCAAGGCCCCTTCCTTTTAATTGAAATCCCTACTGGAAACCAATTTCTTGTGGTGATAGCATCACCACTCCCATTTCTCTCTCCCATACTGTACACATGAACAGTCATCATCTGGGCATACCAGTGTGTTCTTGGCTGACGTTCAGGGAACATATTGTCATTTGAATCTTTTACAGAACTAAGCTCAAGTGGGCAGAGTTTGATCTTGTAGATAATACTTCAGACTGAGACTTTCCACAGACTTCCTGTATGACCTTTGAAAAGTTACTTAATCTGCCCCGTGCCTTAGTCACCAACCTGTAAAATAGGTACAATAATTCTTCCCTACTTCACAGCTGTTGTGAGGCTAAAATTCATTAACAACTAGAAGATGCTCCGATATTATGGTGATGAGGGCCATATAAAATAGACCATCAGTGCATGTGTGTAAAATAAGTAACAATAGTATTCTTCAGAAATTGAAGAGTTAGGACCTAGGTCATGTGACTTTTTTGGTTTCACCAACTAATGGAAGTATCCAGGAAGATATAATTGATAAATCTCTCCTGAAATGGTGTTAGAGAGCCAAGGTGGGTGAGATAATATTTTTTATTAGATGAATTTCTGTGGGTGAAAGAGATAAAATTTTGAATTTAGAGAGAGCTCTTCTTTAGGTGAAGTGGTGTCGGCTTAGAAGAGAATTTTCTGAGTAGCTATCTGTTTTATAACTGTCCTGTTCTGTGTCTGTGACAAGCAGTGATGTTGTTTGATCAAAAAGAAGAGGAGTACTTGTGGCACCTTAGAGACTAACCAATTTATTTGAGCATGAGCTTTCGTGAGCTACAGCTCAGAAGTGAGCTGTAGCTCACGAAAGCTCATGCTCAAATAAATTGGTTAGTCTCTAAGGAGCCACAAGTACTCCTCTTCTTTTTGCGAATACAGACTAACACGGCTGTTACTTTGAAACCTGTTTGATCAAAGAGTCAGAAGCTAAGAGTTTGTGGGTTCAACACTGAGGTCATGAAAAAGATTTAGAATTAATCTTTTTTCAAATATTTGGAAGCTGTAAAGAAATAAGAGTTAGGTATTTTTTATTCAGACAACTGGGGAAAACCATCTAAAAGAAATTGTAAATTCAAGAAAGTAACTGCGTGGTGTAAACTAGAATAATGTCTCAGGATGCAGACTATTTGCTAGTGGATTTTATTAATCTCAGACTCCACTGATGAGCGACAGAAAGATACCAGTGCTTCCTAAAACCCGATCAGAGAGAGATGAATGACTCCAAGGAAGTTCCTTTCTGTGTGTTAAAAGGAAACCTAGGATAGAAATAATCTTGTGTCAGGATATTATTAGATCAGTCCTCTTAATTTTTGCTGCAACAGGTTAACTGTTCATAGTGATGCTATGCAATGACCTTCCCAATCTTCTGGAATTATCTGAGTGTGTCGGCAAGACCATGTAAAATGGAGCGCCAATAGATACAATTTATTTGGACTTTCACAAAGGCCTTTGAGACAGTCCCCCAGAAAAGGCTATTAAGCAGTCATGAGGCAAAAGGCAAAATGACTGTCCTGTGTCAGAAACTAAGAGACTGAAAACCAAGAGATGGAATACTTGTGTAAACAGAGTTTGAATGAGATCTCCCCTGACATCTAGTGGTGAGCTGTGGAAAAGCACTTCAGGAGCTGATTTCTTTTGCATGGACACATCCACACTGCCTAGGTGCTCAGCATGATGGGATTGCTTGCCCAAATGATCACTTGTGGCTGGTGTTGGATCCCCAGTCGCCTTGTTATTGGGGTGGAGTAATAACGGGTTGTTATCCTTGTTGTGTGAACCGAGGGCAGCAGAAGTGTACCGGCATACCCCAATGGAGGGACTCGTCCTCAACTGAACAGCAGTCACTAGGGAGGGGACATGGGTTCCAAAACACAATGAGCCAATGCCCCTCTGTCATGTACATTGGCTAAACTAGAAAGTCTCTATGTAAAAGAATAAAATGGACACAAATCAGACAGCAGGACGGTAACATACAAAAGCCAGTAGAAGAACACTTCAATCTCTCTGGACATTCAATAACAGATTTAAAAGTAGCCATTCTTCAACAACAAAACTTCAGAAACAGACTTCAAAGAGAAACCAAAGAGCTACAATTCATTTGCAAACTTCACACCATCAATTTGGGCTTGAAAAGGGACTGGGAGTGGCTGGCTCACTACAAAAGCATTTTTTCCCCTCTCTTGGTATTGACACCCCCTCATCAGTTATTGGGAGTGGTCCACATCCACCCTGACTGAATTGGCCTTGTCAACACTGGTTCTCAACTTGTAAGGTAACTCCCTTCTCTTCATGTGTAGCCAGACAGCCCCCCCCCCCCCCCCCCCCCCCGCGCGACCAGCATTGCTGGAAACACAGGAGGAAGCCGGAACAGGGCACTTAACATATATTCCAGCACAGCCTTTGAAGCTGTGAAAAGCACAGGTGTGCTGCTACAATGTGCCTCTGGGAACAGATACAACGATTAAGTTCACAGCAGGCAGAGGCCCTGTGACAGACATGGCTCTTAGCCCCTACTAAATAGCGTGATGCACACACACCAACATCCTAGGTGGGAAAATATTTACCCTGATAAAAGAAATGTCCAGTAGTCGACACTTATTGTTTCTCTCCCTTGCAAGTGTAAACTACTCTTGCGAAAGCTGGCGTCACCCAGACAGACCAGCCTCAATTTGGCATAAGAAAGGAGAAAGAGAATAAAGGAGTACAGAGGTATAAGTAGGGGACCTACAGCACCATGATTTTTGGAGTGCTTTTCACTATCTATCTGCTGGTCAGATAAGTGACAGCCTCCCAAGGCTTCTGCAGTTAAGAGGGTCCCTAAGCCTTATCCCTTATTCGTCTTTCCGCGGAATTGAGTGACCGATCCTGGCTTGGCACCGCTGGAATCGAGAGATGCAAGGAGGGTAAGAAGCACCCACACCTGATCTCCTATCTTTAGTGTACACATATTTTGAAATAGAGCTCTATACTTTGTTTTCTTTCTTTGGGATTGTGGCTTCAGTTTTGTAACTTGTTTGTGTGTGTAACATCTCTACATTTAAATAAGTAGGCACTAGCAATTTTGTAACCACATGATTAGAATCTAGCTTAATAAATTTTGGTAACCATTTGTGCATAAGCCTGACTTGTTTTCTCTGGTTTACTGTAAAACAGCCAACACAATTAAAGAACCTCAGCCGTTTTGGCTCTAAAGCCTGGCCATTAGGTGAGAGTACTAAGAGCCTAGCATTGAGTTGTGCCGCCTCCACGGGGCAAACTCTTGGGGCACCTGTCAGTCAATCCTGGCTCCCCGCTGCGAAGGAGCTCTGAGCTCTAGCAGTTAAAGTCACGGGTGTGGAGAGGCTCTTAGTGCTGCCATTGGGGCACCTGTCAGTCAGTATTGACTGCCCGCTGCGAAGGAGCTCTGAGCTCTAGCAGTTAAAGTCACGGGTGGTTAGGACCTTGGGGCATCCGTCAGCCTAGCCCGGGCTGCCCGCCGCGAAGGGACAGTGCGTCCTAGCGGTTAAAGTCACGGATGGTATAAACGGGCATAGCTGGCACCTCACCAAACATCCTTGGCCGTCGGCTAACATCCACCCTGACTGAATTGGCCTTGTCAACACTGGTTCTCAACTTGTAAGGTAACTCCCTTCTCTTCATGTGTCAGTATATTTATGGCCTACATCTGTAGTTTTCACTCCATGCATCTGAATTTTTTACCTACAAAAGCTTATGCCCAAATAAATCTGTTAGTCTTTAAGGTGCCACTGGACTCCTTATTGTTTTAATGGACTTAGAATACTGTCAAATATTTCTTCATCAAAAATAAGGAATGCTCTTCAGGAGTTTGCTGTACTGGATGAGCAGGCAAAATTATTCCAGCCTTCTGAAGTTCATAGGACTCTTTTCCCTCAGGGTCCATCAGGGTAACTCCTAGTACTATGGCACATGTGCGCCTTTGTTTGCACCTATCCAGATCTGAAATTATGGTTTCAGCTGAGGCATCTATTCTATGTGGGGGAAATAAATATGCAACTAAATTGTAGCTATGTGATAAGTATCCAGCAATTACTTTGGTGCGCTGCTGTGCTCATTAGTTTGCTTAGTGCTTCAAACTCTCCAGAAGAATGGAGCTATTCTATAAACTTCCTCTTTTACTTTTCTACACGCCCGCCTGCTCCCTACAGTCTGTCTAAGCTTCCCTTGTTGCTTCCTTTGCACTCCTGACTACAAGCCACCTTCTATGCCAGGCCTTACACATAGGACAGGCTCCCAGATACTGTGTACTAGGCTCCCTTACTCTCCTCCTTCAATTGCTGCTGAAAACCCAACAGTTCTGCAGATCCTGCCAGAGTTAAAACCCTAGGCCCCTTTGTGCCTTTGGTTTGTGAGTTGTCTAAGGCCAGCATTTTGCAGTTGATTTAGTACCTTTTTACCAGTTGTAATGTGCCAGATACCCTTTAATAATAACTTACACTTCAAGTATCAGAGGGTTAGCTGTGTTAGTCTGGATCTGTAAAAGCGGCAAAGAGTCCCATGGCACCTTATAGACTAACAGACGTACTGGAGCATAAGCTTTTGTGGGTAAATACCCACTTCGTCGGATGCATGTAGTGGAAATGTCCAGAGGCAGGTATAAATATGCAAACAAGAATCAGACTAGGGATAACGAGGTTAGTTCAATCAGGGAGGATGAGGCCCTCTTCTAGCAGTGGAGGTGTGAACACCAAGGGAGGAGAACTGCTTTTGTAGTTCCCTACATTTCAAGTTTATTATTATCAGTTTAAGAAATTCCCTACTGGTTGCTCTGCTGATCCAATGTCCATGGGATTTTCCCCAAAGGCTGGTTAATACTTGTAAAGGAGTCAAAAGGATTTAATGTACAGGCTCTTCAAGAAAATGTCATGGTTTAAGATGACTACAGTATGACCTTAAAATGCTGTTCTTGAAAATATGTATTACTGAATGACTCATCAGCATTTACAGGAGTACGATAACTTATTCTCTCGAACACCTAACATAAGCACAGTCATATAAATGGCCAATAATAACAATCATTGTTTTTATTTATTTCCAGAACATCTGAAATGTACTGTCAGGCTTTCCTTGATGAGGTTTCTGTCTATACCCAGTCCATTTCGGTGCACTAGAGTCAGTGGTAAGGAAAAACGGGGAAAAGAAAGTTTGAACTCCCTATTGAAAGGATAAATATTGATGACCTAAATTAAAAACAAAGTGATTTTGGGTCTCTTTTTGGGAGCCTAACTTGACATCCTTTGAAGGAGGCTGATTTTCTTAGTCTGCCTTGTGAAAATCAAGCCCTTTTGAAATGGCTTAAAGTAGGAAGCCAAAAACTGGGGCATGCAAAATCACTAACCCTTTTTGTATATTTTGGCCAATGTGTCAAAAAAAAAAAAAAAGTCTTAACAGACTTTAGCTAAATGGTAGAGATATAAGACATTGAGATGAAAACTAGAGTAATAGAAATGGGATGAAATTCAACAGTGCCAAGTGCAAGGTTATGCATTTAGGGACTAACAACAAGAATTTTTGCTATAAGCTGGGGATGTTTCTGTTGGAAGTGAGAGAGGAAGAGAAAGACCTGGGTGTCCTGGTTGATCACAGGATGACTGAGACACCAAAGCAATGCAGCTGTGAAAAATGCTAATGTGGTGTTAGGATGTGTCAGGCAAAGTATTTCCAGTAGAGACAGGGAAGTGTTAGTACCATTATACAAGGCACTGGTGAGACCTCATCTGGAATACTGTGTGCAGTTCTGGTCTCCCGTGTTTAAGAAAGATTAATTTAAACTGGAACAGGTGCAGAAAAGGACTACTAGGATGATCTTAGGAATGGAAAAACTACCTTAGGAGAGGTTTCAGAGTAGCAGCCGTGTTAGTCTGTATCCACAAAAAGAACAGGAGTACTTGTGGCAGCTTAGAGATTAACAAATTTATTTGAGCATAAGCTTTCATGAGCTACAGCTCACTTCATCAGATGCATGCAGTATTTTCCATTGCATGCATCCGATGAAGTGGGTTTTAGCCCAAGAAAGCTCATGCTCAAATCAATTGGTTAGTCTCTAAGGTGCCACAAGTCCTCTACATAAAAAGCGAGGGCTCAGAGTTGCTCTAGCTGTTGGGTCTTGCCCGTGTGTTCAAGGTCTGACTGATCGCCATATTTGGGGTCGGAAAGAAATTTTCTCCTGGGTCAGCTTGCAGAGACCCTGTGGGTTTTTCGCCTTCCTCTGCAGCATGGGGCACGGGTCACTTGCAGGTTTAAACTAGTATAATTGGTGAATTCTCTGTAACTTGAAGTCTTTAAATCATGATTTGAGGACTTCAATAACTCAGCCAGAGGTTAGCGGGTCTATTATAGGAGTGGGCGGGTGAGGTTCTGCGTCCTGCAATGTGCAGGAGATCAGACTAGATGATCATGATGGTCCCTTCTGGCCTTAAAGTTTGAATCTGAGTTATATAAACTTTGAAAACAATAATCATGTTAAACTAACAAGTGCATCACATCTCCATTTCAGTCCAAGCCTCCCTCAGAATGTGAACTGGCAATTTCTGACGTCTTCTGTATGGCACTTAACAACAGTTAACAAAATACTGTAATTGAACATTGGCTTTTGTTTTGCTCAAGAGCAACAATTGCAAACATTTAACAATTCCTTCTTAAAGGGCATGGTTCATTACTTAATAGAACACTCGGACTGATGAATCATTAGCATCCTCAACTGAGGATGGCTCTTGAATATCTCTTAAGCACTGCTCCTAATAGTCCCAATAAAACAGCAACATAAGCCCAGAACTGCAGACAGAACCTCCATTCGCTATTTGTAATTTAACCAAGACCGTACAGTAATATTGCTCAGTTAAAGTCCACTTCTCATCCAATACAGTGTGCAGCTGTCCTCTTATTAAATGGCACCTCTCACAGAGAAGAGCGTTACATCCACACTCTGTGACCTGTACTGGCTTCTCTTTTATTTCAGGGTGGATTTAAAGGTGTTGGTTTTGATCTATAAAGCCCTGTGTGGCTTAGGTTCTAGCAATCTTAGAGACTGCCTCTCCTTCTGTGGTGATTCTGATTTCTGATTCTGAGGTGTTCCATCTTGTGGTCTATTTGTTTAATTAATAGGATGTTGGGTCATGACATTCTCAGTGATGGACATTCAGATCTGGAATTGGTATCCACTTCAGTGCAACAAGGTTCAGTTC
The DNA here is from genome assembly GCF_965140235.1 of Caretta caretta. Lineage (NCBI taxonomy): Eukaryota > Metazoa > Chordata > Testudines > Cheloniidae > Caretta > Caretta caretta. Next base: position 16,761,758 of record NC_134216.1, on the reverse strand, counting down.
TGTTGGTCTTCAGGACTTCTGGTCTGAGGGATTGATTACAAAGTGTCCCAGCAGTGTCTTGAGAGCAGAAGCCTCTCTGTGCCCAAGGCCCATGCTTAGGCCTACCAGGGATTTCATAAACTGGGGTCAGGCTCCTAAAATCTTAGTAAATGATGACTAAGCATGCTCAGGAAATGATTTTTCAGTCTCTCTAACATATTTTCCCCTCATAACCAAGCAAAGGCACTGGTCTTTAGTGAAGATCATATGCCAGCTAAGTCTAATATTTCAAACACCCATTGCATATTCTGCAGCTGAATCTAAAGAGAAGTGTGATTAGAATTTAACATTGACTGGAATTTGAGAGGTGGTTTTGTGGTTTATTTTTTGTCTGGGTATTTTGGGCCCACCCATATTAACAATGGAGAATGGCAATAGCTATAATGTGTGGAATAAAATATGATAAGCTCCATGTAACATTACGATGAAAGCCAGAATATAACAAAACCAAAAAAAAAAAGGTTTATGGCAGTTAAAATGAATACACAACTGAAAGACTAAATCAGGATGGTAGAAACAAATGAGAAAAAGATTAGCAACTGGCCTTATCAGTGTAGATATATGAAGGACTACTAGCATTACTGAGCATATGGGGAATTTCAAATAATCCTGTATGGGCGGTTGCATTTCACTCTGTTGTTTTCAGATCTGGAACATAAGCAATGTCCCAATTCGCCACTAGATGGTGTTTTTGTACCAGAAATTAGGTTTCAGTTCAGTGAGTGCCAGCGAAATGGTTTCCACATCTGCAGCAGCATCCTTTCCCTGTGACAACTCATCTGAAAGGAAGACACTAATAGACAGAGCACCAATAGAAAACAACTCTCTCTCTGAGACAGCCTGGTGCTCTTTTAATCCTAGATAATTGAGAGAGGACTGTATAGTGTTGCGCTTTGATTTACAGCCAACAAATAGGGATCTTCTGTTAGGTCTATGAAATCATATACGAGTAAGATGCGACATCTGAGAGAAGCATTGTGACATTACCGAAGAGAACTTATACTCAGATCAAATCTCGGTTACATAGCTTTTAATGCAGAGGATACCATAGAGCAAAATACCATGGTGATGGGCACTTTAGGAGTGGAAGAATACGTAGGAAGAGGTCATGCTTGTGTAAGGGGACTATTGGTATCAGGAATGCTCGGAATGAATATTATTAGAGAGCTGAAAGAATTACTGCTGGTAGGGGAAGGAACTCAGCAGCTGAACGGACATGGGCAAGCTCAGAAGGATGCTATGCTGAAGTGGGTACTAGCCCAAGTGGAGAGACAGAGACGTTTCCCAGGTCCTATGGGACAAATAGGCTATGTTAAGGTGGCAGGGAGACAGAAGGTGGTTCTACCCCCTGGAGTGTGAAGATTATTGATGGATGCTGCTGGGTACCAGGTGGCTTTGATGGGTACTGAGTGCTTGTCGAGCCAACACCTGGAATCAGTCTCCATAATGGGCTCCTGGTTGCAAATGGACTTGCTAATGCCAGCAAAGGAAAAGTGTCAGTCAGGCTGTGAAACCCAAGTGAGAAAGCCATAAAGTTGTGCCCCCGAACCAGACTGTCAGAGGTATACAGACCTGAAGGAGTGGCTCCCCCAGTGAGGGTGGCCCTGGAAGAAAACAGGGATGAACTGTGGGTTCACAAAAGTGGAAAAGGAAGCACAGTTTATCTCATCCCAAGTGGCACCCAACAGAGAGCAACTCATTCCAGTGGACCTCCAAGGGTGAACCCTACACAGGTTGGCTGTTTGCAGGTACTACTAGAGAAACATCAAGAGGTCTTTTCCAGGGATGAGCGAGACTTTGGTTACATCACCACAGTGACACACCAAATACCCACTGGAAATGCTGTCCTGATAAAACAGACACTGGAGGATTTCACTTCGAGTATTCCAGGAGGTAAAAAGACACATCCAGGACCTACTGTCTCAAGGTGTCCTTAAAGAAAGTGATAGCCCTGGGCATCGTCTGCAGTGATCATTATAAAAAACGGTGGTGGGTGGGATTCTGCTGTGACTACAGGAAACTGAATGAGGTGACATGCAAGGATGACTTCCTGCTACCCCAGGTGGGAGAGTCACTGGATGCATTAGGAGGGGCAAGAGTGTTTTCAACTCTCAGTCTAACTTCTGGTTACTTCCAGATTGCAGTGAAAGAACAAGACCAGGAAAAGACAGGAGTTATGACTCTGTTTGGGCTGTTCAAATGGACACACATGCCATTTGGCTTGTGCAATGAGCCCACTACATTCCAGAGACTAATGGAGGACGTGTTAGGAGAATATATCCTAGATGCTTGCTGATATACCTGGATGATATCATTGTGTTTTCCAAAGATTTCGGGAGTCGTATGGAAAAACTTGACTTGGTTTTCACATGGTTGAAGGAATATTGATTGAAGCTGAAGCTGAGCAAGTGTTGCCCCCTTGGGCCATGTGATTTTTGAAGGATCCAATCCAGGTATGTAAGGAAGAGAATCCCAACCAAGTGCCGCAGGCCCTAGGTTTCATGAGCTATTACAGACCATTCATCCCAAAGTTCACACACATTGCTGCACCCCTATATGGACTAGTGGGCCAACTGGCTCAAAGGAAGGGACAGGACCAATGCGTTGTGTGGGATGATGTCTCTCAGACAGCTTTTGGCAAATTAGGACGCTGGCTAATGTCACCATTTGTTCTTGCATATCCCAACTTTAGCCTGCCATTTATAGTGACAACTGATGGAAGCCTGCACAGCTTGAGTGTGGTGCTCAGCCAGAGGCAAGAGGAGGTCAAGCACATGATTGCATATGCAAGCCAAGGACTGAGGAGGTCAGAAAGAAATGACAAAAACTACCGTGCTTTTAAACTAGAACTGCTGGCCTTGAAGCGGGCTGTCACTGAAAAATGTAAGATTATTTAGTCAGTGTACTCTAAGTTCACGGTGACTTCAGAGCACAATCCACTCCAAAATATCTGGCAATGGTTAATTTAGGCAACACTGAACACCAGTGGGTGGCCCAACTTGCTGAATTCACTTTTGAAGTATGGTATAAACCTAGAAGGCAGAACATCAGTCCAGACACCATGTCTAGAGGAGGACTCAGAAGAGGGCGAACATCTGGAAAAAGACCTCCTGGTCATTCCTGCAGATCGTGTGCAGACCTGTTTGTGTCTAGAGAATCCAAAGCCTGAGGATGAAATGATAAAGGATGCAGTACAAAACCTGGTAAAAGAGGAGAGTGCGATAATCTTGGGGTACTCATAGGAGGAGATTCAAACTCTGCAATGAGAAGGTTATGTCAGAACTGTCTTAGTGGCAGTCATGAGCTGAATGAGGCCAGATACCCGCAGTCTAAGAAGCTGGCCAGACAGTGGAAACGACTTAGATTGCACCATGGAGGGCTGCTCTGGGTACCATATCATCCCCAAGATGGTGAAGAAGCATGGCAGTTAGTGGTGCCTGTGTTGCTAAGCCAGCAAGTTTATGAAGCCAGGCATGATAATGGGGGGCATTTTGGAGAAAGGAGCACTCTTGATGTAATAAGGAGAAACGATTACTGGCCCACGATGGGTAGCAACATACAGTCGTGAATCCGTCAGTGCAAACAGTGTGCCCTAGCCAACTATGTGTTTCCTCGCACCCGAGCCTCTTTGACCTGTACTAACGTGACTTCCCCAATGGAGGTCCTGGTGATGGACTACATACAGCTAGAAAGATCTTCAGAGGGGTATGAGAATGTACTGCTTCTCCTGGACAAGTTCAGCAGATTTATCATTGCAGTTCCAACTAGAAACCAGATGGCGCGGACAATGGCTAAAGCCCTCATAGAACACTGGTTTGTGTATTGTGGTTGTCCACTGTGGTTACACTCTGATCCGGGGAGGAATTCTGAATCAGAGGAGATATCTGAAGTGTGCAAACTGTATGGCAGAGCCAAAAGCCAAACACCCTATCACCCACAAGGAAATGCTCAGTGCGAGAGGTTTTGTTACCCAGGGTTCCTTCAACCCAAAGCTCTTGGTAACTTTTACTCTGTGAGGTGGTGTCAGGAAATAAATTGGGAGATGCGGCCGTCCGACCGATAGATGGCTGGCACACACAGGACAACACAAGAGTGCTTTCACTTAAAGCTAAATTTTACTTAGTGTCAAGCACTTATACACACATCCGCAGCAGGTTAGTAAAACACCCCCAACCTTTGATAATCACCAAAGCTGAGTGTGGCCCTCGAGTGGCACAGCGGCAGCCCGTCTGCCAGTGGGGAACACAAGATGCATCCAGAGGGAGAGTCCAGTCCTGAAGAGTCCCACTGCCTCAAACTTTTTCTCCTTATTTATACATTAGTAATAGAATGACATGTCCCTTAAAGCAAACTTGTTAGGTAAGCAGTTTCAATGGTCAAGTGAGAGGTTCCTTCTGATTATCGATTAACCAGGTGTGGGTTTTTCCAGAGTTTGCAGCCTAGAGGCCCCCGTAGACATTTCTGGGGCACATCCTGCCCTTCTAAAATGTATGTATCAGTAACTGCAACACAAGTCTTATCAGGAAGGATGCAGGGTCAAGCTGCCCTCTCTGTGGCACCCACCCCTCCCCTCCCCGCCTTGGTTAAACTAAGACTGCTGAATGGCCAATTTACAGCCTGCTGACTTGGCTGCTTTTAGCAATAAGCCTTAGTGGTTTTAGGCACTTCACTGGTTTGCCAAAGTCTCCCCATACAGTTTAACCAGTCAATGCATGACATGCTAAGAACACTCTCACCTGAAAAGAAGTGAGCCTGGCAGGAATGTCTCCCTGAGCTGGTGTTGGCCTATAACAGACACATCCATTTATTGACGGGTTATTCTCCTTTTTATCTCCTGTTTGTGAGAGATGTCAGGTTGCTATTAGAAAAGTAGTACTTGTGGCACCATAGAGACTAACAAATTTATTTGAGCATAAGCTTTCGTGAGCTACAGCTCACTTCATCAGATGCATGCAGTGGAAAATACAGTGGGGAGATTTTATATACACACAGAACATGAAACAGTGGGTGTTACCATACACACTGTAATGAGAGTGATCAGGTAAGGTGAGCTATTACCAGTAGGAGAGAAAAAAAAAACCTTTTGTAGTGATAATCAAGGTGAGTCATTTCCAGCAGTTGACAAGAACGTGTGAGGAACAGTAGGGGGGGGAGGGAGAGGAGAATAAACATGGGGAAATAGTTTTACTTTGTGTAATGACATATCCACTCCCAGTCTTTATTCAAGCCTAATGTAATGGTGTCCAGTTTGCAAATTAATTTAATATGAATATTAGGTTGCTATTAGATATTCTGGACAGAGAGGGCCCTGAGGAAGATGAGGTGACCATTTTGGATGACTGGGTCACAGGTCACCTTGTTGTGCAGTGCAAATAGCTTCCTCCAGCGGCTCTTTACTCGGCTCCTAATAGAGCCCCTATGAACTTGCCACAGCCAGAACAACATTCATTTTCTGCGTTCAGGTTCTCCGTTTCCCACCCCATTCAAAAGAATGTTCTGAAATGAAGCTCATTTAAATAAATGCCCTTAAGATAAATCCTCCTCAAAGACCACATACTGTTCCCCAATCAACCATATTTAGAAATACAACACAGCCCTTTTAAATGTCTAATAAAGAAACCTAATCACATTATTTTCCAATGCATTGGAAGTTTAAGTACAGTGTAAAGTGGGTATGTGGGAGAAACAGACGGATTAAGTTAAATATGCCTCGCTGAGAGCTTCAGTGCTCTATGAATGGAATGTACTTGGGTTGGTTGCAGCAAAACGTATTAAAGGGTTAGACTTACTGAAGACTGGAAGATCCTTACAGAGCCCTCTACACTTCTTAACCCTGGCATTACCTATTTGTAGGGGCAACACAGAGTGAATTATGGATCCAGCAGGGAAGTCACTGCATCCATAATGGATCCCAAACCCTCACATACAGTAGGGGCTGCAGTCACAACAATTTTGTTTATTTTTCCCCTTAAAAAATTCAAAATTTAAAAAATTTCAACCGGCTCTAGAAACTACTTGTATATGTATGCATACAGCTTCAATAGGACTCCTTATGTTGCAAAAGTAGGACTGCAGACCAAGACCCAGGCACTTCCCTATGCAGGGGTCAGAAGAAAAAGAGACACAAGCTGCTCAAGAAAGCCAAGATATTGGTTATTCCCTGTGTGACACTGGCAAATCAGATGCCAGCTCAGGTCAGAACCACAGACCAATTCACCTGTGTGTTAGTGTAGATGTTAAATGTGTAAGTGTGTATTCAGATCTTTAAACTTCATGAAAACTACTGGAATGTTACTTGTATTGTTTTCACTGATCTGTTCTTGTTATAATGTAACAGCAAACATTTACATTGTGTATTCCCTGTAACTAAATAACCATCAAAGAAAACTTGTGAAATGTTAATGGAAAACCTAGGACTTTAACAAAAAATGCTAATTTCAAAGCAAGTGGCCATTATGTATAATGGTTGGTGGTCAAAAGACTAGGTGCATTCCTCACACATCATCAAAGGAAAACTCCACGTGGTTATAGACACTGTCAGCTTGCTTTCTGTGTGAGATACTGTAAATATGGATTCAAAGAAAGAGCCTTTATCTCTGAATGATTGGACTCTTACACGGACGTGTACCAGATGCAAAGCAGAAATCCACAGAGACAGTTTGGGTATCCTGACAAGAGTGTTGGGAAACTAGCCGTTTATTACATCACTGCCATTATTTGAAATTACAAGCTGTGATTCACATGAACATATATCTTACCTGATGTAACTTCTCAATAACTCTCATTCTTTTTTCTTAGCTAATAAACCTATCGTTAGCTTTACTAAAGAATTGGCTGCCAGCATTGTCTTTGGTGTAAGGTTTGGAGTACAATTGATCTGGGGTAAGTGACTGGTCTCTTGGGACTGGGAGCAACCTGATGTGGTGTAATTTTTGGTTTAAGTGATCATTATTACAAAGTCCAGGTTGTCTGAGTGGCAAGATAGGCTGAAGAGTATAAGGAGACAGTCTCTGACTCCAGGGTCAGACTGGTCTAGTGATCCAAGAGTTCACATTTGGTACTGGCTTGGTGAAATCTAATTATAGAACATACCGCCAGCTTCGGGTGTGTACCCAGTTTTCTGGCAATCTGCCTTGAAGTAGGCACTCTCGGTTGTGGGTCACTCCAGGCAGCATGATACCATATCACAAGATGAACTGTCCCCACCTGGTACATTATGAATACTGTTTGTGTTGTTTTTCTCTCTCTTGTTTAACTACAAGGTGGTTTAAACTGTTCTTTGGTGATTTTACACCAATCATCCCAAAGGACTAAAACAATTTTTAACCTTTAAGAGGAAGTAGTGAATAAAGGGGTCTGCAACCTATCCCATTTGGGATCCTTGGTCAAAAATGTCCTTCAGTGCAATCCCCACAACCTCAAAGATGACAGGTCTTTGTCTGGGCTGTTGCGGGGGAAAATGGGTAGAACTTTAAGTGTCCCATCACCCCAGGGGGTTGGAGCAGGTGGGTGGCTGGGAGGGAGAAAAGGCATCACCAGAGCAGGTGGGTTAGCTGGTGTGATTCAGGTAAGTTACGGGCCCTGCATACTTATGGGAGAGAGAATATATAAACTTGTACCTCCAGTCTGAGCCCCTTCTCATGCCCAGATTTGCATCTTGTCTGTCTTCCCATGGGTCTAGGACAAATACCACAAGGCTGATGAGGAGAACTGAATGTGAATGACGTAAATACCTCTATATAGGCTATTCAGTCTTACCTGCACAAACCAAGAGTTTTTAAAAACCTGCGTGTATGGCTTTCATTGGTCTTTAAAGAGTCTCTTGATCTCCTGTCACCTCTTCACTACCTAACCCCCCATAGCATGTATTGTGTTTTTCTTCCCATTTTGGGGAAGTAAGATAATAAGTGAAAGCGGCTGTATTTTATCAGTGGAATGGTCCTTGACACTTCATTCAGTGAATAAAAAGGAGAGCGTATAAAGAGACAACTAGAAAGATATAAAAACTAAATTGTTTTTAATATAGCACTTGGATTCATCTCTATAATAACTTTGAATTGACTGTGAAATAGCATGCTGACTTAAGTGAGCATATAAAATGTACTTAACTTGGTAAACAAAATAGACTTTTTTAATATTGGTTTTTATGAAAACTGAATTTATATAAAGGCAATAGTGAAGTGAAAGGATATTTTGTTCATGACTGGATCACAGACCGTGAAACTACATGGTGTATACTTGGCTTTCAATAGCAGTGATTCTTTCTGATAACCATATACCTGTCCTTTTAAATTAAAACCCTAGACATGCAATGGTAATGACCATTAAAGTCCAGTCTTTACATGATGAACATACCTCTTCAGACTTTGCTGTTTGTTTATATAGTGCCTATCCACCAGTGTATTTTAGGTGCTACATGGCATTAAAATGACAATTAAAATCAGTAAAACCATTTAGAATCTGCTTTTTTTTTTTTTAATGAGGCATGAAACAGAGGCTTTGACCCCATGATATTTACTGATGCCCTGGTGCTTTTCGTAAGAATGGAGGTGTTAACATTGATTCCAGGCAGGACTGCAATTTAAGTAATTATAATCTGCCTACCTGGATGTCTCCTGCAGGTTCAGCTGGGCACTCCATTATTTTTCATTTCCTGTCCTGAATTGTTGTGTAGTGTTGGATTCCATCCCAGAATGGTTGCATTTCACTGATGGGGGGAATTGATATATCTGCTATACCACTGTCTTTCATCTAATATAGTCATTTAGATCTGGGAAGGATGGATGTAAACTGCTAACAGATCAGTCTAGTACTATTTTACCACCCTTTACCCAGCTGTAAATGACTAAGCAAGGTGTAAACCAGTGGAGAATCAGTGTAGCTTATAAGTGTCTAACCTATAAGACTGAAAAGCAGTTTGGGATCTATTAGGACAAAAGGCTATATATAAATATGGTCCTAATAATAAAACTTCAGGTGCTATTAGTATTACTGTTTTTGTTATAGTGACAATAATTTAGAGTTGCAAATATTAAATTAAATTATTGCACTTAGATTCTTTTGAAACATTTATAATTTTTTATTATTTTACTTTGCAATTTTACTATTTTTTTACAATGGTTTATTGGACAGATTACACACAGGGACTACACCTGGTCATTGGCTTCAGCAAAGTCAGTTTTTCTGCATCAGAACAGGTTTTCCCTAAGTGTCTTTTGGTGACTTTCATCTGCAGTTGAAACACAGCCCGTCCTCTGCAACACCTTTTACACTGTCACAAAGGCCTTGAAGTATTGTACTAGAAACAGCCTGGTGAATATGTCCAAGGAGAACAAATAATTTGCATTAGCACTTCTGTGTCATTACATTATTTCCTCACATTATAATGTTCTTAGCTCCACTTCTCTCTGTGCTAGTTATAAATGAGAGATAATTTAGACGCTCATTGCTTCATTCTTAGCTCTTATGTGCCTGCGTGAGAGGCACTGTATGATAACATAAGATAGACCAATGTACCAAAACATTCTGGAGTTGTCAAGGATTTGTTCAATATGAGAGATGCCTTTGGACACAGAGATAACAGTTAAGGTCACTAAGCCAATAAATATATTGATCAATAGATAACCAAGTGTTTCCATATGACTGTTGTACAAAGAACCAAATACTTAATGGATGCAGAGGATCAAAAATGTTGGTTTCTATTTCTGTAAAATATCAGTTGACACACCTCCCAGGGAGCTACGTCCTTACCTTATAGGTGCACAGACTTTTAGCTGCTATGCTAGATATGGATCCTAAACCATGCTGGTGTCTGTTGCCTCATACTGCTTAGGTCATCTGAAGCAGCCATTCTATAGCAGTTTTCAGGAAGACGCAGCTTTCTCCAAGGCTGTGATCTGGTACAAAGGCCAAACTTTCTGCACCCTTCCTTGCCTCTCCTGATCTGAGTTTAATTTTCCCCTGAGTGTGCAAAGGAGCAAATGCCTTAGCCCTGGTCTACACTGGGGGGGGGGGGGGGGAAGGGGGGTCAAGCTAAGTTACACAACTTCAGCTACATGAATAACGTAGCTGAAGTCGACGTACTTACATTGACTTACCGCGGTGTCTTCACTGCAGTGAGGACTGCTGCTGCTCCCCTGTTGACTCCGCCTGCGCTTCTCACGGCGGTGGAGTACAGGAGTCGACAGGAGAGCGCTTGCGGGTCGATTTATCTCATCTAGACTAGACGCGATAAATCAATCCCCGCTGGCTCGATCGCTGCTGGCCAATCCGGCGGGTAGTGTAGACATACCCTTAGATAAAGAGACAGATATTCATTTCACTGTACATGAGTGAAATTCACCGCTGGTCGAACTCCAGTGACTTTAGTGGTATTTGGCCAGGGAGTTACTGGCAATTTTACAGAAAGAGAAGGAAACCATAACATAAAAGCTAGTGCAATTCTTATGACTAGGTGAATATTACAGAAAGCTTCACAGAACTGCTATTAAAATTTGAAGTGACAATGTTGTAAACTACCTGGAATAACACTATAGTAAAAACTTGCCTAATGTCTCGAGCAAAAAGAGACATTATGAGCTTCTGAACCAAAGTTCCTACAGAGTGCATGTATGTCCACTTGGAAAAATAAAACCCTCAGCTATGAAGAAAATGCTATGCACAGAATGACAATTAGGCTAGCTGTGATTTCACCATAGTCCAACTGAGCTTGCCTGAAGATAAATGGGACACAGGAGAGGGAGCACTTTAGCTACTGTTTTTGTGGTTAGATCTTCATTTGGCAAAGCCCTTTACCACATACTCTACTTTGAGTACATGTTAAATGCTTTGCTGAATTGGGACCTTAGTGCAGCAGCTAGAGTTGATTCTTATCTTAACTGGTGGAGAGAATTATTTTCCCCATGCACTAAAACTTTTGAAATATACTTTTAAAACCCTTAATACAAGATTCCTAAATTAACAAATGGCATAACATAATTTTGCCCACAGTTCTTATTGCTTTAATCCAAAAAGGATCAATTTATAAACACACGAGTCTATAACTACATATACTGGATTCCTGAAGGGAACTGATACAACATTGTGACCTGAAACAAGTCAGTGGAAAATTCTATACCACACAGTTCTGCCAGGATCTGGAGACATCTGATGTAACTGTATATCTTGTTGTGGATTACTCCTGGCATAACATTACCACTTGAATGGTGTCACAAGTGTCGACATGATGATTTACTGTCCCCAAATAAATGTACTGAAACCTCTTGTCATAATTATGTATCTATGGGGTATGCTGTACTTCAAAAGCTGTGCTGGATAAGCCCTGCTTAAAAGGTTTACACCAGTGTAACTATTGTAAGCTCTTTAGAGAGGGACTGTTATTTACTATATATTTGTATATCCTCTAGCAAAATGGGATCCTGACCTGGATAACATCTAGGTGTGAGTGGAATTTAAATGGAAAGTTGTTACAATACATCAATGTAGTTACACCAGGCAAAATTTCTCTCAGGGCAACCTTTGAAGATGTTCAGATATTCATTTGTACAGAACTTGATTCTTTTCAGTAACTGCCAGGGCAGGAGAAGATGCTGTACCTTGACAAATTGGATTTAGCAGTCTTGAAGATACACAGGCTATGTACAACAGCTCTTTTAAAAGATGTGATATCAATATGCCCATTCTTGTAGTTATTTAGGTACCCCACTTAAAATTATAACAAGCATCGAGTTCAGATTCCATTCCAATAGGAAGTAATATATTCCTTGAGGTTTTAAAAAAGTATAAATTACCCTGTAATCTGACAGGAGGTCGTATACTTCAATTCCTGCAATAAAATGGGAATGGTGTGATGTGGGTGTGAAATGAGGAGGCGAACATAATCGTTAAACAAGGAGGGGCTCTGATCAAGCCCATTAATCAAGATGCTTGCAACAGCTAAGGATTTGATTAAAAGGATATATGAGAATGGCAAAGGAAGTAGTGGTGGTTATCTGCGGCACTGTGTAGAGGAATAGGATAATCTTGTGCAGCTTTAACTGTGAAGTACTTACCAGTTTTAAAAATGAAAACTCTCTTAAGTGATCACATAAGGGCCCAGCAAAAATTAACAGCATAACAGATGGGTTAAACAAAACAGATGGGTAAAATTCAAACAAAATTATACCTGGAAACTTACACCAAAATGCAGTCATTTATCACAGGGTTGCCTATTGAAGATGGTTTTTAGTGGAGGTTTTAATGCCAATAATACTTCTAATAGTGATTTTTATTTGTGGGGATCAAAGCACTTTACACTCACCAATTAATCCACTCCTCCTCCCAACACCTGTGTGATAGGAAAGTTTCACTATCCCTATTTTGATAATGGTTAAATGGAGGCACAGAGAAACTGTGGGTCTCTCTCCACTCTGGAGATTGTTGCAGCATAGTTATGCTGGCATAGCCCTAAGTGTAGGAACACAACCTCCCCAAATGAAATTAGCTACAGTGATGGAAACCTCCTTCTGCCAACGTAGCCTCATGTAGACTGGGCATTATGGCAACATAGATCAGTCAGGTGTACGGTTTTTCCCACCATGCCCCGACCGACTAGCTATGCCAGTATAATTTTTCAATGTAGGCCAGGACTGAGTCACATAATGAGAGCTAGATGGCCATTTGGATTGGAAACTAGGTGTCCTAACTTTCAGACCAATGCTCTAACCGTTAGATAACACTGCACCTATATTCTTAGACTAGGGCTGCTCTAGAGAGTTTACAGCAGCGCAGCTGCACCCATGCCGCTGTACCGCTGTAAGCTTCCTAGTGTAGCCGCTGTAAGATGATGGGACAGAGCTCTCCTGTTGACTTAATTAATCCACCCGCAATGAGTGGCAGTAGGTATGTCACCGGGAGAAGCTCTCCTGCTGACATAGCGCTGTCCTTCCTGACGCTTAGGTCAGAGTAACTTACATCGCTTGGAAGGGTGGCTTATTCAGACCTGTGAGTAGCATAAAGTTATACTGACATAAGTGGTAATGTAGGCATGGCTTAAGAAGAAGAAACTTTCATCTGAAATAATCAAAACTGTTTTTGCTTATCTATTGAAATAATGGCTTCCTGATGGGTGTTAGGTTGATATGCAGCACTTTATCCAATCTGTGTTTTTGTGAAATGTCTCTTGAGAGCAAATCACATGCAGTCCTGATGATCAGCATTGCAAGAAAATTTCAAATCTATTTTTCATGATATTTTAGTGTTATTGCTGGGAAAAAAAAATCTCTCCCAAGAACCAAAAAGCCTCCTCCAAAAAACATTTTTGTTATTGTAGCTAGACCTGGTCAAAGAAAGATTTCATGAAAAATTTGACAGAATATTTTTAAATTTTGTTCAGAAATTTTTAAATGTTGTTTTTTTTCAACAAAAATGTTCAAAACTAAAATTTTTATTTCATTTCGCTGGGAATAAAATTCATTTTCTCTTATTTTAACCACAACATTTTTCCCACTGGAGAAAGTGGAGAGGAGAGTTAAAAAGCGAGAGGAAAGTAGGAGAAATCCCACAAGTTGAAAATTAAAAATTAAAAAAAAAATTGAAATATCCAAATTTTTCATTTTTAAATGTAATAAAAAACTAGAAGGAAAAAAAGTCTGAAAATGTCTAAAAGGAAAGCTAAGTGGATCATGTGATTTAATAGTGGAAAAGTCATCTAGTCCCTTCTGCCACTTCAGGGGTATTTCTCTCTGTCTCTCTCTTATACTGAGTAGTTTAAGTAATAGTTTTGTGAAAGGTTTCAGAGTAACAGCCGTGTTAGTCTGTATTCGCAAAAAGAAAAGGAGTACTTGTGGCACCTTAGAGACTAACCAATTTATTTGAGCATGAGCTTTCGTGAGCTACAGCTCACTTCATCGGATGCATACCGTGGAAACTGCAGCAGACTTTATATACACACAGAGATCATAAAACAATACCTCCTCCCACCCCACTGTCCTGCTGGTAATAGCTTATCTAAAGTGATCATCAAGTTGGGCCATTTCCAGCACAAATCCAGGTTTTCTCACCCTCCACCCCCCCCCCCACACAAACTCACTCTCTTGCTGGTAATAGCCCATCCAAAGTGACAACTCTCTACACAATGTGCATGATAATCAAGGTGGGCCATTTCCTGCACAAATCCAGGTTTTCTCACCCCCTCACCCCCCTCCAAAAAACACATACACAAACTCACTATCCTGCTGGTAATAGCTCATCCAAAGTGACCACTCTCCCTACAATGTGCATGATAATCAAGGTGGGCCATTTCCAGCACAAATCCAGGTTTTCTCCCCCCCCCACCCCCATACACACACAAACTCACTCTCCTGCTGGCAATAGCTCATCCAAACTGACCACTCTCCAAGTTTAAATCCAAGTTTAACCAGAACGTCCGGGGGGGGGGGGGGGTTAGGAAAAAACAAGGGGAAATAGGCTACCTTGCATAATGACTTAGCCACTCCCAGTCTCTATTTAAGCCTAAATTAATAGTATCCAATTTGCAAATGAATTCCAATTCAGCAGTTTCTCGCTGGAGTCTGGATTTGAAGTTTTTTTGTTTTAAGATAGCGACCTTCATGTCTGTGATTGCGTGACCAGAGAGATTGAAGTGTTCTCCAACTGGTTTATGAATGTTATAATTCTTGACATCTGATTTGTGTCCATTTATTCTTTTAAGTAGAGACTGTCCAGTTTGACCAATGTACATGGCAGAGGGGCATTGCTGGCACATGATGGCATATATCACATTGGTGGATGTGCAGGTGAACGAGCCTCTGATAGTGTGGCTGATGTTATTAGGCCCTGTGATGGTGTCCCCAGTTGCCAACTCAGTTCTTCAACTGTTCTTCAGTTGCCAACTGTGCCCACATATCTATTCAGGGGACACCATCACAGGACCAATAAATTGGTTAGCCTCTAAGGTGCCACAAGTACTCCTTTTCAGTTTTGTGAAACTATTCCGCAAGCTAATTGGTCTCACTGTCAGGAAATGTTTTTTATGACATTCAGACTGAGCTAATTTCATCCACACTATGCTATTTTGATAACTTTACTTTTTACCTCTTTACTTTTACTCTGCTAAATAGTCCTTTCCTTCCTTGGTGTTTTCAGTCTTCAGATATGTATAGATGACATAGCCTTCTTAGCCAAGCTAAAACATATCGTCCAGGCTCGAATCGTTGTAGCTCTCCTTTAAACTCCTTTCAATATATCAACATCTTTCTGGTAATGAGGTCCTCAGATAGGAATGCAGTGCTCTACCTGCACTCATATCGGAACAGCAGAGTGTGCGTGTCTTTTTTTCCTCATCCCATTACACGTTTCCTCTGTATTTGCAAGCCCAAAATAGTAATATCTTTTTAGGGCCATATCTTGATTTTTTTACTCATGTTTAATTTGCTGTCCACTCTCACTCCTGGCCTCTTTCTATATTAGTGCTTTCCAACTTTCGCCCTCCTACTGAATGTCTCAAACATAATCTAAAACCTATATATTAGCCTTCATATTTCCGAAGCTGAATCTCCTTTTATTATTTCTCTCCATGTTACTTCTCTGTCCTCACTGGTGTCCTCAACTCCTGATTTAACATCTGTGAATTTCATTATGTGCTGTTTATTCTGTCAGCTAGATCATTTGTGAAGATATTAAACAAGTCTGGACCGAAAAGATACCTTCAGCACTCCACTAAAGATGTATCTAGTGTTGTTGCATTAAATGAAAGTCAGTAAAATAACTTGGGGCCATCTAATCCTATATGGGAGTTAAAGTGTGGGAGACTAGAAACTCAGAGACTTTGCCTTTGGAAAGTTTCCTTCCCATCATTGCTTTGTGGGGGATGGGGAGGTGAGGAGTTTAGCCTCAGAATGCACAGATCTTGGAGAATCCATCAGAGGCCACATGGAGGCCCTTTCTTTCTGTACTATCTTCCAGCTTTCTCACATCCCTATCCGAGTACAGCTCTGTTGGATTCGTGCTCCTATGACTTCCCCCATTTGCTGCTGCCCGCAGGAAGTACCTCAAAGGGTGTATTTCAGAGCACTGGGGTTGGAGATGTGGAGTCAACTTAAGTTTCTAGTGACCCACTCATCACTGTTAGGCCCGGAATCTCTACGTGTTACATACAGGCCGTCACTGCAGTGAGTGGCTGTGCACCTGGCTCTGACCCCATTCCGTAGCCTGCCCCATCACCACCCACAAATCCCAGAGCGGATTACTTTGCTTGTCATCAGTTTGAGAAAGCTGTTGATCTAGGTCAGTGTATCTCAACCGGTGGGCTGCAATCCCCAAGGGGGAAGTCCCAAAAGGCGGTCAGGGGGGTTGTGAAGTATTGAAAACATTATTACAATCTGAGCAAAGAAAATCTTGCTCCCCAACTTCCCACGCTCCCTAACCTTTCAAGGACACGTTTTCTCTGTCATCCTCTTGAGCATACATACAAATACATTCTATTGGCATAACATTGTTGTCACTGACACTTTTACTGTAAAAGTAAGGGGGTCATGAACATTTTTGACTTTAAGGGGTTCCAAACTTAAAAAGGCTGAGAAACAATGGTCTAAAGAGACAATAGACCATTAGCCCTATAATTTCATGTAACGTTCCTGTAAAGAAACTCTCAAGATATATCATTTCTTTATTTGCATCTTTTTCCAGGTAGCTTTCCCTGTTCTCTGCCCATTTTGAAAGGCTAATGGTTTGTTCCAGCAAGAAACAACAGAAATGTCTGCAGAATCATTAATGTCCCCCAAAGGAAAATACTGAATCTGTCCTGCTTTAGAAAATGAAGGCCAGCAGTGGATTATAGCATAAGGTTATATATAGGATACGGTAAGGGAATGGAATGGAGGATGGGCTGCTCATGTACTGGTGTAGTAATTGACTTAATTTCACATGCAGAAATCTGGAGTGTAAAAAAAAAATAAAAGAATCAAGCAAAAACAAATCATGACGATGTGAGTAAAATGTAAAGACTTTTGATAAATAGGCTGCAGTGCCTCCATGCTTCCTGGAGAATTACATAAATCTTATGAAGTGTTAGCACCCCTGGAGATGGAACATAGGCTGCAGGGTTTCCTATCCATCTTGGGATCCATAGTGAAGGTAAGTAAAAATCACCTGCAAATAAAGAGCACAGAATTGGTTATTGTAAGTCTGCTCTCAAATATGAATTCCAGAATAAAAAAGCAAAGGCCAGTGGTTTGCAAACTTGTTGGTGTTGCACCTAGCACAACAGGGTCCTGGTCTATGATTGGGGTTTCCAGGTACTATGGTAACAAATAATAACTTCTAAGGTTCCATTTTTCAAATTTTTCTTTGCAAGTATAAGAACTAGAAACTTACTTTTACGTTGAATGAAAGCCGAGAGTCTCATGTAATTGCATGATTCCAGTAGATTAATCTTTAAAAAAGCCACCAAAAAAATCAGTCAGAGTGCGGGAAGGACAGAAGACAAAGCAAACAGGCTGTGGCTGGCTTAGATGTTGGGTTGGAAGAGTGGCCAAGGGCATACCTCGGTCTTCATGTGGTACCTCTCTGCCGGCTGAAGGCTTGGCTGTGTAGTCCTGATGAGGAAAAAGGCCTGACACTGCCTTGGAGCCGGCCAAAGATAGGGTTCAATTGAAAAAAAAAATTGTGTGTGTGTGTGTGGGGGGGAATCTTGTTTTTGACAAATTTGGGGGAGGGTCAAAATCCAAAGTTTTTCAAAAGGTGTAATTTTAATACCCCATACTTTTAAAATTTTGAAATGATGGTTTTTCCCTGCTTTTCAACACTTTGTAATTTTTTCCAAATTACAAGAGTTGGCAAACAGAAAGTGGTGGTGGGAACTTTGCCAGCTGGAAATTAGTTACAAAGTTTTGACATGGGGGAAAGCCCCCTCTTTTTACCCCCCCTTTTTTTTTTCTGTGAGAAGTGCTGTTTTCCCCACTTTCTTGCACTTTATGACTTGTTTCCAACTTCTGCCAGGTGCAAAACAATAAAAAGGTGAGAAGTATTCTTCCCCCGCACCCCGCAACTTTATCAGACTTTAAAAAATCATCCTCCCCTCCCTTTTTCCCTGTGGGGAAAACAAGAAAAAGCAAAAATGGGGAGAGAGCCTGAAAATTAAAGAAACTCCATTATTTTGGTTAAAAAAAAACCCCAAGCAAATGACATTTGAATGACATTTTAAATCTTTCTGTAGGAAATCAAAATTTCAATAGGGATTTTTCCCATAAAATAATCAGCATGAAGAACCCAGTTTTTCAAAACAGCTCCACATTGTCTGCTGCTTAGGGTTGCCAACTTTCTAATTCCACAATACCAAACCCCTTGCCCCGCCCCGCCCCTTCTCCAAGGCCCCCTCTGCTCCCTCCATCCCCCCCCCCCTCACTCACTTCCACCAGGCTGGGACAGGGGGTTGAGGTGTGGGAGGGGGTGAGAGTTCTGGCTGAGCATGTGGGCTCCAGCATGGGGCCAGAAATGATCGGTGGGACTGGGGATGAGGGGTTCAAGATGCAGGAGAGGGCTCAGGGCTGGGGCAGAGGGTTGGGGTGCAGGGGGGTTGAGGGCTCCGGCTGGGGGTGAGGGCTCTATGGTGGGGTGGGGGATGAGGGGTTCAGGGTGCAGGAGAGGGCTCAGGGCTGGGGCAGAGGGTTGGGGTGCGGGGGTTGAGGGCTCCGGCTGTGGGTGAGGGGTCTATGGTGGGGTGGGGGATGAGGGGTTCAGGGTGCAGGAGAGGGCTCAGGGCTGGGGCAGAGGGTTGGGGTGCGGGGAGGGTGAGGGCTCCGGCTGGGGGTGAGGGGTCTATGGTGGGGTGGGGGATGAGGGGTTCAGGGTGCAGGAGGGGGCTCAGGGCTGGGGCAGAGGGTTAGGGTGCGGGGTAGTGAGGGCTCTGGGGTGGGGCTGGGAATGAGGGGTTTGGGGTGCAGGCTGCCCCAGGGATGCAGTGGGGAGAGAGGTCTCTCTCCCAGCCTTCTGTTGCTGCAGCAACCCAGGACCAGGGGAGAGATGCCTCGCCCTGCCTGCATGGCCCTTGATAGCTGGTCGCGCAGCTTAGAGGGAACGTAGCCAGTCAGCAGTGCCGACTGGAGCCGCCAGGGTCCCTTTTTGACTGGGCATTCAGGTCAAAAACCATACACCTGGCAATCCTACTGCTGCTGTATGTTCTCCTCCCAGTCCTCATGATGGGCAGCTGGTATGTTGGGAATCTAGAGGAGCATCACAGAATGAGCTGACTGAAGCTGGGAGCCTCGCAGTGTCTGGCAATGGTGTGCAACAGTGATAAGCATAGGGTGCTTGTTGTCTCAGCACAGAGAGAGAGGACTAGCTCTGGTAGCATGAGGGCTGCTTCTCATGCAGGCATGTACTCTCAGCTTCCAGAGCATGAGTGAGAAGGCAGCAAACTAGCTCTCCAGCCAGCAGACACTGGCTCACAAAGCGAATTCTGTAGGGCAATGCTAGAAATCCTGGACAAATCTCACAGCTCTTGAGGGGGTACCAGCTCATTTTTGAGAAATTAGTCTATGCAACTGGCAGTGGAGATGCAGCTGAGACTTTTAAGGCTTTCAGGCCTGCTTGCTGGCCTCACCACTTTTCTCTGTTAGCCAGAGATGTGGAGGGCTTGTGGCTGTAGCAAGGATGTTGGAACAACTTTTATAGTGGGAGTGCTGAAAGCGGAAACTATGTATTTGTTTGTTATTACTACTTCAAATGTGTTAAGGGCTGCTATAAAGAGGATTGGGTTCAATTGTCTCATGTCCACTGAAGGTAGGACTAGAAGTAATGGGCTTAATTTGCACCCAGGGAAATAGAAAAGATTTCCTATCATCTAACCTATAAGGGTAGTTAACCTCTGAAACAGGGTTCCAAGGAAGGTTGTGGAATCTCCATCAGTGAAGGATTTTAAGAACAGGTTGAACATACACCTGTCAGGGATGGTCTAGGCTCATTTGGTCCTGTCTCTGTGCACATCTGGGTATTACCAGTTGAAAACTACAAATCCAATTCAGAGACTGAGAATGGTACCCACCTGATGTCTTTTTGGTTGCCTATGTCAAAAAATTGGGTTTCCGTTGTCCTATTTCTATGCTATTTCTGCAGTAGTGCACCCTGAAAATATGTAGGGACTGCATAATTTTCAGAATAACCTTTTCCTATCTGAAAATAATAATAAAAAACCTAACAATCAGTCTGTCTAGCTCACAGTATCAAAAAAACCCTGGAGGTCTAGTGCATTATGCAACATAAAGAAAAATCTATCACATAAGTTAATATTAAGTGTTTTGTTTTCTAATGAATGAGTAAAAGCCTTCTAAGGAAGGACTAAGGACCACATTTTTAAGTGTTTGGGAGCCTAAAGATGCAGATAGGCACCTATTGAAATCAAAGGGAATTAGGCACCTATCTGCACCTTTAGACTCCTAAATACCTATAAAAATCTGTCCCTAATTGAGAGATAAGGTGGCTGAGGTAATATCTTTTATTGGACCAACTTCTGGCATTCCCAAACCTGAAAGAAGAGCTCTGTGTAAGCTTGAAAGCTTGTCTCTCTCACCAACAGAATTTGGTCCAATAACAGATATTAGAGAGACAAGGTGAGTGAGGTAATATCCTGGGACCTAACTGACTAAGTAATAGAAATCTGAAATATCTTGAAATAAGAATGAAACAAAAGGGAAACCGCTCGGACTTATTACAGTAGCAACAATGTTCACAGTCAACATGTGTTGTTGTATTCTAGACTGATAGCTCATATTCATGAGCATTCAATGGCTCAGAATGTTGTTTCAGAGACACCACATTTGCATGCATTTCACATTCTAGAACATAAAAAACTGAAGTGTCAGAGAAGCATTTTAAAGCACTATGTTATTAAGCAGTTACCGGCAGATTTTCTGCTTTTTGGTCATTAGTCTCTGTGAGCTCTTCCTTTCTGTTGTGACAGCTGTAGACATTGCAGCTTTGGTACTAGACTTAAAAAAAATCATAAAAAAGTGGAAAAAGTTATCTTTAGCTCTCCTCTGTGTCTTAAGATAATTTCCAATGAACGTTTAAAAGTTAATTGGAATTTAATGAAAGTAAAAAAAACCCAGTCAGTTTTAGACTCTTTCAATTTTTTAAAAAAATACATCAAATATTTTGCTTTGAGGACCTCTAATAATAACGTGGGCAACATGGCTTGGATCTTAAATTCTAGCACTTTTTCCCCTTGCAAGCAACAGGCAAGGGACAAATTAATCTGATGGAAGATTGCAGACAGAAAGAATCATATGGCACTTTGACACTAAAACCTTACCTGCAAAATAAATAGATAAAATGTTGAAATGTCTAAAGAAAGAACAAAGTGAAATGTAATGGGTGAGATGATCAGACATTTGAGGCAGGAAGTTAATGTGACCCAAAGGGACTAGCAGAGATAGCACCTGGCTGTGTGGTACAAAACAAACTGTGCAGGAAAATGATGTTTCTCAGAGAAAATAGTGGAATAATACTATGATTGTAGAGATGTAGGAGAGTAAAATATGATGATAGCCGGACTGACAAACTTAAGAGAAAGATGTAGGCTAATGTAAAAAGGTTAGTGGGAAAGGGGCAGGGAGAAGATTTAAGGAGAGATTAGCATTGGATTCAAGCAGTAAATACCCAGGGCTATCTTGTGGTGAAAGAGAGATCACAGAGGGCATTTTGGATAATTGCTTCTGCCTCAAGATTTCTCACCCAGTTCCACCCCTCCTGTTCAGTGTGTATATACAGCTGTTGGGAGGGTTAACTAGGAAGTATGGGCTGAATTGTTTTCAATATGCTGATGGCTTCTTCTATTTTACCATTTCAACAAATGCAGAGAGTGAAGTTGAGTGTTTTTTCTCAGGGTATGGAAACAATTCAGGCATGGATGAGAGCAAGCTGGTTGAGGTTCAGTCCAGAGAAGACCGAAGTCATGATGGTAGTTTGGCAGAAGCCACCAGAGGAAATGGCAGAGGTTATATGGGCCCTTCTGATTCAGAATGCATATCCATAGTTTGTTCACAAATAAGGGTCTTGTTAGATATCCAGGTTTTGTTACATAATCAGAACTGCGTTTTTTGCTGTGTAAAATGCATATTTTGACTTTTTTGGTTTTTCTACCTCTTCTTTACAAGTTAGGCTGTTTTGGATCACAAGTTATGACTATTTCCAGCTGTTCAAACCTGCTACATAATTTGTCACAAAGGGTGGTCTACGGTCAAGAGAGGCCCATGACCTGTCTATCTCTCTGAGGTCCTTAATATCTCAGTGGAGAACCTTTTCCAGTGCCATTTTGCTTTTCTCATGGCAGTTCTATTAGTTCCTCTTTGCTTTCATTAACATTAAGCACATCCTCAACCATTTTTTACTTAAATAAGAAGTTTGTTGGAACACATTATGAAGAGGTTGCTTATAGCTGGCATGAGTAGATCTAGCGTACGTCGGCCGTTTATCCAACGCAAATAAACAACTTCACTGGAGTTATCAATAAAGCATATTTGGCGAGGAGTGTAAACATCTGAAAACAATCTAATCAGCACTTTTCCTTAAATAATTGAAGTGATGCCAGTGAATAGAAACTGTTCAACAAGTAAAATACGTGCAGGAATCTATTTTAAAAAGCCTGTCTGCAAAATTATTGAAAAGTCCAACACAGCAATAAAAATAAATTACATTTCAGTTCTTGCTGTTTTCCCCTTTAGAAAAGAGCACCCTGCCATCAACATTACAGAAAAATGGAATAGTTAAGCTTCTGCATAGATTTCTTCACAGGCATTTACAGTGAGGCTTGTATCATGAGATAATGGTTCAGCTTTGAAAAAGCCTTAAGGAAAGACCACTCAGCTGTTCGTCCCATTGCTGAAATCTTAAAGCATGTGGTTCCTGGTAGTTACAGAACTATTAAGACCTTAATTGGCCCAGCTAAAAAGTTCAGTGGCATTTTCAGTCCTGTCCCCCAAGCAATATTCCCCCCCCCCCATCATATTCTATAGAAACTTCAGAAGCACAGAAATCTGTTGCCTCTGCAGTTTGTACCAAGATGTCTCTGCATTGGCATTCACATACAAAATGCTGGAAACAGTACTTTAGGCAAAACTCATACACACACATCTAAATTAGAACCCAATGTGGTGGAACAGTGCAATTTGGACCCTTGCTATCTTTGCTTGGATGCTGCAGCTTCTTAAATTGACATGTCAGCTCCTCTGTGCCAATGGTTCCTCTGCCAAGTACGCCTGCTCATCTGTTCACATTATAAGGCTGAAATGTAGAACCAATGGTTGAACAAGAATGTGGGTTCAACTCTGCTTTCTAACTCCTCCCCACAAAATGCCTTCTGCTTTCTGTAGCTTCTGGCTTGGTGTGGGATTTCCTGTCCATGGTACAGGGCACTGGGCTTTCTTATTGTCTGTGTTCCTATTGCCATCCATGGCCACCAGTGTTGTCCTACCATCATCCACTGGGGCATTGTGCCTGCTTTCCCCCCATGCCCTGCAGTGCTCAGCATGTAAAAATACTGTCTTAGATTGAAAATACACAGTGCAGTAGGGTACTTCCAGGCTGAAGTATACATTTGTAGCTTCCACTAAAATCAATGGGAACCTTGTGTGTCTGTTTAAGGGCAGCAGACTTTTCCAGTTGGGACTTTCTCACCAGCAAAGGATACTAATAAATGTTATGTCCATAGGCATCTCAATTAAAAAAAATAACTAAAAACATACATGTAGTGCATCATTATTATTTGCACTGTGGGAGTGCCCCAAATCTAATGTACTAGGTACTGAAAAAACACATTACAAGAGGGAGAGGTTTTCAAAGGCACAATGGCACTGAGGTGCCTAACTCCCGTTGACTTACAAAGGTTGTTTGGGGGCCAGCTGTTTTTTGTGCCTTTGAAAATCCTCCTCTATTTCCTGTAACTCTATTGAATTTTTCCCAATTAATAACAAATAACTTGCCCTAATCTTAAGAACAGACTCCATAAGTGATAGTGTATTCCATAGGCTTTCTGCCACTCCTTGATTCAGTGCAACATTTGGGTTTTCTGTGGTTCAAAATGTATCTGTCCTTTACACGTGGTCCTGTCAGGAACAATAGAGAGCTAATTTCTATTGGTGCAAATTGAAAAATGTGTTACAAACTTCAGAAGGCAGGAACGTAATGACTGCACCTCTCAAGCTGACAGGATGTCCTAGAGGTGGAGTAATTTGAATTGAAAATCAATTCCACTAAGCACCAGAGAGCGGTAGAGAGAGTCCTCGTGCAGGAAAAGAATAATAAAAAAAGAGCGTTAGAAGTTTCCAAACTGTCAAAAGTAAGTCTCATTGGTATTGGAAAGAATAAAAATGTTCAGTACTTTAATGTAAGGTGATAAGGAAAAGGAATACATATTTCCTGTCAGCACTAATGTTACTAGGGCGTATGTCAAGTTCACTAAACGGCCTTACAGGGAAAATGACCTGAGCTTCAGATGCTCTACTATGCTGTTTCACATAGTCAGCAGTTTGGGGGAGTTATGCTTTATAGAGCATTAAAGTGACTGCTCTGGATCTCTCTGACTCCATTAGCAAATAAAAGAGTAAAAATATTACAGCGGGGGGGACAGATAAGAAGGAAGTGATTTAAAATACATAAATGCTGTACAGTAGTGCAATCTAAAACTACACACGGCACCCAAGGCAGATTTACATAGCTGTTTGTGTATATCTCTGGTTATGTGTAAGTACTTTATTATCTCTGTGGGGGAAATCCTACTCACCCTTCTACTCCATATGGCCCCTGGCAACCACAGTCAGCTGCTGTGAGTTGGTGCAGCCCCTAAATATCAGGCTGATTTAATTTAGGGTGGGCCCAGAGCAAGCAACCTGAAAATCAGGGAGCAGTGAACAGTTTCCTGATGACTCCTCTTCTCATGTCGATCTTGGTGCTGGAAAGAATCTAGCCCATTATTTCCCTGGTTTCCAAAGCCTCTCTATCAGTCCCTTCTACAGCAGGCAGCCTCTTCTCAAAACTGAATCTGTGTCTTTCTGGCACTTCTTTGGGGACTCTTATTTTTATATTGTTGTTTTAATTTCTAATTTAAGCACCTATCTGAAGATATAACTAGTGTCACAAATGTTAAAGCTAGACAGTACAAGCCAGGTGACTCATTTCTGCCTCAAAGAAACCCTCAGAGAAAGGTTTCAGAGTAACAGCCGTATTAGTCTGTATTCGCAAAAAGAAAAGGAGTACTTGTGGCACCTTAGAGACTAACGAATTTATTTGAGCATGAGCTTTCGTGAGCTACAGCTCACTTCATCCATAAAGGAGAATCTCTTGTACCAGGGAAATAAGAGGCATTTACAGGCAATTTAGGCAATCTTTCTATACTGAATATTAATCATTGATATTATGATAGTGTCCAAAGGCTCCACTCAAATTCAAGGCTCCATTGCCCTGTGTGGTTTCCACTTATCCCTCTCTTTAAATGTATCATGCCATTGTACGTTCACTGAATGTAGGCTTAGTAACCACTCTAGTCATCGGAGCCATAGAAACTGATGTTACAGATGTTTGCATGAAAGGTTTTTGAGACCAATGAGGGATATGCCAGGCAATATTGTAATACAGCAGAAAACCATACTTTGACTGCCATGAACTGTGCTATACCTGCAATTCATTTTCCAGTGCTGTCAATTTTCCTTTAGAAGCACTACTCTGAGAGGGTTTTAGCAAGACTGTAAATATCCACTACAGCATGTGCGGTTGCGTTCTGTTTTGTTTTTTAATTAAAGGAATGGACATTTTGAAATTAAAGGCATTGGAAGAATGATAACCCACCCGTAGAAGTAGTATGATTAAAAACAATGGCAGATGTAGCAGCATTTGAGAAATCAGTGTTTAAAACACTAGACCGCTGAAATGGGGATAGGCGTATATGAAAGCCCTTCTTAGATCAGATCAAATAAGATCAAAGTGAAATTAGTATTAGCAATATGAACTCTGGTGAGATCAGTGGAAAAACTGCATTGCATGCCTTGTTTGTTTGAGTTGTACAATATGCTTGTTTTGCGGATAGAAAATGCATTCCAAACCACAGATAGGTAAGATTTAATGAACTAGGAGGTAATATATTTATCTATAGACATATTGCGACAAAAGAAATTGCTGGAGTTCAGCTGCAGCGTGAGAGGTGTGGATCCCAGAATCAGAAAATCAGGTTCTAGAGAAGGCAGATCTCTGTGTGGAGTAGAGAGTGGTGAAAAACTGAGTTTTAGGGTCACAGGCAGTTTCAAGAAAACAGAAAAAAAATGTTTCAAGTTGAACAGAATCCAAAATGTTTCATTCAACCCCAAAATGGATATTTTTTGGTTCCTTGTAAAGGGCTACTATACAGCTGGAGGAAGAGCGAGAGTTGGTTCCCTTAATGTTTACTGCATTCACTTGGGAAGTAGGAGACCCAGGTTCAGTTCCCCATTCTGCCTGAGCTGGAAAAGAGCTATGAACCCATCTCCTACTTTGTGGGAGTATGCTTAAACCACTGGGCTGTGGGATATTCTGATGTGGGGCTCTCTCCATATCTCCTGTTGAAGCTATTCCACTTTGTATAAATAATCAAATAGTCAGTGAAGCCAGGAGTTGAACTTGTCTTCTACATCCTAGGCGATTCTCTTAATCACCAGGATATAGAGGCATCCTTGCTCTTTCTCTGGCCCAGTGACTATTCATAGTCATTCATAATAACTATTAATTATTTCCCCTCTCTGTGAGGTGCCTCTATGAATGACAATGAATAATAGAGAAAATACCAGATACTAAAAAGCACTTTAATCTTAAGGAGAAAGACATAATAAGAACCAATGGCTAGAAGCTAAAGCTAGATGAAAATTTGTGCCAAATTTCTTATTTGAAGTTACCAGTGAGCATGATTAACCATTTGAATAAATTACAAAAGGAAGTGGTAAATTCTCTTTCTCTTCTGGATGCCTTTCTGAGAGCTATGCTTTAGCCAAACACAAGTTCTGTTTTAATCAAACACACTTTATTGGGGCTAAATTCAGGGCTAACTGTGTGAAATGTAATGGCCTCTGATAATCATTAGATGATCTAATGGCCACTTTTGGCCTTAAACTCTATGAATCTATGAACAGAAGAGCAGAAAGAAATCCAGAGTCCATTGGCATTTATAAATCCCACATTTTAAATTAAAATTCCATGACAGGTAAATTAATATATTGTCATTTAGCATTTACATTAAGAATAGCACCTAGGGACCAAAAATATTCCTCAGGGCTCCATTGTGTTAGGTTCTGTACAAAGATATAATAAATGAAAATCCCTGCTTCAAAGAGCTTTTTTCTGAGAAAAGTCACAACTCATGACAGGTTGTTGAGGCAAATAAGTGGACCTGGACAGAATTAGGAAGGGAAAGGGAATAAAATTCAACCTACAAAGTTCCAGTAACAATGTAGCCATCATTTCTTAAAGCCCAGTTTTAAGGGTAAAAGAACTTCTACTAGAAATCCAGCCTAAACTGAAGACTGAGGACAACTGACTCCTATAGTGCCTGTTGAGTAGCTTTCCTTTGCTTCATCTCCCTTTTGCTTCAGCTAGTCGGCCCTTTCCACAATCTAGCCATCACCCCTTTAAATATATGTTTTTAAAATGTTGTAACGGTTTTCCACTTTAGCTTCCTCTGACCAGAAGTAAATAAGTGGGGCACCACCATCTATGCAAACCGGAACAAACTGAAATTAAAATAAACAGCCACCTAACAAATTTATGGCCATATCCCCACTTCACAGTGTTAAGCTGCAGTACTGTATGTGTAGCACCAGGTGGTGCTGTATAAGGGTATAAATAGCAGCGCTCCCCCTCTCTTAACCTAAAATGGAGTCTATTAGCAATGGTCCTGGGTTCCCCTAGTTCTAGAGACCACTCAGCACAGGCACAGAGGTACTTCGTTAAGGTAAGAGTACAGCTAAGGAAGAAACCAGCTTTGTAGCTGAGTTCTTTCCTGCCATTGAGGCTTTGTGTACTTTCAGTGATGTATTTTAATGAAATGAAGTAGCTTTTTGTATGAAGCTTGTAACTGCTCTCTCCCCTTGGTAGCCTGCCCTGTTTGGACCCTGTGTCAAAGGGCTAAGTGTTTCCTTTCTGGTTACTGGTCCAGAAAGTATTTAGGTACAGACCCAGTAGCCCTGAACATCATGTCCAAACCATTAAGAGTCAGCACAGATATCTTCTGAATATAGAGAAAAACTGAAAATCTCTGATATCTTTCAGTTGTGACTACTGGAAAATGCTTGCTTTTTATGGCAGTCACTGTATTTATACTGGTCCAACAAAGATTTCACAGGCAGCTCTGGTAGGCCCATTAAATTTAGGACCTTAAAGCATAGTTATTCCCTCACTTTGTCTCTGGTCCAGTAAAGCATTTAGGTTGAGATTTTAAAAGGCATTTAGGCATTGCTTCGCTTAGTCTTGCAATTTTAGTTAGTCTTAACTGATTTAGGAGCCTAAATATAATTTTCAAAAGGGATTAAACTCACTGATGTGGCAAATAAACTAAGCAGCACACCATGTGCAGAACGATTTCAGAGATGAGGGCGATTCTGCCTCTTTTCTGATCCCTGGCAAATCTCTAGGTATTATACTATGGAAAACCCTTTTTAGTTCTGGAGCATTGACTCAGTGAATAAACAGCTAAATTAAGCCAGAGAGAAGAATGCACTGAAGGGAGCAGAAACCAATAATGAACTCACTGGAAAAGACTGAATTTTTTGGCTCTGTAATCTTGTTGGATTGATATTCAAGAAGAATTTTCAGATTCTCTACAGTATGTTCCTGGCCAGCTTTCATGGGCACCTTGATATCTGGTATTATCTGATTTGTGGCTATATGGCTCTGTTGCTTGAGACTCCTTCCTTAAATCCTGAGAATTCTGCCCATTAAAAAGAGCAGTTTTAGGCATATTTAAATGCCTTTTTTATTAGTAGATATGTTCTGTGTTTGTTGGTACTGTAACATAACATGTATAAGCCATTGGGAAATGCAAATTTGTTAAACCAGCAATTGGGTTTTAGGTAAACAACAATATGTTTGCTTTAATAAGAAACTGTGCTTTACTCTAAATAATTTCCACTTATACACTATTGTTTTCCAGTGTAACAATAGCTTTTGGCTTATATACAAAAGCTTCCCACACAACTATTCTAGTCATGTGATTGCAGTACCGACAGAGAATGTCTGATGTGGTTTTAACTAAGCAAACACCCCAGGAAGACAGTCATGAAATGAATAAGAAAACTGATCCATTGCTTGGGGAGCACTACAATGGAAAAAAGCCATGCATTAATTTCAGTGGGATTTGTCATTACATTTTGGTTTGTAAATCATTACTTGTTAATGTACTTTAGGGAAAAACCCCTGTTTAATAACATCTTGCATTTATCTTACCTTTCCTCTGGAGACACCTTGCAAACTACTTGTAAGGATAGCTTTACCTACCATGGAAGTACAACGGCCTTTGTGGTGAAACACGGCAGCTGTTGACGAGTGTACAGCAAACAGTGCAATGCCAGGCAATGGTTTAGAGCAAGAAGTGAAAAAGAATATCCCATCCAACCGAAATTAAGGGAGAATTTGGGAACAATGTAAATTAGTTGAGTTGGAATTTGTGCTAGAAGAAAGGGTTAATGTGTCTGTTTGTCGGAATGAAATAATTTAAAAAATCCATAGAACCTGTAATGATTACAAGCGGTGAGGACCTGGGCCTGACATCTCATGATCTCAAAGACCGCTTATCTAATAGCACAGTACTACCTACCAATGAATTGGGCATTGAATCAGAGGAAAAACTGCCCTGTGCTGAAACACCAGTACCTATGTATTCCTCAGAGGTCTGCCAGTCAAGAACTGAGCTGGGTCTGACCCTGCTCCACTTTGAGATACGTATAACGTGGCATGACTGTAGATCTATTGGTTTACTTGGTATACTGTATTTTAAAGGCTGATGGCCTGATAATCCTCAGCAAAGTGGAGGCAAAGATGTACACACAGGAGAAGTGGAGTTTGAAAATAATCCAGCTTTCACCTTTCACCTTTCTTCTTTATTATAAAGTTTTATGTTTCTTTTAGAATCTGATTGGGTTTTTTCTTTAGTGTCCTAAAAAACCCCAAGGTTGGTCTATGCTCATCTTGTTTATTCTCAAGTGTCCCCAGGAAAGGAGGTGTGGGGGCTTGGGGGGATATTAAGGGGGAGTAGGAACTCCAAGTGGTCCTTTCCCTGAGTTTGTCTAAATCACTTGGTGGTGGCAGTATTACCTAATCCAAGGTACAAGGGAGAATTTGTGCCTTGGGGAGTTTTTAACCTAAGATGGTAGAAATAAGCTTAGGGGGTCTCTCAGGCGGGTCCCCACATCTGTATCCTAGAGTTCAGAGTGTGGAGGGAACCCTGACAGCACCACATCCGCTATATGTAGCTCAGATGTTTTACAAATCGTGCTGTGCAAGATAGTGTGTGAATGTGTAGGGGAAATAATATGATTAAGGGATTAAGAGGAAAAATGGGTTCACTAGTAGCTTTAATAGAAGCTGAACTGAAATAAAGTAGGAATCATAGAATTGTAGGACTGAAAGGGACATTGAGAGGCCATCTAGTTCAGTCCCCTGCACACATGGCAGGACTAAGTATTATCTGGACCATCCGTGACAGGTGTTTGTCTAACCTGCTCTTAAAAATCTCTAGTGATGGAGATTCCACAACCTCTCCAGGCAATTTATTCCAGTGCTTAACTACCCTGACAGTTACGAAGTTTTTCTTCATGTCCAACTTAAACTGCCCTTGCTGCAGTTTAAGCCCATTGCTTCTTGTCCTATCCTCAGAGGTTAATGTGAACAATTTTCTCCCTCCTCCTTGTAAGAACTTTTTATGAAAACTCTTATCATATCCCTTCTCCGTCTTCTCTTCTCCAGAGTAAACAAACCCAATTTTTTTTCAATCTTCCCTCATAGGTCATGTTTTTCAGAGCTTTAATAATTTTTGTTACTCTTCTCTGGACATTCTTGAATTTGTCCACATCTTTCCTGAAATGTGGTGCCCAGAACTGGACACAATATTCCAGTTGAGGCCTAATCGTGTCTTGCTTACAACACTCCTGCTAATATATCCCAGAATGATGATTGCTTTTTTTGCAACAGTGCTTTAGCTTATGACCCACTATGACCCCCGGATCCCTTTCTGCAGTACTCCTTCCTAGGCAGTCATTTCCCATTTTGTATGTGTGCCATGGATTGTTTCTTCCTAATTGTAGTACTTTGCATTTGTCCTTAGTGAATTTCATCCTCTCTTCTTCAGACCATTTCTCCAGTTTTTCCAGATCATTTTGAATTTTAATTTTATCCTCTAAAGCACTTGCAACCCCTCCCAGCTTGGTATCCTCCACAAACTCTCTATGCCCTTGTCTAAATCACTGATGAAGATATTGAACAGAACCAAACCCAGAACTGATCTCTGGGGTACCTCACTCAATAGTCCTTCCAGCTTGACTGTGAACTACTAATAACTACTCTCTGGGAATGGTTTTCCAACCAGGTATGCACCCAATTTATAGTAGCTGCACCCAGATTGTATTTCCCCAGTTTGTTTATGAGAAGGTCATGTGAGACAGTATCAAAAACCTTACTAAATGCAGGATGTTAGGTCTTGTATTAACTATTCACACACACTCACAGGAAAAAAACCCATGAGGCTGTAGTGATGGGTCTCGTCCCTCTGTACAAAAGTGTGATGATTGTAGATTAATCTTGTTTATGAATCATCTGGATTGGTGGTGATGATGGACCAAACCCAGCACCAGTCAGCTGCTGTTAAAAGGAGCCAAATGCTTCCCTTGTGAATCCCAATGTGCTTTCAAAAGGCACAATGACACATTTCTTTCTTCAAATGTATGTACCCATATGGAGAACAATTAACCAGTCTACTTCATCAGTCTGAATGCATCTGGAAAACATTATTTAAATCTATTTTTGGGTGGAGGTTTTGCAATTATGTTGCAATCTAAAAACAATCCTCTCTCCCTCACTTAAAATGGCTTTGCATTGCAACAAAGAAATACTCTCTGAAAATTAAACCACAGAAGGGGCAGCTACTTGCATTTTTTTTCAACTTGTCTCAAAATAAACCTAATTTATAACAGTTCTGTATGCTACAACAATTCTCCATAATACAAATAAAACATTGCATGCAAACAATACATGAAAAAAACATTTGCTGTAAAAATATACTCGTAAAGTTTCATTAAGTATAAAAGTTGTAGAGTTGAAATCATTGCAGTGAAAATACAGTTGAAATCAATAGTGTAGTAGAGGCTAAATACAGATGAATGGAGTTTACCTACGTCTCATTTGGGGAACATGGAATCTGGAGTTTGCTCACTTTTTTTATCACTTCACCACTGGCTGAAATGTCCTCTAGCAAATTTTTGACCTTGATTTATTTTTCAAGGAATACCGTTAATACAACTTCCAAGAGACCACAGTTCTCTGTTATATTACTATCTGTTCAGGTTCAACAAGAATTGCCAAGGACCATGACAGTAGTTAAGTGTAATGTTGCAGCTGGCTATAATTAAACCGGGCATATCTACTATGAAATAAAATACGCTGTAGCATAATTGTGATGGTTTAAACAACTTACCACATTATACGCTTCTAGGAAAGTAGCAACTGTAATAAATGATAAATATTTCCCTTGGCATTGACAACACTGAAAGACAACCATAGTATTCAGTAATTCATTTCTTTGCATTGATATGTAGGAAATAGTAACATTTGTAAAAAAAATAAAAATAAAAATTATTTTTGAAAAAAATAGGTAACTTGAATCCATTCAATTTTGGATAATTCTGCATTATGTATGCCATTTTCAAAGCTATAATAAAACAGTAACCTAACCAAACCAAATAGAAATTCTCTCAATAATCCTTGAATGATTTTGACAAGTGTATTCATGTCTTTACTGATTAGCTCCAAACTTAGATGACTGATTTAATTACTAAATGTAGGGAATGAGTGATTATAAAGGTTTAGCTGACATACTTACATGTAGCAAAGACAGGAATGAGTTATGCAGCTCGTCCCAAACATGCTGATAAAACCACTTCTCCATTGTGTGTATTGTTATATGCTGCTTGTACTATAGGGGGAAAAAATAGGGACGTTTTAGTAAATTCTAAAGAGTCTTATTGGATCTCTCTAATATGCCTTTGCTGGTAAAGTGAGGTGCTTTGGGCCCCAATACTACGAACGTTTATGCATGTATTTAACTTTAGGGACACAAGTAGTCCCATTCAACTTAATGGGGCTGCTTGCATGCCTTAAGCTAGGCATTTTGCAGAATAAGAATAAGTGTTTTGCAGAATTGGTGCTTTAAGGTAAGTCTACCCTGTGCCAAAAAAAAAAAAATATCCTCCCCATGGCAGCAAGTCTCAGACTCTGGGTCAGCTGACTCATGCTCATGGGTCTTACTTTACAGGGCTAAAAATAGCAGAGTAGATGTCCTTGCTCAGGCTGGACCTCAGGCTCTGAAACCTGGTGGGGGCTGACTCAGAAAGTGAGACTTGCTGCTATGGCAAAAAGAAAAGGAGTACTTGTGGCACCTTAGAGACTAAAATTTATTTGAGCATAAGCTTTCGTGAGCTAAAGCTCACTTGCATCCGATGAAGTGAGCTGTAGCTCATGAAAGCTTATGCTCAAATAAATTGGTTAGTCTCTAAGGTGCCACAAGTACTCCTTTTCTTTTTGCGAATACAGACTAACACGGCTGCTACTCTGAAACCTGTCATTGCTGCTATGGGTCTCTTTTGCAGTGTAGACATACCCTTTGTGACCATGAGTTCCATTGTGTAGGGCTTGGGTGAGAAATTAAAACTAAGTAAAACACTACAAAATGGCTTAAAACAGGTTTTGTAGGAGTAAACCAGGTTATTGGGTAGGTGGAGAGGTCACAGGCATTTGATAAATTTATCTTACAGTTAATTACTAAGGACATCACCTTCACATATATGGCACATAGAGCATGCAGTGGTGTTGTGGCTCTGTCGGTCCCACGATATTAGACAGATAAGGTGGGTGAGGTTATATCTTTTATTGGACCTACTTCTGTTGGTGAGAGAGACAAGCTTTTGAGTTTACATTAAGTAGGTCTCACCAACAGAAGCTGGTCCAATAAAAAATATTACCTCACCCACCTTGTATCTCTGAAACACATCGGGTGAAATCCTGGCCCTATAGAAGTGAATGGGAATTTTGTCATTGACTTTAATGAGGCCAGAATTTTTCCTTTGTCAGTACACTTAATCAGAATTTGAGTAACTAAGAAACCAAGCTGGTCCAGCAATTTGCTTTACAAAGCAGAAAATAGAAAACACAGAATGTCATTTTTACGTTAAAACTTTTCTTCATAATTGGTGACAATTTTCTAACCTGTAATTTTATTTTCCTTTTAGCACATCAGATTTATTCTTTCTTAAAAGGATTAATTCTGCTTAAATGTTTCTGTCAGTGTCTAAAAGGGTGCTCTGACTTTCCAAGTTTTAATTTTGGTTAACATCTTGCTACTGTATAGTGAATATATGAGACAAACAAAACCTCTTAATCTGATTAAGAAAAAAATAATAAACCTCTTCAGAAAAAATAAAATGAAATGAAATTAACCAGTTTTCAAACATGTGATTCTGATGTACCTATCTGTCAAATAGACTTGATTGTTTGGAAGGACACTGTCAACTTAAATTTAGTGCAAAATTAAATTTAAAATGTTAATGAATTCTAAGGTCAACATACATACACCCAGTTTTTAATTCTGTAGTGTTTGAAAGGCTGACATTGCAGCTCTAAGGCCTTGAACCATCAAAGCACTTAAAACATGGGCTGATATCCCGTGGATTGCAATCAGACTTAAGTGTGTGTTTATAGTTAAGTATTGCTTCAGTGCTGTGTTGGGGGCTTAAAGGTCTGAGGTTGACTTCCTGTTAATAACCAGGATTGAGCTGACCATGTCAAAATTTCCTTCTCCTATGTTTCCTTGCAACTAAGTGTGGACAGTACATTATGCAGTTGGGATAGTAAAGGCAATGCTTTTTGCTGTAAGGTTTTTCTTTGCTAAAATGAAAATGGTGTGTTTGTCACATAAAATAACCCTGGGGAGAAAAAGGCTTGAGACCAGAGTCTCATTGATGTACTGTCAGAGACTGGTAACAAATGTAGCTGTAAATGCTTTTATTTCTTTATTTTGAATGAAAATTATGGCCTGAGTAACTGTTGTTTGACGCCCTCTGTGACTGTTCCTGGCTGATGAAGTAGTCAACATTTCATTTGCAGGGTAAGCAGCCATACTTACAATCATCCATTTCACCTTGTAACAGAAAAATGATGCATATTATACCTGCTTGCCGTGCCTTTTGGAAGAATTTTAAAAGGGGAATATTTTAATATGGCAGAGTGCCACGGTGAAGATTTGCAGTTGTTTACCCAATCCATCAGGGGCCTTAAGAAACACGCATGTGTGTGCGTGTGAGAGAGAAAGAGAGTTGCATGTGTATGTACATATATCATCGTTGTTGTCGGCTATCCCTCTGTACGAGGATGATGTCTACTGGGGAAAAAGTCATTGATGAGACTTAAGATGGCTGAGGAATCCAGTCTGTGCTCTACAGATTTTTCCACATATGTGACAGGTGGTGGCATGGTGAGAGCACATCTGCTGGCAGGGATGCCATACCCTTTTCTTCCTCCTCTGCCAGTTTTCAGCCTCTTGAGCAAGGCGATTCTCCTCAAGCTGAGGCATGATGTATGATGTGACACCATTGCGGTCCACTGCCAACCGGCTCTTCCCAATTCATGGGGTCAATGCCTCCCTTCTTAAAATATACAACACATTTATATAATACACACACACAAACACACACACACACACTCTTCTCGTTTTACTAAACTTAGTGGTAGATGGTGCTGAGTCATCTGAAGAGAGATTGCCCCCCCCCTTAACAAAACACAAAGAAAAATATTGTTCCTGAGTGGTAGCTTGGAACTTCTTCTGGTAAAGGCCAGATTGTAATTACAGATGTGTAGGTTGCAGTGTCAGCTATCTTGACAAATTCAGTCTTTGTCCTGCTCTGCAAATCGTGCAGCTAAGAAGCTGAGCTGTACAGTGAGGTGTGCTGCCTCGTTGGGGTTAGAAACCAGACCTCACTGGTGTAGCCGCTGAGTAATTCCAAATGTATTTCAGTTTCCCTGGCATATGCTGCTGGTTCTGATGTTGGGACCAGAATGCTTATAATATAGGGATAACATTTATTTCCTCTTCTTTCAATTAACATACCTTTTAAAAGCCTATTTAAAAACAAAGGTTTAAAACTTCGCCCTTCCCTGCAACAGTGATCTGTAGTCTCCCAGCTAATTTCTCTTTTGCGTGGAGACTGTAACATTGCTCTATATAATGGCATTATAATTTTTTTTTGTATTTTCTACCAATTTGCTAGACATCCTATCATTTTATTACATGTTGCCATCCCAGATAACTTGAGTAGAGGTTTTCCCTGCGTGGTGCCCAGTGGATTAACAACCTAGCACTTTCTATGACAAGTTCTTGCAGTGTGCATTAAATTGCATTTGTCAGTATTTTGGTTT
Source organism: Caretta caretta (assembly GCF_965140235.1). Classification (NCBI taxonomy): domain Eukaryota; kingdom Metazoa; phylum Chordata; order Testudines; family Cheloniidae; genus Caretta; species Caretta caretta. The sequence continues at coordinate 16,725,053 of NC_134216.1, read as the reverse complement.
TCACCTGTCATATGTGAATAAAGAGAACAACCAAAATTTTTAAACCTGGCTTCCTAAAGGCATAGGATTCTAAATCCATATTTGAAACTGTTAAATAAAAATGTATTGAGGTATATTGGAGATAATAGGACCTGATGTTGCTTAGCACTTGTGAAAACTAGACCATATATTTTTATACCTAATTTAAAAATTGTGGATGTTCTCTTTCAGTTGGTGCCTCCCTGGTGTATCAAGTAATCTAAGGGTGTAGTCCGATCTTTTGTGGAAAGAACCGCTGATTTTTCCCATTACACAATAGTTCTGTCTATGTAGAGTTGCCCCAATCCAATTTTTACCTGGACAGTCCAGTTTTTAGCTTCTGAATCTGGGTGCCATTTAGGGTTGCTAGATGCTCAGTTGTTAGGGACCTGGCAACCCCAAATGGCACCTGAACCAAAAATCCAGTTACCGTGGGGTGAGGAGAGGTGCTGGGTCATTAACCCCCATGAGGCCCTGTTCAGCTGGGGCCGCCTCCTAATTGCAGAAAGGCTCCTTGAGGTGGTCCAGCGAGTGACATGGGCTGCGGGGAGAGGAGCATGCAATGGGGGTGGGGCCTTGGGGGAAGAGGTGGAGCAGGGGCAGGGTCTTGGGGGAAGAGGTGGAGCAGGAGGTGGGGTTTTGGGAGTCTGGTTAACAGCAGTTAGAAAAGTGGCAACCCTATGTTTACAAGGAAGGCTGTTAATTTTAATGGATAATAAATGGGACTGGTAAATGTTTTAAGATAAAACTAATTTTGACAAGATCCCTCAGTGATAGGAACGTTTCCAAGCAAACTGAAAACCCTACTTTACAGGAGATTCTCCTTGCTATAGCTTAGATGAGGCCATTGTGAAAGCAGTTTTCAGGAATTCACACAATGCCTTTTTTCACAGATAATTGATCTGACCACCTCAATTTCTCCTACCTCTCTTTCCCCCTTTCCCCCCCCCCCACCAATGTGAAAAGCAATTAACTTTTAATACTAAATGTCAATGAAATTTAAGTCAAAAATTACCAAAGTACACTGTTTTTCATCTCTCTTTTTGTTCAGGATCGTTTGCAAATTTTATTACATTGTTATCCTCAGTTGGTCAAGGGTTATAACAGGAATTGTAGGGTGCTGAAATTTTGATACGTGGAGGCTGAGAAAACTAACTGCTCACTGTCCCCCGTACTGCCCCCAAAATGATGTAACTAATTAAATGTACTTTTAAAGTAATATTTGTATGAGCAAGTAGAGAGGAAATGTTTTAATTAATTGGAGTCAGAGCATTATAATCCCTGTTTTTTAGGAGTTTGCAGTGAAAGCAGGAATTTATACTAAACTAAAGCACTGCCAATGAGCTCTTCTATAATAAATGAATTAAATATCAGTCAAGGACGTGCCATATTACTATATATAATTATCTGAATTTGTGTAAAATAGATTTAAACTATGTAGCAAGGGCTAAACAAATATATTTTCTTACTCCTTTGCTCTTCCCATAAAAGATGAAATTTAGATGACTTTAGACAGAAGGCCGTGGCTAGTGGGTGGAGTCACTGGGTGTTTGAGAGGGAAATGCGTGGAAGGGGGTTCCAAAGAGGATGGCTCTAGACTGTTCTCAGTGGTAGCAGATGACAGAACAAGGAGTAATGGTCTCAAGTTGCAGTGGGGGAGATTTAGGTTGGATATTAGGAAAAACTTTTTCACTATAAGGGTGGTGAAACACTGGAATGGGTTATCTAGGGAGGTGGTGGAATCTCCTTCCCTAGAAGTTTTTAAGGTCAGGCTTTACAAAGGCCTGGCTGGGATGATTTAGTCGGGGATCGGTCCTGCTTTGAGCAGGGGGTTGGACTAGATGACCTCCTGAGGTCCCTTCCAACCCTGATATTCTGTGATTCTATGATTCTATGACTTGTAAACCGTGAAGGTGGCTTGTTTCTAGGAGAGTGCAAAGGCCATGGGTTCTACATAAAGCTGGCTAGGGTATTTTTCAGAGTTCACACTGTTGAATTTACCAGGTGGTGGTTTCTCCTGGCTGTAGTGTATGAAAGCTGCTGATCCACACTGCAAAAGGGTGATTGGTGTTCAGCTATTAGCTGAATTCAGTGCATGAATTTAGCTGACTCGGTGTGCCCAAAGATGAAGGAAGTGGTAGGAAACAAGTGATTGAGCGGACCGAAGTAAGTAAAATAGTTCTCCTAAAGAAAAGTGTAGACATTCTCAAAAATTGCTGGATTCTTCAAGATCAGATACACCACTGCATAAAACTTTCACAAGTGAAGCAGAAGAGCAAAACACTGAATTTGATCCTGCAAGAGATACCTTTTTAACCCCACCATTAGGAACAAAATATAGTAGTGATTGTAATTTAAGTTCCCTTTCCAGACCTTCTAATACTTTGTCAACATCAGCTTCATCTAATAGCAGTCTCTGCTCATTTTCAACACAAAGGGCAACAATTAGTCAGTAATCCGTGCTATAAAAGACTTGGCATTGATAAGGAATTTACAACCTTCTTTTTTGCTATCAGTATTGCCTATAAACAAACACAAACACAAAACGAGGAATTTAAAGAAGTTTTTGAGAAGTAACCACAATCTCACAAGTAGCTCACTTTCAAAGAAGTGAGAAATCTATTATGCTTTCTTTCATTTTAAAAATTTTAATGTAAGGATCAAATGGAGTTCTGTTGAAATCCAATAGCTATCCATGGTGTACATGGTAACCACAGTGCCAAATTGCTGACAAATGGAGACTTTACAGTCAAGATAATGGGAAAAAATTTTATGTATATGTATAGCTGGCAGATTCAATTTTAGTGCCACTATTAAAGCAATGTAATTGTGATTGTAGTCTAGAAATTGCTTTGTGCATGCACAGTATTTGATTTGGCACCTTGTAAATACTAGACTCTATTATTAACGTGACACTAAAACGAGCTAGTATAGCTGGAGATTGAGATTTGGTCACACAATGAATATGCATCAAGTTTTCAAACTGAATTTAGTTGTATATCACTTATGTTTGTGTCCTGCTTTCACAGCTGCTGAAGTTAAAGCAGTGTGTCACATTTAACATATGTATGTATATTTATTTGACCACTTTCTTCATACAAAGGCATAGAGTGCATCCTCACTGTGGCCTTATACTGTCCAATTATCCAGCGTAACTCAGAAAAAAACCCATAATGGGTTCTGAAGACATCATGTTAATTATATCAGATACATATTTCTAGCACATTCTCAATTTCCAGATATTAAATTCAGTCCTCTGTGAAAATGTTAAGTAATATTGCATCTCTACAAAAAAGGGCAAGAGGCTACAAAATAGATGAATTTAAAATTATAGTGGACAGAAGTTGATTTAGATGTCACTCTAAAAGTATTTATGACTCAATAATGATAAATCTGCATGGGATCAGGGTATGAAATCTTATTTTCAATTTTTAAACACTGACAAGCTACAAAACATGGAAAAAGGGGTTTTGTTATATTTTTGGGGTTTTATGAAATCCCATTTTTTCTACTTCTTTTTCAGAAATATTTTTCAACTTGCATCTAAAACAGGCCTCGTTGCAAAAAAAAACTCTGGCCCACGTTCATCTTTCAAAGTATAATATGCTAGCTTGTATACAAAAACCAAACATGATGAAAATGATAAAATATAATCAGCCCACTAACTCTAGGAATGGATGAAGGAGCTAGATTATGCCTGGCCCTTGTGGTGTGAATGCACAAATTTGGAGAATGCATGGAGCACCCATAACTTTGGGTCCTGCACTTGTGAGTCTGCTTTCTGCTAGCACCCTATAAGGGCACCAACTGGGGAGTACAAGCTGAACCTTATTAAGAGTGGCGATAATGGACAAGCTCCCTGTTCACTGGATCTGTCACTGGAGTGCGACATCACTACACTGCCTCAGTGTAGGATTGTGCTTTAATGGAACAGTTTGATCTAAACAATCTGATTTTCTTTATTTTCTTTGCAGTGGTTACAAATCTCTTTGATGTTCACCAACCTTTTTTCAGTTTTTTTTAACTTGTGGTCCTCCAAGAGTGAATCAGTTTCAAAACGTTTCCGCCTGTCCTATGTATTGTGCATCAAGGAATACCTCCTTTCTCTGAAATCAGCTCAAAAGGGTGACTTGACACTAATATGTATATAAAACCTATTGTTGCATTAGAATTTTTTCTCTCTCTGCCTGTTCCTTTTTTCATGTGGTCTCTTTCCCTCCCCGCCCCTGAAAAACCCCTTTCCTGGTTGAGTAGAACTTCACAGAATGTGACTTAGAAGTTGGGCAATAAGAGATCTGCTGTCCCAAACTGCAGCCCTTCTGGATTCAAGGCCCACCTGTTAGACTAATCATATATGGAACTCAAATTCTAGAATAGAAGCATAAAGAAACCTGTAGTTACTCAAAAGAGCAGAAGTCTCTCAGTTCTAAAGCTTTGCAGCTAAACACATTGGTTGGCATTTTCAGAGGAGCCTAAGCAGTGCTTAATTTGTGCCCCGGCACCTCTAGGCTTGGCAGTGCACAGCCCCGGCACTTTTGAGCTTCTTGCATCAGTTATGAATGTAAAAAAAATTGCTTGAGCCCTGGCACCTCTTTCATTACAAATTAAGCACTGAGCCTAAGGGAGTTAGAGACCCAGGTCCCCTTGAATTCGAGTAGGAATTGGGTTTCTATTCCCTGAGCTGCTGCTGAAATTTCTAGCCATGATGATGAGTGTGTGTGTGTGTGTGTGTGTGTGTGAATTGCAAGTAAATAAATAAAATCAGTGAAACCACTATTTTTTTTTCTTCTCTTAAAAAAAGAAAAAGCTGTGTGTATTGTCACAGCAGTACCGTATGCACAGCATTGAGGGCTAGGCTCATGGCATGGGCAATGCATGCTCTTTAGCTTGATGTGATACTGGGTCTGAGGGTACATTTACACAGCAACTGGGAGGTGTAATTCACAATTTGGGTAGACATACACACACTTGCTCTGCTCAGTCTAGAATCTATCATTAGCAGCGTGGCCACGGCGGTGCAAGCAGCAGCTTGGGCTAGCCGCCCAAGTACCTACCAAAGGGGTCAGTTTGGATTGTACTTGGGTGGCTAGCCACAGCCACAGCACTACTTTTAGGTGCTAGCTCCACCAAAGCTAGTGTGTGTATGTCTGGCCATGCTGGGAATTGCATCACCCAGGTCCTGTGCAGATGTACCCTGTGTGTTTGTACCGTAAGGCTTGGATTCAGAGTGCCTGCTCCCTGAAGTGCTAGGAGGTCTGTGATGCTGGTGATGGCTTCCTCACACCAGTTCCTACACCTTGATCATCTCATGGGTGGGACGGGGAGATACCATTCACCTCCCCAACTAACTCCCATACACTTCAGGAGAAGCTCCCTGCTCTGCTAACAGCTCCTAGATCTACTTTTTTGGAGTAATCCTAGAGGAAAATCTTTCCCAGCTGACTCCAAGAGCCCTTCGAGGGACCAGAAATGGGTAGCCGTGATCTTGACCACATGCAGCAGTATATTTCTCCATGTGCAAAGCAGGCAGAATATTTTGGGCAAAACATACAGGCTCCGCTGAGTCTAGGAACAGGGTAGGCTGGTGTCCAGTCCACATATGCAGCTGTGTCCTCCTTATGGGCCCCAGGAGGCCACCTATACGTGTTGCTGAAACATTCATAATAAAACTCTGGTGTAACTTTCAGTGTTCTGAGCAATGGAAAAGAATATTGGGCCTGATTTTCTTAGTTGTCCCAATCTAAGTGCGAGGAGAATCAGGGCCCCTGCATTTTAAACATTGATTATGCAAAATAAATATGGAAAAAGGTAGGTAAGGAGATAAAATTAAATGAAATTTGCTCTTAGCAACAGCTGTATGAAATACTGGTCTTGAGACAGAAATTACTGCAGTGGTAAAATAGTAGCCTCACAAGTGTATCTCAAAATGTCAGTGATTTTATTCCCCTTATGCTCTATTAAATGCTATAGAACTTTTCCATAAATTTTTCTTTAGGGTTTTTTACCTATCTTTTATAATTTTATAGAAAATTATAATCCTATTCTAGAACTCCATTGGAAGGCAAATTATGAGTCACCTAATCTCAACAGGTTTCAGAGTAACAGCCGTGTTAGTCTGTATTCGCAAAAAGAAAAGGAGTACTTGTGGCACCTTAGAGACGAACCAATTTATTTGAGCATGAGCTTTCGTGAGCTACAGCTCACTTCATCGGATGCATACCGTGGAAACTGCAGCAGACTTTATATACACACAGAGAATATGAAACAATACCTCCTCCTTGTTTGCATATTCATTTTAGCATAGTATGACAGTTACAACATTAACTAATTTACATTAGTAAAATTTTCTGTATTTACAACTTTATTATTTTAATGTGATAATTTGCATCTTCAAGATCATATGTCAGGAAATCTGACTCAAATTACAGTACTTCTCTTTGAAACTTGATTAAGATCCTTTACTGGAGAAACATAAATGATCTTAAATCCCTTCCTCCTTTCTGAGATGAATAATCTAATCTATAACTCCTGTGAGTTTTGAGAAATACCATCTCCTCATTCCTGTGTTGGACCTGAGAACAGGCTATAGACTTCAAGAGGTTTTTCAAATGAGCAGATTGCGCTGTGACTGTGTGTAATTACATTGCACTTAAAACTTGAACTTCAGGTGGAATTTTATCTAGTGTCTTCCATTTCCTATCGTAAACTGTTGCAAAATATCACTGTGTGCTGTTGAATAACTGGTGTGTTTTGTCTTCAGAGATGGCTGTGTTGCTGTGGCAGGTAAAGTGATTCTTATGTAAGATATGTAGTATGCAAAGTACTAGAGAAAAAAATGGTTCTATAGAAATGCAATGGATTTGGCTCAAATCCCGCTCACTCGAGCAAGCAAAGCAGGATTTGGTCCTATGTCCTACCTGAATCTTCAGTTGGGAGAGCTGAAAATTCTGGGCCTTAGACATACCTAAAATATACAAAAGGAGCTTCAGAAATAATATTGGCAAAGATGTTAGCGAGAACACATAGCAACAGCATATAAATACCAGACAGAATTTACTCTTATTTTATTGTGAAGTACTTACGCATTGATCTTTGTATGAATGTTCAATAGATCTGTAATCTAGAGGGTTTCGTTTTTTCAAATACTTGTGTACAAAAGATGGAAGATTTTAGCATTTAAAAATGTATCTATATAATCTCCTCAGTGTAGCTCTGCAAGGATGTTAAATGTTTAAGTAGTACCATATCATACTAGTTACCCTTTATTTTAATCTTATTGTATGACAGATGAATGCAGTAATATCAGTTCAGTGAACTTTATATAGTGCATGAACATTTGAGATTAAAGTAAGTGGCTAATCACTCAGGACCTGGAATTGTCCCTGGGTAAGGGTAATTTTTTTGCATGGGCAGAAGCCAGCATTAGAGATAATCTTTAGTGTTGTGACAGACATTAATTGAGATGTTGTTGCTGAATGATGTAATTCTCTTACTGTCTTGAACTATGAATTAATTTAGCAACAAGCCTTGGTGGGGAAAAATGACTTGTACTAGCCTAGCCCTGAAGGAAATCTGATGGAAAAATGCTTAAGATCGTATAAGGACAACCTAGTGGATGTGCATCACCGCTATTGTTTTCTTCTGGAACAAGTGAATATCCATTCTGACAGAGAAGTCAGTGGATGGCTTAATCAAACTTGTCGTAATCAAACTTGTCACTTTTGTAGTAGTTGAATATAGACGACAATTTATTTTCGGGCGCTCTCTGTTACAGCACTTTCTCTGACATATGGCCACTCTACTGTGGCTCCTAGTTATTAAACGTTCTCACTCTAAAGACCGATCCTTATCCGCTCAAATAATTATTTTGTGGGGAGGATATTTGAAAGAGGATACATCATCAGGTTATGATTTTAAAACAATGACCCCAGTCCAAACAAAAAAGCATGCATATTAATTATGTAAGGTTTGAAGGGCATCATATAGTGAAACGTTTTCTTTTTCTAAATCAGAGATGTTTTCCACAGAAATATGCATGATACCTCAGTACATTTTTTGGTGTCTTCTTGTGTGGTTACAGGCATATACAGTTTACTTCTTTTGTTGCTTATGACAACTTTGGGGGTGTCACCTAACATGTTTCTAGTTCCATGTTATCATACTTAAGCCATTTAGAACTATTTTTCACAGGTAACATAAGAACAAATCATTAGCAAGGCAGTCACGTTTAGCTGCTCATTAATTAAATCAGTGCTATGAAGCATGGATTTACCAGCATGAATAAAACTGAAATAATTATTATTTCATCTGCACAAAATTGCAGAAACTTATTTGGGATTTCATTTAAATGGTTAACATTTTACACAGCTGACCTAAACGCACTCCAAAAACAATTAACATTTGAGGACTTGTCATACATATTAATTAATAATGGTACCAAAGGAAATGAAAAGATGCTTGGTAGTTTTAGCCAAACATTAATAGAATGGAAGTTTGAGGCATGAAAAGAATGAAATGTATTTCTAGTAGGGATCTTCTTAGAGTTTAGAAAAATGTGTATTGAGTCATTCTCTTCCCTCCCACCGAGCTACTTCCCACCTTTTCATTCTAAGGCAGGCTGTGTACCCCTTAAATTCCTCTTCCTTATCTCTATATGAATCTATTTCCCTCTTATATTTGTTGCCTCTCTGCCAAGTGATGGCAGATGTTGGGGGCAGGGCTTGCAGGTTGGGCTTCCTTTGGAAGACAAATCGGAGATGTGGAATCTGGGTATATTCTTAATACAACCTTTTTGTTTACACATATACTAGTCCCTGAACAGACATGGTTACAAACGATCCATAGGCAAAACCCACTTAAGTTCCTCAGCCTAAATATCCATGTCTAGTTCCCATGCAGCAACTCTTGTGTTGCTAGAAATGGAAAACTAGGAAGATTCTGCATGCTGGGAAGCAGCAGACAATTATCTGTAACAACTTAACTAAATTACACACTAGATTCTGTGATTTTTTTCCAGATGAGTAACTCAAGGATGAAGAATGGATCTGTGATCCATTTGGAATATTGCTGGAAAATGTGAGTCTGCCTATGGAGGAAGAATCTTAGCTGCTTGAATTGTCTTGCAATCATAGTCTACAGAGAAAATATACTGAAACGAGTCTTCCCAGTTGTGTACAGCACTGCAGGTGAATAACCTGTTCTTGCTAGCCATGCTATTAGTTATTTTGCCATTTAGTGTGACATACTTGTGTGAAACAGGATTTTCAGCTATGAGTCAACTGAAAAATAAAAGCAGGGATGTTGAGCCTGACCTTGGGACTGCACTGATTTACACCAAACTTTGATAAACTCATCAAAGAGAAGCAACCTCAGGTTTCTCATTAAGTGGAACCTGGGATTTATATAAGAAATACTTAAATGCAATATTGAGATATTTGCTACATTTAATGCTTAAGTTAATGTGTATCTTATATATTGTGAGTAACAAATATTGAATATGCCAGAATTTTTTTTTGCACTACAGCTATTTATTGGGTGTTGCGGTTCAAATACAAGACAGAACAAGGCTTTAAGCAAGCAAGCAGGCTGGTCTGCCGAAAGGCTGGTCTGCCTGTCAGCTTTTCCACCCTCTCCTTTATTTCTCTCTCTCCCCCCGCACATTACATAGTCCAACAGATAAAAGGAATACACTGGCATTGTATAATATTCTTATTTACCAATTTCCATGTACCGCATTCCTTGCTCTCGGGCCTTGAGCCCAGTCCTGGGAGGCTTCCCACGGTTCAATGTCATCTGGATGAGGTTCCAAGGTTCATGCCCTTGAGAGGAGCCGTGTGTACACTGCTCCTATACAACACTCCGGGTGTGCCCTGAATGTTGTCAAGTGCATGAACCCCGTATGAATCCTACATCCCCTCCTTTTTTGTTTATTTGTGCTCGGCCATCTCATGGTAGCCATCAATTTGCTTTTGCAAGCCAATTAACTCCTGGACCGACAAGGTCATAACTCGTGGAGCCTGCCAGGGCGGGTCTCAACAAAGCCTTAACAAAAAGGAAATACATTGCACACAGCAACAGCAAAAAATAAGCCCAAGAAGGTAAAGTGTAGTTGGTCGGGCCCCAATTAGCCATGCTAGAGTACTGTGAAGAGAGGTTCACATAAGCAGCGAGCATCATTTCATTCCCTATTTCCTCAGAGTGATGACATACTGGAATAAGGCACATACCTAACAATTCTTCAGCTGCTACAAAATCAGATAAACAAAAGTGGGTAACATTTGCTATTGAAGCCAATCTTTCCCATAGGTTATATGTCATTCGGGCCTGTAACAGAGGAGGCGCTCCCGAGTCAACCCCTACAGGAAATAGCAGGCACATAAGGCACACAATCAATACAGAATTAGCAGTGATTTGGGCGAGAATGGCCACAAACAGAGTCTCAGGAGTCTCTGGCTGTTGGTTTGCTGCCAGTCTTCGTTGAGCCACAGCGACCAATGCTTTCACTGCTCCCCATGTCACGGGCTGGCTTGGGACACTACGTCTTCTCCGTCTCCGTCCTGCCATTGTTGACCCGGGAGGCACCGCGTTCTCCTCCAAGGTCAGCTGAAACTCCGGTATGGGGTTCGACAGCCCCTGGTGCCACGCCATGCTGTTTCAGTGCTGGTCGCACAAACCGGGCCGGAACCCACAACGGTCCTGCAGGGAGAGACACAGCAGCATATCCCCGACCCCAAGTAATTAAAGGTACTGGACCCAACCATTGCAGATTGGGCAGCTGACAGTAATAGACACACGGTCTTTCCAGTACCTCGGACTTATGAAAATGCCAATCTGCGGGGGTCTGCTGATCTGTATTCAGTGTTAAATTATTTAAAGTAAACAAAAGGACATGCAATTGTTGCTGAATGTCTCCTAAGGTTTGGAGATGCAGCTCCCCTTGTTTTAATTGTTTGTCAAGCAAGGTTTTTAGCGTGTGATTTGCACGTTCAACAATAGCTTGGCCTGTGGAATTATAAGGGATCCCGTGTTTGAGATGGACGTCCCATTGGGCACAAAAGGTGGAGAGGGCTGTGGAGCAATAGGCACATAGGATAATGGGGCATTATCCGTTTTTATCTGGGTCGGGCAACCCATAACAGCAAAACAGGCTAGCAAATGGTGAATAACTTTGGGAGTGGCCTCCCCACGCTGTGGGGTCACCCAGAGGAATCCCGAATAGGTATCAATGGAAACATGTAAAAACAAATAGGGGCGGAATTGTGGCACGTAAGTGACATCCATTTGCCACAGCTGATTCGCTGCGGTACCTCTGGGGTTAACGGCATAAGAAAAGGTAGGGGCATCAGCGGCACAGTGGGGGCAGGAGCGAACAATAGAACGTGCATGATCAGCAGGAATGTGAAATTGTCGGGCCAAAACAGAGGCAGACTGATGAAAAAAGGAATGGCTTTCAATGGGGTCAGAAAAGAGGGAATTTACCTGACCACGTAATGCGCGATCAGCGTGCGCATTGCCTTCAGTAAGTAGCCTAGGCAGAGGGGTATGACTGCGAATATGAGCAACAAAATACGGGAAATTATGAGTGGTGATGAGATACTGTAAGGACAAAAACAGGCGAAGAAGGTCCGCATCGACCTGAGGGGTAATGAGGGCAAGGGGTAAATGATCAATTACCTGATAAACATAATGGGTGTCCACAATTAAATTAAAGGGACAATCAGCAAAAAATTGAAAGGCCAAAATAACAGTAGCCAGTTCTGAGCGCTGTGTGGAATGTTGAGGCAGCGTAAAACGAGAATGCCAATGAGGGGGGTCACCTAATTGATAGGTGACAACACCGCGATGTGGAGAGCCATCAGTAAAAAGAGTGATAGGTGAAACAATAGGTCGAGAGCGGCTAAGACTATGTACGATTAGTGGCACCTTTTGTGTAATCACCAACCGAGGATCTTTTGGGGGATTATAAGAGCTCTCTCCCACATAATCACAAAGAGCAACCTGTCAGGCCAAGGAGTTGTGGTACAAGGAATCAAATTCAGTACGTGACAAGGGGAACACAATGGCAACTAAATCAGTGCCCGTGAGTTGCACTGCGCGGTGGCGGGCTTTACGAACAAGGTCGGACAGGGCGTCTAAATAAGGATAAATGTTCCGAGGAGGAGTGGATGAGAAATATATCCACTCTATGATAGAGTCGGCTGTGTCTGTACGAGGTACAAACAGAGCCGCAGTAGGCGTATGAGGGGTGGCAAGGAGAACCAACCACAGGGGACGAACCTCAGTGAGTCTATCCGCAAACTCCTGACTCAACACTGCATTGATCTGTCGAATGCAGGCAATGTGCTCCTCAGTGATGGCAATAACTGTGCCCGGTGCCCGAGCTCCACATAGGAGCTCGAACAACGGCTGCAGCATTGATGTGGGGAGACGGAAGTAGGGTCGAATGAATAAATGACCCAAAATTTGCTGTAATTTAACAAGGGTTAGGGGTTGGGGTAGAACCACTTCCGGGTGAACAGGGGCAGCATAGGTTTGTAAAACCTTATGTCCGAGATATTGGTAGGGATAAGAGCGTTGGATTTTTTCTGGTGCCACTAACAGGCCATTTTGGCCAAGAATCTGAGACAAATATATATAAATAAATTGGCACCGTAAATGCGAATTTTTCACGATCTTGTGGGCAAAGGGGGATTGTGAAGAAACAATCTTTTAAATCTAACACACAAAGTTGATCGGTTTGAGGAATTAAATTCGGGTTTGGCACCCCAAACTGCAAGGGGCCCATGGGTTGGATGCATTTATTTATTTCTCTTAAATCATGTAACAGCCTCCATGCACCAGATTTTTTCTTAATAACGAACACCGGGGTGTTCCAAGGACTAGTGGAGCTCTCCAAGCGCTGTGCATGCAAATGTTGTTGCACAAGTGAATGAAGCGCTTTCAGCTTTTCTAGGGGGAGGGGCCACTGGTCAATCTATACGGGCTCTAAGGATTGCCATACCAATGGTAATGCGGAGGGCAAGGTGGGTGGGGGAGGGTTTTGGGCCATTATATATTAATATCGAGGGTGGTGTCCAGCTTTACAAGTAAGTCACGGCCCCAAATATTGAGGGAGGGAGCACAAAAGGGCGGATCGTAGCAAGGGCACGGCCTCCTGGTTCAGAGACCGTGACCCAAGACAAACTTTGGCGCCCGGGTTTGCTACCCCCGATCCCCCACAACTCTTTAGAAGGAACTGTTGGCCAACTGACCGGCCACTCCGGATCACGAATCACCGTAACGTCAGCTCCAGTGTCCACCAGCCCTGTAAAAGGAAAATTATTTAAAAGAAGTGTTAACTGAGGTTTCGAGGGGCGGAGCAACATTGTTAGAGCAACAAGTTGAGAGGACATGTCGTGAGGCGGCGACTGAGACAGCGTTGATCCAAAGCCGCCTCCGCCCCGGGCTCGATCCTCTGCGGCTGGCACCTGATAGGGGACTAAAATCAATTGTGCAATTGACCGTCCACGCGGGAGCGACTGCGGAAGATGGGTCCACACCTGAACCTTAATAACGCCGGTGTAATCGGCGTCAATGACCCCTGGGATGACAAAAAAAACCCTGTTTCCCAGCGTGTGAGCGAGGGAGAACCAGACCCACAAATCCGGCAGGGAGATCCCGTCACCTGTGTAGGTATGGTGCAAACCTCCCCCGGCAACTGAAAATCAGCGTCCTCCTGCATAATCAAATCAAGCCCTGCACTTCTGGAGTGCCCTCATGCCGCCCTCATGGAGTCTATGGATTTTAAGGCAGAGGAACAGTTGTCTGACTGGGGAACACCCCCGTTTGGCCCTGGGTTTGGGGGGGACCCGTCGTGCAATTTCCCGACCCGCTACGACACTGATTAGCCCAGTGATAGCCCTTCCGACACTTGGGGCACTTCTTTGAGGGGCGGGCGGGCGCCGTCGATGAGTGGCACTCCCGCTGAAAGTGACCCTCCTTACCACAGCGGTAACAACGCTTCCCCTCCTTCCCGCTTTTCCGCAGGGCGGCGGCCAGAATCCCAGCTTTATGTGCTTGTGTGCCGATGTTTTGGCACGCCCGCAGCATGTCCGACAGCTCTAGAACGCCAGCGGCTTGTGCCGCCTGGAGAGCACGGCGGCAATCCTCGTTCGCATTTTCAACCGCCATTTTTAACAGGATCTCCTGAGCTGCCGCAGGGCTATCCACCTGTCGGAGGATAGCCTCCTGCAATCTGTTGGTAAAATCCATAAAGGACTCTGATGCACCCTGATGGATACTGGCAAAGCTTTTGGTAGGCTTGCCTGAATCCGGGACCTTCCGGAAAGCATGCTGGGCGCAGGCAGAAATAATGGGGAAGACAGCCTGAGGGAGCTGAGACTGCATCTGAACGGTAGCAAACTGGCCCTCCCCTGCCAAGTGCTCATAAATGACATCTTGCTCTCTATATACCTGGGCTTGGCGTTCCGCCATCTGCCGATACTCACTAAGCCAAATAACATACTGACTGGGTGTCAGCATCATGCGTTACAGCGCCTTCCAATCTTCAGGGACCAGGGTGTACCCAGTACCTAGCCCTTCAAGGAGACCACGTACATACGTGCTAGTGAGGCCGAACTCGCGAATCGCTTTCTTTACCTCTCTGATCACCAAGTAAGGCAAACTGACCCAGTTTGCAAGCTGGTTGCCCTGGCCATCATCCTGCCAGGTCACCGGACAAACTGAGACCAGATCAGCCAGCTCCTCTGCTGTAATATCTGAGCGAGTCTTCGCTGTGTGAACCATTTGTTGCACCAGCGAAAGTCCCTGAGCGGATGCGGACCCCACGGGGGGATGGGGCTCCACGGGGGGATGGTGATCACACACCGGCTCCGGTGGGGAAGACAGGGGAGGAGGTGGTAATTGAGGCGCTGGGGGCGAAGCAGGAGGAGGGATGGCTGCAGGAGCGGACAGGAGTGGCGAGATCACCAGCCCCACGAGGGAGGGCCTTTCCGAGGCGACACGCTGTATCGCGTCGCGGCAGAGGTGCCAGGCATGTAAAGCCTGCACGGGCGCCCGAGGCTCTTTGTGCAATCTCTGGCCCAACCGCTCCCAGTCCGCTAGCTTAAGGGTTCCGGCTTCAGGGTACCACGGGCATTGGACACTCACCTCCTGTAGCAGGAGAGTGAGTTCTCGAGTGGGGCAATCGTGCTGAGCCTTACGCAGCAAATACTGTAGCTCATTGCGGTGTTGCACTTGCAAAGCAGAGAGGGAGCTTCCCATACTTACCACAATGAAAAATACTTACCGGGATCCGCGAAGCGGATGAGTGACGCGTCTGAAACCCTTGCCGGGCGAGGTGAGTGCTGAGGGCCCCACGTTTGGGCGCCAGTTGTTGCGGTTCAAATATAAGACAGAACAAGGCTTTAAGCAAGCAAGGAGGCTGGTCTGCCGACGGGCTGGTCTGCCTGTCAGCTTTTCCACCCTCTACTTTATTTCTCTCTCTCCCCCCGCACATTACATACTCCAACAGATAAAAGGAATACACTGGCTTTGTATAATATTCTTATTTACCAATTTCTATCTACCGCATTCCTTGCTCTCGGGCCTTGAGCCCAGTCCTGGGAGGCTTCCCACGGTTCATGTCATCTGGGCAAGATTCCAAGGTTCATGCCCTTGAGAGGAGCCGTGTGTGCACTGCTCCTACACAACACTCTGGGTGTGCCCTGAATGTTGCCAAGTGCATGAACCCCGTATGAATCCTACAATTGGGTTGCAACAGGCCAAATGGGTCTTGAGCCTAAAAAGGTTGAGAACCACTGTATAGACAATGCCTGTAACAGAACATGTTGGCCCTTTAAGGACAGGTTCTATGCCTACCACTCCTGTTACTTTCTCAGTCCAGGACTTTGTGGAGTTTTGCTCTTGAAGGGAGCATGGGTACTGTTGGCTGAAAGCAAGGCCTTTTGAGAAGGAGATGTGGGAATGAGGCTATAAGAAGTAGCCATTTCTACTGTGGGAAGAAACTGAGAGAGAGCGAGAGAGCACTAGCCTGCTGATAGGGCTCTGTAGTGACTTGGGCAAAGATTGTGGTGTGTCTCCCAGCAGAGACAGAGCCCAGGAGAGGCATTGCTGAAGAAGTGTGTGGAAGGACCTGGAAGAAGGCGTAGGACAGAGGGAGGAAAGCTGTCAGGGAGGCAGCCCCGATGGAAGAGTGAAGTGAAAATATGGGAAACTGGAGCAGATGACTGCTTCACTACTTAAGTCAGTTGCAGCCAAGGGACTTGGGATCCTCTGTGCTCCTAGTGCCACCTTGAGGTGACGTGCTGATACCCATATGTAAAGCTGGACCCATGTAACCAAGGGACAAAGGACTTTGTAAAACCCTGCAGCCAAGGGGTGAAAGGCTAATTGATTACCCAAGTTCCTGTGAACCACTGAAGGGAGAATTGTGGCCCTGGAGTGGAATTAAGTGAAGGCTTTTTGTTGAACTTCTGTCTTATTTGGACTTGCATCAGCCCTGGACTGGGCAGAATCTGTTTTGATGGAAGAAGGGAAGTTAAGGCACTGTTGGAAGGGGAAACTGAGGCAATGACTGCACCCAATGAGGAGGAGGAAAGACAAACTATGTTGTCATTGTGCTAACTCCTCTGTCATTGTCACATGAGGTGATCTCGGAGGAGGTGGCTCCTTCTGAGCTAGCAGCTCATCACTTACGGGAGCCTTTTGGGATTGTTTGGGAGTGGAATCCCCACCAGTTACTAATCTCAGGTCTCCTGCCTGGGAATGGGATGCATTACTGATGACTCACACCAGACCAGCCTCGTCATTAAGTTTCTGATTAAGAGTAACTCTTATAAAAGTAATTCTTACTCCAAACGTAAATCTATAGCAGTGGCAGTAAATTGGGTTGAAACTAGAGGAACAACTGAAATTAAGATTATTCCTTGCTAACAGACTAGTTAGATAGGCAGGACATAATTTTTGAATTGCCTGGAACAAATCTGTAACATTTATACTTACCAAAATGCCTGCATTATCTATTGCTTAATCAGTGGTTGTGTAAGAAATCACTCTGTGGTTATCAGAGTATAGGAAACAGCTTTACTGCTTCCATTACAAAGTAACATTATGCTACAGCAGCAAACTACCTTCATAAATCATTTGTATTAGGAATATATTTGTCAGGTTTCACACAGATTGTGTAATTATCACATAATTTTATTTCAAGGGTTCATAACAGGAAATTAGATATGACATTTGGTAATATAAACAGTGCATTTGACTTCACGTTGCAGTTAGCAGCAAATGTTTACCGAACTTGGCTCTGAAGGATTTTTATACCAGCCTTTGATAGTTACTACTCTTTCAAGTTCTCAGAATTCATGTTGTATCTATGGCATATGTAGGAGCAGTTTGTCAGTTGTTGGGTCAGTTTCATGACATGTGTCATGCATTACAAGGCAGACATAAACACTTTGCGCTATGTCAGGACTGGAAATGTATCGTTCATCAAATTTCAGAGCTTAAAAAAGCCATAGAAAATAATAAAATCCAAAAGACTGTTAATCTTTAAAATTTTAAGATACATTACAAAGAAAATAGAAAAGGAGGACTTGTGGCACCTTAGAAACTAACAAATTTTTTTGAGCATAAGCTTTCGTGAGCTAGAGCTCACTTCATCGGATGCAGAGAACAGGACCCCTCAGCCGGGTCCATTTTGGGAGGCAGTGAGCCAGACAACCATGTCTGCACTTCACTCCACATCCCCAGCCAGCCTCAAACTGACTCCCCCTCCAGCCCCTCCTCCTCTGGGCTTTGTCCCTTTCCTGGACCAGGAGGTGGCCTGATCCCTTTGTTCTCCAACCCTTTAGCTCTCACCTTGCAGGGGGAAAGGGCCAGGCCATCAGTTGCCAGGAAACAGGGTGTTGGCCATTCTCTGTGTCCAGACCCCTGCACACACCTGCCCTCTGGAGCTCTGCAACGATCAGCTTATGCTCAAATAAATTTGTTTGTCTCTAAGGTGCCACAAGTACTCTTTTTCTTTTTGCGAATACAGACTAACACGGCTGCTACTCTGAAACCTGCAAAGAAAATGGCTATCTGAAATTCAAGATTCAGAAACTGGTGGGGTCGCTGAAGAATACTTAGAGTGTATCGAAGACCAGTTAAAAGCATAATATGGCTTTGTACATCTTCGAGTTTCTCATGCACAGTGCATTATAGAATTACATAGTGTGTATGGTATATCTAAAGATCCAGTGGGAGTTGACACAGCTTAGGAGAGGTCTTCTTAAAATGCTGAAGCTATTCTAAATGCAGAACCTACTAACTACATATAACAAATTATATTCAACACGCTGTCCAATTTCTGCAACACGGAAACTCCAGGGAATCCGTCTTTTACAGCACCCAAGCTTACCTGTCAGGGAACGGAACAATAGAACTTCATTGATAGGAGATGCTCCTGTTTTTTAACGCCTGTCAGCGGCTGTCAAGATCCACAGGGTGTGCCAGAACTGTATGAAGATCTGTGGTATAGGAGTGTACCCTTCTTCGTGACAGGCCCTAGGCCTCCATTTTACTAAAGTGACCCAGCTGTTCTGAGACTGGGTCCCTGGCTTCAGCACTTCTGTTTCTTGCTGTGACTCCTTTTAGCTGGTCCAAATGAGCATGGATCCTTGTTGGGAAGACTTCACCCGTTGAGAGCAATGCAACCAGCACATGTTTGCAGTGACTCAGGGCAGCCTTTTCTAAATAAGACATTATTTATTAGTCAGCTGGAATACTGTATTTAGGGACACTGGGTTAAAATGGTAAAACAAAGACTAAACGCATGTCTCTCCCCTAAGTAGCCACCTTCTACTTGCTCAGTTAGGTGAGTCCCTCTTTGCCCTGGCCTGGTAGCAGACTGCATGGTTGCAGCAACCTCCCTGCCTTGCTCAACTATTCCGTGTGGAATTACACAGCACATGGAGATCCAGTTAAATATCTCTGTCTCAGTTCTTTGTCTCAAGTCCCAGTAACACTATTTTCATGTATACTGTTCCTCCCCACAGTGGGGGTTGTGAGGAGACCGGCAATTTACCCACATAATCCAAAAAAATTCCCTTGGCTAGCAATTATTAAAGGTTAATGTTGTTAGTTCGTGATAGTCCATTCATACAAGGCCAGGATGTCTCCACCCTAATCAATTTATCGTGTATTCCTCTGTCTCTCTGAAAATTAGTCCTTTCACACCAAGTGAGTAGGAATACAAAAGTGAATGGGGAAACAGAGATACTTTTCATAAAAATAATAAAGAAATTTCCCACATTCCCCACAGCAGGAAACCTTTGTACCTGTACAAGTGTCATGGCAAACCTGGTCGCTGAATTGTGACTTTGTCCTCACCCATAACTATTTAACATTTGGGGACAATGTATACCTTCAAATCAGTGGCACTGCTGTGGGTACCCACATGGCCCCACAGTATGCCAACATTTTTATGGCTGATTTAGAACAACGCTTCCTCAGCTCTCGTCCCCTAAAGCCCCTACTCTACTTGCGCTATATTGATGACATCTTCATCATCTGGACCCATGGAAAAGAAGCCCTTGAGGAATTCCACCATGATATCAACAATTTCCATCCCACCATCAACCTCCGCCTGGACTAGTCCACACAAGAGATCCACTTCCTGGACACTACGGTGCTAATAAGCGATGGTCACATAAACACCACCCTATACCGGAAACCTACTGACCGCTATGCCTACCTACATGCCTCCAGCTTTCATCCAGACCACACCACACAATCCATTGTCTACAGCCAAGCTCTACGATACAACCGCATTTGCTCCAACCCCTCAGACAGAGACAAACACCTACAAGGATCTATCAAGCATTCTTACAACTACAATACCCACCTGCTGAAGTGAAGAAACAGATTGACAGAGCCAGAAGAGTACCCAGAAGTCACCTACTACAGGACAGGCCCAACAAAGAAAATAACAGAACGCCACTAGCCATCACCTTCAGCCCCCAACTAAAACCTCTCCACTGCATCATCAAGGATCTACAACCTATCCTGAAGGACGACCCATCACTCTCACAGATCTTGGGACACAGGCCAGTCCTTGCTTACAGACAGCCCCCCAACCTGAAGCAAATACTCACCAGCAATCACACACCACACAACAAAAACACTAACCCAGGAACCTATCCTTGCAACAAAGCCCGTTGCCAACTGTGTCCACATATCTATTCAGGGGACACCATCATAGGGCCTAATCACATCAGCCACACTATCAGAGGCTCATTCACCTGCACATCTACCAATGGGATATATGCCATCATGTGCCAGCAATGCCCCTCTGCCGTGTACATTGGCCAAACTGGACAGTCTCTACGTAAAAGGAATAAATGGACGCAAATCAGACGTCAAGAATTATAACATTCAAAAACCAGCTGGAGAACACTTCAGTCTCTCTGGTCACTCGATTACAGACCTAAAAGTGGCAATACTTCAACAAAAAAGCTTCAAAAACGGACTCCAAGGAGAGACTGCTGAATGGGAATGAATTTGCAAACTGGATACAATTAATTTAGGCTTGAATAGAGACTGGGAGTGGATGGGTCATTACACAAAGTAAAACTATTTCCCCATGTTTATCGCCTCCCCACCCCCCACTGTTCATCAGACGTTCTTGTCAACTGCTGGAAATGGCCCACCTTGATTATCTCTACAAAAGGTTCACTCCCCCCCGCCCGCTCTCCTGCTGGTAATAGCTCACCTTACCTGATCACTCTTGTTACAGTGTGTATGGTAACACCCATTGTTTCATGTTCTCTGTGTGTATAAATCTCCCCACTGTATTTTCCACTGAATGCATCTGATGAAGTGAGCTGTAGCTCACAAAAGCTTATGCTCAAATAAATTTGTTAGTCTCTAAGGTGCCACAAGTACTCCTTTTCTTTTTGTGAATACAGACTAACACGACTGCTGCTCTGAAACCTGTTCAAAGTCTGTACCTGTAAGCAATCTGGCCACACGACTTCTGGCCTGGCCACTGCCCATCTAGACTGACTAGCCACAAATACAGGTCATCAGCTGGGAACTGCAGACTCAGTTACAGAAAATCCAAGACTGAAAGTGCAGCCCATTGACCAGTTAGACAGGACTAGAGAAGAGTGCCACAAAGACAAACACATGAGCCATATGACTTTCACAGGGTGGCAATTAATGTTACTCTGCATAGCCATATAACTGTATTCTTGGCAAGTTATGGAGGCAGTGTTGGCTCTTTATCGAGACTGGGTGACTCCTGGGTTCTGTTCCTCATAATTTCACTAATATGTTGAGTGACATTGGTCAAGTTACTTAGCCTCCCTATGACTCCATTTCCCCTTCTGCAAAATGACATCATATTGTCTACCTCAAAGGTGCTGGGAGGCTACATTAATATTTAAGTGCATTGAAGTCTTCACATGGAAGCTGCCACCAGGACTGTCCTTAGGCATACGCAGCTGCATAGGGGACCCTAAAATTTGGGGTACCCCTGGGTCTTAATGTCCATCCTTCTGCCTCTTCCTATCCCTGTTCTGACCTTTCTTGCAGGCATTGGCCACAGCTGACTGCTGCAATCTCGTGAGTCTTCCTCCAGAGGGGATCTGGTAACTTAGAAGTGAAAAAGCCTGCCAGACCTATTAGCACAACTTTGAAACTGTTAAAGAGCCATTCAAGGGGTAATGAAGCCATTTAACAGGCATTTGCCAACCCCCAGATATATACTGTCAGTTTCTGAATTTACTGACAAAAACGGTTTTGCATTACTGTAATATTTACTCAGAACATGTTAGTCTATAGGACCTTAGTTTAAAATTTGCTTTAAAAATATTTCATTAGTGTGTTGGTGAAGATGATAAAATCACATCTCTAAAAAATCCTTACACAGATTTTTAGATGCACAATCTGAGTATTCATCTTTAGCCTTAAAAGCTTGGATCTTCAGACATATAGTTTTTAAAATAAGTCCTTCAAAAGACCACCCGTATGTAAAATACACGTTTAAATTTTAATTACTATGGTACAAAAAAACTTGCTTCCAAAGTCTTTCTGTACTTTCTATCCATCCCTTTTTCCCTTCACCCCCATGTTGAAGAGAGCCCTTAAACACCCCTTTCCTTTCAGATAGCTGAACAAACGACTTTCCCTTTCTTTACTTCTGACTATTAGATGAACTAGTTTTAAGAGAACCCTCCAGCAAAATCAGTACCTTAGTAAGATATAAAATCCTTTGTTATGCCTAAAATATTTGGAAACATATTTTTTAAAGTTGGTGAAATTTCATAAACATGTCTATTGTTATGGAGATCACACAAAGTAATTAGTGTTCCCTTTTTCTAAAAGCACTGAACGTTGTTATCAACACACTAAACCTCTGTGACTGATTAATTTAAAATAATGTCTTTATTTCAGTGAATTAAATATGTAGTAATCTGGAATGATTACTTTATGAAGGTTTAAGAGTACATTTAAAATATCATATCAGCTTAGAAATACTGATTAGGAAAATGTAAAACCGAGAAGAGCTGCATCATGTATTCCATAATATTTAATGTTGTATTCAGCAGGACAGCTGACTTGCCCTTAGTACAAAGTTTTTGCAGATAAATCTCTGACAGACTTCAGGGTATCTCAAAAAATCCCTGACTGACATTTTTTTTATTCCCAAATTTAGTGCTTTTAATTAGGTACCTTCTGCATGTTCAGTCTTCACCTTCTGGCATGCAGTGGGAAATATGCTCCATTTTCTTTAGGAAAAAAATTGCAGTGTTTTTTTTTTTTTCAAATGTCATTTGCTTCATTTGGGTTCAGGGATTTGGCTGGAAGGGGGTGATCAGGGAGCGGAAGGGAAGAGTGGGGAGAGGGCGGGGCCACAGGCAGAAGAGGTGGGCTGGGGAGCTAGCCTCCCCAGGCAGCAGCTTCACCCACTGCCCATGACAGCAGGTAAGAGCGGGTTGGCTCCCGCACACCCAGCGCGCACTGCAGGGGCCGTATTCCCAAAGCCGAATGCGCTGGCGCTGTGCGTTCTGCATGAGGGAGAGGGTGCGGGGTCTCTGCGGGGAACTGTGACTCTCCCTCATCTTGAGACTTGGTATCCTTTGCTGTCTCATCCCTCCCGCACCAGGGCTGTGAGCCCGGGCTGCCGTCGGGCTTAGGGGCACCTGTTTAATAATACTGCACAGGGCCCCATAAATTCGAAGGACAGCCCTGGCTGCCTGTCTTATTACTACATAGTGTTGGTATTGTGACTGACTGTTGAAGACCCTTGAAAGCATTGTATATAATATGCAAGTCATACATATGTGTGTATATATACACAAATACCTTCTGAATACTCTTTAGAAACTAGTTTCAGAGTAACAGCCGTGTTAGTCTGTATTCGCAAAAAGAAAAGGAGGACTTGTGGCACCTTAGAGACTAACCAATTTATTTGAGCATAAGCTTTCGTGAGCTACAGCATCCGATGAAGTGAGCTGTAGCTCACGAAAGCTTATGCTCAAATAAATTGGTTAGTCTCTAAGGTGCCACAAGTCCTCCTTTTCTTTAGAAACTAGTATGCTTGTATAAAATATTTCTGAATTTTCTAAATGACACTGTGGTGATAAACCTCAAAGTGAGCAAGCGATGTTCAAAAGGGAGTTGGAAATATATTATATCAACACAGCATCATAGCAAACCAAAAGAAAGACAGAACACATTAGTCCTGGAAATCACACACTGTTTTTTCTCCTCCCAGATCCCTACACCATGGTAAGGTGGGAATCCACCACATTTTGTCTAAGAGCGTTCTGATTGTCGACTTGTTGTTATGCTCCTCAGTCTGCCTTATATTATCTTTTCAAAGTAGCCTTTCCTATCTCACTCTCCTGCCGGTGGGCCCTCTAAATCTGGAAATGACAACCAGAGGGCTGGTAGCTCTAAAATTGGTATATGTTTCTGAAATGTTGCTAGAGATTTTAATTATTCTTTAATACATCTGTGTTAGCAAGTATCAATGAGGCATCTGTGGTTGCTGGACTGTTAATTTTTTTAGTTACAGTAAAATGATCATTGATAGGGTTTTTATATGTACAAGGATGGTTTAGAAAAAAAAGTAAAGGTTAGGATTTTATAACTGTTCTAGAAGTGGCTTATTCATCTGTGTGGAGGTTGGTTGGCTGATATTTCATTTTTGTTGTTTTCAGCACAGATGAAATCTAAGCATTGATTTCGCTATTGCTATTGCTCTGTATAGTGTAATTGTAATAATACATGCAATTGATAATGGCTTTCGTTCACTTGCGTTATTTTGGTATATTGATATTTTGTTATGATGAAATAACTCTGCATTTTGTAGCTGAATCTTCAAAATACAAAAATTGTGAAGAAAGGGATGGCCTTGTGGTTAAATGCACTGTGCTGGAGATAGATGTGGGTTTGGCTCTTCCTGAGCATTTTTGGCAAATCACTTTATCTCTGTGCCTCAGCTCCCATCAGTAGAACGAAGATAGTAATACTTCCTTTCTCCCAGCCTTTGCCTGTCTTGTCTATTTAGAGTATATGCTTGTCAACACTGTCTCTTGATATGTATATGTACAGCACCTGGCACAATTGGGCCCTGACGTTGACTGAAACCTAGTGGTGCTACTGTAATAAACACATAATAAAACCTCTTATTTTGAATAAGGGAAGGTGTACAGATTTCCGGACAGCAAATTCTTCACTGTTCATTAGACAGACTATAAAGCTCTTGGATTATAGGCTCTCTCTCTATAGAAGCTGGCTGCGTAACATTGAGAGCTTTGGAAACTGTGCTCACCTTCCACTGCTTAAGTTTGTTTGTAATGGTTAGTTATTTGTGCAGTTTTCATTATTTCACTGAAATGTACATCACAGCCGACTCTGCTGCTGAGACTTTTGTTTGCTGATTGTTTTCCCAAGGCGATGATTTTTACTCTTGTCACTACCAATTAGGGGAAAGTCCATTATCCTCACAACGAACCAGTGGGCTTCATTTCTATCTCTGGAAGAGAAGGAACTTCTGGAGATTAGAAAATGTGATTGAGTACAGCAATGACGCATGGATGAAATCCTTAGTTCCAAATGCAGATGGCGGTACTGCCAAACTCTGTCTAATTGGAGCAAAGGCCTTTTGCGAATCGTACAGTATACCCGAAGACACTACAACTTGCATCTGTAATATATCATTCCAATCCGTTCTTTGAAAAGTTTTGTGTTTTTTAAAAGGCAAATACAATTTTCCCAACAGAAATTTTGCATTAAATTCTTAGAGGCATATAAAAATCAAGTAACAAAAGCAGCTGTGTAGCTGGACTTTGTATTGTTTTAAATTTACATTGTGCTGAATTTTAAATAAAACCTATATGATATTCTCCCAGATATTGTCCTCCTAAGCAGTTCCTACGATTCTGTGAGTAAATAACCAGTCTCTGATATTAGCTTTGAATTTTTTAAGTTAAGAGAAAATGCATGTGGTCTGGACATGCTATGAATGTAATTATAATACTTTACACTTCCATGGAATCTCTTATCTCAGAGGATCCCAAGGTGTTTATCAAATAATGAATGAGATTCTGTGCTCTCAGAGGCACAGCACAGAGTTTGCAGTTCAGGGAAAAGAGGATTAATTTGGCTTTAAACTACCCTTTCATGCGCCTGATTCAGATGACTCTTGAGGAGTGTAGTTTGGACAGTCCCTCAGGACTAAGTTTATGGCAGCCCGGCCCACACCTACCTATGGGCAGCAGTGCTACCCAGAATCCCCGCAGTACTGTGTTTTAGCCCTACCCCTGACATGGCCTTCCCACCCACTCCACAGTTATTCCTCTGGCACCCCCTCCTACACCAGTACTTACAAGGGGTCCTCAGAGGACAGTCTGTGACTGTCCCTATAATGCCTGTGCCTTGGTTCTGTTACCTGGCATACAGGGGCTAGAGCAAGGTGAGAATCTTATGTCGTATACATGAATCACATACCTCCCGGTGCAGTAACAGTCGGCAGGCATGCAGAAAACACTGCACAGTAGCAGAGGTTGCGGGAAATCCATTGACAAAAGACATGGGGGAAATCCATTGTCCTATAGACTGCACTATGTTTTTTTCTGCTGTATCTGTAGGATAGATGGGACCTTGTGTTTTTTGGGTCTCATCCAAAAGACCCACATTTATTTATTTATTTATTTGAATTTTTACCAATGAAAATAGTAGTCTGCCCATCCAGTTCTCTGGGTGCCCCTAACAATCTCTTAAAAATACACAGAAGAGTCCTGTCAATTTCAGGGGTGAAAGTAACTTACATTTCTTAGGGATACAGTCCTGCCACAAGCAACCCACCTCTCCTACACATTTAATTTCATGGATCCCTTTGCATAACTTTGATATAGAAGTTAAAGCTACTGCTACCAATACCGTCTCGAATAAAACTTTAATATTGGAATAAAAGCCTGAAAAGTGAAAACTCACTCAGTCAGATTTCACTCCTCCCTCCTCCTTCGGCCAGGCTGTGGAAGGCGGCTAGGCTTGGCGCTTCACTCCTGCCTCGCACTCAGCAGTGGCCGCAGCTCCTTTACTCAGCTTGCAGCAGGGAGGATGGGGGACTGGCTGACGGACAAACCCAGGGGGCGCCTGCATAACAGCTTAAACTCAGCTCCGTCCGCGGTTCAACCCGCAGGATTAGGGGCCATTTCTGGCATCCTTGTTTATTTCACAGTTGTTGGTGTGACCAAGAGGCAGGTTTTTTTCTGCTCTGGGTCCAATACACAAATGCAATTGGAATCGGGGACCACTTCTGAGTTCAAGTCTATCCCTCCCCATCAGAGGACGGATGTGATGTCCAAACTCCTTGCAGATCCTCACTGAAATTTTACTTGGAAAAAAAAGATGGAGAATGAGGTGGGAAGATGTGTCATGATGACTGGGACTTATTTTTGGCAAAGGAATTTTGCTTAAGCAACGAAAGAATCACACGGAAAGCAATTTGCCTGATGGAGAAATCCACAAAGAGATCAGAGGGGAAAACTGAATATTTAAGGATATTATTGTGTGTGAGATCTTCATCCATTGCCAGGAGGGGATCATCCACCAGAGGTGTAACCAGATTGACAGAGGTCAAGGGAGATCCAAAGCCACTGGATACCATGAGAATTGTCTCACCAAAATGTTTCAATTTTTTAAAATATGAAAGATTCAACAAAGGTTTGTCAAGGTTCCTTCTCCACTCTGAACTCTAGGGTAGAGATGTGGGGACCTGCATGAAAGACCCCCTAAGCTTATTCTTACCAGCTTAGGTTAAAAACTTCCCCAAGGTACAAACTTTGCCTTGTCCTTGAATCCTATGCTGCCACCACCAAGGGTGTTAAACAAAGAACAGGGAAAGAGCCCACTTAGAGACATCTTCCCCCCAAAATATCCCCCCAAGCCCTACACCCCCTTTCCTGGGGAAGGCTTGATAAAAATCCTCACCAGGTTGTACAGGTGAACACAGACCCAAACCCTTGGATCTTAAGAACAATGAAAAATCAATCAGGTTCTTAAAAGAAGAATTTTAATTAAAGAAAAATTAAAAGAATCACCTCTGTAAAATCAGGATGGTAAATACTTTACAGGGTAATCAGATTCAAAACATAGAGAATCTCTCTAGGCAAAACCTTAAGTTACAAAAAGACACAAAAACAGGAATATACATTCCATTCAGCACAGCTATTTTACCAGCCATTAAACAAAAGAAAGTCCAACGTATTTCTAGCTAGATTGCTTACTAACTTTTTACAGGAGTTCTGAAGAGCATTCCTGACCTGGTCCCGGCAAAAGCATCACAGAGACAGACAGACACCCTTTGTCCCCCCCCACTCCAGCTTTGAAAGTATCTTGTCTCCTCATTGGTCATTTTGGTCAGGTGCCGGCAAGGTTATCCTAGCTTCTTAACCCTTTATAGGTGAAAGGGTTTTGCCTTTGGCCAGGAGGGATTTTATAGTTCTGTATACAGAAAGGTGGTTACCCTTCCCTTTGTATTTATGACAAGGGTGATAGTTGGTCAGATTGTCAGCGCCAAGAGATGGTTTCTTGAGTGCAGGGCTTAAATCAATGAGGCTACTTGCATGAATAAATGCTCTCCAGTGTGATCAAGAGATACACAATCAGGCTCATAAATTACTTTAAAGACTGAGGAGTTAGCCTGTTGGTTCTTCTCTGGTATTTGATACAGTACGGAGTGGGAGTTTCTCAAAAATCTGTAGATATGCCATTGTGTTTGAAATATTAAAGGCAATGTCTACATTATGAGCTAGGGATGAGAGTCCCTTGCTCGTGTACACATACTTGTGCTAGCTTGCACTGAGCTCGTGAGGGTACATGGATATGAATAGCAGTATAGCCTGTGTATCGGCAGCAAAGGCACAGCTGAGCCATGCTCAGTACATGCCCACCTGTTTCAGATGGACTTGTATTTTGGCATGGCTCAGCCATTCCTCCACGGCTGCTCTTGGTGCTACTGCCGACTTTCTAATTTCTGAAAACCCGGACACTACATGAGAGCCAGAACCTCCCTCGCTCCCCTCCTCTTCCCCCGAGGCCCCGCCCTGCTCCACCTCTCCTCCCAAGGCTCTGACCCCATCACTCGCGGCTCTCCCACAACCCCTTCCTCCTTCTTCGATCCCTCCCTGCACCAGCTGGGCTCCCTCTGCTCTGGGGCTAGAAAGTGAGCCCAGCAGAGCAGCGGCTGGTGTGGGTTGAGGAACTTATGAGAAAAGATATATATATATATATATATATATATATATATATATATATATATATATATATATATATATATATATGTAGGCAAGAAAGCAGGCTAGCCTTAAATGTATCTCATGTACCTGTTATGTATGTCAGTTCATTGCCAGGACATTTCTGTGATTGCATTATTTACCTGTGGTCAGAACTTTCCCTTAAACTCAATTTTCAGCTCCCCAAATACTTCGGGTTTTCCATTGGGCCGTTTATCTGCGCAAAGTTTATCTGTTCAAAGTTCATAGGTCTCAAGCCTTATGCTAATTTGCTGAAGTTAATGTCGTACAGGATATAGGCCTGTCGGTTTCTTGCTTTACTGCTGAATATAATGCAAGGCAGAATATACTGCAAAGCAGTAAATATAATAAAGGCAAACTAGGCTGGGCTACATCCCCTCCCCCCCAACTAGAAAACAATTTTGTTGTTTTTGACATAAAAGCTTTTGCCTTATGGGGATTTGGTCAGTGTCATCATGCAGTGGCAGCTAGAGCTTTTTCTGGTTTCATTTTGCTGCTGCTTCGGTGGCAGACCATTTGTTTCCAGTCACACATACCCCACACCATCAAGAGAACTTTCATAAACCTTGAAAGACCATTTTGGTAGAAATTCAGTTGGGGATGAAATTTATTATTTTTTATAGAAGTTTGTATTTTGACTATGTTTATATCCACTTCCCCAATTACTTTGCATTTCACTTATTTTGTTAGATAGTAAATTCTTTGGGGGTACAGGCTGGCTCCATGTATCTCTGGATAGCATCTAGCACATTATGGGTACTGCCAGAAAACAAATGAATATAATAACTTGGAAGGACTGATGAAGTTTTGGGTCAGGTCTTATTTTATACAAAGCAGTTTGCCTATCCCCTTCTAAAACATTTCACTGTCACCTATTCTAAACTCCTCCTATTTTCATTGCTTCTTTCATTTGTAGAAACAATGAAAGAAGATTTTGTGGGAAAACTGTCATTTGCAAAGGAAAGGGGGTGAACACTAGAGGACAGTAGCAATTAGAAAAGAAGGAACATACTCTCTGGGCAGCAGAGGAAGCCCTAGAGAAAGGGAGTTCTTTCCTTCTGGACTCTAATGGTGAAATTTATCTCTGTGCAGACAGTCAGCATGTGGCCTATGCACCTCTTCAGCATTGTGTTGAAGTAATGTGAAGTAAAGTGCTGCAGGGGAGTCCCAGTTAAAATTCCGTCTCCAAATTTAAGGAAGGAAAAGGATAATTTCCTTCCCTCAGAGGAAGCTGACTGGTAGTGTGGGCACAGCTATAGCATCCCTGCCGGAGATGATTTTGTCCCGGTGGCTCATAACATTACTTTTAAAGAGCAAACTTTTTTGGAATGGAACAGATTGCACCAGGTGACAGAGATTTTCAAACTATTGCTCCAAGAGAAAGTATCGTAGACTTCCCGTATAACAGGGGTGGCCAACCTGTGGCTCTGCAGCCGCATGCGGCTCTTCAGAGATTAATAGGAGGCTCCTTGCATAGGCGCTGACTCTGAGGCTGGAGCTACAGATGCCAACTTTCCAATGTGCCGGGGGGGGGTGCTCACCCTGCTCTGCCTCAGGTCCTGCCACCACTCCATCCGTTCCCCCAAGGCCCCTGCCCCTTCCCCCGAGCCTGCCATGCCCTCGCTCCTCTCCCCTCCCCACCAGAGCCTCCTGTGCACTGCAAAACAGCTGATTGCGGCGGGTGGGAGGCATGGGGAGGGAGGGGGAGGCGCTGATTGGCAGGGCTGCCGGTGGGCGGGAGGTGCGGGCGGCTGGAGTGGGGTAGTCATTGAGGGGCTGTTGACATATTACTGTGGCTCTTTGGCAATGTTCATTGGTAAATTCTGGCTCCTTCTCAGGCTCAGATCGGCTACCCCGCCTTATAAGGTCATCCTTGGTGCTTCGTCCCCTCCCGTCCTTTTCACATATACACTTGTTTTACCATCCATATCCTTAGTATAGTTTTCAGGAATGAAGCATAACCATTTCCAGCAAATGCACTCATAGTTTAATTCTGTTTGCCCAGTGGTGTAGTCTCCCTCCTTGGTTACAGTTACGAGGAGGTATTTTTGTGTAAGAAAATGAACAAATAGATTCCCCCGCTCCTCACCTCTCCTCAGGCTGAGCACGTCAAACCCTACTTGGTGTGGTTTATCAGAGACCAAGTTGAAGAGGGAGTGATTTTTTGTGGGAGCCCCTTCTAATATTAGTAGCAAATTACTGACGTTCTAAATGCAGTGTTGTTGTAGCTGTGTTGGTCTCAGAATTAGAGAGTGAAGGTGGGTGAGGTAATATGTTTTATTGGACCAATTTCTGTTGGTGAGAGAGATGAGCTTTTGAGCTTATGCACAGCTCTTCTTCAAGTGCTAAGTAAAAATTAATGTTAAATAGAAAGTTTTGAGTCTGCTTTTCCACAGTTATAATTACTTTTCTCTGCTGAAAAGTTGTAGTGGCAATAATTGTAGTAGAAAGTGTGTTATTTGGGAAGAAAATAATATTATTATACTACTATTAAGAAACCTCCTTGGGTAAACTGAGATGCTAAGTGCTGACAGAACTGTTAAATACATTGGAGAACAATTTTTTTTTCTCCAACTTCCTTTGCTGAATCAGAATCCAATTTGTGTGTATATTTGTGTGTGTGTGTAAGTGAAGAGAATAAATCCTATATACATATAGATATGTGTGTGTTTGCTTTTTGTTTTTAAGTGCCAAGGAAGCTTCCAAGCTAACTGGAGCTTGTTTTATCTCTTAAAACCAGTTTGCTATGCTTGAAATTACTGTTGCTCAGTGGTAGGCAACCTGCCGGTCGCACATGGCCCATCAGGGTAATTCGCTGGCGGTGCGCGAGACAGCCGGCGCTGCTTCTCGCAGCTCCCATTGGCCAGGAATGGCGAACCATGGCCACTGGGAGCTGCGGGCAGCCGTGCTTGCGGACAGTCAGTGTAAACAAACTGTCTCGTGGCCTGCCAGCGGATTACCCTGACGGGCTGCAGGTTGTCCACCACTGCTGTAGCTGCATAGTCTTGGTAGATTTCTGTAGTGCATATGTATAATTTCATTTATACAACAAAGAGGAACAAACCAGAGAACAGTGCTTCATTATGTACTACTGATTGCTATTGCACATGCTGTGCAGTACTTGTATTATGCATTAAGGAGAAAAATTTCAGAAGTGAGTAGTGTTTTTTTTTTAATGCCTTTGATATTGAATACCCAACTTGAAAGGGTCTCATTAGAGAACAGGCTACCTAGCACTTTCTGAAAATCCAGCCCTTTAAGGTATCTCAAGTTGGTCACCTGAAGTTACTAGTCACTTCTGAAAATATTGGCTTTTTTATATCACAGTTGTGCTCAAAGGCCCCTTTGTGAATAAGGACCATAATGTGATAGGTTCTGTACAAATTGTAAGGTCTGGTCTACACTTAAAATTTAGGGCAACATAGGTCTGGCAGTCAGAGGTGTGAAAAATCCACACACTTGACTGACATAGCTATGCGGACCTAATACCAAGTGTAGACACAACTATGTTGATAGATGAGTACTTCTGTTGACCCAGCTACCATCACTCACAAATGTGGTATTCCTACAGTAATCGAAAAACCCCTTCTGTAAGTGTAGCCTATGTCTACGCTACAGGGTTATGCCGACATAGATACAGTGACAACTATGCTGGTGTAGTCCTTGTAGCATTGACATGTCCTTGGTTAGAAACCATTCCTCCCCTGAATTTCTTAACAGTCTACTTTAAGACAAGATACAACAAGTACGGAATTCAGTGGAGGGTTCCAGTCCATTTGGTGCTCCTGAGAAGTGAGGGAAGGGCTACTGGGGTCATAAATCTCTATAATTTTAGCTCCATGGAGATGAGGGCAGGAGATGTGGAATTGATGGAAGGGAGCTACCCTGGTGCAGTTATCATTTCTCCATTCTCAAGGATATTGGGGACTTTTTAAAGGGTCACTGCTCCAGGAAAATCCTGTACAGTATAAAATATAACTTGTTACTCTGCAGTATGAATTCTTGTCTGGCTTTTGTAATAGTAGATAGAACCAATATAATCCGTCCTCTGTAAGGGCAACAAACAGAATGCTTTTAATAGCTGATAATAGTCCACCTTAATTGATTAGTCTCGTTATAGTTGGTATGGCAACACCCATTTTTTCATGTTCTCTGTGTGTATATATGTCTTCCTGCTGTATTTTCCACTGCATGCATCCGATGAGGTGGGTTTTAGCCCACGAAAGCTTATGCTCAAATACATTTGTTAGTCTCTAAGGTGCCACAAATACTCTTTGTTCAGAATGCTTTTAAAATCTGCAATTTATGGAAATAAGATATATACTGATATAAACACCTACTGGTATAACTGCATCCACACTAAGGCACTGCAATGATTTTAAACGGATCTGTTTCTGAAGTGATATAGTTATATAGCCAGTCCCTGCATTAATGTAAAAAAGACTTCTGACTGAGCAGCAAAAGTCGGGGGAGAGGAAAGAAAAAATATTTTAGGAGAAATTGGAGTTTAAAAGAAATTGATGATAAATTTCCATTCTCTTCATGGAGTCCAGGAGAGTGCATTAAACACTGCCCAGTTCTGTTTGTATTTCGAAATCACATTGAATTTCCCAGAGCAAACAAATCCAAGATGGTAGGGCTTGGATTAACATGTCTTCAGGTTTGACTTGATTCACCACTTCCAAACTGCAGTAGCTCACCAGTAGCACCGTCTCTTCATACATTCCTCTCATCTGAGATAAGTAGACTGTCTGTCTGTTGAACTTACATGGTCCCCACTATGTTAGTATCAGAGCCGCTCACAATATTTAATCTATTTATCCTTACAACTCTCCCACTGAGATAAGGAAGTGAAATTATCCACATTTTACCAACAGGGAAGTGAGGTGCAGAGAGACTAAGGTCTTTAGGCACCCAACTGATTATAATTGGAGTTGGATACCTAAATAGGTTTGTGAATCCCACCTTAAGTGACTTGTGCAAGGTCAGACAGGAAACTGGAGCAGAGCAGGGAACTGAACCCAAGTCTCTCAAGTCCCAGACTGGTACACTACATTGGGCCATGCTTTTAATCTGAAAGGAGGCAAAATATCTTGCTTAGGCAGGTGATGGGGGTTAAAATTCAAATTTTCTTAAGGGAAAATATAAATTAATTATTCCCAGAAATCAAGATAAATAGTAGTGACACACATTCATGGATATGATGGATAACATTGAAGGAAATCCACCCCTTCAGCAAATATTGTCATGAAATGCCCAGTTACTAGAATTGGGTGAATAATGCCAAGCCAATTATGTAAACATTGATTTGCATTTTAAATTAATTAATTTGATCCATGTTTGCGTGACTTTTGAATTCATTTTCCATGACAATTGAGAACAGTGAGTTTTAATGCCAAAATGATCTTGGGAAGCAAATTTCAAAGTTGCAGGTGTGAATCTTTGTCATGATTGGGGAGTGGGCAGTCTGACCTCATGGTCAGAGCAGGAGACAGGCCAGGTCAGATACCAGGAGATTAAAGTTCAGGAGAACCCAGAGGCAGAGTCATTTTACCAGTAACTCAGGAGCAGGCATTGCAGAGGAAGCAGTCCTAAGCAGGGAAATCCCAGTTACATAGATAACTTCCTGTTCTTGTGCTGGGTTTATACAGAAGCTGTGAACCAAGCACGACCTGCAGTGTTCTCCCAGTCAGACTCCAGGACTGGAGTCCTCTGTCACTGTTCAGCTTCTATTTTGGGAATTGACAGTAGGTCACTGGGCAGCAGGTTGGAACCTACTATTTCCTCAGAGCCCTGTGGATGAGGGTTCAAGATCCACACCCCTGACAATATTGACAGAAACTGATTTCAAATTGATACATACCAGAGTACATTCTAAAGTTCTGGTGTAGTCATCCAAAAAGCAGCAGTAACGTGTAACTTATCTGACAGGTGGCCTGCTAAGCAACCCAGTTCAAATTATGAATATTTGTCACTACTTCATAGAGTACAAAACTTATGTTGTGAGACTATATTTGAATAACAAATATATTAAAAAGGAACAGTGAGATTTAATTTATTTTTTGGTATATATTATTTGTCACTCTCTAATGGTTTACACTGCTGTTCTTTCTCCATAATAGCAGATACTAAAATGGCACTGTAAAAGCCTTGTTGCTGTCAACTTATTGAATTAAGCTGTATTTTTGCAAATAGGCACCGTACTATTACGCGATTCCACTTGGTGGCTGCTCACAAACATGCTTGGGAAGCTTGACACTTAACAGTATATGACTGTCATCTTTTTTAGGCTCTATACACATCAGTGGCACTGAGTATCTGATGTCACATTACATCACTTAGCTCAATAATACAAGAATATCGAACTGTATAAAAAGCCACTTTGTGTGAGTGACAATTTGTTGGCCCCATAACAAAGCTGTTAGCTTAGCTTATCTGTTCAAACACAGGGTTTTTTTAGAGTTCTGTGCTGCAGAATATGTCTCTAGTTTATGAAATTCTGTCTTGCTTTCTTCTCTCTTTGAACCCGGTGAGTGTTGACAGAGCAATGAAGAATAAAATCTATGTTCTTGGGTGAGGTTTTTTAAGGTGTTTAGATCTATGAAGATGGAGATAGGTGCTTAACCAGATTTTGAAAAGTACCTAACTCTCAGAAATCAATGAGAGTTACACACTTAGGCGCTTTTGAAAATCTCTCGGGTGCCTTACGAAACACGTTTTAACTTCTGAGTTTAGTGGTAACTGCTTCCTGGAGGAACATCCATATGGCTGAATTCCCTAATTTGTGGAGAAGGTGGGATTTTTGTTGCCCTCTTGTAAGGAGACTTAAATCACTTGACAGCCAAAAGAATGCAGGATAATAATGATGTGCCGTTTACTCCTGCTGTGAAACCTGCCGGTTATAGATTTAGGATTGTCTTGTCTCTTTACATAGTTCATACTCTGAAGTGTTTACAGTCACTTAATATGTATTTGTACGGGGCCTCGCCCAGTGGAGGCCTGGTCTTGTTGAGGCCTCTAGGTGCTGCCGTAATTTTGAATGAAGATTTTAATAAGTGGGGCTTTAAAAAAAAAGTTTAATTTATTTTTTTCTTCAAATTTCTGTAATACAACTACAGATGCTCATGCAGTGATCTATGTCTACCCTATAAATTAAAAGTGGCTACATAAAAAAGGGCTGTTCATAAATATATCCACTTCACCCCCATCCCCAGCTCACTAGATGTGAAATACTCAACGCTTGTGATTTCCCATTTAGTCACTGGTAAAATGTTCCAGATATTAGGACAGTTCGTTCTGCTGCAAAACTTTCCTAAAGTGGACGTCCGTGGAGTCACAGCAGGGATGAATTTTGCTACTTGTACCGTACTCAGTAGGATAAGGAAATGGAATGGGACTGCTACAGAAGTCAATTTGAAGTTATGTTTGAAGTTGTTTTTTCAAATGTGCTTTAATTTGAATCTGTGAAATTTGCTTTAAAATCCTGGACTATCATGGTAAAACTGGGATACTCTGTCATCACAGTTGTCTGCAATACTCGTGTGATTATACTTCATAATCTTTTGCACATTTTTAGAATTATTTGCAATCCTGCTAATGGTGCTGTACATATTTTCCACATTTATTGGATTGGTATTTGGTATTGGAAGATATCTTCAAAAGAATAATTTCAAAGCTAGTTATTTTCTTTTTCTCCTTCCCTTACTAATCAATACATGAGGTTCTGCTCAGATAAGGAAGGAAAAAAACTGCAGAAGTTCAAAAGGAATAATTTTGATGCATTAAAGGAAGTAGGCTTCATGTTTACAAATGGCATTGATGTTGTTTGTTGGTGGAATGACTGTATATTGGTCTTAGAATCCCTGTCCTATGTAATGCAGGCAAACCCTCCTTAAGTGGAGGTAAACGTAACCTATAACAAGTAGTACTATGGAATGCCTTTTTGAATTTTGCAAACATTAACCAATAATAGCTTGTTTATCGTAATTCTAGGGTCTTTTTTCAAGTTTAAATTCTGCATAGTAAGGTGTAATGTACTGACTGATGTGTTGTCTACGTATCACTTTCCTCTGCTATCTAGAAGGCATATTTGATTAAGTGGTTGTCACCATTTTAACCTCTGTTGGATAGCCTGAAAACTATATACAGACAAGCTCAACACAAGCACCAGTAGCTGATGGAGATTCTCATTTAGCTCACACAACAAATGTGTGCACTGAAGGGCTTGGGTTCCCCATGTGTGTGGCTGAACATGGAACCCTGGGAAGCTGAAATAGATGGAAAAGGTGATAATTATGGGAGTAGAGGAGCTCTATGTTTATACCCCTTTGTTAGATCATTTCCCACAAAGTTACCTAGGCTGGCCTGAGGGAGGCAGACAGCCAACTCCCATTGAGTTTTATATTTACCTTCACCTCATGAGGGTACTCTACATTAGGTAGAAACACACATATTCTAAGACCAACGTGAAGACAGGTACTCTAACTGAAATTCACTAGGAGTTGGGTACTTTTGAATATCTAATTTTATTCTAGATTAGTGCCATTCATTTATTATAAAAAAGTAGACATTTTCTTACTAAACAATGTGGTGGTTGTTTTTAATCTTGCTTGTGGTATCAGTTTAACAATCATAACTATAGTTCAAAAAACCAGGATTGAAGCCAACCAACGGGGTCCCAGGTGTTTCAGAAACCTTATATTTTATCTTTGTAATGTTAAGTGAAGGTAGTAAGACATTACATATGCATGGTTTTTTGTCTTTAAGATATGTTCAATAACATATTAATATTTCTCATTTCATATTTATCTAATCACCTGCACTGCATTATAAATCACTGTGTTCTTTCCTGTAAGGTTCCATAGCAGGCAAGAATGAACACTGACTACTAACAGTGCTGAGAGATGCAGAAAATTATGGAGTAGTTCTTCAGATTTTGCATGGATTCAAATGAAATATGCCATGCTCCTTCAGGTCATTAGTTTAAAAGATCCTTAAGCTAGGATAACTGTGTTAGTCAAGAGAAGGCTGTATTAAGAAACTTGAAAATTGAATTTATTATTAATTTTATGAAGACTGCTTCAAGAATGTGGAATTCGTAGTAACACTTCCTTTATGTCAAACTGTCTGTTTCAGCTTTCATGGGGAAATCATAGGACTTGAAGATGACATGAATGCTAGCTTTTACCGTTTCCCTGCTTTACCTTCACCTCCATTACTGGCAAGGAATACAAAATCCCTGTTTTGTTGTAAACCAATGTCATGGAAAGAGTCACTGAAATAGTACAATGGGTTAGCGTTATCCTTCACTTTACTAATGGAAAAAGTTAAAATGCTAAGCTAATTGAAAGACTAATTCACAGTGTTTCCAAAAAATCAAGCTTGTTATCATTTTCATAATTAAAAAAAAAAGTAATAGGGAAGATTTTAGAGTTAGAATCAGCCCTGCTTTATGTAGGCTTCTGCAGGGGATAAGCTTGGCATGGGGCCCTGATGTTGAAATGCCCACCACAACCATCACACTACTCTGCAGATGGGGGTGGGGGAGGAGCCCAGCATAGTCTGAAAAGGTGCTGTGTTGGCTGCTGCATGTGGGCAGGGCACTGAGGGAATGTTGCTGATCCAGTGCGTTCCTCAGCAACCTCTCTACCTGTAAAGTTTCTGTGGATCTCCCTTTAATGAAAACCACCCTGCTGTAGCAGAAATGCGGTGTTTTGTTTTGTTTGTCCAGTGTTGGGAGGAACTTGGCTTGGATGAATTTCCTCTCCAGTGCAAAGGGTCTTGGTGACTCCAGGGAAGGGTTTATGTGTGTGAGCAAGAGCAGGGTGACCAGATGTCCCGATTTTATAGGAACAGTCCCGATATTCAGGGATTTTTCTTATATAGGCACCATTTGCCTCCCTCCCCCGCACTGTCCCGATTTTTCACACTTTCTATCTGGTCACCCTAAACATAAGACACACCAGTATCTGCCTCTAAAACTGCAATATAATAACAAGAGAGACAAAACATGTAGAAGTCAAGACACAATATTGGTAAATCCTCATAACAGAAACATTTCTTGCATTATTTGTGTTACAGTATAGCTCAGGGGTGGCCAACCTGTGGCTCCGGAGCCACACACGGCTCTTCAGAGGTTAATATGCGGCTCCTTGCATAGGTGCTGACTCCGGGGCTGGAGCTACAGACATCAACTTCCCAATGTGCTGTGGGGTGCTCACTGCTCAACCCCCTGCTCTGCCCCAAGCCCTGCCCCCACTCCACCCCTTTTCCCAAAGCTCCCGTCCCTTCCCCCGAAAGTGCTGTGCCCTCCCTCCTCCCCCCTATCCCCCAGAGCCTCCTGGGCATGCAAAACAGCTGGTCATGGCAGGCGGGAGGCATGGGGGGAGGGGGAGAGGGAGCTGCTGATGTATTACTGTGGCTCTTCAGCAATGTACATTGGTAAATTCTGGCTCCTTTTCAGGCTCAGGTTGTCCACCCCTGGTATAGCTCCTTAAAAGCAATACATTAGAGAAATCTTCATGTTCTTATAGTCCAAAACCACATTGGGTTTGTTTGTTGATTCCTTTCAACGCTTTTTCTCTCTGTGACTCTCCTTTTCATTCCTTAAGGAGTTAGCAGAGCTTGTCTACACAAACAGCGCTGCAGCGGTGCAGGAAGACGCTCTATACCGATGGGAGAGAGCTTTCCTGTTGGCATAATAAAACCACCTCCATGAGCGGGGGTAGCTATGTCGGCGGGAGAAACTTGAGGAGATAGAGTACATTCTATCCTATTTTAATAATGCTAATATGAGAATTAATTGTACAGTATTTGCAAGACTAATACAGTGCAGCATTTAACGGTGACATTCCTATCACCCATGCAATCTGAAACATTATTGTCCTAAGCCTTTGGTATTAAGAGCTTTGAATAAAGAGTTGTGGAAGTATTCATGTAATTTGGAAAGTGATGAACATGGGATGTTTTTCTTGGCCTCAGAACAAAGCAAAACCATCTTCCTTTCATGGAGTGCTGCACCAGATTCTTCACATCAGACACAGGATGTCTGATTCACCATGAGAATGCTTAATACAAATCAAATACAATATGAGGCAGAAGCTGTTTTTAATGTATCTAGATGAAATGTTCTGAAATACTTCTGTCTTATATACAGCTTCAGAACGTGTGGAGAGCTTGAAGTCTCTCCTAAGAGTTTGCTTAGTTCAGAGTGGTGGTACCAATGGGGGAAGGGAGGGGCGAGGGGAAAGAGGAGAAATACAAATGAAGGTGGCTTTAAAAAATGAGAAACTAAGCACCGTTCAAAATATAGCCACTGTGGTATTTGTTTCACAGACTTTATAGCTGATGCGTGTAATTTTGGGATGGGGTTTGGATTATAGCTCTTGTGCTTTTGGCAAAGTGAGAGTTGCCCCAAAATATCCTTCTTTGTTATGGCAGGCACCCTCAAGTTAAGGATGTTTCTTAGTTTATATATTTTATTTTGCAAAACCATCGCATTTTTCAGGGGGTGAACCAGCTCCACTATAGGTACTTATAGGCTCAGGTTAAATCTCCCTTTGCAGAAACACTACTGTTTTGGAGTGGACAGTTATAGAAAAGGAACTCTTCACAGCTATGTTTGATACTCACCTGTTTTTTTCCCCCTAGTCAATGTGGTCATATGTTCCCATTGCCTACAGATTCAGCCATTTTGTCCTTTGAAATTTGTTGAAGTGGAGTTTGTTGGTCTGCTATTAAATTACTTCAGACTGTTTCACTGTTTGTCTTTCCTCTGCAGGGCTAGCCCGCACCTGTAACAGAGCGGGAAAAGGTACTGTAAAATGCTGGGAAATTTGCATTAGAAGTTAAAATTAGGGCAATGGCAGGTTCTAATAGCATGTGTAATTTTAACTTTAAAGGCTGATCTAGTAGAACATTCAAGCGAAGGACCAACTAACCAACCCTCAGGTAAGCTCCACACTGAACGGTTAAAACAGCTGCCAGAGGTGAGGTGAAAAACATAATAATTCTTTTGTATCGTCCATCCAAGCTTGATGGGCTGCGAATGACCTTTCACTTGAGCCCACACCAACTTCCATTTTCTTATTATTATCACTTGTGGATGTAACCTTTAATTTCAAAAACTTCCCCAGCTAGCTCCCCAGGCTGTGAGATGATTTTTCCTGAGGGAAGCAGGGTCAAGAATGTCATAACTCCAGATGGAACATAATCATCTAACAAATAGAGGTGCAACAACTGGGTTTCTGTTTAATGATGTTTCTATATTAAATTCCTGCAGATTTGGTGAAAATACATGATTTTGTAAGCGTATCAAGAATATATATGTGCACATACACATTAGCAGGTGGCAATTCTCCCTGTCAGTGGACATGGCTGTCAACAATTTTCTTGGCTAAAATATAACAAATAGAACTGGTGACCTCAGGTGAACATAATTTCTCCAAATGAGAGGCCTCATATCCAGCATGACCAACTAATGGAAGAAATTAATATGACTTTTTATAAATTGTTAGACTGACCTTTATGATAGAAATGTCTAATACCCATTTTTCTGTAATCGTCAATGTATAATGAATAAATGCACCTCATTTCAAGATTGTTGCTGGAAAGGATATTTGACATGTTGAAAATCTGATCTCTAATGGAAAAGTAAAAGGTCAGTGTTTGATTATGGGGGATCTACTTTCTTGTGTTCATTGGCATTGGTATATGAATAAATGTTCCAAATTTCAAGATTGTAGAAGAACAATAGAACACATTGCCATTTATTTTCTGTTAAGTAGGGATGGGATGAACTACACATTTGTCCATCACAAGAACTGAACTGGAATCTTTTATCAAGGTGTGGAAATGTTGAAATAAGCATCTTATTTCTTTTTATCACTCCCAACTCCAGTTTCGCCAAGCTTTTGCATTCCTGAGTTACACAGTGGCCAGTAGCATCAAAATGCCATGAGACTGGCTGCCTTCATGATATTTTCAGCTGCAAAAAGGAAATGGAAGTGCTGGAAATCTTCTGAAAAGCCTGATAATGGAAGGCTTTCCTATAACTTCTGAGTCTCAAGAAACTTAGATCGCTTGGATAAAAATGAGAGAAACGTGAGACGTTCTTGATGATCACCGAATTGATTCAGAGCTCTGAACCTTTTAGAGACATGCCTATTCCTGGTGTTAAGTGGAGAGTCCAGATGGCAATTGGGTATTTACTGCTGGAAGTAGGTG
Organism: Caretta caretta; assembly: GCF_965140235.1. NCBI lineage: Eukaryota > Metazoa > Chordata > Testudines > Cheloniidae > Caretta > Caretta caretta. The sequence continues at coordinate 16,683,000 of NC_134216.1, read as the reverse complement.
GTTTAGGGTTTAAGGGCAGGTCTACACTTAAAATGCTGCAGTGGCGCAGCTTTGCCACTGTAGCACTAAAGTGAGGATGCTACTATGCTAACGGGAGAGCTTCTCCCATCAGCATAGTTAATCCAGCTGTGGAAGAGGCGGCAGGTATGTTGACGGGAGAAGCCCTCCTGTCTGATGTAGCACTGTCTACACCAGGGGTTAGGTTGGTATAACTGCGTCACTCGTGGGTGAGGATTTTTCACACCCCTGAACGATGTAGTTTTACTGATGTGAGTTTATAGTATAGACCAGGCCTGAGTTTTAGATGTGATTTTGGGTTAATACAAGAGAACTGCCACAAAACATGGAAAAGTACTGTAGGGCCTCTTTGTCCTTTATTACTTATTCTTGGATCTGTCCTGATACTTTTATAGTTTAATATTGCAGATACAGGGAATGACGGTCCCTAGCTATTCCATATTAGTTTACACTTGAAGTCATTTGGCATCAATTAAAAGATTTCTGGAAGTATATGAAAATAAGCAAAAAGGCTTTTCTTCTCACTTTGTTGCTTACTGCGCTTTTGTAGTTTTTAGATTGATATATTTTTAGTAATGTTGCTAGATTAGTCTTTATTTCTTCATGGGCTGCTCAGTCTGTTCATAAAATAGAACACATCAAGAATTGAAACAGCCTTGAAATGTTTTCTCATCCATCAAGAAACACATGTCCTTTTAAAGCTTAATTGAGCTGCACAAAGATAATTAGCTGTCCGAAGACATGCCATTTAATTCACAATGCAGCATTAATTTGTCTGACAGAATGGGCTTATCTCCTGTATAAATGTCTTTGCCCTATGGCTTTCTAAGCAGCTGCGATATACAAGAAAGACCGATAACTCTGTCATTTAAATGTTGCTTGTTTCCTTCACTTGTGCATAAAATACCAAATTGCATGTCAATTTAAACTGGAAACTAACGCTTTAGTTGTCAAAAAACATACAAAAAAAAAACAAACAAAAAAACAACCTGTTTTGATAATTCTGTTGTATTTTTATTCTTCTGTATCTAGGAATAATGCTATCACTTTGGTGTACAAAAAACCCATCATTAGAAGTTTTGGGCTTAGTTATCATTTGCAGCCTCCTAATCTATTGTGTTATTCTGATGCTATGTTCAGCAAATTGTTTCAAAGCTTTTCATGGGTAGGAACTAATTGTCTTATGCTTTTTTATTGTACAAATTCCAAGTATATTTGTAAAGCCATTATAACACAGGAGACTCTACAGCTAATGTGAAAGAAGCTTTATATTGATAATCTTTGAAGCATACAATATCATTTTCAGAAACCACTTAATGAGTTATCTTCCTCCCCTGTCTTTAGGAAGAAAGTAATGATTTTCTTAGGATATGTAATGAGAGAGTTCATGAAGTATGAAGTTTCATGCCTAAATACTAAAACCTATGATACTACATTGTCTCTGTTGCTGAACTCATTGTTCTAGCTAATCTTTGCGATTCATTTTACCATCTTAAAATATGAATAGTTTTTGTATATTATACTATTGACATAAGTCTAACAGGTTCATTTGAAAGGAAGCTTCAAGTCATCCTGTTTTTTACTTACCCTAAATTACACGCATTTAGAGTTTTTTTAATCGTAAATTATCACCCAAACAAAAAAATCTTAAAAACAAACTGAGCAACTATATTTTCCTTGAGTGTGTCAGCATGAACCTGAGGCCGGCACTTCTGAACAGCTTGGCTAATGCTTTTTTAACCGATTTAATTTTTTTTTATTAAAGCTAATGTTAAAATTATATAATACACAGGGTTAAAGAAATAGTGTCTGTTACACCTGAAACACGCCCCGCTTTCAGAGTCCTGGTTCTTTCTACAACAGACTGTCAATTCTTGTGCCAAATTGTAGGTGATGCCTTTGCTGTGGGAACACATTTTTGACTCGGTTGGTTGGTTGCTTGTTTATCGAAGCAGGCGCGTTGTATTTTTGTTTCCCCTGAACTTTTATCCAGAAAAGATGGGGTTATTGTCAGTATAAGCCAGGCAGGGCCTTGAAAAAGCTGCATTTAAGCAGATATGCAAGCATGAGAACTGGAACTTTCCACTTTTGATAAGTATAGACAGTTTTTCAGGTGCATTGTGTTAATGGCATTTACAATGTTGAGCAAAGAAGTCAGGCAGCCAGCTGGAATGTGTGGGGAATGGTTTGTTTCAGAGTACGGGATTTAAGGTCTAAGGTGGCTTGAAGAAGCACACACACACACCTGCTACTTTACTTTCCCTATCATTGGGGTACAGGAAATTGGGGAAATAGGCAGGGAAAATGGTATGGAGGGCAGACAACTGGGAGAAGAGACCTGGCAGCAAGTAGGAGGGAAATTTTGTGGGAGAGTAGGGTGGAGAGGGGAATAGAGACGTAATCAGTGGCTACTGACTGAGGAATGACTACGATCCATGTCTGGTGACTGGGGAGAGGAAATAAAGATTAATCTCTTACCACCACTTCTGTGTGTCACATCTTTGTCACAGATGGCTCCTCCACTCTAGGAAGCAGGAAGGGGGAATGAAATCCCCCTCTTTTTAGCCGGGGGGAAACCTGTGTTTTTTGTATTTGCATTTGAGGTTGAATTTTAAGCCTAACATGATCACAGTTCCCAAAATCAGAAGGCAGCCCAAATGGACTTCCTTTAAATCTAATGAATATTAAGGTTCTCTCACTTTTTTTGGCTCCAACTCGTGACTTATATGCTCTTTTGGGTGGAAATACTGCCAACTAGTTCACTGCACTCACTGCTTTTCCAACCCTGCCCTCCACATCTTATCTACTCCCTACTTGCACCAACACACACACTAAATACTCCTAGGTCACACACTGTTCTCTGTGTAGGGTCAGGTTGGGGGAAGGGGAAAGGTTGCAATATCATTCCAAGTTCTCCCCATGCCAAGCCACCAAAATGAAACTCTGCTCACTGTAGATTGTACTTGTACCACTTGGCTCTTTGAGCTTGTCTCTGCTGCTTTACGGGTTTCTGCTATACTCCTTGACTGGGGTGGGGAACTAAGCGTGGGCTAGAGCTGGTCAAGAATTTTCCAATTATATATTTTTTTTGCTGGAAGATGTCAATTTGTTGAAACTAAAACTGTTTGTAGGAAACGGGCGGTCTTGATAAATCTCCTGGTTGAAAACATTTTTGAAAAAACAAAGTTTGTGAATGGTCAGTGTCGTGTTTTAACATTTTCAAAATGAAAAGTTTAATTTTTCCTGGCCAAAACAACTTTTTGGAATTTTGGAAATTTTAGTTAATTTATAGTTAGTTTTTTTTTAAAAAATGTCAAAATTCAAACAAAATGTTTTAGAATTATCAAAATGGAATGTTTCAATTCAATTTTTGTTCAGATTAGCAGTTTGCAAAAACTTTTGAGATTTCAACCCTTCCTCCCAATTCAAGAGGGCAACATTTTTTGAAAACCACTTCTCACCCAGTGGTAGTATCTCCCAACCACCACCCACTTGTGCTACAAAAGGAGATGTCACTCTCAGTAAATTCTGTAGAACTGTGATTCTCTCTTTCTTACAGGAGGAATGAAATAGGTAATGAAATAGTTAACGAGCTGAATGGGGCAGTTCATACCTCTGAGCTATTGTTCCAGGTTCTCTGCAGTCTCCCATCTACCTCTCTTACACACAGCTCACGTTTTTGAGGTTTTCTTTGTAACAATAATAGCTAAATATTTTTTTAAAATGAAAGCGGAGATTCTGGAGAACAAGTTAATAGATCCAGAGAGGTACCAGCACAACATATGGGTGTGTACCAGCTGTTCCTGAGCCCTACCCTATGCATCTTCCACGCTGTCTAAGGGTATGTCTACACTACGGAATAAGGTCGAATTTATAGAAGTCGGTTTTTTAGAAATCGGTTTTATAAATTCGAGTGTGTGTGTCCCCACAGTAAATGCTCTAAGTGCATTAAGTGCATTAACTCGGCGGAGCGCTTCCACAGTACCGAGGCAAGCGTCGACTTCCGGAGCGTTGCACTGTGGGTAGCTATCCCACAGTTCCCGCAGTCTCCGCTGCCCATTGGAATTCTGGGTTGAGATCCCAATGCCTGATGGGGCTAAAACATTGTCGCGGGTGGTTCTGGGTACATATCGTCAGCCTCCCGTTCCCTCCCTCCCCCCGTGAAAGCAAGGGCAGACAATCATTTCGCGCCTTTTTTCCTGAGTTACCTGTGCAGACGCCATACCATGGCAAGCATGGAGCCCGCTCAGGTAACCGTCACCCTATGTCTCCTGGGTGCTGGCAGACGCGGTACGGCTTTGCTGCACAGTAGCAGCAACCCCTTGCCTTCTGGCAGCAGACGGTGCAATACGATTGGTAGTCGTCCTCATCGTGTCCGAGGTGCTCCTGGCCGCGTCGGCTGGGAGCGCCTGGGCAGACATGGGCGCAGGGACTAAATTTGGAGTGACTTGACCAGGTCATTCTCTTTAGTCCTGCAGTCAGTCCTATTGAACCGTCTTATGGTGAGCAGGCAGGCGATACGGACTGCTAGCAGTCGTACTGTACCATCTTCTGCCAGGCAGGCAAGAGATGAGGATTGCTAGCAGTCGTATTGCACCATCTTCTGCCAGGCAGGCAAGAGATGGGGATGGCTAGCAGGCGTACTGTACCATCTTCTGCCAAGCAGCCATGAGATGTGGATGGCATGCAGTCCTTCTGCACCGTCTGCTGCCAGCCAAAGATGTAAAAGATAGATGGAGTGGGTCAAAACAAGAAATAGACCAGATTTGTTTTGTACTCATTTGCCTCCTCCCCTGTCTAGGGGACTCATTCCTCTAGGTCACACTGCAGTCACTCACAGAGAAGGTGCAGCGAGGTAAATCTAGCCATGTATCAATCAGAGGCCAGGCTAACCTCCTTGTTCCAATAACAACGATAACTTAGGTGCACCATTTCTTATTGGAACCCTCCGTGCAGTCCTGCCTGAAATACTCCTTGATGTACAGGCACCCCCTTTGTTGATTTTAGCTCCCTGAAGCCAACCCTGTAAGCCGTGTCGTCAGTCGCCCCTCCCTCCGTCAGAGCAACGGCAGACAATCGTTCCGCGCCTTTTTTCTGTGCGGACGCCATACCACGGCAAGCATGGAGCCCGCTCAGCTCACTTTGGCAATTAGGAGCACATTAACCACCACACGCATTATTCAGCAGTATATGCAGCACCAGAACATGGCAACGCGATACCGGGCGAGGAGGCGACGTCAGCGCGGTCCCGTGAGTGATCAGGACATGGACACAGATTTCTCTGAAAGCATGGGCCCTGACAATGCATGCATCATGGTGCTAATGGGGCAGGTTCATGCTGTGGAACGCCGATTCTGGGCTCGGGAAACAAGCACAGACTGGTGGGACCGCATAGTGTTGCAGGTCTGGGACGATTCCCAGTGGCTACGAAACTTTCGCATGCGTAAGGGCACTTTCATGGAACTTTGTGACTTGCTTTCCCCTGTCCTGAAGCGCATGAATACCAAGATGAGAGCAGCCCTCACAGTTGAGAAGCGAGTGGCGATAGCCCTGTGGAAGCTTGCAACGCCAGACAGCTACCGGTCAGTTGGGAATCAATTTGGAGTGGGCAAATCTACTGTGGGGGCTGCTGTGATGCAAGTAGCCCACGCAATCAAAGATCTGCTGATATCAAGGGTAGTGACCCTGGGAAATGTGCAGGTCATAGTGGATGGCTTTGCTGCAATGGGATTCCCTAACTGTGGTGGGGCTATAGATGGAACCCATATCCCTATCTTGGCACCGGAGCACCAAGCCGCCGAGTACATAAACCGCAAGGGGTACTTTTCAATAGTGCTGCAAGCTCTGGTGGATCACAAGGGACGTTTCACCAACATCAACGTGGGATGGCCGGGAAAGGTGCATGATGCTCGCATCTTCAGGAACTCTGGTCTGTTTCAAAAGCTGCAGGAAGGGACTTTATTCCCAGACCAGAAAATAACTGTTGGGGATGTTGAAATGCCTATATGTATCCTTGGGGACCCAGCCTACCCCTTAATGCCATGGCTCATGAAGCCGTACACAGGCAGCCTGGACAGTGGTCAGGAGCTGTTCAACTACAGGCTGAGCAAGTGCAGAATGGTGGTAGAATGTGCATTTGGACGTTTAAAGGCGCGCTGGCGCAGTTTATTGACTCGCTTAGACCTCAGCGAAACCAATATTCCCACTGTTATTACTGCTTGCTGTGTGCTCCACAATATCTGTGAGAGTAAGGGGGAGACGTTTATGGCGGGGTGGGAGGTTGAGGCAAATCGCCTGGCTGCTGGTTACGCGCAGCCAGACACCAGGGCGGTTAGAAGAGCACAGGAGGGCGCGGTACGCATCAGAGAAGCTTTGAAAAACAGTTTCATGACTGGCCAGGCTACGGTGTAAAAGTTCTGTTTGTTTCTCCTTGATGAACCCCCCCGCCCCTTGGTTCACTCTACTTCCCTGTAAGCTAACCACCCTCCCCTCCTCCCTTTAATCATTGCTTGCAGAGCCAATAAAGTCATTGCTGCTTCACAGTCATGCATTCGTTATTCATTCATCACACAAATAGGGGGATGACTACCAAGGTATCCCAGGAGGGGTGGTGGAGGAGGGAAGGAAAATGCCACACAGCACTTTAAGCACAGCACTTTAAAAGTTTACAACTTTAAAATTTATTGAATGACAGCCTTCTTTTTTTTGGGCAATCCTCTGTGGGGGAGTGGCTGGTTGGCCGGAGGCCTCCCCACCGTGTTCTTGGGCGTCTGGGTGTGGAGGCTATGGAACTTGGGGAGGAGGGCGGTTGGTTACAGAGGGGCTGCAGTGGCAGTCTGTGCTCCAGCTGCCTTTGCTGCAGCAACAACCATACACTGGAGCATACTGGTTTGGTCCTGCAGCAGCCTCAGCATTGAATCCTGCCTCCTCTCATCACGCTGCCGCCACCTTTGAGCTTCAGCCCTGTCTTCAGCCCGCCACTTACTCTCTTCAGCCCGCCACTTACTCTCTTCAGCCCTCCACCTCTCCTCCCGGTCATTTTGTGCTTTCCTGCACTCTGACATTATTTGCCTCCACGCATTCGTCTGTGCTCTGTCAGTGTGGGAGGACAGCATGAGCTCGGAGAACATTTCATCGCGAGTGCGTTTTTTTTTCTTTCTAAGCTTCACTAGCCTCTGGGAAGGAGAAGATCCTGTGATCATTGAAACACATGCAGCTGGTGGAGAAAAAAAAAGGGACAGCGGTATTTAAAAAGACACATTTTATAAAACAGTGGCTACACTCTTTCAGGGTAAACCTTGAAAGTTAACATTACATACATAGCACATGTGCTTTCGTTACAAGGTCGCATTTTGCCTCCTCCCACCGCGTGAACGGATTTTGGTTGAATGCCAGCAAACATACACTGCAATGCTTTGTTCTACAGTGATTCCCCAGTACGTGTTGCTGGCCTGGAGTGGTAAAGTGTCCTACCATGAAGGACGAAATAAGGCTGCCCTCCCCAGAAACCTTTTGCAAAGGCAGAACCGCAAATGCCAGGGCAAAGTAATCCTTTCACATGCTTGCTTTTAAACCATGTATAGCATTTTAAAAGGTACACTCACCAGAGGTCCCTTCTCCGCCTGCTGAGTCCAGGAGGCAGCCTTGGGTGGGTTCGGGGGGTACTGGCTCCAGGTCTAGGGTGAGAAACAGTTCCTGGCTGTCGGGAAAACCGGTTTCTCCGCTTGCTTGCTGTGAGCTATCTACAACCTCCTCCTCATCATCTTCTTCGTCCCCAAAACCTACTTCTGTATTGCCTCCATCTCCATTGAAGGAGTCAAACAACACGGCTGGGGTAGTGGTGGCTGAACCCCCTAAAATGGCATGCAGCTCATCATAGAAGCGGCATGTTTGGGGCTCTGACCCAGAGCGGCCGTTCGCCTCTCTGGTTTTCTGGTAGGCTTGCCTCAGCTCCTTCAGTTTCACGCGGCACTGCTTCGGGTCCCTGTTATGGCCTCTGTCCTTCATGCCCTGGGAGATTTTCAGAAAGGTTTTGGCATTTCGAAAACTGGAACGGAGTTCTGATAGCACGGATTCCTCTCCCCAAACAGCGATCAGATCCCGTACCTCCCGTTCAGTCCATGCTGGAGCTCTTTTGCGATTCTGGGACTCCATCATGGTCACCTCTGCTGATGAGCTCTGCATGGTCACCTGCAGCTTGCCACGCTGGCCAAACAGGAAATGAGATTCAAAAGTTCGCGGTTCTTTTCCTGTCTACCTGGCCAGTGCATCTGAGTTGAGAGCGCTGTCCAGAGCGGTCAGAATGGAGCACTCTGGGATAGCTCCCGGAGGCCAATACCATCGAATTGTGTCCACAGTACCCCAAATTCGAGCCGGCAACGTCGATTTAAGCGCTAATCCACTTGTCAGGGGTGGAGTAAGGAAATCGATTTTAAGAGCCCTTTAAGTCGAAATAAAGGGCTTCATTGTGTGGACGGGTGCAGGTTTAAATCGATTTAACGCTGCTAAATTCGATCTAAAGTCCTAGTGTAGACCAGGGCTAACAGACTTTCATGCTGTACGGAAGTGGTTTTAATTCCCTTTAGGTGGGAAGGGTTCCTTCCACTCATCGAAGGTGGAGGCATTGAGCTAGTCTCTAGACTGAGTGCAGTGATCAGGTCTCAGCTTGGCCTGACATCAGACTATGCCACTCTGCTCAGGTCACTCACTCACTTCTTCAGATTTCTGCACTGCCCTCCTTGTGCCTCCTGAATCGAGGTCAGAGTTCTCACTTGCAAGGCCATATCCTGCTCCACTATGACTTACATCTCATCCTGCTTCCCCTCCCCCGCTCCCTGCACCCCAACCATCCCTCCTTGCCACCCTTTTGTATTGTTCGCCCTGTCACCTTTACGCTGCCCTCCATTGTGCCCCATTCTGTGTGGAACAATCTCGTCCTCTCACTTACATCAGTGGAAATCAGGCTGTTCTAGTTTCAATAGATTCTGCCCTATTGAACATTCCCTGACGTTCTGGCATTGAGTAGATGTGGTGTTCAAGTAATTGCTTTACAGACAGACAAAGAGAAAAATGTCTTTCTGTTGAGTGTAGGCCCTTGCTGTGCTCTGCCAAACAAGCAGATGGACAATTCTTACTGTTCTTGTGCATTTTTAGTTTTCTCCTCCCAAATTCATTAAGCCAAAATTGCTCTTTATTTCTCCTCTCCCACGCCTAATACAATATATTTCTGCAAAAGGGAATAACACTCTGTCTCATTAAATCCCTGTAAGGTCTTAACTCCAGCCGAAGGGCCAAACAGGTTCTCATTCTGGGTACTCATCAAGGAGTAAGTGGCACCTGTATCTAACAACAAATTCTGTCCGAATGCCCCTCCTTCAAACTCCACATAAACCATGAACCACCCCAACCCACTGGTGTCCAAATGTGTCACTGCTGGGGGAGCTGGGGATGCCAGCCTACCTACAGGGAGACAACTGGCTGTCATAGCAGTTCACTCAGGATTTTTCCTGCTTGCTCAGCCAGCCTCAACAAAAATTTCAAGATGGACAAGTCTTAAGAGCTGTCTCCAAATTTCCACCTTCCAGTTGAAGGGCCTGTCTTCATTCACTTTCCCTTTTTCCTTTTTGCCCTTCTTTAAAATCTTATTTAGGAGGGGCCATGGCTTTAAACAAAATTGCTTCATGCGGACACAAACTTTTCAATCTTTGGGCCTGATCCTTCTTTTGCTAATTTACTGTCTTTCTCAGAACTGCTTTCCAGGTCCTAATCAGTATTGCCTGGCAATCATATCTTCAACAGTAAAAACTTTCAATGGAGAAAGGGGGGACAGAGTTGGGGTAGGGGGAAGCATTGAAAGAGAAAAAGCGGAGGGGGGGGAGAAGTGGAGGGAGAAGAGGTGGAGACAAAAAAAGCAGAGAAAGGGGGAGAAGTGGAGATGGGGAGTGAAAAAAGAACGACTTAGGGAGAAAGGAAAACCTAAGCCGAGGAAAGTACAGACAGCAACAACAAATCTAGAAGTAGGGCTCCGCAGACCAAAGCATCTGGGAATGTGGACTTCTAGCCCCTATCCTAGCTCCGAGAGGAGAGTGCAAGTTGCTGCCACATCGGCTGGAGTGAGACCGGGGGTGCCAGCTGTCTTTGCCAGACATTCCAAGGCTGTGCTCTGGGTTAATGGGCCAACAAGTTTTCCCGCAGCTCTAGCCTGGTTACGGGTGAAGAGCCTGACTTCTACCCATTATTCCCCTCCTGGGTTACCCCCTTGGTGACCAATCTCGCTTACGATGGGGGCTATGGGTGCCTGCAGCTCTTCCAGCGTTTCAAGCAAGGGACCTTACAGACACTGCCCAGAAGAGTCCAAGGGAAATGGAAGCTCATGGGGATCACCCCTCTCATCATCATCATAATGAGAAGGGTACAAGTTGACCTCCTCCTCTGACTCTCCACCCCAAAGCCTACCACTCTCATGAATCATAACCACTATTTCCTTCTGCTCTCCCCGCATGGGTCTGAGCGCACAACTTTGACTGTTACATTGCCAGAGATCGGCCTGGCTCTTATCTTGGGATTCCTTTAGTAAAGCTGTAACAACAGATTTACTCTGTTTTCTGTTGTTTCAATCCAGACACTTCCTGCTCCAACCTATTATTCTCTCTCTCACTGTCACAGCTGCCCTCAGTCTAGATAATTCTTGCTTTCTCCACTTTTATCTGTTTATCTGCTAGCATCTTACTATATGCTTACAGAGCTACAGGAATGCTCTGGGATCAGTAAAGCTCCAGACTTCCAAAAATCATTATCAGTCTCCTGTATGAAATCTTCCAAGTCCTTATCCAAATCTACTTCTAGCTTTTCTTTCTCTCCACGTGTTCCCTGTCCTTCTGATATATCTTTTTACTCAACCAGGCTTTTCATCCTGAGTCCGCAAATCAATAACAGAATATGACCAAAAATCAACTCTCGGACTACAGCGTGGAGAATTACAGGTTGCTATCCTGTTCCACCACCTCCTTCATTTATTGCAACAAACAAACCAACCAATCACTTGCATTAATTGTTCCCGTCCCCTACACGGCTCCTGGTGGGCTTGCCAAAATCTATTACCCAGGGTTTTCAGAACCCCCAACAGGTGCAACTTAACTATTTCACTCCAGGCAGCATAAGAAATAAATCAACAGGAACTCAGCAATTCTGTCTGATCAAGGAGGAATGAAAGTAAGCACGCTCTATCTAAAACTGCAGTTTATTAGATTTAAGCGCACACAAACATAAGTAATAGGTTTAGAACGTCTCAGATATTTACCTAACATCTGGAATGGCATTGAGTAATTAATGGCAGGTTCGCAGTGGCCAGTTGCTCACCAACTGGGGAGAAAGAGTGTCAGGAAAAATGTGTCTCAAGATGGCTTCAGAGGACTTCTCCAAAGTACACTCTATTAGCTAATCTTTTATAACTAACTTCTACAAAATACATAGGTCATAATGACCCCTACTGTATCATCACTTTTCTAACTTTCAACAAACTTTTAATATCAGAGGCATCAAGGTTTTCCAACCACCAAGGTTTTTAGTTTCAATTGTTTACTTATTTGTCCTCTCCTCCCATTCTGATTAGCAGAAACTGTAGCAAGTTTTGACCTTGCTTCTGAAAGCCTGTCTCCAAATTAACCCTTAAATATGGTGTTCTATTTCATTAATTCATGGTGGCTGAATGCATATAATATGGTTGCAATTAGCTTGATCAGATTCTGGGGTAAACACACCCCTCAAGTCCAGGGCAGCGGTAGTACATAGTTGTCTAAAAGGGAGTGAATGGTTGGTACTGATGCAAAACTACATGGTGCTCAACTAAAAAGCAAAATAGCGTACTAATCTTGCTACTTGAGCCATTGTGTGAAAAAGAATTCACAGAAAGACACACAGCAATAAAAGAGGCAGGAATAGAACCAAAGAGGCCTGACTCTTTGTCCCTTTTATTATCCGCTTGTAACTGCTTAACTCCTTATTTTTAATATAGCCTCTCTTCCAAATTACAGTTTCAGAAAGGCTGGGAGAAGCATTGTTATGAGAAGCTCATTCATGAGAGGTTAAAAAAATCATAATTTGAAATATCTGTTGCGGTTGAATTAAGCTCATGATTCTTTATTGCTTTAAACAATTACTTAAATCTCTGTTTTAAATGTCCTACAATTTTGAAACTGCTTTAAATTTGCAGTTGTCCAGAGAGGTAAAATTTATATGGAAGAGTTTTATGGGGCAATTCCTTCCATCACTGTGCAATGCACTGAACAATGGAACGTACCTGCTAAAATGGCAGAGGGCAGGTGGTTCAACATGTAACCCCCTTTTTCCTCCTTGGGTTACTCGTGAGCAGGCAACACTCACCTGTGTGCCTGGGCGCCTGATGATGTTGACATTAAAGGAGATCCTGAGTATCCCAGTGGTGATGTTGGGTAGGTGGGGATCCTCTATCCACCCCTCTGCTGCAGACCCCATTACTCCTAAAGAAATTTAAAATTAGAAGGAGGTGCCTCCACCTGGCGGGCCCCTGTACACACTAAAGGGCGTGCCTTGAGAAACTCCAGGAATAAACCCATTCTAATAATAATAATAATCTGTGCCATGGGTCTAACTCAAAAATACCAATTATAAATAATATACATCAAAGGGTTAACAAACCTTTACTTAACACTTTAGAGAAACAGAGTATTACAGACTAAGATTAAATGTCACTACTTATTTAAATCCACAGGGGTGAGTTGAATGAAAATCAATTAACAAATCTAGTATACAGAAATAAATGAAACTTATCTAACTGGCATTTACACGGCCATCATTTATCCCACCCTGCAGCGTTCACTCCTCTGGGTTTCAGAGTCCTAGGCAATAGCTTGCGTGGGTGCGCTGGAAGATCTGCAGCTGGGGACAGAACTCTGTTGGTTCTGTGGATCAGTCCAGCCAAGGCAACAAGCTGCACAACCCCGCTGACGATTGGAGCTGGCCCCACCAAATGTCAGCAGCTCTGGGTCCTGGTTCAATGGGAAGATCACTCTGCCCCCCTCTCAGACTCAGTCTTTCTGCTGTGCCTCTTCCCTTGCAAGTACTTTCCCATACCAGAGTGGGAGTTACTCACAGTTCCATCACTGCAGGCCCACCTCAGTCAGCTCTAGGCACAGCAACAGTCTCTGCCCTGGCTCCAGTGAAGCCACCAACAACCTCTGAGGCTCCCTGTTTGATCAAAGCCCCTGCAGGCTCCCAGCAGCAGCTTCTGGCTTCCTAGGAGCAGTTCCTGGTATGGACGGAGCTCCACACCAGCAGTCTGACTCCTCTCCCCAAAATGGAGCCCACCACCTGCTCTCCCTCCACAAGAAAGTCTGTCACCCCTTCCCCAAGGTATCATGGGAGTTGTGGTCTCTAAGGCTGGATTGCAGCACACAGGATCTTCCTTTACTAGAGGGGCCCCTGAACTTAATTGGGGTGCCTATAAATACAACACACTTTTAACCAGTAGACATTACTGCCTGAATCACTCAAGATTCATAGACTATCACATCTGCCTGAATTCCTAGAGCTCTACAGACTCCTCTCTGAGGTTTGCCACCCAAGTCTGCTTGGTATGGTGAAAAAAGATTTGAATTAATTTGATTGTTCTTATTGTCTCATTGTGTAAATTAGTTTTCCAGACTAGACTAATGGACTGTCAGTGATTTATAAGGATTACGCATTCATGACTGAGATAATGATAATGGTAAGATACTTCTCATTTTCAAACTTTAAACAAAAAGGCATTCCTGTTGATTTTATTGCTAAATCATAATGAATCTAGCAATAATTAATGTGTATCTAGATTTAGAAAAGACCGTATTGGATTTCAGTATTTATAGAATACAGCACTGTAATATTATGGGCACTATCATCAGCAGCACAGCACACAGTGGCAGACCTTGACAGTGTCTCTGGAATACCAGGCTTTTGCTGGTTGAACTACTACTAGGACTAGTCGGGTGCAGAATAGGAGCCCACATGGATCTACACTGCGTTTCTTCAGTCTTTATTAAGACTTGGTGGTAGAGCGCCACACAAGCTGCTGTTCCGATCCCTCGTTCTTGTCCATACAATGGAGGGAAGGGGAGAAGATACCCCAATGGCTTCCCCAGTCCTACGGAGTGGATGGAAAAAGTCTAGGGGGTTCCCAATCCTGTAGAGTTGGAGCCAAAGAATCATTTCTGCAGCTCCCATGGCTTCCCAGCTGTGAGGATAGAGGATAAACGACCTCTGAACCAGGACTGCAGGTGGACTATTTCATCTGCTGGTTCAAGCACTCATGGGAAAGGGGAAAAGGGGCCCGTGCTGATGTGCCTTGATCTTGCCAATTTGCTGAGCCCACTCCATCCACCACCACTTGAATTACAATAGATATGAATGCTGATAGCTGGGGGGAGAATAGCTGGGGAGAGTGCATTTTACATGGCCCTTTGTGAGTGGAGTTTTTGGATCAGCTTTACAACCCATGTACTCCTCCTCCTCCTCCTCTTTTTTTGTTTTTTAATGTCAACAGGGATGATATGAGAAAACATCAGAATTAAATATTTATGGAGCACTGATCTACTACAAATATAGAAATATGATGATTATTACTTTAAAAATTTAAGAACACTCTGATGAAAACTTGAAAGTGGTTAAATAATTCATTAAGTTCCCTACCTTGTCCTCAAGCCATGGTAGAGCTTAAGGGCCATATACCCATGGGAGAGAACTTGGAATATGCAGCATGAGTGACTGTAATGAAATGCAACATATTACTGCTGGTTAATGCCTTTTATCTTTCAATACAATTAGTGCTGATTAGTCCTGGAAACTGGACACTTGTGTTTATCCAGATTCATCCTTGGCCATGCAAATTACAAAGCAAAATAAAAGTTATTATCCTGGAGGCCAGGTTTACACCCAACAGCTCTTGCTGAGCACATTGTAATCTTGATCCTAAAGTCTTTGTTCAGATTTTTAAGATCTTCATAGCAGTAACTTGTCTTTTTTATTGTGTGTATGTATACAGTGATTGACACAATTGGGTCCCACACCTAACTGAGGTCTGTAGGGGCTACCGGAAAACAAACAAATTGTCTTGAAAAGTAAGTGTCTTCACTGCTGATTTGAAAATCAACATATAGTTTAGCAACAGATTAGAAAAATAGAGATCTGACCACAATCTGTTGGTTTGGTCTAAATTAAGTGGAAATAATGTGGGTAATGATTTACTGGAGACTACTGGATGATCAGTATGTATAGCTGTTCTCTAGATATGGCACTAAAAGTACTGAAAATGAGTTTTGTTTTTTATAACTTTTATAGATTTCTTTTTTCGTAACACTTACAATTTGGAGGATTTGAAAGACTCAGAAGAAGGCCAGCTGAGACATGGCAAAGGTTGTTGGTTTTTTGTTTTTTTTTCAGAAAAATGATGTGGAATATCTATTTTGTTACATCTAAATTGGGTCCGTTTTTTGCTGCTGTAGTGTGTTATCTACACAAATATCATTACTGCATACACTCACTTGTAGCAATCCTTCATTTTGTCACCAATTTTAATAAATATTTTGTTTATCTATTCTGTCCCGTGTTGGATTAAAGAAAGCTTATTTTTTTATTAAATGGCAATAGTTATTGCTGATGGATGATAATTTACAACTGTGCTACCAGTAAAAAAGAAATAAACCTTTTGTTTTATTATGTTCTTGGAACTGATTACTGGTATAAAAGAAATAAAACAACTCGTACATCCAAGAAAGCTTATTGCATTATCAGGCAATACACCTGCCCAACTGATGAATAGGACTCAGTAGCACAGTTAATAAAAGGCTGAAGTTACTTGAAGCTGAAACACAGTAAAATAAAACAGCACAAATGTGGTGTTCATGATGATTTCACCATCATAAGAGAGAATCTGAAGCTTTAGCAGTGATTTGAGGAAAATATGTCCTTTGCATAGGACACCACTAGAGTGTGGACATTCTGCTTTTCAGTTCTAACTCACTTTTTTGTGTCTAACGGAACCGAATGAGTGTTAAAAGGTGGTTTGATGGGGTGATGAAAGAATTTACATGGGCTTGGGGCCAGTTAGCTCACCTGCCTGCACCTGGACGGTGGGCCAGCCCTAATTCAAGATGAAGCCCAGATGGAAGAGGAAGTGGGTGATTGCTAAAGGCAGGAAGGTCTGGAGCAGAAGGAAGCTGCCGGGAGAGAGGTAAAAGCTTTGCAGTTGGGAGACAACAGGCAGTATCAGAAGCTCAAGGTTGTAATTATAAACTAAACTGACCAAGTGAGCTTTATTTGAAGTGCCTCATTTATAAAAGGTTTACATCGAGGATAAGAAGCCTTCTCTAGTCAAGCAAAGGTTTCCAATTTTTGCTGTCTTTAAGAATGACACAAACTCCAACTGACTTCACTGAACTTTCCTCAGGTGCCTATATATTGATCAGCATCTTCCATTTTGTAGCACTTTTTTGAGGATGAGTTCAGTATTCACGTCTCTCTTTGAGCCCCATTGAGCTGAGTGGGGTTGCACGTCTGTAAATGAGAGCAGAACTTAGCTCACAAAATGCAATCTAAGATGATTTAAGTGTTTTGTCTCATTCTAAATTATGATGAAAGACCAGACATGTTACATTATACTCTGTCCTACTGATGGCGGACAGGTCTTTGTTATGCAAGTTTGCAGGTACTTAATAAATGAAAATTCTCAGGTAGTGGTTCACATAATTGTATGAATTTGGTTTGAGGGAAGGGCTACCATTACTGTTCTTAGCTAGGAGAACTCTTTGTAAAGCATTTTTTTCCCCCTGAAGGCACACCTTCCTACTTCATCTCATAAAAGACATTCAGGGTATGTCTACACTACGAAATCAGGTCGAATTTATAGAAGTCGGTTTTTTAGAAATCGGTTTTATATATTCGAGTGTGTGTGTCCCCACAGAAAATGCTCTAAGTGCATTAAATGCAGTAACTCGGCGGAGTGCTTCCACAGTACCGAGGCTAGCGTTGACTTCCGGAGCGTTGCACTGTGGGTGGCTATCCCACAGTTCCCGCAGTCTCCGCTGCCCATTGGAATTCTGGGTTGAGATCCCAATGCCTGATGGGGCTAAAACATTGTCGCGGGTGGTTCTGGGTACATATCGTCAGGCCCCCGTTCCCTCCCTCCCTCCGTGAAAGCAAGGGCAGACAATCGTTTCGCGCCTTTTTTCCTGAGTTACCTGTGCAGACGCCATACCACGGCAAGCATGGAGCCCGCTCAGGTAACCGTCACAGTATGTCTCCTGGGTGCTGGCAGACACGGTACTGCATTGCTACACAGTAGCAGCAACCCATTGCCTTCTGGCAGCAGACGGTGCAATATGACTGGTAGCCGTCATCGTCATGTCCGAGGTGCTCCTGGCCACGTCGGCCGGGAGCACCTGGACAGACATGGGCGCAGGGACTAAGTTTGGAGTGACTTGACCAGGTCATTCTCTTTAGTCCTGCAGTCAGTCCTATTGAACCGTCTTATGGTGAGCAGGCAGGCAATACGGATTGTTAGCAGTCGTACTGTACCATCTTCTGCCGGGCAGGCAAGAGATGGGGATGGCTAGCAGTCATATTGCACCATCTTCTGCCGGGCAGGCAAGAGATGAGGATGGCTAGCAGTCGTATTGCACCGTCTTCTGCCGAGCAGCCATGAGATGTGGATGGCTTGCAGTCCTTCTGCACCGTCTGCTGCCAGCCAAAGATGTAAAAGATAGATGGAGTGGATCAAAACAAGAAATAGACCAGGTTTGTTTTGTACTCATTTGCTTCCCCCCCTCCCCTGTCTAGAGGACTCATTCCTCTAGGTCACACTGCAGTCACTCACAGAGAAGGTGCAGCAAGGTAAATCTAGCCATGTATCAATCAGAGGCCAGACTAACCTCATTGTTCCAATAAGAACAATAACTTAGGTGCACCATTTCTTATTGGAACCCTCCGTGAAGTCCTGCCTGAAATACTCCTTGATGTAAAGCCACCCCCTTTGTTGATTTTAGCTCCCTGAAGCCAACCCTGTAAGCCATGTCGTCAGTCGCCCCTCCCTCCGTCAGAGCAACGGCAGACAATCGTTCCGCGCCTTTTTTCTGTGCGGATGCCATACCAAGGCAAGCATGGAGGCCGCTCAGCTCACTTTGGCAATTAGGAGCACATTAAACACCACACCCATTATCCAGCAGTATATGCAGCACCAGAACCTGGCAAAGCGATACCGGGCAAGGAGGTGATGTCAGCGCGGTCACGTGAGTGATCAGGACATGGACACAGATTTCTCTGAAAGCATGGGCCCAGCCAATGCATGCATCATGGTGCTAATGGGGCAGGTTCATGCTGTGGAATGCCGATTCTGGGCTCGGGAAACAAGCACAGACTGGTGGGACAGCATGGTGTTGCCGGTCTGGGACGATTCCCAGTGGCTGCGAAACTTTCGCATGCATAGGGGCACTTTCATGGAACTTTGTGACTTGCTTTCCCCTGCCCTGAAGCGCATGAATACCAACATGAGAGCAGCCCTCACAGTTGAGAAACAAGTGGCGATAGCCCTGTGGAAGCTTGCAACGCCAGAGAGCTACCGGTCAGTTGGGAATCAATTTGGAGTGGGCAAATCTACTGTGGGGGCTGCTGTGATGCAAGTAGCCCACGCAATCAAAGATCTGCTGATATCAAGGGTAGTGACCCTGGGAAATGTGCAGGTCATAGTGGATGGCTTTGCTGCAATGGGATTCCCTAACTGTGGTGGGGCCATAGACGGAACCCATATCCCTATCTTGGCACCGGAGCACCAAGCCGGCGAGTACATAAACCGCAAGGGGTACTTTTCAATAGTGCTGCAAGCTCTGGTGGATCACAAGGGACGTTTCACCAACATCAACGTGGGATGGCCGGGAAAGGTACATGATGCTCGCATTTTCAGGAACTCTGGTCTGTTTCAAAAGCTGCAGGAAGGGACTTTATTCCCAGACCAGAAAATAACTGTTGGGGACGTTGAAATGCCTATATGTATCCTTGGGGACCCAGCCTACCCCTTAATGCCATGGCTCATGAAGCCGTACACAGGCAGCCTGGACAGTAGTCAGGAGCTGTTCAACTACAGGCTGAGCAAGTGCAGAATGGTGGTAGAATGTGCATTTGGACGTTTAAAGGCGCGCTGGCGCAGTTTACTGACTCGCTTAGACCTCAGCAAAACCAATATTTCCACTGTTATTACTGCTTGCTGTGTGCTCCACAATATCTGTGAGAGTAAGGGGGAGACGTTTATGGCAGGGTGGGAGGTTGAGGCAAATCGCCTGGCTGCTGGTTACGTGCAGCCAGACACCAGGGCAGTTAGAAGAGCCCAGGAGGGCGCGGTACGCATCAGAGAAGCTTTGAAAACCAGTTTCATGACTGGCCAGGCTACGGTGTGAAAGTTCTGTTTGTTTCTCCTTGATGAAACCCCCGCCTCTTGGTTCACTCTACTTCCCTGCAAGCTAAGCCCCTCCCCTCCTCCCTTTAATCATTGCTTGCAGAGGCAATAAAGTCATTGTTGCTTCACATTCATGCATTCTTTATTCATTCATCACACAAATAGGGGGATGACTACCAAGGTAGCCCAGGAGGGGTGGTGGAGGAGGGAAGGAAAATGCCAAACAGCACTTTAAAAGTTTACAACTTTAAAATTTATTGAATGCCAGCCTTCTTTTTTTGGGGCAATCCTCTGTGGCGGAGTGGCTGGTTGGCCGGTGGCCCCCCCACCGCGTTCTTGGGCGTCTGGGTGTGGAGGCTATGGAACTTGGGGAGGAGGGCGGTTGGTTACACAGGGGCTGTAGTGGCAGTCTGTGCTCCAGCTGCCTTTGCTGCAGCAACAACCATACACTGGAGCATACTGGTTTGGTCCTTCAGCAGCCTCAGCATTGAATCCTGCCTCCTCTCATCACGCTGCCGCCACATTTGAGCTTCAGCCCTGTCTTCAGCCCGCCACTTACTCTCTTCAGCCCGCCACCTCTCCTCCCGGTCATTTTGTGCTTTCCTGCACTCTGACATTATTTGCCTCCACGCATTCGGCTGTGCTCTGTCAGTGTGGGAGGACAGCATGAGCTCAGAGAACACTTCATCACAAGTGCGTTTTTTTTTCTTTCTAATCTTCACTAGCCTCTGGGAAGGAGAAGATCCTGTGATCATTGAAACACATGCAGCTGGTGGAGAAAAAAAAATGGACAGCGGTATTTAAAAAGACACATTTTATAAAACAGTGGCTACGCTCTTTCAGGGTAAACCTTGCTGTTAACATTACATACATAGCACATGTGCTTTCGTTACAAGGTCGCATTTTGCCTCCCCCCACCGCATGGCTACCCCCTCAACCCTCCCCCTCCCCGTGGCTAACAGCGGGGAACATTTCTGTTCAGCCACAGGTAAGCAGCCCAGCAGGAACGGGCTCCTCTGAGTGTCCCCTGAAGAAAAGCACCCTATTTCAACCAGGTGACCATGAATGATATCTCACTCTCCTGAGGATAACACAGAGAGATAAAGAACGGATGTTGTTTGAACGCCAGCAAACATACACTGCAATGCTTTGTTGTACAATGATTCCCGAGTACATGTTACTGGCCTGGAGTGGTAAAGTATCCTACCATGGAGGACGCAATAAGGCTGCCCTCCCCAGAAACCTTTTGCAAAGGCTTTGGGAGTACATCCAGGAGAGCCGCGAATGCTAGGGCAAAGTAATCCTTTCACATGCATGATTTTAAACTATGTATAGTATTTTAAAAGGTACACTCACCCGAGGTCCCTTCTCCGCCTGCTGGGTCCAGGAAGCAGCCTTGGGTGGGTTCGGGGGGTACTGGCTCCACGTCCAGGGTGAGAAACAGTTCCTGGCTGTCAGGAAAACCGGTTTCTCTGCTTGCTTGCTGTGAGCTATCTACAACCTCCTCCTCCTCCTCCTCCTCAGCTTCTTCTTCGTCCACAAAACCTGCTTCCGTGTTGCCTCCATCTCCATTGAAGGAGTCAAACAACACGGCTTGGGTAGTGGTGGCTGAACCCCCTAAAATGGCATGCAGCTCATCATAGAAGCGGCATGTTTGGGGCTCTGACCCGGAGCGGCCGTTCACCTCTCTGGTTTTCTTTTAGGCTTGCCTCAGCTCCTTAAGTTTCACGCGGCACTGCTTTGGGTCCCTGTTATGGCCTCTGTCCTTCATGGCCTGGGAGATTTTGACAAAGGTTTTGGCATTTCGAAAACTGGAACGGAGTTCTGATAGCACAGTTTCCTCTCCCCATACAGCGATCAGATCCCGTACCTCCCATGCTGGAGCTCTTTTGCGATTCTGGGACTCCATCATGGTCACCTCTGCTGATGAGCTCTGCATGGTCACCTGCAGCTTGCCACACTGGCCAAACAGGAAATGAGATTAAAAAGTTTGCGGTTCGTTTCCTGTCTACCTGGCCAGTGTATCTGAGTTGAGAGTGCTCTCCAGAGCGGTCACAATGGAGCACTCTGGGATAGCTCCCGGAGGCCAATACCGTCGAATTGTGTCCACAGTACCCCAAATTCGACCCGGCAAGGCCGATTTAAGCATTAATCCACTTGGTGGAGTAAGGAAATCGATTTTAAGAGCCCTTTAAGTCGAAATAAAGGCCTTCATCGTGTGGACGGGTGCAGGTTTACTTCGATTTAACGCTGCTAAATTTGACCTAAAGTCCTAGTGTAGACCAGGGCTCAGGCTTGTGAGTTGATAAGTCCATTAAAAGTCTCTTTCTCTCTCACTCACACACACACACACAAAAGAATATGGACTGAAAGAAACTTTATAAACATACCTTCCTTTGAGAGTCAATTGTGTCATGAGTCTGAGCGACTAAAAGTACCAGCTTGAAGAGTACTTAGCATGGCCAGGTCTGATGTAGTCTCTCCTCAGACAGGTTTTGCCAGTGGTACCTTCTTTCTGTTTGCAGTACTACACCAGTGCTGCTTCCCTTCTAAGGCCAAGGTGTCAGCCATGCTGGACCATAGCCAAATAATGGCAGTGGTCTTGTCTTGTGAACATAGTTTTTGTTGAGTAAATTTTTTGGCAAGACAGGAAAATAAAATAGGGGGTTAATTCACTGAAATATTAACAGTAGTACATTCTGCTATTTTTTTGACAGTTTGGCATAGGTCAGGACCAAATCTAGTTTCCATTCAAGTCAGTGCAAGCCTGCTGAATTGGCGGATGATGAGTTGGCTCAGGCCCTCACTTCTTAGTGTTTGCAGCATTTATGTTGTAGTAGCCAGGCAAGGTACTAACAAATTTCAACAGGACTTTATTTTTTAAAGTGAAAACCTCTTTTCCAAGCTGCTGCTGTACCCTCAGTAGCTCTCCCTCAGCCTCTTCAATCCTCCCCCCTCCTTCCTATTTCCTGTGCTTTCAGACTCCCAACAGCCAGTGCTCCCAATTCTAATAATTACAAGCAGCATCTAAACACCACAATTTGATGAACTTTTGGGTGATTTTCACTTTGCTTTTGCTTCAAAATGAGTGTAAAATAGAGGGGGAGCAGGTAATTGGCTCCAAAGGATCTTTTGACTCCTCAGTAACATATTCTGCTGTGTACCCAGAAGCTAAAACAACTCCTATAAGGCTGATCCATAGCAGCAAAATGGGTCTGTATGCTCTTTATTTTACAGTGGTATTAATGTCAAAGTGAAAGACTGCACAGATGACAGAGGGGAGCAAAGAGGCTCATGGAAACAGAAATACTTTGTCCTGCTGAAAGGGTCAGAGAGTAAGAGGGATAAATCTTTAATCCACCCAATGCAAAGACTATTGGCTAGTGCTGTCTGTCTGCATTACCCTCCTTCTGTCATTCTCTTGTCTCTCTCCCCCAGTAAGCAGTGTGACTAGAACTGGCATGTTCACACATGGGTTGGATGCTGTGGGTAATTTAGTGGATAGGGGTTTCCTGTTAGAGAAGGGAGGAACGTGCAATGTGCCCCAGTACAAAGGAAGATAGCTTGGCTTCCTAAAGGTACCACCACAATAGTCTCTGTCTGCAAAGCAATGCATACCTCATCCCAGATGACGCTAGAGCACATGCTGTATACATCACATGGGCATTTCAACTTGGCCCTGGTGGAGAAGGCATCGGATGACCTGGAGACTCCCTGTGGATGAAGGTTTGGCAAAACTGTGTGAGTCTGGCCCTGTCACAGATTACTGTTTGAAAGGCCTGCCAAGTTTTAATGTTTTCAATATTAAACAGTGGCTGAAGGAGAGAGCTATCGATTATCTAGCAAGGGCTCATAAAACCTTCCCACTGAAAAAGCCACTAATCCACTTCCCTACCTTTTTAATCTCTAGGGGACCTAGTTCTTTCCACCTGCATGAAAATTCCTATTGACGTAAAGTGAGCCCTTTGTATGGAAAGACAAGTGCACAGAGCTAACTAAAGTGCCAGTCTCACAATAGAATTTTTACTGTGGAGTTCAGAA
This sequence comes from Caretta caretta, assembly GCF_965140235.1. NCBI lineage: Eukaryota > Metazoa > Chordata > Testudines > Cheloniidae > Caretta > Caretta caretta. Next base: position 16,659,488 of record NC_134216.1, on the reverse strand, counting down.
ACAAGGTTACACACCTCTTCAACAATTTCCACTCAACTTACATTGAGTATGGTTCAGTACACTGGAGAGGTGTCTGTCTCCTTTCATCCTTACAATGAACAGTGAACTTTCTAATGGAAGCATGACCCTGTTGGTGCTTTCCATAGGATTTCTAGGCCAGCAGAAAGTGCTTCAGTAAGCACATGCCTCTCTCCAAAAAAACACACTTCTGTTAATCAGAGAGGGATCATGTAAGTTCAGTGTGCATCAGTCAGACATATCCTGTTGGAAGTCTCCAGTCAAGCTCTAAAGTGGTGATAAATTCATATATTCTTGTAAATAGCTGACATAAAAGGTAGTACAATGAAGACCATGAAGAAACATCCTCCAAGGGGAGAGACTTTTAGTTTCTGTGAGACTGTTTCAAAGAAAACACACCAACTTCTGATAGAGCTCAAGCAATCAAACAAAACACAGTAGAACTCAGTTAGAATTGGCTTTGCTTTACAGGGTCACCTTGTTGATGAGACTAAAGCAGACAAGATTTTACCACTAAACACATGAAGAGGTGTATGTAGTTGCAGATTTTCTTTTGATCAAAATAAAGCATCTTATGAAAGGGAAACTTTTTCATGAGGTAGTGTATCCTGTCACTTTCCAAATAAGCCTACATTTTGCACAATGTAGTTAATATGTAATGACCTCTGCCCTTCAACTAGAATGAGAGTGTGTGAAAACCCTAGTAGTAGCTGTGATGTTGCTTCTTTTTACCTTTCCTTAGGGCTTTATGGAACATACACATAAAAGAGCAAGTTAGAACTAAATTAATATGTGATTTATATA